>NW_026692201.1:6185000-6885000 GCF_021218885.2 Marmota monax | reverse complement strand
CTCTCCCTCTCCCTCTCCTCCTCTCCCTCTCCCTCTCCCTCTCCTCCTCTCCCTCTCCCTCTCCCTCTCCTCCTCTCCCTCTCTCCCTCTCCCTCTCCCCCTCTCCCTCTCCTCCTCTTCCTCTCCCCCTCTCCCTCTCTCCCTCTCCCTCTCCTCCTCTCCCTCTCCCTCTCCCTCTCCTCCTCTCCCTCTCTCCCTCTCCCTCTCCTCCTCTCCCTCTCTCCCTCTCCCTCTCCTCCTCTCCCTCTCTCCCTCTCCCTCTCCTCTTCTCCCTCTCCCTCTCCCTCTCCTCTTCTCCCTCTCCCTCTCCCTCTCTCCCTCTCCTCCTCTCCCTCTCTCCCTCTCCCTCTCTCCCTCTCCCTCCCTCTCCCTCTCTCCCTCTCCCTCTCCTCCTCTCCCTCTCTCCCTCTCCCTCTCTCCCTCTCCCTCCCTCTCCAGACTTCCTCTCCCTCTTGGCTGCCATGAGCTGAGAAGCTCCAGCCACTGTGCCCTTGTGTCATCAGGTTCTGTCTCACCTCAGGCACAGAGCCATGGAGTTGGACTTCTGAAACTATAAGCCCAAAATAAATTTTTCTTCTTCAAGTTGTTTTTGTCAGGTATTTTGGTCACTGCAACAAAAAGATAGCACAGTGACAGTGTGAAGAAATTGGAACTCAATTAAAACAAATAAAAATAAATAAAAAATTAAAAAAGAGAAATACAAGCCGATCCCTTACTTAATACAAAATAGAAAAAGAAATTGGAACTCATATGCCCTGCTGGAGCAATGTAAAATGGAATAGCCGCTATAAAAAACAGTACCATAGTTCCTCAAAAAGTTACAAATAGAATTATAATAGGACGAAGCCATTTCACTTCTGGGTATATAGTCAAAAGAATTGAGAGCAGGAGCTTGAACAGATATTTTTGCACTTATGCTCACAGTGGCATCCTTTATGAGAGCCCAAAGGTAGAAGCCACCCAAGTGTCCTTTGGAAATGAATGGATGGGGCATTGGTGGAGTGCTCGCCTAGCAAGACCCTGGGTTCAGTCACTCACTCCATGAAAGAAAAGGAAGGGAGAGAGGGAGGGAAAGACAAAAAGAATAGATGATTAAAATGTGGCAAATTATACTGGAATATAATTCTGCTTTAAAAAGGAAACATGGATGGAACTTAAGGACAGCGTGCTAAGTGACATAAGCCAGTCACAAAAGGACAGATACTATGCGATTCCACTAATGTGAGATACCTGGAGTAGTCAGATTCATGATGGTTACCAGCGGCTGAGAGGAGAGGGAATGGGGAATTGTTTTTTAATGGGTATAGAGTTTTAGTTTTGCAAGATGAAAAGAATTCTAGAGATGGATGGTGGTGATGGCAGCACACCATTGCGAATGCATTGAATGCCACTGAATTGTATCATTAAAAGTAGTTAAAATGGTAAATTTTGTTATTTATATTTTGCCACAAAGTAAAACATTTAAAACAAGAAGGGTAGGGTCTGAGGCTTTGCATTACTGCCCTGTGACCAGTGTGGAGCACAGAGCCCAGCATCATAGTAAGTTCTCAGTTATTACTTGTTTATGAGTGGTGAACAGGCTCACAGGTAGAAGCCATTGTTTTATTATCTCACAGTGTTTCTGGAATCTCAAAGTGCCTGCAGATGGCAGTTTGCCCTCTCCCCTCAAACCCTGATCCTACATCCTATATTTTGGGCCTAAAAATAAAAATAAACCTTGAAGACCCAAGTCACTTTGTCATTTATAATTAACATGATCATACACAGATGTTTGAAAATAATCATTTATTTTTACATGCCTACCCTTACCATCCCCTGCATTGAAAATAACCAGAAAGGTGGTGTGGGATTTTTTTTCTGCCTATTTCATTCTTTTCCCCTAGAGCTCCTTGATAGGCTAATAGTGATTTAGAAAGCCACTGCCTCTGGCCTCTGTCGGGCTCAACTTTACTTCCCTCTGTGTCTGGACACTGCCCCTTCTGGTGGCTCCCTCTGTCTTCAGTTCTGTTCCTGCCTGCTTAGAAAGGTCCTTTCTATTGTTTCACTGGCTCCTGGCCCTCTCAGAGCCTCGCATCTGACTCTGCTTTTATCCCCTGCCAGCCCCATAGCCAGTGTCAGGTGTGTGGGCTGTAATTGCTTTCCTGTGTCCTTTGAGGGAGATTTTTGTTGATCTTTGTAACTTTGTTCTCAGGTAACCTTGAAAGTATTTTAGTTTTGGTTCAAACAGTATTTTTTCTATTCCCTTCCAAGAAAAATCTTCCAAATTACATTTTCTTCTGTGGATTAGTCCATTTTCTATGGCTCTAACAAAATACCTGAGGCTGGATACTTTATAAAGAAAAGACATTTATTTTGCTCACAGTTCTGGAAGTGAAGATTGCAATACCAGGTTCTCCCATCTGCTCAGCATCTGGTAAGGACCCAGTGGTAGATGGCATCATAGTGAGACTGCATGTGGAAAAGATCATGTGGCAAGATGGGAAGCTGAGAGGGGGTGATGGTGGGGGGGCCTCACTCTTAATAATGACTCCTATTGAGGAAACTAATTCAGGGTTCCAGGAAAACTACAGCTCCTTCTTAGTTCAGTGCCCTCATTGACCTAACCAACTCCCAAGGAGGCCCCACCTCTTAATGGTCCTACCACTTCAACAACACCACAGTGAGGACAAGGCCTCGAACACATGAACCCTGGAGGGACAAACCACAGTCAAGCCATAGACAGTACCTTGTATCTTTAAAATACTTCTTTCTAATAGGCTGACCTAGAATCAGTGTCTTTCTCCAGCAGGACAGTGTGGGCAGTAGAGTAACCATCGAGAGTCCTGGGGATGGGGCAGCACCCTTCAGGCTGACTTGTGGGAAAGCCTGGGAATGCCTAAAATGTTGGGAGCAGCTCTGACCCCAGAGGCTTGCATTCAGCTCCACCTGGGTCCCTGGGTGCTTCAGTGGCAAATGCCATGCTTCCCCGGGGCCCAGCCAGGATGGCTCAGGCCAGGAGGAGAATCACTTCAAAGGCATCTGTTTGCCTCAGAGCAGATATATACCACCTACCTCAGGTACCAGGCTGGTCTTCGATGTTTGGAGGTAATGATCCAGGCCCATCCGAGGCCACAACTCACCTTGGAAGTCAGAAGAGGTGATGAAAAGAATTCTAGAGATGGATGGCGGAGGTCTGTGCTCACCAGATCGCTTTCACAATCCAGTTGTGTAAATGTGTGTCCGTACTTAACACGTGTAAGACACTCCAGTTCTGCTGGGAGAAGCTTGATTACTCATGAAGGGTGCTGACGGAGTTAGCACTTTCCACTCCACCAATGGCTCAGTCTTCAAAGGGATTCTGTGCAGCTTTGTTACTACCTCATCTAAAGGCCTCCTCTAGTTAAAGGTTGTAATGAGGGGTTATTTCTGCTCGTGATTACAGGGTGAAAGAGCAGTCTCCCTCCCCGTCCTCTCTCACACGTTTTCTGTGGTACATTTGCCAAATCTGCTCGAGAGCTGAGACTCATCCAGGTTCAAATGCTTGGAGCTGCTCCCTGTTTCCTCTTCAGAGAAACATTCAATTCCATTTCCCAGTGTTGGGCTGCTTTCTCTGAGACGGTTTATCCCTAAATGCTAATGGCCCTGATGTGCCAGGTGCTGTTGTATGTTCCACAGATCAGTGAAGGTTTAATTTGTTATAAACTGGTCTGGGAGAGGCATCGCCACTGCTGCTACCCTCCCTGCCTGAGGGCTGTCCAGGTTCCCAGCTGCCCAGAGTCAAGTGCAGAATCCCAGCCTGCCTCCTACAACCTTGGTCATTCAAACCACCCCTTCACTTACCCTCCTCTTCCTTTGTTTGTTCGTCCTTTCTTTAGGGCCCACGGGATACCACTGCCCAGGAAGTCTTCCCTAATCTTTCCAAACTTCAGTCCCCTGAGTTTCTCTGAAGCCTCCAGGGACACTGGGCTCCTGTTACCTCACCCTGCAGTTATCCAGATTCATGTGTTTCAGAGCTGTGAGCTCCAAGGGGGCCAGACTTCATCCAGCTCTCTCAGGGCCTTTTTTTTTTTTTAATTTTTTTATTGTTGGCTGTTCAAAACATTACATAGTTCTTGATATATCATATTTCACACTTTGATTCAAGTGGGTTATGAACCCCCATTTTTACCCCATATACAGATTGCAGAATCACATCAGTTACACATCCATTGATTTACATATTGCCATACTAGTGTCTGTTGTGTTCTGCTGCCTTTCCTATCCTCTACTATCCCCCCTCCCCTCCCCTCCCCTCCCCTCCCCTCTTCTCTCTCTGCCCCCTCTACTGACATTCATTTGTCCCACTCAGGGCCTTTTTTAGAGGAGAATCATACCTACTGAAAAAAATGCGTGCTAACAAGTGAATAATCATTAACTCATCTGAAGTTTTTGACTCATTAGAATAGAATAAGCCTAGCAAGAGTAATGATAGTATCATATAGTCTTTTCAAGTCACTTTCACTTCTTTCTGGGGCATATTTGGGAAGTAGCAACTCAAAGGCAACTTTCTTTCAGCCTGAAATTAGATATTGACAGAACACAAAGAGGTGGGATGGTCAGGGTCACCAGCTATGCATTGCCGCTTGCTGGCAGCACAGAATACCAGAGGCAGGCACTTGGGCAGGCAGCTCATCCACCCTTCCTCCAACTCAGATGGAGAAACTGAGGGCTCTCGGGGTCCAGGCCTATCACATTTGTCCAATTCTACTGATTCTAGGGGTCTCTTTGATTTATATCCTATACTTGTTTGTTGAGAGGATGGCACCAGACCTTAGTGATAATCATCTCATCTCAGTGGGGCATGCTTTGTTTAAATGAGACTGGAAAAAGGGATCTAGTAGTAACATCAGCCTTGCTGGTTTCAGATATCATCTGACTTTGTGGATGGTGACAGCTTCTGTTTATAAAGCTGGTCCCAGGAATCCTGCCTGTGCCTTGTACCAATTACATTGGAGGTGGAGGGGAGCAGTGGTTGGGGACTAGCAGTGTCACCTCATGCAACATACAGAATTTGAGGGTATCAAAAAAAAAACTAGATTAGAATACTAGCTTTGGCTTATTTCTTGAGACCCTGTGGATAAATTCTTCTAGTCATCTGTTTCATTTTCTATAGATTGGAGACAATTATAGGGAGTTCCTGTAAATATGTCCATCTTTTACAAACAGTAATTACATTCTAGCTATTGGGACTGGAGAGGGCCAGGGAGGCTGAACTTCTTACTTTATGTATTTCTCAGTTTTAAATTTTGGCAATGAGCACAGATGACTTCCATAATCAGAAATAAAGCCATCAAGATGCAGTTTTGAAAGCCGCACCCAAAGACCCTGGTTAGAACATGCTGCCTGCAAAGCTGCTGCTCTTGCACCACCCTCTGCCCACTCTGCTGGGTCAAAGGCCACAAAAGTGTGTGACAGGCTTCTTAGACCTCAGACCCTGATTTCTCAATTGAGATTCTTTCTCCTTATCAAATAGGAGCTCATTTTACAGCCTGTCATGATGTTAGCAAAATCTGGCTTCTCTGACTGCCAATATTTGTCTTCTGAGCCTGTCAAATTTTCCTCGCTGTGGGTCACTACCTGCCCTCGATCACAGAGCCCAAACACAGATAACTTTTCTCCTTTTTAATTTTCAGAGACTTCCAGGCCACCTCTTCAGCTTTAGGGAACACTAACACTTAATTGGAACTGTGGCCTTTTGACGCAGAGGGCAGTCCCCCAGCCTCGTAGCCTTCACACAGCCGTCTCAGGAACACACATCAAACCTTCACTGTTAACACTCCACGCTGGCCGCCTGCCTGTCAACCCAAGAAAATAAATAAACGGAACCAAACCCACAGCACTTTAAAAACACTAATTGATCCTCACCACAGGCCTTGGCTACGCAGAAATGGCAGATCCCACTGTCCCATTTTTATGTTTGGAGAAATCAAGATAAGCAGGGCAGATAACAAGCTGACCTAAAGGGCTTAGAGGCTGGCCCTGCCTCTGGGAGTTAGGCCATTTAACCAAGGGCCAGTGGCCTTGGCAAATCCTCTTCTGTATAACACCATGTGGTTACTTGTTCACAACGCAACTATATTAATCCATTTTCTGTTGCTATTTCAAAATTCCTACAACTAAGTAATTCATACACAAAGGAGGTTTATTTAGCTCACAGTTTTGGAGGTTTGGGAGCATGGCACCGATATTGACTCAGCTATGGTGAGAGCCCCCTTGGCTGTGTCACATAGTGGATGGCATCATGGCCTATGTACATATGAAAGAGAGAGACCTCTGGTGAGTCAGGGAGCCATCAAGTGGAGAGGGGCCTGGCTTGTTCTTTTATAATAGTCTCTGAGGGGAATTTAGTGGGATTCCACAAGAAGTCTGTCAATTCCCTCTGAGAGCGGCGCCCTCAGTGACCTAACACCTTGCATTATACCCAACCTCTTAATGGTTCTACCACCCCCCAACATCACCTCACTGAAGACCAAGCATTCAGCATATGAACCCCTGGGGGACACACTCAGACTGTAGCCACACCACAACACCCATTTACACATTAGCTTTATGTCCCCAGGATTCCGATGATGCCAAACTCTGTCATTTCCAGCTAACCCCTTATTTATTTGTTCACTTTTCTTTAATTCTGGTCAAGCCTAGAAATTTCAGCCATGGCTTCCAATTTGTAGCCTGTTACTTCTAGTGTTTAGAAGGTCTATTCTGATTTTGGTACTCAACAAGACAGACTGACTTCCCAATAGCCCCTTTCAGATTCAGCACCTCAGTGTTCCACCTTCTATACTGGAGCCTGCCTTGTACCCAGGTCTGTTAAAGATTTGGGTGGTCCAGATTCCCTTCTTTCTCTCCAATCTAGACCACTCAAGTTCTCTGATCCTGCAATCTGTAAGGATAAATATATACACTTTTCTCAAAAGACTCAACTATAATATTCTGGAAAAATGTAAAACCTCTTAAAATTTTATGGGACGTATCCAGTGGAATTAAAATATAGTAGGTCTACAATCTAAATATTATCTGGTCAGATTCTTTTATTAAGGGGATTACTGGGACTCAAACCCAAGGCCTCATATTTGCTAAGCACACACACTCAACCACTGAGCTATACCCCCAGGTCAGATTTCTTACATATAAAGGCTGAAATACATCTTTTGGGGTTTGTAGATCCATAAGAAAATTATTTGTGAAAAATGGTAATTTGTGTTTTCCTTTTCATTCCTATGCCTTTTATCTCATTGTTGTCATCTCATTATACATTCCGATTGAGTATTAAGAAAAAGTGGTGACATCTGATATTCTTACCTCCATTCCAGTCTCAAAGAGCTTTCAAAGTTTTACCATTAAGTATAATGTTCACTGTAGATCTTTAAATAATCTTTTTTAAAAGAAATATTTTTTTAGTTGTAGATGGAGACAATAACTATTTTTATTTGTTTATTTTTATGTGGTGCTGAGGATTGAACCCGGTGCCTGACGTGTGCAAGGCAAGCGCTCTACCACTGAGCTACAACCCCAGCCCTCTTTAAATACTCTTTATCAGAGTAATGCAACCCCCTCCTATTCCTAGTTTATGGGATTTCAAAAACCATGAATAAGTTTGTAATTTTTTCAAATTTATTTTTTTGCTTGAATTATATGATCCTTTGGTTTTCTCCTTTGATTTGTTAGTTTTGTGATATCAAACTCACATTTTGGAACTATTTTCAATTTGTACATTTGTGAATTTGGTTTATTAAGATTTTATCTAGCATTTTTATATTCATGTTTACATATAAGAACAGCTGGGAATTATGATTTCTTACACTATCTTTGTCAGTTTGGGTCAAGGTTATACTAGTTTCATAAAATAACTTGAAGGGTGTTCTCTCTGTACCTCTCTTGTGAATGTGGAGTTACTTGTCTCTGAATGTTGATTGAAAGAAAGCATAGAAATCTTCTGGCCTTGATGTTTTTCTTTGTGGTAATAATTACTTTTTTTTTTAGTTCTAGTTTTTATATTTCTTTCTTTTTTAATTTATTTCTTACATACGTGACAATAGTGGAGTGTATTACATTCATAATCAATTACTTTTAATTATAGAATTATTAAAGTATTCTATTTTTCTAGAGCCTTAGTTCTGTGAATTTATACTTTTATCCAGGTTTTCAAATTTATTTACATCCATTTTGTCTGATATAACTTTTGTTAGATTAAGTCACAAGACACTGCCAACATTTGACCTTTATTTTACAAATACAGTAGTTTCCATGGTCCATAATACTATCTCTACTGTCTTCTCTTTTCACAATATTGTATATTAATGATTTCTATTTTATATGAGTTGTATTTTAAGAGATTTGTCTATTAGTTCTTTCAGAGTTGTCTTTAAGCTTTGCTATTACTCCCTATTGTCCATTTTCTATTTATAAACTTCTGCTCTTTATTGTTTAATTTCTTCTTTTTTAAAATTATTATAAGAACATTTAACACAGAATCTACTCTCTTACCAAATTTTTAAGTGCACAGTGCAGTATTGTTAACTAGGAACACTGTCCAACTGCCCATCTCTGGAGCTCTTTTATATTCCATAACTAAACTCGACACCCATTGAACATCAGTTCCCTAATTCCCACTCCCTCAGCCTGTGGCAGCCACCATTTCTGGGAGAAATGTCTATGCAAGTCCCTTGCCCACTTTATAATGAGGTTATTTGTTTCTGCTGTTAAGATGGAGGAGTTTCTTAACCCTACATTTGTAGGAGTTCCTTAACCATTAACTGTCGGACACATAGCTTGGAAATATTTTTCCTATTCCTGTAAATTGCCTTTTCTGTCTTTTCCTGTTGAACATTTATTGTCAATTATACACACACGCAAACAAACACACACATTCACAGACTTCTCACTTTATTTTCACTTTCCTTACAATGATGAAAATAATTAAGATTGAAGTCCTTTGTATTATATTGCTTTCCTGTTGAAAATACAAGCTTTGTGAGAGCTCATTGGCTGGTGGGTAACAAGAGGTTCTAATATCTCACTGCTGGGGCACAAATGGACATTCTTGTCAGCTAGAGGCAGGGTCAGTTTAGAACTTTTTACTTGAGTGTTCAGTCCCAGGCAAAGAGATACAGATAGGTCCTGATGGAAGCAGGTGACCACCCATGCGTCAGTCCCCCACAGGCTAAGTGCAGACATGTCAGCTAAGAGCTGAGTGTCATTGTCTCTCAACTGGGCTAAGAGTCCCTTCCCCCACAAGACAATCTCACTGAGCCAGTAAACCCCTATTAGCAGGTTTGGTTTGAATACCAAAGACAATACAAGCAAGGTGGCCATGAAGATGCTCTTACTGTTGTCCATGAGTAAGATCCCTAATAGCTAAGTGATTTCAACTGTAGAATGAAGAAAAGTCTACTAATTGCACAGGAAGTTTTAAAGTGGCTTGAAGTTCAGCATTTCATGTTTGACTGGAAACTCAGTGAGGTGGAAAACAATTCAGAAATCGTGGTATGCATGGAGACTGACAAACCATTGTTTTGCAGTTGATGCTGCGAGGTCCAGAATCCTTCCAAATCCCTGCTCTAATTCAAGTCAGGCACACCCTCTCCCAAAGAGCCAATCAAACACTACTTTAGGTGGAGGGATTTGGCAGATATAATCAAAGTCCAAAGTCCTTCAGTTACCTAGCAGGGAGCACGTCCTGGAGGGGCCAGTTTTAATCGAGAAGATGAAATGTAAGTTCTCCTTTGCAAAGAAAGATACTTAGAACAAAGAATGTACCTAGGCTCACATAGCAAGTGGAAGTGCTGAGGCTCAGATCTTTTCGTTGAAAACCAATGTCCTCTTAGAGCAGGACACTGGTCCTAGAAGCTGCCGAAGACTTGACCTAGGCATCTTGCTCTAGCTGACCAGCCCACTGCCTGTGTTGTCCCATCAGGTCAGTCCCACAGCAGCCATGGGGAAGTGGCAGCACTAGAAGGATGAGAGGTGTGTCACATGGGTGAATGTGCCCACTTCTGAGGTGTGAGAAGGCAGAAGTCCCACGCCCCACTCACCTTTGACCACCACGCTTCTCCCCACAGCCCTGCTTCCCAATGTGTGCCCCAGATGGCATCATCTTTGATGTGCTGAGAATCTTTTCTTGGTTTAAGAAGTACTGCATCAGAGGACAGTGGAGGAAGCTTAGTAAACACTGAGACAAGCAGTGTCCCATTGCTTATGAGAAAAGTAAAGGGCAGAGAGGGTACAGCAGAAAGTTTTAAATAAATACTTTGCCCCAACCAGTGTCTCTCTCAAGTGCCCAAAGATCAGCAGCGCATGATGTGGCTGATGACCCCCTTCTTCATGAAGTACAAGATAGGACGATCTTTACACAGGCAAGAAGCTCAAGATGGGTACAGAGAAGGTGCACAACAAGGTCTACCTGAGCCTGCCCATCTTCATGAAGCACCCCCACTTCCTGGTGGGGGCCACCTGCCAGACTGATCTCCAGAACTCAGAGTATACCATGGAATGAATGCCTGTCACTTGAAGGCCCAGAAGCTGCTAGTGGGGGAGAAGGAGTGCAGGAGTGGGAGATGAGGAACAGAACAACCGGAAAGATGCCAGAGAACTCAGCCAGAGGCTCCGGGCTGCATGGGGAGGTTCTGGAGAAACTGCAGAGCTCCAGGCCTGGAGCTGGAGGCAGCCCCTGTGGATGCTGGCATCACTGCTACAGCATCTGTCAGAAAAGGAGATGCAGAAGCCAAGAAACTGGACCACTCCCACCTTGTGCAACCCTACTGCATCCTGCAGCAGGACCCAGAGATCAAGAGGAGGGGTAGAGGTGGAAGGGAGCCATGGCAGCAGGTCCTGGCTGTGAGACCTGGAGAGGGTGAAGAAGAGACCCAGTTGGCAGCACCAAGCAGGGCCAGGTAGTCCCTGCTCCAGGTGCCCCAGACTCAGGAAGGCGGCTGACCCTATACCTCAGATTTCAGGTCCTCATCCCTGATCAAGCTGATTCTATCTTTGGACAGCTACAGCAATGGCATAAAATGAGTCTGTATTTGCAAACTATATATCTGGTAATGGTTTAGTATCTGAAATACCCAAGGAACTCCTGCACCTTCACAACAAGAAAACAAATAACTCAATTTAAAAGTGAGCAAAAGGACCTAATAGACATCTTTCCAAAGAAGACTTATAAATGACCAACTAGTATATGAAAAAAATGCTCAACATGACTAAACATGAAGGAAATGCAAATCATAACCACAAGGAGCTATCATCTCACACCTGTTAGGTTGACTATTATCAAAAAGGCAACAGGTTAATACAAATGAGTATAGTCACGGAAAATAGTAGTGAGGTTCCTCAGAAAAGTAAAAACAAACTACTATGTGATCTAGCAACGCCACCACTGTGTGCACAAAAGAAATGAAATTGTATGTCGAAGGGATATCTGCATTCTTATGTTCGTTGCAGCATTTTTCACCATATCCAAGTTATCTTTGGGTGAATAAAGAAAATGTAATATACATACAATGGGACAACATGAATGAACTCGGAGCATATTATTTTAAGTGAAATAATCTAGGCACAAAAACACCACAGGATCTCACCTGAATGTAGAATACAGAAAAGTTAAACTCATAGAAGCAGAGAATAGAGTGGTAGCCCCCAGGAGCCCTGGGTTGGGAGGGAGAGAGGTTACCTTTCCACCTGTGGTTTTTCCCATTGCTGTGAAGCATTTCAGTTTGATTTAGTCCCACTAGTCTGTCTGTGCCAGTATTGCTTGTACTTTGGGTGTCATATCTAAGAAATCATTGTCAAGATCAACATCACAAAGTTTTTCCCCTATATTTTCTTCTAGGAATTTTATAGTTTGGGTTCTTACATTTAAATCTTAATCCTCTGTGAATTGACCTTTGGTTTTGGTGTAAAATATGGGTCAGTTTCACTCTTACATGAGAATATCTAGTTTTCCCACCACCATGTGTTGTAGAGACTCTCATTTCCACCCTGTGTGTGCTCAGCTTCCCTGTTGAAAATCAGTTGGCCTTACATGTCTGGGTTTGCTTCTGAGCTCTCTATTTTGTTCTGTTGGTTTATGAGTCTGTTTTTATGCCAGTAAGTATTTACTCTCTCTTTTTTTTTTCTCATTGTTTCTTTTCTAACAGAAGTTGAAGCTTCGACTTACATATTCTCAATTTTTCCTCTTTTTTAAAAGAAATGCCTTTAAACCTATAACTATAAGCACTACATACTGCTTTAGGTATATCCTATGAACATTTTTTACTTTCTTCTTAGACCCATGAGTTGTTTAATAATGTTTAAAACTTACAAATGTGTGGCTTTTAAAAAAAAATTATCTCAATCCCATTGTAATTTGAGAATGTCATCTCTTTTCAAGGTTTTGTTAGTTTGTTTTGAGAGTCCATTTTGTTTCATATGAATCTAGGGGTGCCAGCTTTCTATTTCTCTTTTTAATTAGTATTCTCCTGGTATAGTTTGGGGCTCTCCTCTGTCATGTAACCTGCCCTTATTTCCAAATTATGAATGTCTGCTAAAGCCTATTGCAGTATCTCTCTCACTTATTTCCTGAGGCACCATACTATTTTCTCAAGAGAGAGGCTTTTAGTCAGTGTTGGCTTCTCAATCTAGTGTGTGAGGGGTGTTAGACTCCATGCTAGTCGTGCTAGTTCTCAGTGCCTCTGCAGAAGCAGTTATGAGCAGGGTGCCTACATGACTAGGTGAAAGAGTTGAGAGGAAATCATAAGGAGAGAAAAGAAACTAAGAGCTGTTGATAGGGCACTGAGTTCCAGGCACTCTGAAGGTATCTCCTGTCTCCCACACCTGCCTTTTCTTTAGAGCACATATCACAATATGGAATAGTGGTTTCAGAACATTTGTTTGCCATTCTCTCCTGCTTAAAATGTGTATCATCTCCTTTTTCATGAGAACAGACACTTGGTCTTCTTTCCTCATGTCTGTACCCGATCTAGAACAGTGGGACAATAAAAAGTCATTGTGGAATAAATGTCCTTCTTTATTTAAAGAAAAATGTAAAGAAGGACAACTTGGGAAAGACTTTTACAGACTTTTAAAAAGGCTCTTAAAAAAATAAAAGGTTGGATAGACGTCAGAGATACTTATTGTAACAGCTAGTGCTTGTTTGTAAAGACCTAAGTTAGATTTGACTTAATGCAAGATTAACAGACTCAAGTTTACTTAAGACTGATACTACTATACATTTATAGTGACTTAAATAGGAAGTTACAAATATTTGTATTACTTATGTTCATTTCAGATCCAGTTTCATATCATTTTATAAAAACTCCTTCTAAAAAATATTTCTTATCTGACTTAACTCTTTACTCTAAAAGATAAATAAATAATAAAAGAAGAACTCAGCTCGAATACTGCCTTCTTTTATAATCTTTTGACTGAGATATAGGAATTATTTATAATATTAATGTATTTTATTTGAAAAGGTTGAGGATTTCATCTGGATTAATTTCTGAATATAGTACTTGATTTCTGACTGTTAACAACTAGTGTTTAAAAATGTTAGAGATTGACAAAGAATCTAAACCTTTCCCGTTATCTAATTTGTACCATATTTTCAAATGTATGAGATTATTTTTTTCTTAATTTTCCACAAATAATAAAGAGTAGAATTTACCCTGCACTGAGCTCAATGAATACACATTCTTTTAAAATGAAAATATTGACAGTGGAAACCAAGTTAGAAAATAAAGAGACTCATACCAATCACTAGATTATGGAGTAAATAAGCAAATCTAAGAACTCCATTTTTTTCTTTTTAAAAAAAATATTTAATAGATTTTATTTTTTAAATACATGACAGCAGAATGCAGTAGAATTCTTATTACACATATAGAGTATAATGTTTCATATCTCTGGTTGTATATAAAATATGTTCACACCAATTCATGTCTTCATACACGTACTTTGGATAATGGTGTCTATCACATTCCACCATCATTGCTAACCTACTGCTCTCTCCCTTCCCCTCTCACCCCTCTGCCCTATCTAGAGTTCTTCTATTCCTCCCATGCTCCCCCTCCCTATCCCATTATGGGTCAGTCACCTTATATCAGAGAAAACATTCGGCATTTGTTTTTTGGGGATTGGCTAACTTCACTTAGCATTATTTTCTTCAGTGCCATCCATTTACCTGCAAATGCCACGATTTCATTCTCTTTTAGAGCACTAATCTCTAGGGTATGTAAAGAACTGAAAAAGCTAAGCACCAAAAAAACAAATAACCCAATCAATAAATGGGCCAAGGACATGAACAGACACTTCTCAGTGTCTGTTATACAATCAATTAACAAATATATGAAAAAAATGTTCATCATCTCTAGCAATTAGAGAAATGCAAATCAAAACTACTCTAAGATATCATCTCACTCCAGTCAGAATGGCAGTTATTATGAAGACAAACGACAATAAGTGTTGGTGAGGATGCAGGGAAAAAGGCACACTCATACACTTCTGGTGGGACTGCAAATTGGTGCAGCCAATATGGAAAGCAGTATGGAGATTCCTTGGAAATCTGGGAATGGGACCACCATTTGACCCAGCTATCCCTCTCCTCGGTCTATACCCAAAGGACTTAAAAACAGCATACTACAGGGACATAGCCACATCAATGTTTATAGCAGCACAATTCACAACAGCTAAACTGTGTAGCCAACCTAGTTGCCCTTCAGTAGATTAATGGATTAAAAAATGTGGCATATATACACAATGGAATTTTACTCAGCAATAAAAGAGAATAAAATCATGGCATTTTTTTCTTAATTTTATACTTTCCTTTTTAAAAAAAATCCCTTTCCAAGTTGTTGATAGTTTAGCTGTACCAACCATGACCTCAACTCTCCATGATGCAGTCTCTGTTTTCTTTTAGATAACTTGATGGCATGTCATCAAGTTTCATTGATTCAACTGAATTTAAAAACAATTGAGTTTGAGTTTAAATTCCCTGAACTACTAACCTGAACATAATCCTGAGCGTGAGCTTACTTCTGAGCACTCCTTAGGATATACATTGCCATAGGCTGCTTTTTATTTTATTATTTTATTTTATTTATTTATTGCCTACAATCAGAAGTAGGCAAATGGGAGAACAACGTACTCCTCCATTACCCAGGGTTTCACACCAACCCTCCTCCTTCCTGCCTACCTTAATCCGACTCAAAGCCAAGAGAATAATCATATCGTCATTGTTTTCCCACTTCAGAAAATTATATAGTTGTCTGGGCTGTGTATAGCTATATCAGCAGTTGTGGGTAGACTACAATGATCAGTAAGGTGATGAGGAAAAGACAGCACTAGAAATTGGGCTGCTGTTGCAGGGAAAAAGAGCCAGCTGTGAACAGGACTAACAACTTTCTTCTTATCTCCTAGGAGCTCACTTGTGACCATCAGGTGAAAACATGTACATTCTAAACATCTGGTCTACTACCCTGGTCTTAAACCAATGCCTCTCAAACCTGAGTGTGCATATAAATCACCTGATTCAGCTGTTTGGGGTGGGGCCTGAATTCAGCATTACTAACAAGGTGCCAAGGAGTGCCTACACTGCACTGCTGGTCTTCTCACTACAATTTGAGTATCAAGCCCCTGGGCTAAAGGACTCTCACTCAGATTGAAATGCAAGACTTATAATTTAAAATATTTGCATAAATATTTGATTTAAGACTAACTAAATATTTTTGTGAGATATGCAATTAAAGACTGAGATACAAGACCTTCAATTTTAGAATTGTCTTACAACTATTTATAATTCCTTCCCTAATTTCCTATTTAGGTTAGTTGTATAGCAGATTGTATCCTCTTTCTAATGATCCAGATGCCAAAATGTCTTTCCGGTCCTAAATGATCTGGTGCATTTGGTGGGAAAAAAAAAATCCAAAATATATTCAAGCCAGCGAGTCATGAAGATTTTAGAGCATATCTCATAAGTTTGGTTTCTTTTCTCTTTTTTTCCCTAATATTCTCATTATGTCAACATTCAGAAAGAAAACCTAAGCTTCCAACAAATAGCAGTGAACTGAGAATCTCTCACCTTGGAAGTAGTTGGCAAATCAAGAGCAAGACAGCAGACTTCTCCTACCCAGATTCTCCCTTGAGACCTTGCTTGAGCTGTGGGTTCTGACTCCTTGCTAGTATCACCTCTGATCTTGCAGAGTATTGGCAACGGGTGTAGACAAATCCCTACAAGTCTCCAGAGAGAATATACACAAGAACTGGGCAACCAATGGTGTGTACAGGGGAGGAAATTCCCCACACCCATGCCTTTGGAAGTAGCTGAGAGGTCACTCTGGCCTGGGTTTTGACATCTGTGCATTTGTTTGGCTGACCAGAGTAGTAGCTGGGACATTGGTTGGTTAGTCATTCTGTCTTGGGGTTAGTCATTCTCATCCAATATCATCATTATCTGAGCTCACCCTGTATCCTGTGTTCATGAAGCCTGTTTTCTCACTTCTGAAAAATAAAATCATAAACGTATCTACAATTTCAGAGAATGGGATCTAATCACTTAGTGGATTAATCACGTAACTACATTCAGAAAGAAAATGGTAGGATTTATTTCTCCTGTAGTTTTCCCTCAAAGCATTTAGAGATTAGAAACAAATCACTATATGTAATATTTTAAAGGAAGAAAACTCCACAGACTATAAATTTTCATGTTCAGTGCCATCTCAATTGGTAAAAAGTGATATGAGCATCGAGACCAGATTAGAAGAAATACACAGAAATGTTATGATGGTCCATTCATTTGGAGGAGTAAGGTTATGGATAAATTTTACTATCCTATTCATTCTGCTCAGTATATGTACTACTTTCACAGTTTAAAATTTTTTAAAAGGACAATTTTTTAAAAGACTCTGGGATCAGGCTGAGTCTCTGGAGCTGATCCCTCCCCCCACCAAAAGTGTCCAAATCTCAGTTAAGGGACTTGGGTCTGTAGTTAATTGTTTGATGTTTTAATGTGGTATAGATCTACATACCACCTCAGCGACAGTAATAAATTAGAATGTCTTGGTAAAGACCAAACTCATCAATTTTTTCCCCAAACCTGTAAATGATTAATTCTACAAAGGTGCAGGTCAAAGTTATTCCTCAAACTGTATTGTTTTAACAAAGAAGTCCAAGGTTTCTAGGTTGGTCAGAAAATTCATTATCACTGTAAAACTGCAAAAGGTCACAAAATGTCTCCTTCCACAATAAAATAGTGTATAAGAAAAATCTCTTTTTCTCAACAATTCATTACCCCAGCAGAACCAAGAGAAACCTCTGACATTTCAGATCCTTTTGCTTCAGGGGAAATAAATGTTCCATAGATCATGGAGAAAAATGACAAACAAATTAATGAAAAACAAATACACTCCTGCAGCACGTCAGGCTCTGCCAGACCAAACACAGTCACAGTCAGCTTTTATTCTCAGGTTCTTCCAACGCTGAAGAATGACAGTTTCCAGAATAGCATCAGCACTGTAGTGAGAGAAAGCTGTACACACACTGAAGAAATGCATATTAAAGAAACATGCAGTGGAAAAACAGAAGTTCTATGATTGCATGCATACTTAACCTAGGGGGAAAGTCATCTCTGGCAAGGCATCGTTGATATCTCGAGCTGGAGAGTGGAAGCATTCTAGAAGTTGTCCACATGCCTTCTCGTAATGCTTTATACAAAACTGTATCTTGATTGAATTCGGCGGTGCTCAGTTTTCCCACATCCTAAAAATTCCTTCCTTTAATTCTGCCTCATTCATGCCATTGAACTTTATCAAGACGTGGTTTACCTGGGCTTTCTCCATATCTCAATTTCTGTTCATCAGCCAACTAATTTTAACACCAAGTGTGTTTCCATTTTCATTATTTTTCTAGATAGAAATGATACAGATAATGCGAAAACTCACTCTGACTCCTGGCCCCAGCCCCTCTCCACAGAGCTGCCCACTGTTAACAGTTTTGTCCTTTCAGTCCACTTTATTTTTAACTTTATTGGTGCATTTTAATGATACATAATAATAGAATTCATTGTTATATATTTGCACATGTACACAATGTAACAGTATGATTTGGTCAATTTCATTTTCCAGTTTAAATGTGTTTATTTATACAATATGGATGGGTGGAGTTGTGTGCATGGATATAATACTTTTCTTACATAAGTGATATCAGATAAAATATGGGGTTTTTTTGCCACATGTTTTTTTTTTCTCTCAAGGATCTGTCTTGGAGATCTTTTCAAGTCAGTTAAGTATAAATCACTGATTCTCAGGGGGGCTATTTTGCCCCCCAGGGGAAATTTCTGAAGAACTCTAAGACCACCCCAACCTAAGTGTGTGTGGAGCGGTGCTCCTAGCAGCCAATGGTAGAGGCCAGGGATGCTGCCAATCATTATGCAAAGCATAGAACACCCGAAATTTCAATAATACCAAAGTTGAAAAACCCTAATCCGAATCTACTTTATTCTTTCAATCTCTGCATAGTAGTTGTGTGCATCAGTTTTTCTTCACTATGACCAAAGTACCTGACACAAACAACTTGGAGGAGGAAAGGTTTATTTCGGCTTACAAGGTTTCATTCCATGTTTGGCTGGTTCCATTGGTCGGGGCATCTTGAAGGAAGGTCGCTTAGCTCATGGCAGCCAGGGAAAGCAGAGAGAGAAAGAGGGTGTGGTCAACAACAAGACAGAGCCCCCAAGGGCACACCCTCAGTGACCTACCTCTCCCAACCATGCCCTACCTGCCTACAGTTTCCACCACCTCCCAGAGCCCTCATGACCCAATCACTTCCCTAAACTCCTGACCCTGGACATTGCTGCACTGGGGACCAAGTCCTCAACCCATGAGCTTTGGGAGGCATTCTAGAGCCAAACCCTAATGGTAGTCTAGAGTTAACTGAGGCAGTCATTTAATAGAACATTTAGATGAACATTTAAAGCGTGTCTACTTGTGACCATCAGTAAGCGCTTCCTCATTGACTTTTCACCCAACTGTGATCTGCCTTCTTCCCTGAACACCCCTGCTGATATAACAAAATACCACAGTCTGGGTAGTTCATAAATAATAAAATGTATTGCATACAGTTCTGGAGGCGCAGAAGCCCAAGGTCAAGGTGTCAGCCGATTTGCTGTCAGTAACAGGCCCGCTCTCTGCTTCTAAGATGGTACCTTGTTGCCACATCCTCTAGAGGGGAGGAATACCATATACTCACAGGACAAAAGGGACAGAATGGCAAAAAAAGGAATAGGGATGAATTTCTCCTCAAGCTAATCCCATCTGTGAAGGAGGAATCCCCACGGCCTAATCACCCCCACTCACAGCCCCACCTCTGTGGCTCTGGGGGTTAAATTTCAACATATGAGTTTTGATAGACACATCCATTCACGTCAGCAGCCCCTTCAGATGACTGGGTAATTTCCCCATCCTTTGGTTCCTCTGAAAGGAGGACCTTTCCATGCTGTTTGCCGGTGCTCCCCCTCCCCTTCTCCTTGAAGCACTCTGCTCCCTGGCCTCCCTTTGCCCCTCCCTTTCTATTTCTGCTTCCCCCCAGCCCCCAGTCTGAGCCTTTGCTGTCTTCCAGGTGCTATGCTAGGCACTGGGCATGTGGAGATGAACCCTGGAAGATCCCCGTCCCAGAGACTCTGGAATCAGGGTATATGGGAAGTTGGCTGAGTGACTGAATCAATGATTAGACATAGTATAAAAGATTTGAAAGGCCAGTGGGAAATGCTTTTCCTTCATGGTTCAAAATTGACTGCACATTTTGTCTGCATGACTACTTTTCTTAAAACGTACATTTCAAAAAATAAGTCAAGAAGAAGGCTTTCCACACATTTTCCCACCACTGTGCTTTTTTTTTTTTTTTTCCCTCTGCTTTGAAACAACAACTGCATTGTTCCAAATTCGCTCTGCAGGGAATGCACTTCACCTGGGCTAAGGCTGAGCAAAGTCACACCAGAGAAGCAACTGGGCTTACAGCTGGCTGACGGGTGGGAAGGGAGGTGGCCCCCAGAGCTGCCTCCCCCACCCCTTTTTCTCAGCCTCCTCAGGATTGTGGGGCCACCCCTCCCACAACCCCTTACTCTCGTGAGGAGACTCCAGGGGTGGATTCAACTGCAGCTGCCTCCTGGCCCTCATCTCCCTGGATCAAGGGACTTCGGAGCCTACCTGAAACCTGACAGCAAAGGAAATCTCAGCTATAAATCCAACTCAGTGCTGAGGCGAAACCCCTCAGCAGGCCCTGGGGAGACATAAAGATAAATGGGCCACACTATCTACCCCCAGGATAGGGGTGGGGGAATGTATATAAACAGCCACTCATACTGCCAAACAGAGTGAAGAGAGGACTGAGCAGAGGTGCTTAAGGAGAAAAGGGGGGATTAGTCACCATAGGGGATCAAGCAAGGCACTTGAAAATCATTTCCCCTCTCAAAAATAAGAGCTGCTCTGTTCAATGGCTATATATATTTTCAATTTAAACATATGGAAAGTGGGATTTCTGAAAGGAGAAATGAAATATCAAGAGAGCTAGATTCTGGAGCAGCACTCTGCCAAGCACCATACAGTCTGGGTGAGGCCGAGAACCTTAGAAAAGGAGTGTTTGTCGCATGTATGTATCTCGGATCTCACTGCAGACATGGGCAGTGCAGCTGTCTCACTCCCAGAGGCTCAAGTCCCAGCAGCCCCGGGTTATGTCAAGGATCATAATTTCACTGATTTCAGTTCAAGCCCATGATCACACCCATAAGGTGCTCCAGAGCTGACTCTGAAGGTCAGGGTCGCTGTATACATTTATCAGTATTTATATTTCTGACCGCTCACTTCCAAGGCTCATTTGATTAGGTTAGGCCCACTCAGATCATCTCCCTGTCTAAAGTCACTGGTTCCTAACCTCAAACTGCAGAACCGCCTTTGGCTGAAGCCCACTGGGGTCCTGGGAACATAAAAGAATAGTTCAAGCAGAGAGGCTCTTCCCATAAAATGCTAAAGCTCCGCTAGACTTGACATATGTGAGGGGCTAGGGGCTTGGGGAGGGAAGTGCATGCTGGGGAGGTATGAAGCAGGTGGTTTGAATGGGTCAGAAAATACAGACAACAAGAGTCACCAGCTTGGCTCCTGTTTACTTCTGCTCTACCAGTGCCCGATCTTTGTCTCTCCAGGTAGAGATGAGATTGTCCTAGAGCCTGGCAGGCTACACAAGTTCCCAGAAGGCTTCTAGATTCATCTCCTACTCTGGTGTGACAAATGACCACAAACCAGCCACTTGAAATAACACCCGTTTACTCCCTGACAGTCTCCGTGTCAGAAGGCGGATTCAACTGGGTTCTCTGCTCAGGGTCTCCAAGGCTGCAGCAAGGTGCCCGTCCAGGGCTCTCACCTGGAGGTCATGCAGATGACTACCAGAATGCCAGAATGCTGTAGACTGCAGTTCCCCCGTTCCCTGTGCAGTGATAACTCTTGGTTTCTCAAGTCCTTGCCCCCTGGGTCCCCTCTAGCTCAAAGTCAGTAGTGGATACCCTTCCTCTTGTCAAATCCTTCACATGCCTTCTCTCCTGCAATGAGCCAGGGAAGCACTCCTTTTCCAAGGCTCATTTGATTAGGTTAGGCCCACTCAGATCATCTCCCTCTCTAAAGTCACTAGTGCCTAACCTCAACTGCAGAATCCCTTTGTACCCAGTGTGACATATCTCGGGAGCAACAGCAGGGGCCGAAGGTCATGAGGCCATCTTAGAATTTGGCCACCCTCAGCTGACCAGGGTGTGGGTCCATCTGACCTTGAAAGGACACTTGCAGATCCAGGTCCAGAAAACTATGACTGAGGGTGACGGTGGGAGTGACACAGGAAGGGGAATGTCTCCAGGAACCAAACAAAGAGGGGCTTTTGGAGGAGAAGCAGACTGAACTGAGAATTGCAACTCTGATCAAATAGGAGTTTTTGTTGAGCAGCCTCTTTGTTGGGCCCTATCAGGCAGTAGAATGATGAAGGAAACAGAGGCCTTGACCTTGAGTTATTCTCAGTCTCCTGAGAGTCCAGAAATCTCACAGGCTGGAAATGCTGTCATGATGTAATTTTACCCTGAGAAATCTACGTATTTTGCGTTTTTGGAGTGTTTCGCAGCCTGGCCCGAGTGCCTACTCCTATTGCAATGGCCACCAGGCATCTACTGGGGGATGTAGCTGGGGACATAAGATACAAGGATCTCAGACCAAGGTGGTCACGCCAGGCCTCAGTGGCTCCTGCAGGAACATCAGGAGGGCAGGGACTGGGAGCCTTGGGTTACAGTAAAAGTGACTTCATGGAGAAAGAAGGGCCCCAGGAGGCCATCTGGCTCAGATCAAGTGTAAACTACCAAAGATAGGTCATTTCTTAGCTATTTCCAAAAATCTCCAGAGATGAGAATTCCTCAGTCTCCCGTTTACAGTCCAAAGTTATTTATTATTTCCCCCTTTCCCAAAACGTAAGTCCCTTTCCCTTGATTCATTCCTCCATGGAAATAACATGCAAGTCCTTCACACGGGTTTTGCAATAACACGTCACATGGAACTGACTTCTGAGTATTCAGATGAATACTGTTTGAAACTTTCCTTATTACTCAATAGCATCTGGCCGTGAAGGGAAAATGTATAAAGACAGATAAAAACAGAGATCTGGAAAAGCCATCTTCAGAAAAATGCCAGAGCAAGGTTAATGGGCCCAGATGCTTTCTTCCACCATTTTTTGACAAGCTGCCACACACAGTTTCACAGGTTGCTAACTGCACAAGAGCATGGACGCCCTCCACTTGCCAAGTCATGCTTCCTGGCAAAGAAAGGGGTGTCTTGTTCTAATTTGAAACTTGTGGGGCCCTGCTCTTCTTTGTGATGTACCCTCTCCTCCTTATGGACCTGTGAGTCAGTGTGATGGGTAAAAAGCAATCAATCTCATAGGTAAAAAAGCAGAAAAGGAGCAATAGAGACGAGAAGGAAAAGACCCTTGGGGAAAGTCAGTGAGGGGTGGGGAAGGGAAAGGAGGTGACCAAATGATTCCCTAAGTAAGAGTTTAGGGAGATGGTTTACCTTATGCAGAAACCATGAGATCAGGAAATAAGCATTCCCTTTAAAATGGTGTTTCATGTACAGTCAACTTCATGTAAAGATAATTGGGTTGTGATTTTGCTATAGATATAAGACTAATCCCAACTCCTTTAATTTTGCACATTGTCTTTGGTTGGTTGTTTAGTTGCTTTTGTTGTTTTGGTTTGGCTTTTTATTTTGTGTGCCTTTGTATAGTCAATAATATTTCTTGGTACCAATTCTATGGATAGCAGTCTGTAGTCCTCCTGAGTTGTCCTTGTACACGGTGGGTCTGAATCTTTAGTGTGCCTAAAAGTGATAAGGGCAGCATGTTAAAAACGCATCTTCCAAAAGCCAGGTGCAGTGGTCCACACCTATAATCCCAGAGACTCAGGAGCCTGAGGCAGGAGGATCACAAATTTGAGGCCAGCAGGGCAACTTAGTGATACTGTCTCAAAATAAAAGTTCACAGGTTGCTGAGGTGTAGCTCCATGGTCGAGTCAAGTGCCTGTTTAACATGTGAGAGACCCCAAGTTCAACCTTCAGTACTGAAAAATAATGCAGTTTCCTAGGGCCACCCTCCATATAGTTTCAGAATCAACAAGTTGTATTCTGATAAAATGTACAGACAATTCTGATGATGCAAGGAGCACACTTTGAGGAAAGTTGCTGTAGAGATGGAAAGAGTATGACCCATAGTTTCTTGTCCTCAAAGAGCATATAACTGAGTTAGAGGATAGACTGTAGACCTAGGTCAAGATAGCTAATAATACACAACCGTGAAAGCCAAATGACTAACAGAGAAAAGGAAGGGTAGGTGAGATATTAGGTAGGAAGAAAATTCCTTAATTGAGTTCAGATTTCAAAGAACAATTGTGTTCTAAATGAGCTAAAAAAGATGAAAGAGGCTGGGCACGGGGGCACACACCTGTAATCTCAGCAGCTCAGGAGGCTGAGGCAGGAGGATCATGAGTTCAAAACCAGCCTCAGCAACTCAGGGATACCCTGTCTCTAAATCAAATATAAACTGGGCTGGGGATGTGGCTCAGTGGTTAAGCACCCCTGGGTTCAATCCTTGGTACAAAAACAAAAACAAAACAAAAAAAGAAACAAGAGAGCATTTCAGGTTTGAAGATAAATGAATAAGGGCAGTGACATAGTGCAGTGGCAGGCAGCTCAAAGCCATTTAGGGGTACCTAAACTGCCATGTCTCCATTGCTTTGCTGATGATGCTTCTTGAACCACAGCCTCCTTCTTCTTAATTGGGCTGCTTTTAAGAGTATTTCGTAAGAGATTGCACAAGCACATGTGAAAAGAGATTAATCACCATTGGAATACACGACGGAGTTCTGTATAACTTCAGCCCGATTTGCTCAAGTATCTATACTGTTGAAAAAGTGGATAGACTCCAAATGGCATTATTAAGTTCAGATGCCAGAGGCTTTCATTAACAGCGTGTTTCTCTGCTCTACACATTTTCCTTCAGAAGTGGCCTACGTACGTACTCAGACTATGCTACCAGCCAGGAAGAGGTCACGCCATTTAAGGTGAAAATACTACCAACCTTGAGCAGCAGGGAGCCTTTGTTTCTTTATGATTCACGTTTGGAGCTCATTCTTTTTAAGATCATCCTTCTCTAAGTGCTTTTTTTAGAGAGTGTTGTTTGATAGTTGTGATCATTCTTTTTTCCCCTCACTCAATTTTGTTAATGTTGGGATACAATTTCAGATTTTATTTTGGTAAAATCAAAAGAAAATGCAGAGCACCCTCCCTTTTGTTGATGCTCATAATAAATACAAAATGGGAGAGGTGGAGATACAGTACTGTGTGAGTCTGTTCTGTAGAATACTAATCACTGCGGTGGGTGCTTTGGGGGGCAGTTGGGTTTTTTTTGTGTGTGATACTGGGGATGGAAACTGGGGTGCTCTACCACTAAGCTACAGCCCCATCCCTTTTTATTTTTTTGGTTTATAACAAGGTCTCCCTAAGTTGTCCAGGCTGGCCTCAAACTTGCCATCCTTCTGTTTCAGCCTCTCCAGTAGCTGGGATCACAGTCGTGTGCACTGTTGTGTGATAAATGCTTTGTGACTTCAGATAAAGACTGTATCTAAAGTTTAATTTGCATAACTACAAGAGTAGAAAAACTGTTGGTGTCAGTATGGGTTCTTATTCCATTTATGTACAACTCATAATTTGTAAACTTTTTTATTGTCACCAATTATTGTACTTATGTGGGCACAGAACAGTTCCAAGCCCTCTCAGTAACATCTGATGCTATATCCTGTGTGTGTGTGTGTGTGTGTGTGTGTGTGTTTAACTGAATGCTCCTGTGACTTTGTTTCTGTAATGTGACAATATAAATATTTGCATTCATTTCTATCATATTGATCTGTTGTGTAGCTACTTCCAATCTATGACCTATACACACTTTACATATTGATCCAACCTGAAGTTTTCTTTAAGATCTTTCCCAGCCTGGTTTCCGATGGCTGCGTGTTGAGGGTTCCTCCACCCTCTCTCCTCTCCTTCCCACTGTGGATGCTCTTCTCTTGGGCCAGGTGGCTCGGCCCTCCAGGATGTGGTGTTTTCTTCCTCCCCAGCACCTGTGCTCTGGCTTGAGTCTTTGATGCCCCTCCCAGGACCTGCAGACAGCCAAGCAGCTGCCTACTGCTCTCAAAGTTGTGACCCATATTCCAAGTCGGGTAGCCTGGGTGCAACTTTGCTCTTTCCAAACTGATTTTCCTGTGGAACCCACATGTGGACACATATGCAGATGACCCTGGTGTACTCTTGCCTGCTCGGAAGTACATACAGGATGTGGCACTTGAACACGCAAGTGAATCTGAATTCACCTTTTTCAGGCTGCACTTGGCCATAAATACTGAATTAGTTCAGTTGGTAGATACGCTTCCGTTTTATGTGTGTGTGTGTGTGTGTGTGTGTATGAAATGTGAATACACTGCATTAATAATTCTCATTTTTCTAGACATTAAGTTTCTGATTTTTAAATTGAATTTTTAGGGATAAAGTGCAGCCAGGGTTCTATGTTCATTGCATCACACAGTGTATAGTTCCTGGGATAAATATATAATTCTGAATGTTGATACGCCAACAAGAGAATTTGCTTGTCCCTCTCACACATCTGTTTTACTTTAGGCAAGAGAACGTTCTCATGCCAGAATGGCTTTCTGTGGATCCAGGCAATCTGCTTTAAGTTGAGCCTCTGCGATTCACAGATGCAAATGCTTAACGGCAGTGAGGTTAACGTGGTTATTTCTTCATCTGAAACCACCCCAGTTGCTACTTTTGTTCTGTTTTTTTTTTTTTTTTTAAAGAATCTTATTGTGTTTTAAACCCACTGTGTGGAATCTTCATACCCTCGTCTCACAAGCCTCCTATCACAATGGAATTAACTGTTTAGTGTCTTGTGATGAATTTCAGTGTCCTGCTATTTTGTATTGCTAGTTCGATTGTGTTCTCTTGATGGAATTTAGGTTCTTAGGGAGAACATGAAGGGAGCAGTTTCACCACGTGGAATAGAATCCCACTGACCAAAAGAACATCTCTCCAAGAAAGCCCTAGCCTGGCAATCTGTGTCTTAGTTATCTCATCAGCAAGTGTGGCTTGTTCCACTTCAACAGGAAGTGGGAGCAAGGCAAGCATAATACATGGATGCTAACCTCAAAAACTGCCATCTAGTTGGAAAGATGAAACCTGAATTAACAATTGGATGGTAATATGTGAATATGTCAAACTTCTGCCCTGGGCTCTTGCTGTCCCCAAAAGCAAAAAAAAAAAAAAAAAGTTCTCAGCTTATCACTGCCACAGCTCTGGGCATTTTTTTTTTTTTCAAATTTTAAAAATTTAACCCAACACTTTAGGAACTGAATTTTCTTTGGGAAACTTTACCTAACTTTTCTTGTCTTGCTAACTTGTTGAGTAAAACCTTCTATGTAAGAAAAAGTTGAAATATGGTAAAAGAGCACTCGGTCAAAGATTCAAAGCCTTTGAGAGCTTGGGAGAAATCCAACCACAGTCATTTTCTGATACAACTGAACACAAGACTCTGTGGTCGAAAGTTGCTGAAACTCCCAAGGCACCGGAAGGCTGACTACACGTTCTAGTTAAAGACGTTTAAACATTGTTCCTGATGGTGCTGACTGCAGAAAGAAGGCCTTGTATTTTCTTAAAATGCATTCTAAATAAAAAAACCAAAAGCCATTCGGTGCTAATTAAAGTTTCGTGGCTGAAGGTGCAGCTTCGTTGGCATCTAGAATTAGTACTGTGTAGTGTGGTCCCCAGAAAATGAGCTCACACGGCAAAAACAGACAAAATCCACCCCCTGCCAAACTGACTGTCAGCAGAAATCTGGTCTGCTTTCTGAAATGGAATGTAGGTTTCCAAATTCTCTAGACGATCTCTTTCCAAAGCAAATGAGAAACAAATAATTCACAGGCACCACTGAATTTTCCATTCAATGCAGAGAGTTCTCAGTGTGCTGTTGCTGCCTGTCCTCCCCAACGCCATTCTCTCAGCAGTACTTGGACCAATGGCACTAGAAATTCGTGGAATCAGAAGCTGGAGTTGGATATTCATTTAATGATTCACACCCTTACTTCCCCTCCTTCCCTGACTCCCAAAGAAAAATGACTGTCCTTGGGCACTTGAAGAATAGTGTATTAACATTCTACCAGGCAGGGAGATCTGGGGATGGGGGGCAGTGACGCATGCAGGTGACAGAAGTTTGAGAGGTGAACAGAGGTCAAGAGGGCAAAGTGTTCTGAGATGAACTGTGGGACGGTGCCCTATCTCCTGGGCCAATAGAGCATCATTTTCTACCAGGTCAAGGGTCCATTAGTAGCTCGCCACCCTGAGCCACGAGATGAAGAAGACCAGAGGTGGGTCCTGCATACACAGTCCATGCCTCCTGCCTGACCCTAGCTGCTGCTGAGCTCTCTGTGTGGCCTGAAGTCCCAAGGTCAGCCAGAATCCCAGGGCCAGGCAAGTGGGCATGGAGCTTAAGAAGTGTGTGCACAGGCTAGGGTCCAGGCCAGGCCTGGGGAGACCAAAGCAGGCCCCAGGTGTGCCCGGCAGATGATCAGGACATGGTTATTAGAGCAGGAGCCTGGGTGAAGAATGACCGGTGGCAAGTGTGACCAGATGCCTCAAACTAAACAGCTGCAGGGTCACTCCAGCCTAGTGCCAGGCCTGGCCCCGGGCTCTGGCAGGCCTTAGCCTAACCATAGGGTGGTTGTCCCAGCTCCAGCTGAAGGACCACCAGGCACTGCCAACTGAGAGAGTGGACCCAGACCTGACAGCTCCTGAGTTCCTCCCCAAACACACAGCAGAACAGTGGGCCTCCCGTCGTCGCCCCCCACTCCTTCCAATTCTTCTATGGAGAGAGCCACCTCTGGTGTGTGATGAGAGGCCTGCCACACCCCCCCATGCTGCTGGGCCTGGGCCTGACATCATCTTCATAAGAGAGGCTCTCCTAGAGTCCCTCAGTGAGTCCTGAGTGCTGGCTCCAGAACAAGGCTGGACTCCAGCCCTACTGCACTGCAGAGCCTTGCACAGGCTGGGCCCTGCCCAGGGATCCAGTCTCCCTTCTGACCCTGTTTCCCAATGGCTTTCCACTCTGTAGCGCCAGGTCCTCCTGTTCCCCATACACTACCTCCTGCCTCTGTGCTGTCCCTCACGCTGCTGCTTCTGCCTCTACCGCCCTTGCCTGCCTTCTCTGCCTGGCTAAACCTGGCTCAGCCTTGAGGTCCAGCTCAAAGGTAACCTTCTTCGTGAGGCCTTCCCAGCCACTACCACCACTTTACCTGGCAGAATTCAGTACTAATTGCACCTCCCTTAGTATTTTCTGTGTACCTGATGTCCACTGCAACAGGGTTATTCATTCTTGCACCTTGTTCATTAGATTCTGCATCTCTCAAAGACAAGGGCCTGAACATCTGTCCATCTCTCTTGGTATCAGTGCTGGGAAAAGCTGTTTTGCAAATCCCTAATGGATGGAAGCCTTTAGCACTCATTAGCATTTTAGCTCTGATTAGTTAAAAAAGTCAAAACAGGGCTCATGGAACAGCTAACATCTATTGATGACTTCCTGAGTGCTGTCCCACCCACCCCATGTCAGCAGAGAAGTCAGCCAAGATATCTTTGGACCAAGCTGAGGGGCCCAGGGACCATCCTCATTTCCTCCAGCAACACGGCTAACGGCACAGAGGCACCAGCTGAGGCAAGATCACTGGGCTGTCCTAAAGGCTGGACTGAGATTGGTCCCTTGTGACCTTCAAAAATATTTGGCTTTCTGAAGCGCCTGTGGCTCCGGAAGTCAGGGAAATGCTTTAATGGAGTGTTTCTCTGCGCAGCGAGGTATAAATGCAACATGAAATGAATCTCACTCCACCCAGAACAGGATGTGCTCTGCCAGCATGCTGAGCCGCCCTGGCCCCCTGCGTGCTCCTGGATCCTCTCACCCACTCAGGAGGTCACAGGCCTCATAGGAAAGTGTTGAAAACCAAGTGGAGTCAGACGTTCGGAAACAACTGGAGATGTGATGCTAATAGGGAATTATCCTTAAGGTTCTAGGAAACACTGCTCACTGAGGCACATGAAATCATCTTTTTTTTTCGTTAATTTTTTTATCTTAATTTTTTTAAATTTAAGTTCTAATTAGTTCTACATGATAGTAGAATGCATTTTGACCCATCATACATAAATGGAATATAACTTCTCATTCTTCTGGCTGTACACGAGGGAGAATTATACCGATCGTGTAGTCATATATGCACATAGGGTATTAATGCCCAAAATTCATTCTACTCTCCTTCCTATCCCCTACCACCTCCCCTCCCTTCATTTCCCTCTGTCTAATCCAAAGTACCTCTATTCTTCCCTGGCTCCCCTCACCCTTATTGTGAATTATCATCTGCATATCAGAGAAAACATTGGGCCTTTGGCTTTTGGAGGGATTGGCTTATTTCACTGAGCATGATAATCTCCAGCTCCATCCATTTACCAGCAAATACCATAATTCCATTCTTCTTTAAGGCTGAATAATATTCCACATTAAATTACTTTTGATGTCATAATTGTATTATAATTATGCATGTTTGTTTTTTTAAGAATCTTCATCTTTTAGAGAGATATACTGCAATATTTACAAATGAAATGATTGCTGAGAGCTGCTTTGAGATAATATGGGAAGGAGGAAGGAGGGAGGGAGGGAAGGGTAAGGATAAAAGAAGAGTGGCCACAAATTGCTGACTGTCAGAGCTGGATGTACTGGTGTTGATTATGCTACTCAGTCAACTTTTGTTTCTGTGTGATCTTTTTCATAATAGGGTGTTTTGTGTTTCAGCATGTGGAAAAGAAGGTGGAAAGAATATTATTTTGTTTTTGTTTTGTTCCCTTATTTCTTAGAGGAAAGCTTGCACAAGGTCACCTCTGAGGATCTCTACTTAGGGAAGCCGGTCCAAATTATTGGCACGTCCACCCCTTTAGCACCTTCTTAAAAATGCCCTTGCTTAAGTTTCCTCAAGCAGGTTTTAAAGACTTTGAAATACATTTGATTTCCTTCCTAAGTTGAGACAGGGGTGAGTGTCTGCATGGAGACCTGGAAACGGGGTCTGTGTGTCCAACCTGAGTTTAGGCTCCTTTTGAGATTAATCACTTGCCCCTCTCCAGAGAGGGGTCACTGCCTCCCCGATGACTGGTTATAGAAGAGAAATGTGCCCTTTTCACTGTGCCTGTGTCCCAGGGGAGCTGGCTTGGCAACATTTTAAAAGGAAGATGTCTCCTTAGAGCTAAATCCACTTGGAAGCCAAATGACAGAGATGGGTTTTTCTGTCAGAGCCTGGGGACCCCCAGCCCACTGGGGACAGAAAGTGGAGAGCAGGCTCAGCACTGAATTACTCAATCTCTTGACTGTTTCTGTTGTGTCTTCCTCCAGACAGGAGCTCTCAAGCCCGTTAGCTTCACATTTTCCAGAGTGGGTTTTTCACTGGCCTCATTCCCACCACCCTCTTATTTCCTGAACACCCCTCCGTCACCACACCCCAAGGTGGAATGCTCTGTGCTCGCTCTCTGGTCCTCGGCCATTTCCCACCGTCATGGCCCAGCTTTCTGAGGACGTGGTGGTGAGAGAGTGGAGGAGACCTGCTAATTGGGGGTGACAGGGAGTGGAAGAGGGAGCGTGGCTACGGCGTGCCAGCTGCTGAAGTGGAGTGGCAGTTTGGGGGGTGTCTGCCCACAAGGGTTAGCCATCTCATCTAGCATCCTGTCTAGGTGCTGTGACTTGGAGGAAGTCACTAAAGTCTTCCATATCACACGCCAGATGCCATAAGGGTCGTGGGTGACAGAGAATAGAGAGGCGGCCAAGTCAGGATCCAGGACAGGCTGACATCTGAGGCTAATGAGGCAAACCCAGCAGGTGGGAAGGCTCTGGGGGGATGCAGGGTGATGTGCTGGAGCCATCTGCAGAGAGCAGGGTGGGCGGAACGGCTCGCTGGGACTTAGTGAGGCCTCAGGGTGACGTGGCTGTAAGAGTCTCCCCATGGATAAAAGAGGGCAAAGGTGTCAGTGCTGTGACAAAGGAGGCCGATCCATAAATCATATTTTGTTTCACCTTGAACTTCTGAAGGGAGCCATCTCGATTGGTGTTAGCTATTAGTAGGAAAGCGGTTATTATTTCCCCAATGGGGTCTGGCACTGTGAGTTGCATGCAGAAGATGATCCCTAAGGATCTTTGCTCATTGACAGCTTCGTGACACCCTTCAGATGAAATCGCTGTGCTGACCAGGGGGTGCCGTGACTGACTGTTATTGTGCTTTTTATTTCCTCCGAGTACCAGTCGGCTTTGTTTTACAGTTGTCACCTCCTCACGTTCCTAAATTACACAATAGGTGGGTAGAGAGAAAGAGAATCCAGAATAGATTTTGTAACAATACCAAACAAGGCCGCCATATTTCCTATTTCGTGCCAGTTGCTGGCTCTGGATGTGACATCCATTAGGCCATTTAATCCTCACAGAAACCCCACAAGAGGTAGATAGTAGTATCATTCCCATTTTATAGAAAAGTGAAGTCAGTTTTAGAAAAACTGGATAATTTGCCCCAAGGGTACACAGTTAGGAAGTTGAAGGGCTGGGGTTCCAGCTCCTTTGTGGTTAAGCTCCCAGCGCTCTCCTGGGTGTGGCCCTTCCATAGTGCTACAGAATGGCTCCCTTTGGGTGGTCCTTGCTTGGGGGACACCACCAAGATGGTCACCACAGGCATCACATCTGGGAGTGAGCATATACAGAGCCGGAAGAACCGCATGGGTGCTCAGTCAATGACAATCAAGAATTTAGTTTGGGTTGGGGTGTAGCTCAGGGGCAGAGCCCTTTCCTAGTGTGGGTGAGGCCCTGGATTCCATCCCCAGCAAAGAAGGAAAGAGAGGGAGGGAGGGAGGGAGGGAGGAGAAGAGGGAGGGAGGAAAGGAAAGAAAAGAAGAAGGAGGGAGGGAGAGGAAATTTAGGTTTGCTTCATTGGACATTCCAGCCCCTTTCCTTATCAGAGGACAAAGGCATGTGGACCATAAATGTATCCTCATCTACTGTCACATACACCCCTTTCTTGCTTGTGTTTCTAGTCAGGTCAGAGAGACTCGGGAAAATCTGGGGCAAGCAGAGGGAGCCTTGCTTTCTCAGAAATAGTTCCTATTGTTGTGGAAAGCAGCAGAAGAGTTTGCATCATGCTGTTCCTTGAAAGGTAGATGATGGATGGAAGGAAAGTAATTAGAAGTAAAAGTAATAAATAGAAACAGAAAGACACATTTCTTTCTATCAGTCTCATTTTGTTCTCCTACTGATCTTATTCAGTCGTAATCATATCCCTGGTATAAAACCACTGACCAGAGTCGGTTCTGATTATATAACACTAGCTGCCTGCAATCCTCCCTCGAAACTAAACTCTGCTCCGACATGTCACTGATAATGTCTGCTTCTCACCACAGGTAGGTGCAAATGCAGAAAGCAGCTCACTATCAGATAATCTGGTGTGATTATAGGATTAAGCCTGTTGCTCATTATATATTCAGCAATTATTAGGAAAAGGCTTTGGTGTTTTCAGCAGCCCCTCTGAGATGTTATTCATAACGCCATTGGCCAGGGGCTCTGTCTGCCTCACTCCCCAGCGTGCATTCCTTTGAGTCATCCTGGGAGGAACTTCCTGCTACTAGGAAGCCCTGTGTATTATTCTCAGAAATCCTCGACACTGATCCCAAGACTCCGCCATTGGTCTCTGGGTGGCAAATATCCATGGGGCTCTTTCTCTTTTCCAATAATACAAAAGGCGTGGCCTTGTTTATAGGATCCTTGTCAATAGACCTTGGACAATAAACTGGGCATTGTGCAAGAAGTCCCCCATCACTAGGAGGACACAGCTGCAGGACCTCTGTCTGTGAGCAGGGAGACTTGTAGTGAGCTGGGAGGTCAGAGGCAGGCAGAGGACAGCAGCCAGCCCCACCTCAGACAAAGGCCAGTGCCCACCATCCATTAAGTTCTATCAAAGTAGGAACCACCCATTTGTGTCTCCTGTGCAGGATCCACTATTTGAAAGCATTTGGGTAATTATAGCTTTCCTTGCTGCCTTTGGCTTTTAGTTTGAGTGGATTAATTATGTGCCATGTCGAGAGCTTTCTCCTGATCCCTCTGAGCTCCTCTTTTCCTCCTACTGGCTGTTTTCATCAGCTTTGATAAGTCACAATAGTTCACTGGTTTCTCTTTCTTCTCGGTCACGTGGAAACTGGGCTGTTCCCAGCTTTCCTCTCCTCTCTAACTTATGCTCTACATTTTTCCTTGGAAGCTTATGTGATTACGAGGAAGCCCTTTAATACCAATGATCAGGTGGGTTTGAAGAAATGGCAAGGAAAAGAAAGAGTAATTGAACTAGTTCCAGTTTTTTAAAAAGTCACCAAGAGCTAGAGCAAAACACTTTTTTTTTTTTTAATTTCACATTTTGGGTGTATCTGCAGTGAACAGTCACTAATCCTGAGAGATAATCTCTTCCCTGGTATTTCAGTTTTTTATTTTGCAGATGTCTGATTCTGCATATGCGCTCCTTGAAACTAACAAGCATTAGTGGCTAAAGACTTTGAAAGCCATTCAGGCACTCTGTTTATACTGCACCTTTTACTCACCGTGACTGCCAAGAACCTAATCTGGCTCTTCCCTAAACAGAATGCCCTCAGGAGGAAAGATAAAGGCATTGAAACATTGAATAGTCCTTTTACTAACCGGGAAGCTCCTGTCTTCAGGAGATGGCAAGGGAGCCTGGTTCCCAGTCCATGATAAGTGCATAGTAGATGCTCAGTAAATCATCATTGGATGGAATAAATCCAGTTCCTGCCCCAGCAGCAGGCACAGGGTAGCTGCTCAATAAATATTTGTTGGAATAATGAATAAACTTCTATATTGCATGGGGGAAGAATTCCAGTCAGTATAGAACTTGCATCATTTTAACCTCTGGAAGGTTTTGGGTGAGATAAAGTAGGAAAGCAGCCACAATCAAGGAAGCAGATAGCCAATCCAAGCCCTCCAGTTGAGGAGACCAACTCTATATTCCTGTGGGAACGTGGATGCTGCTGATTGACAGGCTGATTTAATGGTGTTGATGTAAGAAGTGTCCATCTCCAGAGCACAGGAAGGCGCTTGATAGTGAGCTGTCAGTCTGGAAGCTGGAGCTCCAACTGCCTCTCAGGAGCAGAGGAGTCCCACGGGGGGAGCAAAGTGCTTCTGCCCAGGTCCCAGGATGCCTGCTCATGGTGTCTCTAGGGAGCATCCTTATCACATCTAGATAAGTGTTCCACTCGAAGGAGAGAAGACAGCCAAATAAGGACCTAGATATTCCTTACTCATGCTTGCAACCCACCCCTATTCTCTACTCTATTTGGGAGAAAAGATCCTGAAGTTAAGTTCTTAGGAGACACCTGTCCAGTTAAGTCCCTCACAAGAACTTTCCAAGTCAACCCTGAGTCCCGCAGGAGGACCACAGGTTCATGGTGGCTGCAAGCTCAAAGACTGATCCTGTTCCCTCCCAGCTGTCAATGCAGAGTACTCACACATTTTTATTGTGGCCCAATATACACTGGAAATCACTCAGCTGAGCTCCCCTTTGTACAGAGGAGGATGGAAGAAATGAGTGGTTTCCTGCTCTCTATCAGGCCACACTAAAAATGTGTGAGTACTCTGCATCAATAGCTGGGAGAGAACAGGATCAGTTTTTAAAGTTGTAGCCAGCATGAACAGGAAACAGTCTAGTTTCTTTTCTTTAAACTTTATTCTTCTCCACTGACTGTCTGGGGCTATGAAATCAAGAGGTGGACACTATAGCCCAGCCTGTGTTTTTCCCAAGGTTGCTCTCCGCCCGCTGTTCTGCAGGCTCCACTCATCATCTGTCGCTATTTAGATCGCTCTCAAATCCAGCCGTAATTTCAGAGCCTTAATGCATTCCTCCGTTCAGTAACCCCAATCAAACTTACACAGTGTGGGGCGCCAAGTGTACCGTACACAGCTGAACAAAACAATCATGATCCCTGCTTTGCTGGGATCTCATACTTTTAGAGGGTGACAGGTGCTTAATAAACAAATACATTATTACAAATTTTAATATGCGTCGTGAAAGATTAACAGGAGTTGGTGTAGATTAATTTGTGAGATTGAGAAAGTGTTATTTGATCCGAGACCTGGAAAAGAAGTTATCCAGGCAAAGAGTTGTAGAAAGTTCTCAAGGGGGTAGGGAAGGGCTAATTCAAAGACTCCTGCAGTGGAAAAAAACAGATTGGACCACCAGAGCTCAGTGTGCCCCAAAAAACTGAAAGAAATGCGTGTGTTCAGAACATTCTAAATGAGGGCAGTCAGATGGGATGAGCCCCAAGAAATGGTGGATTAGTTAAGATAATGCTTACTGCTAAATGCACTAAGGCTTTCAAAGTCTTTGGCCACTAATGCTTGTTAGTTTCAAGGAACTCATGTGCAGTGTCAGACATCTGCAAAATAAAACTGAAATACCAGGGAAGAGATTATCTCTCAGGATTAGTGACTGCTCATTGCAGATACACCCGCAATGTGAAATAAAAAAAAAAAAAAGATAATGCAAACCCAAACTGTTTTAGTTCAAACAGGAAAGAAATTTATTTCTCATTCACAGGATGCAAAATGGGCATTCTGAGATCTAGACAGTTTCTCTTCCAAGTAGTGTTTTGGAGACCACGGCTTCTTCCATCTTGCAGCTCGGCTATTTGTGACAAGCTGCCAAGGCCACATCTTATCTACGTGGAGGCCTCTGCACAAGAGGGTTTTCTGAGCCCTGGCCTGTCTGGTAGTGGACTGCACTCACATTCCTAACTGCATACCTAACTATACACCTAACTCCAAGGGAGAGTAAGAAATGTGGTCAGTGTGTGTTCCCAGGAAGGACAGTGATGCAGGTGCTGGGGACCTTGCACTTCCAGCTATATTCCTAGTGCACTAAGGAGCCTGAGCAAGGACGCACCTGCAGCAAATCCATCATCTTATCTAAACCCACAAGTGCAATCGCTCATGTCAGGCACTGGGCCCCGAACCAAATGCATCATCCCCCTCAGAAAGCAGTGTGTTCCTTCTTCTTCCAGTGATGCCTTTCCAGACCCGACAGTCACCTTTCCTGTCCTGTTGGCCATCCACACTTCCCTCCCAGCCCCAGATGCAGAGTTATTCAGTAGTTGCCCAGCTAGACTGTTCAGTGGATTTCTTTCCGCTGTGATCCAGAATGCTAATTTATGTATCTACAGCATAGAATATCTCCTTTCAGTGACAGTTATTCCTGGCTGTCATATAGAGCAACATTTTCTCAGTGTTAAGACATCCAAGAAGCTTAACTAATAACTTTAGAGAACATGGATATCAGAGTCTTTAGATTCTTCAGAATCTTTCTAAAATGTGTCTTTCATTCCTGCTCAAAACAAAACAAAACAAAACAAAAACACATTGGTTTCTTCTAATTATCTACTAGAAAATGCTCAAACTTATGTAGTGTGGAGAAACTGACCTAACCCATCATTTCAAAAACTCTTCTTACCCTATCCCCCTCTGGCCAGCCAGGATGCCCAACCATCCCCCATAGTCCAAACAGTGTGGGTGAATTCCCACCTCATCCTGCCTCCCTCTGCCCTGAATGGCCTGTTCCTGCCCATTTTCCTCTGTGAATCCTACGATCCCTTGGTGTGCACCCTCACCCCAAGTCTTACCTTCTCTGGGAAGCCTTCCCTCTCCCCCAACAACCGGAAATAAGCTTTCTGTTTCTGGAGTTTTGTAGCACTGACTCCCTCTAAGCAGCTTCTTATTTTGTTTCTTTTGCTTATTCAGGAGGCTACCTCTGGGTTTTTGTGTTTTTTTTTTTGGGGGGGGGGAGTTCAGTTATAGATATTTCCACTTTCTTATTCACAGCTCTCTTCTCCAAGAAGCAGGTTGCTGGGTATAGGAGTGTTGCCCTGAGGTGGTGGTGGGGGGGTCTGTCTTTCAAATTTTCCATATTATCAAGATTTTCCTAACTGACCTATAATATTTGTACATATTTTGTGAGTACACTATTATAATTTCATATATGCATGCAATGCATAATGCATTTAGCATTTGCATCCCCTCAAATGTTATTTCTCTGTGTTGGGAGCCCTCACACTCTTCTCCTGTCTCCTGGTCATTTTGAGCTACAGAATTACTTGCTGAAAACTGAAATTGCTCTACTGGGTCATATGATTCTGGCCCCACTCCCCCCCTCGCCCCCCCCTGCTCTGACTGTTCCAGTTCCCTATTATTCACAGATTTTTCATGTGACAATATGTGCTAAGCCAGGAGAGTGCATCAGACCTACTGATGTGTGTTTTCTGAATACCCTGTCTTTGGCATTTTGTTACCTGAACCTCTGTAGGGGACCATCCCCTAGCAAAATGAGCCTCTAACATGATAGCAGGCCCCTTAGTTCCATTTCTAAATCTGCCTGATTCTAAACATTCTTATTTGAGTCAGATGGAAAATTCAATTCTGTCTTGTTTTCCTCCTCATTTAATTGGTTTTCCATATGCAGGTTCAGAATTGGAGTTTTGCTGAACACACTGTCCCTGGGTGGGAGTAAACGATCACTGGTATCAGGGGAAAGGGGAGGAATTTTCAAGTTAAGTCCCTCCCACCTGCTTTGGAAAGATGTTAGAGGGAGAAGAAGACCACGCTGGCCAGCACAGACTCCTACTCTGCCCTTGTGTGAGTCCTCTCATGACCATGTGATATGCCTAACAGCTGGCACCTGAAGGGGGTGGTACAAGGACCAGGGCTTCAGAAAACTCCAGATAGCTGTCTGTTGGACTCCACAATCAAGCTACCAAATCATCTGCAAGTTCAGGAACATGTGAGGTGTTCTCTGGAACAGAAGCTTTTCAACCAAAGTTGATCTAGAAGATTGGGATAGAGCAGTTGCCTAGCAGCATGAGGCCCTGGGTTTGGTCCCCAGTCACTGCAAAAAAAAAAGAAAAAAGCCGGTGGGAGACCCAAAGTGATCTGAAAATTTGATGGCCCTTTTTTAATATTTCATTCTAAATCAGGCAGAGCAAAGAAGCCATCTCTGCATGCTGTCTCATGTTTCTAGTTTTCTTTGGGAAGAGAGATTGTATTCTGACTTTTGGTTCCTGTGAGACCTCGTTAGCGTCTCCAAAATTCAAACATCCTTAGTTTCCACTGGGCTGCTGCCCAAGAATTAGGGTAGGCTAGAAAGAGTTGCCCTGAATGTTTGCTTTTTTACCTTTGGCAAGCAGCACCCAGTGTCCCTCATTGCAATGATTATAGGGTGTATGTAACGTGCTGGGGTTTGGGCCGTGGACAGCATGGCTGTCCTTGGAAGAATGCCAACTGGCTTCAGTTTTCTGCAACTGAAATTGTCGCTATTGCTACCCCAGTACGGGCTTCTGGGCTCCGGATACACAGCAGCATCACTACACTTCCCAGAGAGACCAGGCCTGCCTGACAGCCATCATGAGCGGAACCATGGGCAAGGCCCCCTTTCCAAATTAAGTATTAAATTAGCATTATTTCATCCTTATCCAAAAATGTGCTCAGAGCCTAGACAGGCCTTTCCTGAGCACTGGAATATGGACTGTACAATTCCGGAAGAGCTCGGCCTTCAGCAAGGCGTTTTGGATCCTGAGGCTTTGTGGTTGGGATTTCACTAAATGCCATGTTGGGGGCGGGGGAGTCTTTCTTCTTTCATCCGGAGCCAAAGAACAGACGACTCAGCCTGCTTCATGCTCATCATCTTAATCACAGGCTGAAGATGAATATTTTTGGTTAGTTTCTTTTTTATATATATATACACACAAAATGCCTATTTATAGCCATTTGTTGTCGGACTCTACCAATTACTTGAAAAAACGTGTATTTAGAGAGAGACAGACTAAAAATGTGAATTCCACGGGTAGCTATCATCCTGTATTAGATCAGCCTTTTGTGAGGACGAGAATGGAGAGGGTAGTTGGCACAGGATCACTCGTGCCAGGACTGCCCGTCTGCTTTCACTTTAACTGGAGGATGATTAGAGCAAATGAACACTCAGCTCTCTATCTGTCTTATCTTTGTTGTTATAAGCGCGCTGGACCCCAAGTTCACGTGTCCATGGGCGTTCTGTGTTAAAGCCCTGCGCAGTAGCTTTCTCCCCATCATCACCATGCCAAGCCCTGTGCTCTCATTCCTGCTCTCTCACACTTTCCTGTCTCCTGGTCGGGTTTCTCCATGGAATATTTGATTTCTGTGGTGCTCGCTCTTCTAGTCCAACTCCTCCTTCTAGGTCTTTTGGGGGGATCCTTCCCCTCTTCTGTCTTTCAGCATTGGTTTTCTTCAGCATTCCATCCGCTTCCCCTTTCTCTTCCCAGACCACATGTTTCTACCTCTTCAGCTACAGCAGGAACGGATCCGGCTGGGGAGTCCAGTTTGGCAATGTATAGGGGTCGTCAGAGAGGAGTTGCTATGGAAGCTATCCTGTGGGCTGTCAGAGGTACAGAATGTGTTCCTCTGACTCCTTGCCCTCCACCTCGCACTGGACATAGGGCTCAAAAAGGCAGGGTGGCTCACGGGGGCAGTATATAAAGGCAAAGGAGCCAGAGGGATTGCATAAACTATTGTCCATGGAGGAGAAGGGGACGCGCAGGCTAAAGAGGTTGAGCCTATTTTCATGGCCAAGGCCAGCAACAGGAGATAGATGGCAAATTGTCTCTCCATAAATGCAGGGTTGGAGCACCACTGAAGGGTCAGGAGGCTGACAAAGGAGCTCAGGTGGAACCAGTCAACCTGACAGAGCATCTTTTCTGGGCTAAGTACCACTCACTGTGGAAAGCACTTTGTTTGCATCTTCTCACTTGGAGACTGGAAAGGAGGACAGTGCCCAGGGAGAAGGACATGCCAAGTAGACAAGCGAGCTTTCTGCCTGGATTGCCTTTGTCAACACCTTCTTTACCTTTCACGTTGACCTTGTCCTTGTTCAAGGAGCACCACCCTCCCTGATCCTTCCCAGGGTCATTTGCTTCTCCTTTGGAATCTCCCCGCCCTCTGTGCATTTAGTCATGTAGGCAACAAATGTTTATTCCAGTACTTTGGAATTTTTGAAGTCTGAACTCAATTATTTTCTTATTACCTGCTAGACTGGTTTTTTCATGGTGAGAGTTCAGTATCTAGCAGATATCGTGATCAACAGGATAGAAATTAGTTGAATAGATAAATGAATAACAATATTTAAGTTATTTATTCAAGATTCAATTTAACCCCAAGCATAAGAGACTCTCCCATCAGCCCATTTCAGACCCACGTGACTTAATTTACCGGCGTGGTCATGAGTGGAGGATTCACTGAGTGGTTGTTTTCTGTTTTTTGGTTTACATAGTTAAGTTGACACTCCTGGCTAATGTCAGACATTAACCAACTGTTGACGTTCCCTATAAAACAGGCACATTCTCCGCATACTTATTATACACAATTCAATAATGATTAACATTTGAACTCTGTCTAGGCTGAGCAAACCACATCAAAGCACCTTTTTTTCACTATGACTCTTAAAATATCAAATATGGACTGAGTGAGTAGGTGTCAGAGAAATTGACTTTGTAAACTGAAAATCATAAACTTAGATTCATTTGAAATCTGTCATGTGGAGTGCATATATATAAAAATTATGAGCATTTTGGTTTTCCCCTTGTAGGTAATAAATAACAGCTGTAATATTCCTCCTCACCTTTTTCTGATTAGCTTCGTGTCTGGTGTATTTTTTCTGACACTCTTGTTAACATCGTAAGGATTTCACCAAGGACAGACAGGATTCTAAATAAGGAGTGTGGGTGTAACAGAAAACTTACCTCAGTCAAGTTTGAGTCCAGAAAGGAGGAGAATTTTTAATGGTAGTCAGGCTGCCCTGTTTTACTCTTCCCCAGGTCAACACCAGCAGAGCTGGCAGGTTCCAAAGAGCGGGAGTACCTGGGAAGGATAACGGGCATGTGGGCCCATCGCCCTGCTGGCATGGCTCCCCAGACCCCCTCTTCCCCATGCCTGTGCCCATGTGGGTGCATCCAGAATGCACCCTAGCCACAGGCTTCCACTTGGAGTCAATGAAGCCCAAAGGATCCTCTGGGGGCTGCCAAAGGTGACCCAAGGTGGAGAGGTTAGACAGCTCTCCTTTTAGCTGTTTTATGTAGGGGATGACTGCCCAGAGTTTGTTTGGAGGGAAGATTTGGCCACATAGTCTGTAAAACACTGCTGTCACTGAATTGTGTGATTTCAACAACTACTATTTTAGTAATAATAATAATAAATAATAGTTGACATTTATTGAGAGCTTACTATGTGCCAGGGACACTGCTAAAGACTTTTGATGTAATATCTTATTTAATCCTCAAAAAAAAGAAAAACCTATGAGATTGTTACTCATTTTAATCATGAGAAAACAGAATCAAGTGCCCATGGTTATAGGATTATTAATTAGAAGAGTTGGTCAGGGGCTTGGGCTAAGCCAGAGATCTCAATCCCTTGCAATCACAACAGTCAAGTAGCCCTGGCAGCCTGGGTAACTAAAACCCAACACAGAGATGTTTACTAAGTGCCCGTTGTGGTCAGGCATTAAATGACGCTTGAACTCCACTTAACTCTGAGCTTCACTCTACTATTGTCCCCCATGTCCTCACCTAATTTTGGAAAAGTCTGACAAGCAGAGAGGCAGATAAGTAAGGGTGGAAGGAAAAACTGTCCTGACACCCTCCCTGAGTGCCGGAGCCCATCCAGCGTTCTCCTCGCCCACCCGGGCCTCCCTCCCACCACCTCGCCTTTCCTTTTACTCCCCTCCCCCTCCCGTCTTCTTTCTTGGGTGTTTTCTTTTCGCTTCCCTCTTTATTCCTCCTTGTTGCTCCCTCGTTGCTTCTAGTGGATTCTCCGTTGTCACACCAGGGCAGGTCACAGCCACTCCCACTGCTGCACTCGTGTGTGCCCTCTGTTTTCCTTCCCTAGCATTAGACCTGGGGCCTCAATAAACACTTCACATTTTAATTTTACTTCAAGGGTGTATATCTGAAGACTGTTGAATCCATTCCATTGTTTCCCCAAAATTATGGCTGAATTAGAATCGTCTTTTTGAGCCAAGAACCCTGGTGTTTTGCTGTTGTTTAAACAGGGCATAAGACCAGAAATGGGGAACCTGCCCATAAAATTAATGGCAAGCAAAGTGAGAATCCGTGAGAGCCCTGAGAGCTTACAGTGAGCCTGAGAAACAAATTCCCATGGGGCGGCGGGGATTGATTCCAGTAGTGTGGTCAGATATTTCGAAAAGCCACAAGAAATGTTTATGCTGAAGTTAAAGTTGCAGCAAAAACCATATAATGATTATTTCTGGTGTCTAAGGTTATGTACGCTACAGGACTTCCTGCAACTTTGTGCCCCCACCCACATCCCACTTTACACCCCAACCCCTGCATCATTACCTGAGCCCTGCAAATCGTCATCACCATCACCATCACCATCACCATCATCATCACCATCAAGTGCCTACTCAGCCCTCCAGTTGCATCCTGGACATCATTTCTTTAAGGAGACCGTTTCTTCCCCCCCTCACTAATCTAGGTTTCCCTTGGCAGCTGACCTCACAGTGTTACAGGGTTGGGTGGTCAGGTGACCTAAACCTTGATGGCTGTCCACACCTAGGTTCAACCTAAACTGAAAGGATTTCTTTGGGTTGGTAGATTGGTTTTTGTCTATGTCCCCAGTCTGATGGCAACTGCAGTGGGAATTTGAGAGACCTGTAACTGGGGTCTTGACACCTAGGAGCTCATTTACTCCTCACAGTCCTCCCGTGGGCTAAGCAGAACTTTTATGCTCATTTTGCATAGAAGGAAACAAACAGAGTGGTTCAATGACTTTATAAGACAACAAAAAAGAGATTGCTCTCAACACCACTAAAATGCACAGTGAGTTCTCTGAGTTCCTTTTCAGAACTAAATAGTAGTGGCATAGGGCAGGACACTGCTAAATTCCAAGGAGTTTGCACCTCTCAGTTTCCAGCTGGGGCGGCCATCCATGCTGCTTCTTTAAAATTTTAGCAGGAAAGGACATCAGCTCAGGTTTTGGAGGGTCACAGAAAAATATTATTTTTAGATCCACCATGCTTTTTAAAATAGGAACTAAGGCAACATTATACACACTCACACCCAGCTATGTATGTCTTTACCATGCAACAAGATGACGAGGCCACCTTGACATAAACCCACTGTCACTGGACATGTGAATCCATGAGCAGACTGGAGATTGGACCCGCACGTGGGCCAAGTGCCTCTCTCCAGCTAAGACTGAATGTGCTGTGGTCCCATGCAGAAAGCCAGGCTCTGGGCTGTGGGCTTCTCACTAGCTGGCACAAAAAGGACCTTAGTGACTTGAACTTCACTTGGAGTTTGGAATTGTTTGAACTTTTCACTAGATTGACCAGGAAGAAATGACCAGCCAATCTAATGTTTAGGGTAAATCAAACTTTACTGTAAACTTTGAGATAATTGATTCCCATAATAAGCAAATAGGCTATTCTTTTATAAACTTTAAGCACAAAAGTTGAAGGTGGTTATTGCTACTTAAACCTAAATCACGCCTGTTCACTAAAACCACACCTGACAAGATTCTATATTAGAAAACACATTGAAACTAAGCTTGTGGAAAGATTGGGAGGGTCTCTGACGGTCCATGTGCGTGAGCGTTACAGTAAGTAAATATGTCCACATCAAGCTTGAAGATGGCCTCACACTGGCAGGAAGGGCAAAGGATCAGTGGCAGAATGAAATTTTAAACTGACCTTGGTAGATTATAACAATGATTAAAAAAAAAGAGAGCTCAGTGGAAATGAGTGGCAGGACACAAATCACAGGACAGAAAGAGAATAAACCCTGAAGTGACAAATCATAGCTTTCATCCACAGACACTATTTTCCCCAACCCTATTCAAATTCTGGAACATAAATGAGGGAGCACGTATAGGTCCTCCCCAAACCCAGACCCTAGAAGTGGATTTGTTTTCTGTGTGGTTTTTAGTGTTAGGTTTTATTTCATTTTTCTGATATAATAATGACTTCTGCCTAATTTACTCAGGAAATAACCTCAAAAAAAGAGAGAAAAGACTTGGGAATCAATCTAACAAAAGAGTTGAAAGACCTCTGTAACGAAAACTACAGAACACTAAAGGAAAAAAAAATGAAGAAGACCTCAGAATATGGAAAGACTGCCCATGCTCCCTGAATAGGCAGAATTAATATTGTCAAAATGGCCATACTGCCCAAAGCACATAACAGATTTAATGCAATTCCAATTAAAATGCCAACATCATTCCTCAAAGAAATAGAAAAAGCAATCATGAAATTCGCTTGGAAAAATAGAGATCCAGAAGAGCCAAAGCAGTGGTTAGCAAGAAGAGGGAAGCAGGAGGCATCACAATACCAGACCTTAAACTATACTACAGAGCCATAGTAACAAAAACACAATGATATGGCACCAAAACAGACATGTAGACCAATGGTACAGAATAGAAGACACAGAGACTAACCCACAGTTATCTCATACTAGACAAAGGCACCAAAAATATTCACTGGAGAAAAGAGCTATTCAACAAATTATGCTGGGAAAATTGGAAATCAATCTATAAAAAATGAAATTAATTAAAATGAAATTAAATCCCTATCTCTTACCATGCATGAAACTCAATTCAAAGTGGATCAAAGATTTAGGCACTAGAACAGAGATCCTGCACCTAATAGAAGAAAAAGTAGGCCCAAATCTTCACCATGTCAGCTTAAGATCTGACTTCCTTACAAGACTCCTAAAGTGCAAGAATTAAAATCAAGAATCAATAAATGGGAAGGATTCAAACTAAAAAGCTTCTTGTCAGCAAAGGACACAATCAATAACATGAAGAGAGAGCCTACAGAATGGGAGAAAATCTTTACCACACACACCCCAGTTGTTTATAATCTCTAGGATATATAAACAACTAAAAAAACTTAACACCAAAAAAAAAGCCAAATAACCCAGTCAATAAATGGGCTAAAGAACTGAACAAACACTTCACAGAAGAAGAAATACAATTGATCAACAAATATATGAAAAAAATTTCAACATCTCTAGCAATTAGAGAAATGCAAATCAAAACTACTCTAAGATTTCTTCTCACTCCAATCAGAATGGTAATTATCAAGAATACAAGAAACAATATGTTTTGGTGAGGATGTGGGGGAAAGTGTACACTCATACATTGCTGGTAGGACTGCAAATTTGTGCAATTAATATGGAAAACAGTATGGAGATTCCTCATAAAACTTGGAATGGAACCACCATTTGACCCAGCTATCGTACTCCTCAGTTTATACCCAAAGGACTTAAAATCAGCATACTGCAGGATCATAGTCACATCAATGTTAATAGCAGCTCAACTCACAGTAGCTAAACTATGGAACCAACCTAAGTGTACTTCAACATATGAATGGATAAAGAAAATGTGGTATATATACACAGTGGAATATTACTCAGCCTTAAAGAAGAATGAAATTATGGCATTTGCTGGTAAATGGATGGAGCTGGAGAATATTATGCTAAGCAAAATAAGCCAATCCCCCAAAACCAAAGGCCAAATGTTTTCTCTGATATGCAGATGCTAATTCACAATAAGGATGAGGGGGGCTAGGGAAAAATAGAGTTACTTTGGATTAGGCAGAGGGGAGTGAAGGGAGGGGAGGGGGTATGGGGGTAGGAATGAAAGTAGAATGAATCAGACATTATTACCCTATGTACATCTATGACTATACAACTGGTGTGATTCTACATCTTGTATTCTCAGAGAATGAGAATACAAGATATATATATACTTCATATACATATGATATGCCAAAGTGCATTCCATTGTCATGTATAACTAATTAGAAGAAATTTTAAAAAATAGTGACTTCTGCCTAATTTTTTTTTTTTTTTTTTTAGTTTTTTCAGTACATGTTTCTTCTCAATTCATAAAATTGAACCACATGCAAGACACCAAATTACAGTCACCAAGAATGATTAAAACTATATACTACCATGCAATTGAATACCACAATTAAGGTATAATTACATACTGGAAAATGTTACTTGTTAAAAGGCAAATCTCATGTTTTTAAAATTACCCATTTTAACATCTCAAAAAAAAAAAAAGGTTGAATTTATTATTTCACAAAAACATTATGTAAATCAAAATAAAGAGAATAATCAAGTTGTTTCATGGACTGGAAGGTGACTTATTAATTCCCTTTCATTTCCAAACCTCATCAAGCAGTCACTACATTTATGAGGCAAGTCAGCCGAATGCTTGAAATCTAGATGAATTTTAAGATCTTCAATCTGTCCTGTTGAATATTCGCAATATTGACATAAATAAATCCCTTCAGATAGATGTGAATTTAAATGCTTGCAATATTCTAGCATACTTGAAAAGCCTTTCCCACAGTCATCACAAACATGAGGAAATATTTTAGTATGTTCAATAGCAACATGCCTGTTAACATTTGTATGAAGTCTACTCCGAAAACCACATACTTGACACACAAAGAAGTTCTTACATTTGTCAAAGGTAATTTTGCTTAAGAGGCTGTATTGTCCGTGTTCTCCATTGTTATACTTATCGCTTAGTTCTATTAATTTACACGCATGCTCATTTACGACATGGCTATGCAAGTCTTCTGGATCATTTGTTTCATGTTCACAGAACTGACACAAGTACTGTTCATCACAGCTGTGCTCCTGGAAATGCAGGTAGAGTTCGCTGCTTGAGGAGAACTGCACGTCACACTGCTCACACCAATACAGGTGATCACTAAAGTGGGTGTCTGCAATGTGCTGGCTGAGGTTCTCAAAAATTACTGTCCTGTAATCGCAGTATTTACAAATGTAGGGATCTTCTTCGTGTAGTTTGGCATGTTCAATCAGAAGCATATTGGTAGAGAAGCTTTCCTTACATACTCGACACACATTTGAATCGGTACGTTTATGCTTCAGGATCATATGCTGTTTTAAATCAGAAAAATATTTACTATTGAATTCACAAAGTTCACATTTATAGAGGCCACTGCTATTAGCTCTCAGTAAAGGCCATTTCTGCTGAGCAGTCACATTCAAAGCTTGGCTCTTGTCAAGAATTTTACAAAGCTTAGCTGGTGGTTCTTCATCAGTTTGGTCTTGGAGGCTCTCAGAGGAATTGTTTTCTGTCTCTATGTCATAATCCTCAGAAATGGCATGCACTTCTACAGCAATGGGGACATCTTCAGCGGTGTGAACTTCTATAGGACTCTCCTCTTGAGTTTGCTGGTTGATTGATTCGGGTGAATCACACTCTTCATCACAAATTTCTACATCAGCAGATTTTTCTGCAGAAAAGGCAGTGTGGTCTATAATTCTAAGCACAGGACTGGGAACCAGATAGTTCTGATTTCTGTTTCTGGCCTTGATTCCATCTGCAAATTTTGGCAAGTCATTTGATGTCTCGGTATCAGAATCATCATCTTTGTTGTCAAAATATTTTAAGTCTGGCTGTCTCATAGAGCAGACACTGTAACAATGATCAGAAAAAATCCCATTGAATCCATCTGCAATTCTGCTTATTCCAGAGGAATCTGAATAACGAGAAGGGTGTAAAGTCTTCCTTTTTCTTTTTTTAGGATACTCATTCATATCTTTTCAATTTGGTATAATTCTTAATATTTCAGTGAGGAAAAATGAATTACAAAGTTTCCACAGGTGGTAAAAAAAATACCTCAATTTTACTGATGAAGAAACATACTCAGTGAAAGTCAAGTCAACTAAGAAATGGCAAAACCAGAGATGCAAATACATGTCTTCTGATTCCTGGACATTGAATAACTCTAACTGTATGTGGGTACATCTTCATGGCTAAGCACTGCCACCACCAAGTTACATCTTGTTTCCAGTTCTTTCTCGGCCAACAATTGTAAGGAGAGGAAGACCGTCACCTAAAAAAAACGTTTCCCCGGGCCCCAGCCGGCCCAGGCACAGATGAGGTGGCTGCGGCCGAGCGCGGGCAGAGAGGGCCGCAGGCGGCGGGCGACGCCGCTCAGGCCCTCGCGCTCCAGGGCGCTCTGTCAGGACCGGCCCTCTCCCTCCCGCGCGCCCCAAGCCCGGCCGGCTAGGCCCCAGGCCCAGGCTGCGCGGCCGCACTCACCGCCTCCGACTTCTGCCTAATTTACCCAGGAAATAGAATTAAAAGAAAAAAATACTATTGTACTGAAGAGATGATCATTATTGCAAGACATTATTACCTATGCCATATAGATATTGCAGGGATTAAGTAATCGTATTTTATGTTTATGAGCACATAGTTAAGTGCTTATAAGTATTGGCCATTACTAATTAAACATTACTATCTTTAATGTTGATCATGTTGACTGTAGTTTTACAATACAGCAGACGCTATGCTAAGCATATGTGTGCCTTATCCCCCCGACTATTGTGAAACTAATTTATAGAAAGTGAATTGAGGCATGGGAAGTTCATAAAGTTGCCCAAGAGGGCAAAACTGGTAACATTAACTGTTTTAGTCAGGTTCCTTTTTTTTTTTTTTTTTGGCAGCTGTGATCAAAAGACCTGATAAGAACAATTAGAAGAGGGAAAGTTTATTTTAGGGCTCACAATTTCAGAGGTCTCAGTCTATAGATGGCCAACTCCATTCCTTAGGGCTGAAGATGAAGAGAACATCATGGTGGAAGAATGTGGTGGAGGGAAATAGCTCAAGAAATCACACCAGGAAGCAGAGAGAGATGACTCCACTCACCAGGGATAAAATATATACCCCAAAGGCACACCCCCAATGACCCACCTCCTCCAGGTACACCCTACCTGCCTACAACATCACTCAGCTAATCTTTATCAGGGGATTAACACACTGGTCGGGTTAAGGCTGTCATGACCCAATCCTTTTCACCTCTAAACCTTCTTGCATCGTCTCACATGCGCTTTTGGGGAACACCTCACATCTAAACCATAACAGTAACATTTATCACACTCTCTATATTCCGGACTTAGTACCGAACATCTTCAATGCATCATCACGTTTAGTCCATATTATATTGTGAATTACATACTATTATCCTCATTTTACAAATGAGGAAACTGAGGTTTAGGAGGTTCAGCTGGCCTCAAAGTCACACAGCCATTGAGGGAAGGAGCTGAGATTTGAACCCAAGCAGCCTGCTTTGTACTGCTGTGCACCGTGGCCTTCTGGGAGAAGGGGTGGTGGGACCTCACTTGCATCACACAGTCCTTACCTGCACCTTCATGACTGTCCTAGCACTGCTTTCCTCCAGGGTCAGAACAGCAAATCCTCCTAAGTCCCATTCTCTGCCCATGCCCAGCTCATTTCACTTGAGCAGCGTTTCAGAGAGAAGGTGACCTAGACCATCCTGTTTACCCCTGCACCGATGCTGGAGATTTCCCACCTCCCAGCCCAAGCCCTTGCTTCTACCCCTAAAGCCAGAAGATCCCCCTCCCCATGGAAACTTGGCCTTCAGAGCTGAGGAAGCTGTGTTAGAAACATTCCGTATATTGAGCCCAAACGGTATCATGTACCTTAGTCTCTCTCTGTGCCTTCGTTTCCCTCATTTATAGGATGAGGGATGGGTGGATTATAAAGGGATTAAATTAGATGCAAGCTAGGGGCTGAGGTTGTGGCTCAATGGTAGAGCGCTTGCCTAGCACATGTGAGGCACTGGGTTTGACCCTCAGCACCACATAAAAATAAATGAATAAAATAAATGTATGATATCCATCTACAACTAAAAAATATTTTTAAAAAAAATTAGATGCAAAGTGCTTAAAACAATGCCTAGTCCATTATTACATTCGACAAATGTTAGCTGTTATTACTATTATTTTTATTATCACTTCTCCATATTGTTTCTGCTCCTGAAAGTTTTATAGGATGATTCCAGTCCTTTTGAACTCCCCCCTTTCACCATTTTGTCAGCTGCAGCCTGCCCTTATCTCCTTAGATCCAGGACATGGTACTTGTCTTCTTGATGACCTTGTAGGCTTCATCCTGTATCATTCCGTTCTGACCTACATGCATCGTCAAGAACTGCCCTTCCTGGATATTGCTTAGGGACATCAATATCCTCTTCAGAAGCCAAACTGGTTCTTGCTTGCTTTCATATTAGGGTGGATTTAAGTTTCTCTCTTAATTTCTTGCCAAACCATACACACGTGCTATTTTCTTTGGGCATGAAAGCTTCCTATCTTCTCTGCACTTCCTCTTCTTATTTGCAGCAAAAAAAATTTTTAAAGCATTATGTAATTAAAAGCTCCAATGTTTGGTTATACACCAAAATGTTAATAGCAACTAATAAGCTTACAATTTTTTTTTAATTTTCCCATTCATACTTTTCTGTATTTTTCAACATGTGTATAATAGGATCTGTAATTAGAAAAAATAATGTGTTTTATAAAAGTACAATCATAAACTATTCTAGACAATGATTTCCAAAGAGTCAGGAAGATGCCTTATGCAACCTAGAGAGCAGGGTTGCCTTTCATGAAAATCAAGAGTATCCTTAGGCATTCCCCATTTGGTGAATCCATTGCCTATGACTAATCTGTGTCTTTCAAACTACATGTTACCTCAGACACTTCCTTCAAACAAAAATTAGAAAAATACACTATATTTAGTGGACACCACAGATTGTTGCTTACAGATTGAATTGTTCTGTAGCAATAGAGATGAGAACCTGGACCCCTACTGACCAACTCACCATCCCCTCTCAAGATAGCTCTTGAGGTCTGGAACTCTTTCCAGATGTGGAGAGCTGTGTTTTCCACCTCATTCTAGAGACTTGAGCTCCTTCAGATTTTACTCAGATTAGGAGCACTGTAAATTTACTACACAGTATGTAAGATAGGGATATCCTTCATGTACCCTAAAATTTTCTGCTAATATCCTTTTTTCATGTCCCAAATCAATACATATGGCTAATTCATCTTATGACTGAGTATTTCTGTCTGATCAGAAAGTTTTATTATCTCAGAGGTGGCTTTCAGCTCAGAAGAAAAAGAGAAAGATATATTTGTTTATGCTTCTCTCTTAGTTTTTCCATAGTTAGAAACTCCATAGTTTCTGCCCAGAGGTTAACAAACCCAATGGCCCTTTCTTATCCATCCTGCTAATGGATGGAGTGTTTGGTACTTCTAATTTGTGGTCTGAAACCCTCTGCTCTCTTGGCTTCTGTGATGTCCTGTTTAACCAGTTTTCTTCCTCATATTATTTTCTTCTTCTCTACCTCACTTGCTGACAGCTTCTCTTGGCCCCTCAGTGCTCTGTTTCTGGCTTTCTGCTTTGCTTCAGTCAACTAATCCATTCCCAGGGTTTGGTGGTTACTGCATGGTAGGTGGTATTCAAACCAGTGTGTGCCTTCAGTCTCTGAGACAGGGTCCAGTGCTGGATATTTCTACCTTGAGTTTATCCAACTCCTCAAGTCAGGATGCCTAATGCTGGACTCATATTCTCCGCACTATTTCCTGCACCAGCATCTCTATTCTACCAACATCAACAATATTCTAATCTTAGAATTTTAATTATCTTGCATAACCTTTTTATCATGAAATACCTTGGATTGCACTTTCGAAACTTCTCTTAGATCTCTTTGCTCATCACTTCTTGTCATAGAATTTCAGAACAAGATGGTTTATTACCACATAGTTGTTAACCAACAAATATTTCTTAAATTTAGATCTAGTCCAACTCCGTCACAGAAGTTTTAAGTTTGTTCACCTGCTAAGAAAGCAACCCCTCCTCTCTATCATCCCAACTGTCTATTCCATACACTACCAATTTATTAATGAAAACACCGATTTAATAATTCAATATTTCTTATACATAGAGATACAAAATTCTCAACAAAATACTGACATATGGAATCCAGAAATATATAAAAAGGATTATATGTTAGGACCAATTGCTTCTTGGCCTTTTGGCTAAGATCAAGTATAGTATCTGTTCTTATCAGTTTAATATGTCAGGACCAAATAAGATTTACCTAAGGAATGTAAAATTGGTTTAATATCTGAAAATCCTATATGACAAATTATAATAAATAAATAAATTTTTTAAAAAAAGATCTGAAAATCAGTTAATATAATATACCGTATCAATAGAATAAAGGACAAAAACACAAAATAATCTCAATAGTTGCAGAAAAGCCTTTAGACAGAATTCAACACCACTTCATGATAAAAGCACTCAAACTAGAAATAGAAGGAATCCTATTCAACTTGATGAATCCCATCTACAAAAAAACCCTATGATAATATCACATTTATCTGTGAAAGACTGAATGCTTCCCTCCTGAGATCAGGAATGAGACAAGGATATCTGCTCTTGCCATTTGTATCAGCATTATACTGGAGAGTCTAACCAGGAAGTTTAGGCAAGGAAAAGGAAAAAGGACACTCGGTTAGCAGGGACATAAAACTATTAGGATCTTGTATATTAAAAAACCTAGGGTTCAGGTTTGAATGCTTGCCTAGAATGTTCAATGCCTTGGATACAATCCCCAGCACTGGAGAAGAAAAAAGAAAAACCTAATGAATCAACTGAGAAGCTTTTAAAACTAACAAACAAGTTTGGCAAGGTTGCATAATACAAGAGCAATATACAATAATTATTTATATTTCTTTTTTTACTGATTTTATTATTTTTTAAATGCACGACAATATTGGAATGCATTACAATTCTTCTTACAAATCTAGAGCACATTTGTATTTCTATAGAGCAGCAATAAACAAAGCAAACATGAAATTATGAAAAGGGTCACATTTGCAATAGCATCAAAAAAGAAAAATGGTATTTGTGGATATACAAATGACGGTTAGATTTTACACTCTAAATGGATGAATTGTATCCTATGTGAACTAGATCTCAATAAAGCTCTTAGAGAAAATAATCCAATCTTTAAAGAAATTAAATCCCTCTTTTGTTCCCCTGTTGATTAGAAGAAAAAGTGGTAATTCCTACAGCCCAGTATTTAGCACTTTCTTGAGTTTGTTTCACCCATCTATCCAACTATTTACCTTTGCCTCCTGCAACAGCTACATTACTTGTCCTTCAAAGACACTAAATTGTTGGAACTGTGTCTTCCATTCTTCAGTCTAAAATTCCCATCTGTGCATCCAATTTTTATAGTCATTTCTTGCTTCATTAAGCTTTTCTGTGGATTCACCACCCATGTGCCAAGGCATTGGGCTAAGGCTTTGGGTTGCACAAGTGAATCAGGCTTAGAACACACCGTCAATTTTATTACACTAAAAGTGGTGTGTGTTGGCAGATGGCACACAGGTGCACTTTTTAAAATCTTCTAAAGTCCCGTTTCATCAGTTTTTCCTCTGTGCTTCAGCCATTATCAACTTTTTCCTACCGTGATCTTTTAAGATATTTACCATTAGGCCTCGGTCACATTCTGCCTCATATGTAATACCTTATCCCTTCATCTGTAATACTTAGCTTCCTGTTTAATTTTTAAATTGTATAAAGCTCATGTGTATTCATTTTCTGTTGCTGTTATAACAAATCACCACAAACTTAATAGCTCAAATTGACACCAGTGTCATCCGATAGTTCCATGGGCCACATGTCTGACACAGGCCTCCCGGGGCTGACATCAAGGTGTTGGCAGGACAGCATCCCCTTCTGGGCATTTAGTACAGAATCAGTTGACTTGCTTTTTCTCAGCTTCTAACAATGGTCCCATATTACTTAGCTCATGGCCTCCTTCTTCCACTGTCAAAGAGAATAGTGTTCCATCTCTCTGACTCTTCTCCTGCAGCTAAACCTCACTCTTATCATCACAGAAGCAATATTCCTTGCTTCTGTGGACTCAATAAGATTAGGTTGGGCTCACCAGATAATCTAGAATAATCCACATCTCAGAGTCCTTGCCCTTAATCATGTCCCTTTTGTCATGTAAGGTAACACATTCACGGTTCTAGAAAATTAGGGTGTGGACATCTTGGGGGACCCTTATGCTGTCTGCCTCACCCTATCTTAGACTTCTTTGTATTGCGTAAGAATCTCACACCGTATCAATGGATGGATAAAAAAGTACTAACAACAAAAATGACAGCTGAAACTGGGGTAGCTATATAAAGAGATATAAAGAGTGAAAACATTATTAAAAGGGCTTTTATCCCCAAATAATGAAAACAGCAGTCAACCAGAAGTCACACTTCTAAATTTGTAAGAATGTAACAATATAGTCTCAAAATGTGTGAAGCAAAAACAGACAGAACTAACAGAATAAATAAATTCTCAATTGTGGTGACTTTTAACAAAACTCTCTCCGTGACTGATAGAGCAAACAAAAATGCCCATAAAGCTATAAAAGGTTTGAACACCAAAGTGAACACACTTAACTTAAGTGATTTGTAGATCACTGCACTCAACAACTTTGTGTGTCTGTGTGTTTGTGTTTTAAATGAGACTGGAACATCAAAGATTGACCATGTAGTAGACCATTAAGCAAGTGTCAACACACTGTAATGAATTTAAATCAAATACTGCAAATCTAAAATGATTCTAAAATTAAATGTTTATTAAAAAAAGAATAGATATGTCCTGTGATGGTAGTAAAATCAAATCAGAAATTAGTAATAATAACTGGAAAATTCTCAAATATTCATGTTTTCAAATAACTATTTCAAATAATCAGAGTCAAAAAAGAAATCACAATGGAAGTTAGAAAGTGTTTTGAACTGCACTAATGAAAATACATATTTAAAATTGCATGATAAAAAATTAGAAAATAATTGATAGTATTGAATGTATGAATTGAAATTAAAAAGTGCTAAAAATCAATTATTCAAGAATTACAGAAAAGAGCAAATCAAGCCCAAAGAAAATAGAAATAATAAAGATACTCTTCAACTCCATCAATTTATCTGCAAATGCCATAATTTTATTATCTTTTAATGCTGAGTAATATTCCATTGTGTATACTTACCACAATTTCTTTATCCATTCATCTATTGAAGGGCATCTGAGTTGCTTTCACAGTTTAGTAGTTGTGAATTGTGCTGCTATAAACATTGATGTGGCTGCATTACTATAGTATGCTGTTTTTAAGTCTTTATAGTATAAACTGCAGAGTGGGATAACTGGGTCAAATGGTGGTTCTATTCCAAATTTTGTAAGGAATCTCCATACTGCTTTCTAGATTGGTTGTATCAATTTACAGTCCCACCAGCAATGTATGAGTGTGCCTTTTCCCCCACATCCTCGCCAACACTTACTGTTGCCTGTAAAACTGTCATTCTGACTGGAGAGAGATGAAATCTTAGATCTTAGTTTTGATTTGCATTTCTCTAATTACTAGAGATGTTGAACATTTTTTCATGTATTTGTTAATCACTTGTATTTCTTCTTCTGAGAAGTGTCTGTTCAGCTCCTTAGCCCATTTATTAAATTGGGTTGGTGTTTGTTTGTTTGTTTGTTTTTGGTGTTAAGCTTTTTGAGTTCTTTATATATCCTGGAGATTAGTGCTCTGACTTGTGTGTAGCAAAAATTTGCTCCCAAAATGTAGGCTCTTTCTTTAAGTTATTGATTGTTTCTTTGCTGAGAAGAAGCTTTTTAGTTTGAATCCATCCCATTTATTTATTCTTGATTTTATTTCTTGCACTTTAGGAGTTTTATTAAGGAAGTCGGGACCAATCCAACATGATGAAGATTTGGGTCTATGTTTTCTTCTATTAGGCACAAAGTCTCTGGTCAAATTCCTAGGTCCTTGATCCACTTTGAGTTGAGTTTTGTGCAAGGTGAGAGATAGGGGTTTAGTTTCATCTTGCTGCATATGGATTTCCAGTTTCCCAGTACCATTTGTTGAAGAGGCTATCTTTTCTCTGATGTATGTTTTTGGCACCTTTGTCTAGTAGGAGATAACTGTATTTATGTGGGCTTGTCTCTGTGTCTTCTATTCTGTACCATTGTAAGACCCATGTAATTTTTAAAAAATGTTTTTAATCAAAACAGTACTTGTACACAGTGTGACATCAATCACATCAAACATATATTTTCTTTGTGCTGGGAACATTCAGAATCTCTCTAGGGCTGGGGAGTAGCTCGGCGGTAGAGTGCTTGTCTAGCATGTGTGAGGTCCTCGGTTCAATCCCCTGTACTATGGGGAGAAATATCCTGTTTACTAGCTATTTCAAAATAGCCAACCAGTTGTTGCCAACCATAGTTATCCTAGTGTGCTATAGAACATTAAAAGTTTTCCCTTCTATCCAACTGCACCTCTACACCCATTTACCATCCTCTCTCTACCCACCCTCCACACCCTTCCCAGGCTCTGGTCACCACTATTCTGTTCTCTACTTCTTTGAGATCAACTTTTTATTTATTACATATAAGTGAGAGCAGGCAGAATCAATATAATCTTGATTCAAAAACAAGGAACATTGCAAAAAAGGAAACCATAGGCCAATTTTTGCCTTGAGCATAGATGCAAAATTTCTTTACAAAATATGGATAAAGCAACATATAAAAGGAATAAATATCATGGCTAAAAGGGATTTATTCTAGAAATGCAGTGATGGTTTGACATTTAAAACTCAGTCAATATAATTAATTACATTAAAGTATAAAAGAATACATTCTCATGTAGAAAAGGCATATGCTGAACCTTAACACCCATTTATAATTTAGGGAAAAAATTACTAAATGGAAATAGAAAAGATCACCTTTAATCTCATAAAATGTATCTACAAAAATTTTATATTGAGATCATACTTACTAGTGAAATATTAAAAACTTTCCCCGAAATCAGAAATGAGTCATAAAGTCCTACTATCACTACTTTCATTCAGAATTGTGCTAGAGATTTTTTTCCAGTATCATAAGGTAAGAAAAAAGAATAAAAGATGGGAAGTTAATCTATAGGAAGTATTTTCATGTGACGTGATAGCATGCATAGAAAATCCAAAGAATCTATAAAATTTGGGATTAGAAAATCCAAAAAAATCTATGATCTATAATTGAGAAATAAATTTAGCAAAGTCACTGTAAATAAGATTTTAAAAAGCCAATTTTAAATAGCAAACATTTAGAATAGTAGTATCAAATTATATCAACCTATTATGAATAAACCTAACGAAAGTGTGACTCCAGACAAAAAAATCATAAAACATAATTAAGAGAAAAGTTTTTAAACGCCACGTAAATGTCAGGCTTCACTAGTTTCATTAATTGTAAAACTCAATGTTTGAAATACTCACCCCCACAATTGATCCCTAGAGTCAGTACCATCCTGATCAATATCCCAGCAGGCCGTTTGTGAAACTTGACAAGCTGATCCTAAAATTTACATTGAAAGTATTAAAGGCCCAAAATGATGAAATCAAATCTTGATGAACAACAGACTTGGGGGACATATGCCAATAGCTGGAAAAACTTGCTGTCATTCAACAGTAAATAAGACTGTGGCATTAGCACAAGGACAGACAACAGCCCAGCTGTTCGGGATGGAGACTCCAGAATTGTGCCCTCCGGTGCAGGAACCACTCACCACATGTGACAACTAAAATTAACTAACATTAACTCAAATCAAGTGTTTAGTTCCGTTCTGGGGATGTGGCTCAAGCGGTAGTGCGCTTGCCTGGCATGCGTGCGGCCCGGGTTCGATTCTCAGCACCACATACAAACAAAGATGTTGTGTCTGCCGAAAACTAAAAAAAAAAATAAATATTAAAAAAAAGTTTCTCTCTCTCTCTCTCTCTCTCTCTCTCTCTCTCTCTCTCTCTAAAAAAAAAAAAAAAAAAAAAAAGTGTTGAGTTCCTTGGTCGCAGCAGCCACATTACATATGCTCATGGCCACACGGGGCCAGTGCCTGAAATACAGGCAGCCTGAGTTCAGAACATTTCCATCATCATGGAAAGTTCTACTGGATAGTGGGACTCCACAGACATTCCATGTTCATCACTCTGTGTCGAAATATTGTTTTTGACAAAGATGCCACTGTAGTTGACTGGGAAAAGAACAGTCTTTGCAATAAATGGTATTTGGTCAGTGGAGAACTGAGGAGAGTAGAATTCTCGTATATTGGAATAATATATAGCAATAAAAATGATGAGGTACTGGGAATAGCTGGATCCCAGCAATGTAGATGAACTCACTGACATTATGTGGATCCAAAAGCAGCCAGAAATCAGAGTAACGTATTATATAGTTCCAGTCATGTTAAGTTCAAAAGCAGGCAGAATGCCTCTCCTAGTTAAAATCAGGACAGCAGTTACCTTGGGAAGAGGAGGGAGTACCAAGGCTGCTGGCAGGGCCTTGAAGTCCCAACAAAGCACTGTGCCTTGAGTGGCTGATGTTTTCAGGGGACGGTTTCCTGTTCATCAAGCTGCATGCCTGTTATTTGTGTACTTTCTCTATGGGTGTTATAAAAAAAAATTGTTTTCTAGAAACCTGTAGGATGACACAGAAAAAAAATAATTTCATTGATTAAACAAAAAATAAAAGATGACATTTACCTCTAAAATTTTTAGATAAACAACAGTTTTTAAGTCTGAACATATCAGATATAGGATGTGGACAAATGGGAAATTGCCAATAGGAGAGCTGACTTGTATACATTGTAAAGTTGGGAATGTGTGTACCTTGCAACTGGACGGTTTTAGTTCTAGACACAGACCCTAGAGAAACTTCAGCACCTGTGCACAAGGGGATGTGGACAAGTATTCACTGCAGGATAGCTAATAATAATAAATAATTACAATAGTTAAAACAACCTGAGAGCTGGGGTTGTGGCTCAGTGGTAGAGCACTTGCCTAGCATGTGTGAGGCTCTGGGTTCAATTCTCAGAAGCCCATTCTGTAAATAAATAAATAAATAAAATAACAATATTGTATCCAACTACAATTAAAAATATTTTTTTAAAAAAACCTGAATGCTCATCAATAGGGTAATAGAAAAATATGCTATGTTTATATAGTGAAGTATTGAAGAGGAATATACGCATGTACATAAGAGAAATATATGTATGTACAGTGAATGAGAACGTTGCAGAATATGTATAACACGTACATTTTTAAACTCTGAAACAGTACTGTATACTATTCCTCAGCACATAGTCTTGCTACCACATTTTACAGTGACTGAGCAGACACTGGAGTCAGGACAGCAGCAGCCTATGGAGGAGTGTGGGTGAGGGACTGGGATTGAGGAGGGGGTTAAAGGAGTCTCAACTTCATATTTGTTGCCCAGTTTTTTAATTTAAAAAATTAAAAAGCAGGACTAGGGATGTAACTCAGTGGTAGAGCGCTTGCCTAGGGGCCCTCACTTTGATCCCCAGTATCCCTCCCAGATTAAATTAGATTAAAATTTTTTAAATAAAGTAAGCAAATATAGCAAAAATGCTATCTGTTCCTCCTGGGTTATATTATTCTTTATCATTTTCTCTTTGTTTCATTTCTCAAGATGAAAAACACAAAACTGAGATAATAGTGTCTTTCATTGTTTAGTCTTAGCCTTATTTATTGTTTGGGTGTTTTATGTTCCTGTTGGTGTTAAGAGAAAAAAATGTATATAAATGTAAGTATGATTGAGATGGCTGTTTCCCTTTTCTTGTTGTTTATGTTCACAAAGCATGCTTGTTTTATTTAACATTCTTGGATATCAAAACGTGGCTTTCATTCAAACGTGTGAGGAATAAGGCATGAGGGCTCCCAGTTGTACCACAGTCTGTGTCCCGAGAACCCACTTCCTGTGATAGACAGCCTCACACACTTCCACCACCAGAAGCATCTGTTTGTGTTGGAGCCAAAATATTCACAAACAGAGAAGAAAGAAGTCAAAAAAGATTTTCCTCTTTGGTGCTACAGATTTATTTCTGTGCAATGACTTAAGAATGAAGCTCTGAAACCACCAGTGGTTTACTGGATCAGTCTCTGTATGTGTCCACAGGGTCAATTTCAAAGGCTGACAAAGAACGGGTCTTCTGCCTCTTCCACTGCTAGCTTTCCTTCCTGCATCAAACTTGCATTAAAACCCTGGGGAGCAATAAAATCCTGCTTTGGGGTGAACTGGGGCACTCTCAAAGTCTTTTTTTTTAATTTGTGATGGGGTCTCACTTGGTTGTCCAGGCTCATCTTGAACCCCTGGGCTCAGGCGATCTTCCTGCCTCAGCCTCCCAGGTGCTAGGACTACAGGTGCTCACACAGTGCACCCAGCTTCTCAAAATGTTTTATAAAAGGAAGATAGATGGCTAGTTTCACCACCATGTGGAAACTGCACTTTTATAGACATACCACACACTGTGGCAATTAGTTATTGGGCTGGTAATTCAGCAACCTTCCAAAGTGCTCCCAAGACAATTGCTGTGACCATATTTGAAAAGTTAACAGAGGAATGGTAACTGAAAACAGACTAAATATTATGCAGCTAGGTTCTGAGTTGAGGCTTTGAAATATGCTGACATAGGAATAAAGTGAACCTCCATCCCTTACCTTCATAGATCCACCAGGGTCTTTAACTAGAGTTGAACTCCCACAGCTCCTTATACCCTTTTCCCCAAGGGCAGGTGAAGGACGGAGTTAGCCAAAGAAGGAACTGAGCATGCTCAACCTAGACCCTTTTTGTATGTCTAAGTCTAACTGCATCTCCTAGATATATATAAGCTTTCTTCTCTGCTCTTTGTACTCCCGGGAGTCGAGTGGTTGTCCAGCAAGATCAATGGTGCTAGCCAGGCATGATGGCATACACCTGTAATCACAGCTGCTTTGGAGGCTGAGGCAAGAGGATTGCAAGTTCAAAGCCAACCTCAGTAAAAGTGTGGCGCTAAGCAACTCAGTGAGAGCTTGTCTCTAAATAAAATACAAAATAGGCTGGGGATGTGGCTCTGTGGTCAAGAGCCCCTGAGTTCAGAAAAGATTAATGGTGGTGACGAGGTCTTTCTAAGTCAAGGGTCAGTTATTAGCAAGGTTTCTCTGGCATGGATCTGAGGCTATGTTCTCTCCAATTGACTTTATCAGTAACAAAAGCATTATTTTTAGCCCCATCTGTCTTGCCTCTGCCTATTAATTGGTTCCAAACTCAAGAGGGAGTAGATATTAGTCATTGCTTCTCCTCAGAAGCATGACAATTAATTACTACAAGACCTCAAAATGATAAATTAATGTATTGCGTGATACCAACCAATAATTTGTATACCAAATTTATTCTTATACCCATAGTTATTCTGTCTGAACAGTTAACTGAACATTGCTCACTTACTTTTAGATTGCGTAAGTGTTGTTTTAAAAGAAATATATATATGTTATTTTCATGGTGTGCTTAAATTCTCCTGCCTTGAAATAGACTGCATTAACATATGCATTTTAGAATTTATTACACTATCTACATAGATATAAGTATCTACCGAAAATGTATTTAATTTGTACATTTAAGAGGAAAAAAAACACCAAGATTCAAAAAAGCAACTCACTGTGCTGTAACACAACACTGTTCTGCAATGGCCAGCTGCACATTGGCAGAACGTAGTGATTTTAAGGATGAATTAGTATTCTAATCTCTTTGGGATTTCCTTTATATTTGTGGTGGTTTATGACTGACATTTAATGTAACTATAGCTTTCTGTTTATATTTAATAAAAGATTCATTTCTGTGGTGGTACACACATTTGCACTCCACTGGTGAATAAAAGCTACTGTTCAGCAAGAAGGATATAAGATGCTGATTTATAATGACATGTTCCAATAACAGCAATCTAACTCTTCCAAACTGTTTCTTCTCAGGTCCTGGAAGCAGCATGGCTCCGGCAAAGGATGATTCTTCTCTTCCCGAGTATTCAGCCTTTAACACATCTGTCCATGCTGCCATTAGACTGGGAAATTGGAAACTGCTCACAGGCTTCCCAGGTAGGATGCTTAGCTTAGCCCAGGTCCCTTCCTGCAGTGAACAGGGCAGGGCTATGTCCTCTGGGTAGTACCGTATCTCCAGTCTCACTGAATCTTGGGATTGTATTCCCTTGGCCATTTCTCTGGGAAGGGAGGACTTTATCGCTCTCATTCTAGCCACTTCCCATCTCCTCCTACTTGGCTCCTCAAGGCTCTAGGACCCACCACTCCTCTCACTTTGCTGAGATACCTGAAACATTAACTCATTATTCAGATCTTCTGTGGTCCTCCTGATATGTGCCATAAGAAGACAAGGAATTAGTCAAGGTTTTCTTGTCCCACTCTAAAGACTGTTCCCAATTACACGGCTTCCATTGTTACCATGGACCAAGTCAGCTTCCCCACCACAACATCAAGGAAAATGTACTGAAGTAACTCCTGCATTTTGCAAAACTTATCTCTGGGGCTACTAAATCAGGAGCTAATGAGGAGGAATGGTTGAGATTGTTCCCTCCCCACCCCACCCTCACCCTGCAATTGAGAATTAACTATAGCAGGAGTGAAAGGAAGAAATTCCATTCAAATGCTTCATGGAAAATATGGATTTCAGGTATGTGTGGCTTTGCATCTAGCTAGCAGAGAATCTCTGAGAGCTAGATCAACCAATGGTGTAGCTGGGGAAGGAGGCAGTTTCGGTTTCCCTGATGGTATTCTCTAACATATTTTACAGGGACATTTTGTAAATGGTAGTAAGATGGCTAAGGCTGTGATGCAGTTAAACAGTGCTTATAATGGGGAGGGGGTGTTCTTGGTATTTGCAGCTAGGTAGATCATTTGGAACTGTCCTGTGGAGTGTAGAACATTCTAGCATCACTGGCCCATGTCCAGTAGACACCAAGAGCACCGTCACCCCCCAATCATGTGACAACTAAAAATTCCCCCTCACAAATGTGCACACATTTCTAGATGTCCCTGGTAAAAAAGCAGCAAGACATGTCTCACTAAAGCACCAAATCAGATTCTGAAATGAATCTAGAGATAGCACCAAGCACCACATCTTTTTCAGATATCCACACCCACAAGCCAGTACAGCCTTGTCCCCAGAGTTTCCCCAAGATTAGCAGTTGCCTACAGTGCTTCCCCAGTAAATGATTTTGTTTCTTTGCCAGGCTGTGGTGCGTGGATCCCACCACCAACTCAACACAACGTTTCTGAAATACCCTCATCGGACCCACCAAGCAAGACCCTCTGGCTCTTTGATATTGATCGGGACCCGGAAGAAAGACATGACCTGTCCAAAGAACATCCCCACGTGGTCAAGAATCTCCTTTCCCGCCTTCATTTCTACCAGAAGCACTCAGTGCCTGTACATTTCCCAGCGGAAGACCCCCGCTGTGATCCCAAGGGCACTGGCGCATGGGGCCCCTGGATGTAGGATGTCGGGAGGTTGGAATGCATTTCTCTTGCAACCTGGACCTCAGTTCTTGAATCATGCAGCCTCTTGTCCCACTTGTCCTCCCACTCCAGGTTCACCTGGCCCTTCTAGTGCTCTAAACCACACCACGGAGTCCAGTATCAACCCTAGTGCATTTAAGAAGCTGATAAAATCTGGAATGCTCCTGCCATGGGCTGGAGCTTGTGTCTGCAAGCAGGGGTGGCTGGGTTCATCTGCTCTTGCTAAGCTCCGGGACAGCTGGGAACTTGACATGGGAAGTTCTCATTGAATCCTAGAAGCTGGAGCAGCTGGCTCTTGTTGCCTAGCAAGTCAGACAGTAGATTTCCCTCTGCCAATAACCAGTTTTATTGGAGTGACTCACATTTCTTATAACGAATGAAGGGAGCAGACAAATTGTTAATGGTTCTTTTGGCCGGGAGTTCTGTCTGTCTGTGAGAGATCTTGCTCAGGCCTTCCATGAGAATGACCCCCGTCGGCTCACCCCTCAATTACTCATCTTATCACCAGCATAAGGCCCACTTCACTAAGGTCAACACAGCAAAATACCAACACCTTGGTTTTGGTTTTTACAATAAAGAAATTTTTTTAATACTATATTTTTCCCCAGCCATTGCTCATTCTGTCTAGACTTCCTGTCACCTCCAACTGTGACTCTTTACCTGCCATTCCTTTTGACTTCAGTGTCCTGTGGGAAGGCCACTTTACCACTCCACTCTGAGCACTCCTGAGTTTTGGAGCAATGCTGAGCCTTGCCTTCCCTTTTTCCTATAATACTAAAGCCAGAGCCCTGCTCAGAGAAGGTGGCCAGGTTGCTCTGTGGTCATGCCCAAGGGGGACCCAGGAGAGGGCCAGGTGGAAGATGCATGGGTCCATGGCATCTGTCTGCCAAGGTTTCTCCTTGAGTTGCATGGAGGTCATCATCAATATTGTGGTTTTAACTCCTGATATATAACAAGTTGCACTGCTATTCCTGAGGAGAGACTTGTAATACTATCTTACTCTATAATATATCGAAGTAAGACTATTGGAAGGATATGGTGCTAGAACTAATGACATTTATTTTCTTTACCCAACACCTGGGTTGGCAAACACCTGGCCAAAATGTCCCTAGTCACCCCAAAGCCTGTGGCAGATAGCATGAACTAACTGAGCCTGAATGTTACTCCTGCATCCTTCCAGTCCCAGGGTTGCAGGTAGCCATTAGTATTCTAAGATTGGAGGTCACCACTATTTGACACTTGTTTGTTCTCCCTATTGTACCCTCAAAAGCTATCCCCAGTTTTAGTTCCTTGTTTGCTGTGTATACTGAGGATGTTCTATAGTCAAAGAATTTAAAGAATTTTAAGGAGTACTTTTAAAAATCTATCATTTGAGATTTTATTTTATCCAGGATATAACAAAGTCTCATTAGATTTTCTGATTCTATACAAGGAGATGAAAAGGTTCATGTCATTATTAGTGTATTAATGTTACTTCTTTCCAAATTTGCTTACCTTTAAAGAAGATTTTGTTCATTTGTGAGCTTGTTTTTCTTTGTTACTACATGAGTCTTCCAGATTTGAGGGACAAAATAAAAATAATCATTTTAAATTAAATGATTTAAAATAAGTCAGCTGTGGATATGGGGCTCCTATTGGGATGATGAAAAAGTTCTGCATTGGGGTAGCAATGACAGCAGCACAACATCATGAACCCCCTCAATGCCACTGAATTGTATACTTCAACATGGTGAAAAAGGCAAATTTGATGTTATGAAGACCTTATCACGATTTTTTAAACTTGCCAATTTTATAGTTCATGAATTATACCTCAATAAATCTGTTACATAAATAAATAAATACATGAAAATTATCACAGTGAAAAAAAAATGTGTCATACTTTGCCCTAAGATTATACACTATAAAGTAAGGTGTTGGAGAGAGGTCAAAGAAGAGGTGGAGCAAAAACAAAGCACTAATGGAGAGTATCACCCTGACCATCAATTGCCCTTATGATCACCAAGGACAGGTAGATGCAAACAGCTGTGTAACAAATTGTCCCCAAATTTAGCAGCTTAAAATAAAACACTTTTATTTTTTTATACATAAGATGAGGGTCAGAAATCTGGAAGTAGATAAGCAGGGTGGTTGTGACTCCTGGTATTTTTGACTCAGTAGTCAAGCAGTTGAGCAGGGCTGTGGTCATCTGAACGCTTGGGTGGAGTTGAAGGCTTTACTTCTGAGATGACTCACCAAGGTCTTGGCTTCAGGCCTCAGTCCCTTGATACATGGGCATCACCGTAGGCTGCTTAAAGGTCCTCAGATGGGCAGATTATTTCTAGCAGAGCAGGGAATGTGGAGAGAGAGAGCAAGCAGGGGGCTAGAATGCGTTTTATGACCTGGTCTCCACAGTCGTATACAGCCCTTGCTGTTGGGATGTGGTAGGACCCTTAGTAGGTAGAGCCTGGTGCAAGAAAGTTAGATTATAGGAGGCACGCCTGGAGAAGAATTCTGGAACACTGGTCCCATGACTTCCTCTCTTTTGCTTCCTGGCCACTGTGAGGTAGGGGCGTCTGACACACTTCATGATGTGCGGCCTTGACACAAGACCCAAAACAGTGGGCCAGCAACCGTGGACTGAAACCTCTAAAACAGTGAGACAAAATAAATGTTTCCTCTTTATAAGTTGATTTGTCTCATGTATTTCTTTCAGTGACAGAAAACATGACTAACGTATAATTAAAAAATACTATTTTTTTGTTTTTGATTTTTTGAGTGTTTGCTATATACCAGTCAGTGTACTGAGTTGAGAGGATTAAAAATAACCAGAGGTGATGTTTGTAAAGATCATTCCTTTTTTTTTTTCCCCAGTATTGGAGATTGGACTCAGGACCTTGCTGATGTTGTACAAGTGCTTTACTACTGAGCTAAATCTCCATCCCCTATTCAATCTTAATTATAGGAGGATTACTTTGTTTTCATCTCTTCCATTTTTTCAATATCCAGTCTTTATCCAAACATAAATTATTTAAATTAAGAAAATAAAAAAGGAAGAATTATTTTAGGTCTTTTGACAAGGCACATTGGACAACTAACAAGTGTCCATCAACAGGAAAATGGGATATATAATAGTGGAACACTTTTCAGTTGTAAAAAGGAACTGAGCTCAGGAGGCTGAGGCAGGAGGATCCAAAGTTTGAGGCCAGACTACAACTTACTGAGACCCTGTCTCAAAATAAATAAATAAAATTACATATAAGAGGTTGTGAGGGGAATGGGAAAATAAACAAGGAGAGATATGAATTACAGTGGATGGGGTAGAGAGAGAAGATGGGAGGGGAGGGAGGGGGGATGGTAGAGGATAGGAAAGGTAGCAGAATACAACAGTTACTAATAGGGCATTATGTAAAAATGTGGATGTGTAACCGATGTGATTCTGCAATCTGTATTTGGGGTAAAATTGGGAGTTCATAACCAACTTGAATCTAATGTATGAAATATGATATGTGAAGAGCTTTATAATGTTTTGAACAACCAATAAAAAAAAATTAAAAAAAAAAAAAAAAAGAATCCAGAATCACTGGAAAAAAAAAAAAAAAAAAAAAAAAAAATAAATAAATAAATAAATAAATAAATAAATAAATAGAAAGGGTTGGGGATGCTGGTCAGTGGTAGCACACCTCTGGGTTCAATCACCAGTGCTACAAAAACAAAAATAAGAAAGAATGGAATTCTAATACACTTTACAATATAAATTAACTTTGAAAACATCAAACATGAATATGGCCAATGCCACTAAATTGGTTGCAGTGGCAAATTCTATGTTATCTGTGCATATCTTATCTCAATATAAAAGCAAACACATGGTGGGGGGAGTGCATCAAGAAATTCTGAATTGGGAGAGAAGAGAGCATCAGAAGAAAAAGTAGCTGGGCTGAAGGGCTGTAGCCTATGTTACGGAAAGTAGCTGCACTTTAATTTCTGATATAGATTGGACTTCCAGGTAAGACAAAAACTAATCAATGGTGATGGAAGTCAGCATATTTGTTTCCTTTGTGGGAGGGGAGATTGGCAGAGGAGGAGCCAATAACCTTTTGAGGTTCAGAACATCTTACCCTGGTTGATCTCTACATGGGTGTATGCTTATGTCGAAATTTGTTGAGACATATTCTTGTTACTTACTCTACAGTTTATATCACATATGAAATTTAAAAGTACTTTTAAATAAAAACAAAAAATAAAAACACCTGCCCTTCGAGCAAAATGAATGCTACAATATTTATCTTTTTGTTTTGACAACCAAAATGGGCTTATAAACACAACTGTTTGTAAATAAACATTTTCAGTGCTTCAGGGAATTCATTATTTGAAGAAACCTTTTTGAGAATCCATTGGTAAACACAAGTTTAGGTCTTGTATTTGCAAAGCCTAAATGCATGGATTTAGATTTCCTAAGTTGAGCCTTCACTGTTCAGGTTTTCCTGATGGGTTCACATGCATATGTGAGGGTCTGGCAGAGGAGGATCAGAGACCAGGCAAGCCATACCAACATATCTGGAGGTGGAGCCTCGCTGCCCAAGTTGTTTTCAAAAGTGATTCACATTGCAGAATGTATTAGAATGTCATGCCCTCTTATGGCTAAAAAAAATTCCAGTATAAAATAGTATAATGCTAGTATAAAAAATATTTTATATAAATAAACATAATGTATAAATATTGTGATATTTTATAATATATATTATATATTTTACATATTGCATATCATATGTAATATATATTATATATAATATGTGTTTATATATAAAATAATATATTCTAGTATAAAAAAATATTCCAGTATGCCATGTTTTGTATATCCATTTATCTGTTGATGTGCACTTGAGTTATTTCTCTGATGTGCCTTATAAAAAGATATTACAATCTAATTCTTTACTGTAATGCTCTTTCCAGCCTGATGTAAGAATCTTCTGGCCAATATATCGACTAAGTATATTAAAATTGTTCTTATCCTCTGCAGTGATCACTTGAACTTTAAAATCCATTTTTTTTTTTTTTTGTCCAAGTAGAGAATAGCCATGGTTTGTAGATTGGTTCATTTTTAGGATGTTGAAAAGCCAGTCTGTTCACCCTGACCATCACCCTTATGATCACTAAGGACGGTAGGTGCAAACAGTCTAGAAGCAGTCACCACCTGCCTTTCACCTTTGCCCTGTTGCCATGGGAGACACTCACCTGAATGGCACCTCCCTGGGGCCCATTTAGAAAACTAGAGACATTTCATTCTTAAAGTAATTCACAAGAGGAACCAATCATTGGTTTCCAGATAGTTCATAACCTTTATTACTTTTCTAACAAAGGCGTTAATACAATATCACTGTAACAATTTTTTTTAAAAACAGAAAACATACAACAAAAAATTAATCCATAAACTACTACCTACAGACAGCTCCATTGACCTTTGACACCTCTCTGTAAGAGAGCAATCAAGTGGTGCCTTCCTAAGTTTGTCTTTGTGCCCAGATGAGTTCTCACTAGAGATTTAAGATGGTAGATAAATAAAGTGTCACCTCTTCAGGAAATCCTGATTTTAATCTTATTAATGAAGTACAGATGTTCCTAATATATTTACTCCCCAGGTCTGGGGGTTAACACACACACTCCACCACCTGCTTGCTTTCCTCCATGAGCCTCCAGAGGGCGTCTGGCCACAGAGGGGCCAGTGTGATCAGTCAAGCCAGCCAGCCAGGGGTCTGGCCTCTAGTTCAGATCAGAGTCTAACAGAGTCCAGCAGAGGAGGAAAACACACACCTTCCTTCCTCAGGTAAACAGGTAAGTAATTTACTGAGTTTTTGTTTAATTCAATGAATCAAAACTTAAATTTGCTGTTTGTAGGTAATATGCATTGGAGGTGAAGATGGGATACAGATGCCAGGCATGGTATACCTCCCCAAAACAGAGGAAGAGGGTGCATCAGAGGAGACCCTGCTCCTAGGATGCTCACCAACCATGGAGCTCAAAGGTCAGGGGGCAGATAGGAGAAGGTCCCAGGACAGGGCCTGAAAGAGGAAGGGCTTTGTGGAAGGGCTCTCAAGTTGGACATATATTGCTTCCAGCCTAGTAAGAAAATTCACATTTTTTTTTTTTAACATCCTGAGCACAGTGAGTTCTTGTTACAGAAATCCTTTCTAAAGTGAAAACCTTTGATTAGAGCAAGCTTTGAATCTGTGAGGGAAGTTGCTGGTGGGATTTTAACAGGTTATTCTTTGGTTCCCATAGAACATCTGGGTTTCTCGGTTCTTAGGCCACAGCTTGAGTGAAAGTGTTTAGGTTTATGACATAGGACTGATGGAAATATGTGTCCCGCCCCCACTACGAGGATTCAGGACTCCTGGACACGGAGAAGGGCCTTTCTCAGTGAGGCCTGCAGTGCACTATATCTGAGGTCCAGTGGGAATCCTGCCCTACCGAAAAAGCCACTGAAGCTCACAGGGCTGGAGGAACCCCAGTAATCACCTCAGCCTCACAGGACATTCTAGGTCACTCACAAAGGCCCTTTCACTGCTGGAAGTCAACATGGGACTTATCCTTACATTCTTCACTAGAATAAGTACTCCAAAGCCACGCTGTTTAAGATTGCCATAATGAAGGGAAAACAGTATCATTGGTAATCATAAAAATGCAGGCAATGAATAAAAATTGCTCTCAAACTTGGAGTAGAAACTATTTCTAGTAGAAGAAAGAGAATTGAAGAGTGAATAACCTTTGCACTAAGTGACTCAGTGTCACCAATGCCAGGTCTGTGACTTGGCAACACTGCCTGGAGCCAAGGAACCTCCCAAGGGCAGAGACAGCCTACTTTGGGTTCTGGGTGGTGCCTTACAGTGACTGGTAACCTCACTTCCTAATGTCACCACTCCTCCTGTGCCCTCCATTCACCATTTTCTTTAAGAAGAGTAACAGCTGCACTTTTTTCCTAACAGTTTGTTTTGGTTGTGCACTAGAAATCCTAAAGCAAAGGCAGGATTCTAAATGAGTGAAATATATAAACACAATAGGAAACCAACATACACTTCTGCAATACGGTAGAAAATCACAGAGGATCCCAGGAAGGCAGAAGACAAGAAAGCCAATAAACAAGTTGTAGAGGCAGCAATACACTGAGATGGGATGTTTGGAAGAAATAACTCAATAGTGAGAGGAGAAAAAAGAAACAACATGGAAAGTTTCTGGATTAAGGATTTCCCTGATCCTGGTTCTAATCCCCTTTCCCTAGTTTAATTTCTGGGATTATGATCTCTGGTCCCCTGGATCATAAGGCCCCCTTCCCAATAGACTCCGTGTCAATGAGGCCTGGGATTTGCTCCTATTCTGCCCCACCTAGGTGTCCATGTGGGCTTCATCTGGCTCCAATTCTCCACAACCTCTTTGGATTCTGATTTAGCCCATCATGTACTCCATGTCTTGCTAACTACAGAAGCAGGGGGAAGGACTAAGTTTTTTCGAGAATATACTATATGCCAAACACTGATGACTTTTCCAAACTAAACTTACCTATTAGGTAACTGTTTTTTGCTTTTTTTTTTTTTTTGAACTCAGGGACATTCAACTTCTCAGCCACATCCCCATCCCTATTTTGTATTTTTATTTAGAGACAGGGTCTCACTGAGTTGCTTAGTGCTTTGCTGTTACTGAAGCTGGCTTTGAACTTGTGATCCTCCTGTCTCAGCCTTCCAAGCTGCTGGGATTTCAGGTGTGCACCACTGCACCCAGCTGTTTTTGCCATTTTGCCATTACTCTCCCATGAAGTTAGTAAGGCAGTGAGTTGGAATTGCAGCCAGACTTCTCTTAACCCAAAGCCTCCACTTTCTATTGTGCTCCTCTGCATATAAGGACCCCCTTGTCCCTTTCTTTCCTTCCCTTTGTCCTGCATCTCTAAGAACAGAACATAATCTGTAGGAAGTCCTGTTTTTGCATTTTCCCCAGGGAGCCTGTGGTGAGTGATAGTCAAAGCTAGAGTTTAAGAACATCAGCATCACAGAGGCTTGTGAGGAACGGGGAGCAGGGGAACCCAGGAGTGGACTGATACTGCATTTAGCCAAGAAGCAATTACAGCTGAAAGTACAAAGGAGTGGGATGGAAAACCCAACTGGGGGCTTCCAAAATAGAAAAAAAAATTTTTTTTGAAAATAAAATTTACTAATGTTTTTCATATACTTCATATGAAAATCGCCTTCCCACAGACAGGTCACAGAGGTTGTTGACCATCTGTGCCCTCATCTCGGTGGAGCAGGGACAAAACATAGAGCACATGCTGATCTGGAAGAAAGGTAAGATTTACAGGTGGATTCTTGAAGCTCTCTCTGGCTACAGATGATAGTGCTGGCTTGAAAATGAATTGAATATGAAGCTAGTTCTGTGGCCAGTTGGCATCCACCCCACCTGGTTTTTAATCTTCAGTTGGCACTAGTTACCTTCTTGATGATTCTGGAGGAGGACCAGGTTGTTCCTCTAAGGAGCTCAGACTACTCCCCTTCATGGAAAGTCAGCAGGACCTCATTCACCCTGAGAGGAGGAATAACAAATAACTCAGCTAGGTGGGATATTTTTAAAAGTTCTGTTTGTACTAATTGATCTCTAGGTGTCAGAATGAATGGAGGTAAATCAGATGCTAGCCTGCATATGTAGACTTTCTTGTAAAGAATATTGCTTAATGTCAATCTTCAGTAGTGTAAGAGATCAGGCCATAACAAAGCCTATCAACTTCATCAAAAAGCATACATATGGTGGCATACACCTGTAATCTCAGCTACTTGGGAGGTGGAGGTAGCAGGATCCCAAGCTGGAATTTGGAAGCCAGCCTGGGTGACTTAGCAAGACCCTATCTCAAAATAAAAAGTAAAAAGGATTGGGGATGTAGATCAGTGGTAGAGCCCTTGCCTATTATGTGAAAGGCCCCCATACCACCACAAAATACATATATGTATGTGTGTGTGTGTATATATATATATATACATATATATATACATATATATGTATGTATATATATGAAAATATGTTTTTAAGTATCAGACTATATTACTTGCTTTACCCCTAAAAGTGGTAACTTCACTTCTAGATGTTTCAGAATGTCTCAGTAGAATGTCCATCTTTAGCAATATTGAACACTAGCTATCCTTAATCCTTAGGGTTTAAAGGAAAACCTTTACCTAGGGAGGATTTGGGGGCTTGAGTATGCAAATCTTCTATCTTAAAACTAGAAAATAAAGAGTATTGCTTTGTGAGGATCTCTCCTTGAAAAGAGGAACAAATACTATGTTTAGATTCAGACAGTATGTTTTGGTTTGAAATGCTCTGTAAATTAAAGAAGTCTCTATTGGTGAGCATGGCTTGGGTAGAGAAATGCTTTGATTTCTAGTTAGCTAAATGTTGTTGCCTTAAGTAAAAAGTTACATAGTTGAGCCATAACTTTTACTGGTGGGAAGAGAAATGCCATCAAAAGGTAAGTTCTTGCTTCTTGGCAACAGTCCTGGGGAGTCAGCTCCTGTAAACAGAAGCTGAGCTAGGGCTGCCCTAGACTTTGCTGGTGATGGCCCCAGCACAGGCCACCTACTTAACATGCAGAGCCAAGCCAAGGTCCAGCTAATCCATCCCCAGGTAGGGGAAATGGACTGTCTCAGGCAGAAAGGGCAGAATGGAGGAGCAAGCAGTTGGCGCCGCCATCAGCCTTTCCTCTTTGGTTACTAAGGTTTTACACATGATCTCACCAGTAACTTGAACTTGACCTTGTTTTTACCACAGTTTTGTTGTTGTTGTTGTTGTTTGTTTTTTAGTATTTTTTTAGTTGTTGATGGACCTTTATCTAATTTATTTATTTATATGCGGTGGTGCTGAGAATCGAACCCAGTGCCTCACACATGTGAAGCAAGCACTCTACCACTGAGCCACAACCCCAATCCCTACCAGCAGTTAATTTAAAATTTTAAAATTCTTGCTGACTTGTCAGACTTAAAGGTATTACATTATTTTCATTGCATTTCTTTCCCTGCCTGTAGACTGAACTTTCCTACATATTAGTCACTGTCTCTTTTTTTTATTAGCCTTTTGGCCCACCCCCTACTCCCCAAATCTCCCTGGCCCTATCGTAGAGGGGTAAGAGTGGACAGGTAGCTGAGAGGATAGTGTGAGGGACGCCAGCCTTTGGGCCTGACCTACTATCTGTTGGGCCTCCAAGTTCAGATGATACATCTGAGTGGTCACCTGCCTCTGCTTTCTATTCAATCCATGCAATGGTGCAGGAGGTGGGACAGTAAAGAGGTGGAAGGGAAAAGGCCAACTCCTTCTCCTTTCTTATAGACATGTCTAAACTGAGACTTGTACGCCTTCTGATAATAATAGAACACTAATAATCTGGGGCTCCTTCAAAGTGTGCTGCTCCTTTAATACTGCAATATTCTATTATAATAGGTCCCAGGGTGGAGGGTTGGAGAACTGGAGAGGGATCGCCATGGGTACTGCCTGTTTTCTCCTGTGATTCAAGGTCTACAAGTCTGGTCCCAGCTGGCACACCTAACTTGGCAGAACAAAAGCCCTGCTGACTGTCCTTCTTAGAAGTCAGGATAATAGCAACTTGTTCCTTACAAAGCATACCCCTTGGTTTGATGCTGTGCTCACCCCAAGAGCCATATTTCACCCACTCCACACAGACTCCCTGAGAGGAGTTCTGGCAACCACAGCTGTAACTGCAACAGTGGTTTGGTACTTTGGGGGCCTTTCTATGTGGGCCAGCCCATCCTGAGTTTGGATTTACCCTGAGACCCCTGAAGTCCCTTTCTTCTTAAGGGAACCTAAGGGGAAGTGGTCATTGCCCTCTGTATAAATGCCTTATTAAAAATGAAAAGTTTATCACACTTTTAGCCTTTCCCTTCCCAGAATGAATAATCTGGCTTCCTTCAATCTGGCCTCTGTACATTTCTCAGCCTCTGCAAGGCTTCTGGGCCTTAAATATGATGGTCCTGTGGTCAAATCACTCTTCTCTTTTCTCTTGGCTTGGCTGACTCACCCTTTACGTCTAAACCTAAAGGCCCTCTCTGGGACAGTTTCCCTAGCCTGCTGAGTCAGAACTGGGTGTGTCCAACTTGCTCCTCTGGTGGGAGTGGACATCACCTTGTTCTGTGGTATGTCTTATGTCTGGATCATTTAGTGGAATATCTGTCTCATATTCCAGTTCCTGGCACTTGATTCTAGCAGAAAGAGTGTTCAATTTATTGAATTCATAGAACTTACCTATCTTTCAATTATAAGATGGCATTTTAGTCCTGGATTTCAAAGTCTGGCCCTTGCTTCAAACCCTGCCTTCCTACCTGCCTGTGGAGTTGACCCTGCCCCCACAGTGGCTCTGCAGTGCGGCCTGTTCCAGAGAAGTCTGTATCTGGAGGCTTGGCTGTCTTCAAAGGCCCTGTCGGTCTCTGCTGGAAGGATTTGTGCACCTTCATCAAAGCAGGGCAAACCATTACACTCTCCAGACTCCTGAGGCGACTTTTGTTTACCCTGGGATGTCCTCCAAGATATCAGCTCATGGCTTCAAACACTTTTTATGGTCTCCAGATTTGGATAGACTCAGATTTTCCCCTTCATCTTCCAACCATTCCCTAAGATTTTCCTCCTTTATTTGTTCATGCTTTATTACAAATGCTTTTCCATGTGTGATTTTCCCTACAGAAAACTGGCCTCTAGCTCACACCAAATGAGGAGATAAGTCTTACAAATGCCAAGGACTAGCTGCAAAGGGCAGATGGCATGTTTCCTGGTGCTGTTTGGTTATCAACCACTCTCTACAAAGGTTTTCTCCTTCCACACCATGGGAGTGGATTGTTTTGGGGGGATTAGATACAATGAACTAGTGGTATCCTTGAGGAAAGTGAAGTCAGAAAAAAAAATGTTAAAGATACGAGTTGGGGTCAATAGAGACACAAGTTTAGTCGTCTGGGTGCAGATGAGGACAGACTGCATCTTGGTGAAAAGTATAAGGCACAAATGTGTCCAAGATTTACACATTTACATTTTTTGAGTACCTACTATATATGCCAGTGTCTGGCACATTATTAACAGAGAGGCAACGCATGATCCTCATGCTCAAGGTGCTCCCAGTCTGTAAGGACAATGAGAATACAGAATGGTGGGTGTTGTGTACAGGTAGGAGGCACAGATAGGGGCAGCAGAACCATTTCGATGGTACTTACTTTTGGTGACCTGGTATTGCTGGTACTGACATGGCAGTAGGACATAGGAACCCATTTTTTAAAATTTCTATCTTCCAAAAAAGAAAAAAAAAATCTAAACCTAATGATCCCAGATGTCTTAGGTAGTCATGAAGTTTGTTTGAGATTCTGATATTTTTCTCCCAGCTGTCCTTAGGAGTCAAGAAAATGGTCCCCACACAATGCCCCCTGCCCACCCTAATTATCTATTGCTGTGTAACTAATTGCCATAAAATTACATCTAAGAAAAAAAACACAATTATTTATCCCAGTTTCTGAGGGCCAGAATTCAAGTGTGACCCAGCTCAAGGGCATAGTGATACAGCCATCTCAAATAATTATTAGGTGAGGGGTGGGCAGGATCCAAGAAAGCAAGAGCACCCACGACAGAACCCTGATCATTTGTTACTTCATCTCTCAGAAATGACACCCCCTTACTTCTGTCACATCTACCTATTGGAAGTCAGTCACTAAGTGCAGCCCATACTCAGGGGAAACTGGGGTCAATCTTCAGACTGCCTACTGTGCCCCTCCACCCCAATCCCATTCTCTTCCCTATCTCATTGCTCTTCTTCCCAATTCAGGATGTGCTTATGAAAAGGACTAGTGATTGCCTCCCTCTTTTGTGTCACTAGGAGTGTGGAATATCCATAAATCATTATAGGCCATGATGATGGATGTGCTTCTTGTAACGGAAGCACAAGCCCTCAGCCGTGCCAGCACACCCTCCTAGAGAGGCCAAAAGCCAACGCTGTTGCACTGAGGAGACAGGTAGATTTAAAAAGAGGTCACTTCTGAAGCAAGTGGCTAGAGGGGAGCTCTTCTGTAAAATAGGACTTGAAGCCTATTCCTTGATGCTACTAAGTAGTCTGGTTGGGACTCAGAAAGTGATATCACAAAGTGTGGTACTCTGGCATGCTGAATACTTTGAGATGAAGGAAAGGGGCTCAGAAGCAACATCTTCCTGACCTTCTCCTGCCCTGCTCCCTCCCCCAAGGCAGGCCATAATCATTAGAATCCCTCTTCCCCAAGGTGAGTCATTTGGGGGTGGCTTTCCCCTAAAGCCAGCCATAAAATCTAGAGGACATGGTAGCACACACTATAATCCCAGCTACTTGGGAGGCAGGAGGATCACAAGTTCAAGGTCAGGCTAGGCAAAACTTAGACCCTGTCTGAGACAAAGAGAGAGAGAGAGAGAGAGAGAGATCTAGTAGTATTTCTCCATCTTTTGGTGTAAGAGCTTCTGTAAAAAATATTCTCTGACTTAGGTTGTCTGATAGTAGGTCATAAGACACTTATTTAGAAGGGAACTTGCCTCATACTGGGAGGAAGGAAGCCTGGCCACACAGAGAGGTGGAGAAGAAGATGAACAGATAGGTGTTGCTGACCCCCCACCCCCTCATATCCCCATTAGATCACACATTTGTGTCCAATCACATTTCTACATTGCTGTCCATTCTCCATCAAACCTAATCATAAAAACAGTTTCCCTGAGTCTTTGAGTCTTCAATTCTGAAGTCTCCAGTGTCACATTAAACTATGTTTAAAGAAATTCATGATGCTTTTCCCTTGTCCTTTGTTATAAGGCATGTTGGCTGTGACCCTTATGATAGGGGAACAAAGGTATACCCCATTTAACCCCCATGTCTGTCATCTTCTAAAAATGCTCACAGTTCCCGTGAAGGCTCAGGGCTGAAGATCTGTCTTATAGAAGAGGACAGTGTCTGCCCAATCTCAGGGCCCATATGGTCACAGAAGGTGTGTTAGTTAGCTTTTAGTCACTGTGACTAAAATATCTAACAAGATCAACTTAGAAAAGGAAAAGTTTGTTTTGGCTCATAGTTTCAGATGTTCAGCCAACTCCATTGCTCTGGGCCCAAGGTGAGGCAGAACATCATGGCAGGAGGGCTGCGGCACAGGAAAGCTGCTCTGTCCATGGCAGCTGAGGACAGGAGAGAGAGAGACATAGAGACAGAGAAGGAGGAACCAGGGGGGCAAGATATAATTCCCCAGGGCACAACCCACCCACCGCCCCCTCCCCACCCCGTGACACCTCCAGTTTCACCTGCCTAAAGTTACCACCCAGTTAGTGAGTTAGTCCATCAAATGGATTAATTCACTGATTAGGTCACAGCTCTCATAGTTCAATCATTTCACTTCCTGCTCACATAGGAGCTTTAAGTGGACACCTCATATCCAAACCATACCAGAAGCCAAACTGCCCTTGGTCCATTCCCCACCTTCCCCTCTACACATAGCCACCCCCCAGCTGCTTCCTGGCTCCTCTCAGCCCCAGGTCATCACCGTCTTCTGTGAGCTCTCTGCTGGCTCCAGGTAGTCCCTGCCTCCATCTTAGCTGGGACACAGTTAAGGTATAACTCCTCCCTAGGGACTGGGAGAGGGCCCTGGTTATTTTAGTGTTCAGTATCAAACCCCACAGTTAGCAGGTCACATGGGAAAGCAAAAGCTGTTACAACATAATGTCAACTGATGATTCTAACTTACCACTTTCACGGAAGGTATCCCTATGCATGCACTATTCTAATTAAACCAGCTTTCTTCTAGTCATCCAGCTGATTTTCCAATGTGGTAAAGAGGCAGAACTATGATGAGAATCAAATGCACTTTAGTGAGGTGGGGCCGTGCAATTGAAGCGGTTAGTCCCTAGATGAAACCATTAACAAAGAAGGAAGGATCTGGCAGAATTAGAGCAGTCAACAGTGAAGGAGAGAAAATTGACAAGGACATGGCACAAAAGACTGTTCAAAACAAGGCGATTTGAATATCAAAGATGGAACAGAGGCCCTCAGGAAACTAATGAAACTCTTGAATGTTTTTGCAAAAATATTTCTCTTTATTTTCCTGTCTTTGAATACAAAATGAAGGAAGACGTACTGTGTATCATGTCATACTATCAAACTGCTAAGGCAAAAAAAAAAAAAAAAGATTCATTCTTTTTCTAGATTGAGAGTACAATCATACACATCCATTTTGTAAAATTGCTAAAATATATTTTTATGATTTTTAGCTGTATTGAAGATGCACTTCTAGCTAGGCCCACCACACCACCACCACCACCACCACCACTATTTACCATGACATTTTCAAAGAGCTTGGCAGTGAGGGAAGGGATGCGGGGTTGAAGGTAGGTCTAGGGAAGAAGAAAGGATATTTATTTATGTATTTAGTACTGGGGATGGAACCCAGGGCCTCATGCATGCTCGTCCCCAGCCCTGGGAAATCACTTTAGATAGCAGCATCAGGTAACAGGATGTAGTATGTTGTCTCAGTTGTCCCCCAGAGATTCAAAGCTGAGGTCAAAGGATGAAGAGCACCCACACATTCTGAAGAGTGGAGCTAAAGGAAGGGCATCAGCTTGCTAAAGAGAACCTAGGGGTTCATGAGAAGGTTCGGTGAACAGAATTTGTAAGAGGAGCAAGCTTTGCCTTTTCCCTCCATTTCCATTGAGAAGGGGCCCAAGAGAACCTCCAGGTAGGGGGTTCTTGCAAAAGGGGGAGGCAGACTGTTCTTACACTTCACAAAAGAGAAGCTTGTTGAGTGGGAAAATACTTTGGCCTGTGTAGTGGTGTTGTCAGATGAACACCAGGGATCTTGGGAGAGCTTACCACAGTCTCCTTGCCAAGTCTCCTGGAGTCGTGGGGCACAAAGACAGGCGCCTGACTGTCAGGGAGCTCTGAAAGCTGGAGGCTAGATGGAGCCCAGTGGCAAGGTGAAGGGAAAGAGGGATGCAGGGTGGAAGGTGCTTTTCTGCTTCGTTTTTGTTGTTGTTGGAGGTGGTGTTGGTGATATTGGTGGTGGTGGTATTGGTGGTGGTATTGGTGGTGGTGGTACTAGGGATCGAACCTCAGGGGCACTTCACCACTAAGTTACAACCCTGATCCTTTCTATTTTTTTTTTGTTGTTGTTGTTGTTTGTTTGTTTGTTTAATTTTGAGAGAGGATCTCACTACATTCCTGAGCCTGGCCTTGAATTTATGATCCTCCTGCCTCAGCCTTCTGAGTCACTTGGATTACGGGTGTAAGCCACTGCACCTAGCTGTTTCCACCATCTGAAAGTATCAAAAAACAAAACTGCAACCCATAGAGTTTGGAGATTGAATTGACTTTTATTTGTGATCCCAGAATCAAGCACATTCCCTAATTTCAGTCTCCTTCTGATGAGCCGAGCAGAGGAGTTTGGCTTTGTAGGCAGAAGCAGCCAAAGAAAGCAGAGAAGGGAACAAATCACAGATTGATGAGCACCAGATTACTTTAGGTGACTTTCAAAGCAGAGGGGACTTCCTTATCAGGCCAGCTGAAACTAACTTGCTAGGGGATTTGGCTGTTATCTCTCTCTCTTCTGGGTTCTGGGAAGGTTGGGTAAACAGCAGCTGTTGGTGATGTGGAACTTTAGCATGAGTGACTCTATTTTGGATTGTCTGTTGCAGCCTACTGAAGGAGCTCAGTCCAAATCAGTGCCCTCCTAGACATTTTATTTAACTAGAGATTAAAGATGAATGGGTTCTCATGGGCCAAGTGATAGACAGAGTTATCAGACCAGTGTTCAAGTTGCAAAAAGGATATGAAAGGCATAAATGGCATTGGATCAAGGAAGGAAACTGTGACTATCAAGTTAGGTGTCTCAAAAATAAAATTTAAAAAGTAGGGGTGCTGCTGATGTAGCTCAGAGTTACAGCTCTTGCACAGCATGCTTGAGGCTCTGGGTTCCATCTGCTGGTACTAGTAAGCAAGAAGAAAAGAAAAGAAGAATAGAAAAAAGAATGATTGAGGGTTTTAGCCCCTGACTTTAGTGTGAAGCCCTAGCCCTGGTGTTGTGTTTAACATTAGTTTAACATTAGCCACACAAACTCTGGCCTATGGTAGGTAGATCTGAGACTTAGATCCAATAGATGTTGTGGCCCCCATTCCACGTCTTCATCAAAGAACAAAGGAGATAGATATGGGTGCAGACAAGTGATTAGTGGAGGGCCAGAAAGGTTATAGTTTACTGCCTTCCCAGTGGGTGATGAGGATGGTGAATAGCAAAACCATCTTATGGTTCAAAGTGTTTGTATAAACATCTCACTAAAACAACAAGCCAACCAGGTCTTCTGATGCCAAATCTGGGTACAGCCCCCAGGTTCTCTATTACTCTTGGCTACCCTGACCTAATTCTTTCACCTCCCGTCACTTCACGCAGCTAGATCTTCCACAAAGTAATCTTTACCCAAACATTAGCCCAAGTGAACACATAGGAGTTTTCACAGCTTGCAATGGCTTGAATGTTTGAGACCCTCCAAAATTTAGGTTGAAACTAAGCCCCAATGCAGCAGTAGTAAGAGATGGGGCTTTAGGAGTTGATTAGGCCCTTCCCTTAAGGATGGAATTAGTGTCTTATAAAAGGGCTAGAGGGAATTAGCTAGGCCCTCTTTGCCCTGTCTATCACCAGGTAGCTGGGCTGGAGACCTGAGTTGGGTTCACAAGAGCTGGCTGCACCAATAACTTAGGAAAAGAGCGAAAGAAGCACACAACACACAGAAATACCTTCTGCTTGCAGGAATCAGGGACAGCTCTTGACCTTACAGGTCCATTGGAAAGAGAGAGTGAGCCACCTGAAAATCCTCTATTTCTTGGGGAGAAAGATATTTGAGAAAGTTCAACCCAAATAAGGCAAGGGATTGGGTTTCAGAAGGTTTCTTGGTGATGTCCTGCTGTCAGCAGATTTAACTGACATCTCGGAAAGCCACACCCATCTCAGGTGCTGTGTGGGATCAAAGGCCGAGCGAGCAAAAAGGACCCATATGTCACATAGTCCAGTCAGAGTAGCAACATCAGTCCAATCCTCTCACACGCTCAAATGCTCACAGCTCACACACACAGCCAATGGCTGGCTCAAGATACCTGTCTTCTCTGCCATTTGGGGACACAACATTCGTCCCCTTTAGAGGACATAGCACCAAAGTTACAGCATGGAAGCAGACACTGGGTCTCCACCAGACATAGAACTCACCAGCACCTTGGTCTTGGACTTTCAGCTGCCAGAACTTTGAGAAATAAATTTCTGTTCTTTATAAGTCAACCAGACTTCGATATTTTGCTATAGCAGCAAAGAAGAATTAAGACACAGTGGCCACCATTGAGGGGATCCAAACAACAACTGGCAATTTCTTGATATTTATCTCCGTGACTCAAACTTCTATGCCATCTGTGGGCAACAGCTCCAGCTTGGCCAGCCAATGTTCAGGTTGACATCCTTTCCAGATCTGTCACGGAAAGGGAGACCCATGGTGCCTCCTGGCTATAGACAAAGAAATATTCTTGATGTGGGGATTGACTTGTGAAGATTGGTATTGAGGACACTTGGCCAATTGTCCGGTTACATTTCTTATGCCCATTTAACTCCCAGAGGAATTGGGATGTGGTCGTGTACCATCTGTCTCTCTGATTCCCTGATATAGTTGGCCCCATGGTCTTTTCCCTGGACATTCCTCTTCTCAAGTATCACCATTACGACACATCTGTTGGGGGTTATTAGTGCATGATGTAAAGGGGGAGACGCACAGAGTTCAAGTTGGAAAAAGAAGGTGAAAGGCAGAAACTGCGCTGGATCAAGGAAGCAAACTGAGATTGTCCATTGAGAGGACATTTTCCCACTTTGGTTCAAGTCATCTTCAATGCTGCCCTGACAAAGGAACTTCAAAAATGTTTCAAGCAGCTTATGAATTAAAAGATGCTCTCCAGGTCAACATTTGTCTGGGTTGTACATTCTAATGTGTTCGTTCAAAAGTTGGTTGTGGTATGGCCATAATCTATGCAGTCCTTCAAGCAGCACTCTAAAAATGAAGGTCTTCCAGCTGAGATGATAAAGTATGCATCTTTAAATGTGGATACAGAATCCAACTTTGTGCTAACTATCTTCAAACTCTCCAATCCAGAAGAAGATGGAAGTTTTTTGACACTAAATCAACAATGCAGTTAGAGGTCAGAGGTTCAGAAAAATCCAAAGTAGTTTAGGTTGGACTCGTACATTCAAGGAGTCGATCGTTTTGACCCCAGAGTGAAGTGCAGTTACTGATGCTGCTAGGGGAGCTCCACAAAGAAAAATGGCTTTGTTTTGAAGGTAGCAGTTTTCCTGGGTGCTGTTCCGATATTTACCTCAAACAGAGGCATCCTGCACTGAGCAATCAATAAAATGCAAGCCTGGATGCAATTCGTACTCAGGGAAACTATTCTGAATAACCAGAACAATTAGTCCAGGAAATTGTCCTAAGTGCTGTTGCCATTTCTTTCACTTTCTATACATTTCAGCAACAAACCCAACAGTCTTGTCTGGACTCCATGTTAAATGTCCTGGACCTAGAATTGGGCTCCGCAGGTTTGACGTGGTGCTGGAATCACCTCTCAGCAATACCACCAGACTAGGTCTAACCTCCCTATAAGACAACTAGTAATATAATAACCCCTGTGCTGACCTTGGGGTCACATGCAACTGATAAGCTATGACAGGGAGTGAACAAAATGTTTTTCTCCAAAAATGTTAAGATTCTAATTTGCTCTTTTTTTGTTTGTTTTTTCTCTGACAATATCTCCTGAAAGAAGCTTATCTTAGTCCATTTTCTGTAGCTATAACAAAATACCAGAGGTTGGATGCTTTGTTAAAAAAAAGGTTTATCTAGCTCACAGTTTTGGAAGCTAAAAGTCCAACACCAGTCCCCACAACTGTTTGGCCTCTGGTGAAAGCATGTGGTTGCATCACAACCTGGAGGATGGCATCATAGTGGGATTGTAAGCAAGAGAGAATAATCACATGGTGAGACAGGAAGCCAGAAAGATTCAGGAGCCATACTTACTCTTTTATAACAACTTGCTCTCACAGGAACTAACAAGGATCCTGCAAGCCCCTTCTGAGGGTGATGCTCCCACCTTCCACCAGGTTCCACTGTCTCAACATTGCCATACTGAGGACCAGTACATGAACCTTTAGGGGATACACTCGAGTTACAGCCAAACAATAGTAAGGCCCTTCTGAATGCCATGGTGTGCTAGAGAGGTATCTTGGCATCCTGACTTTTGAGATAAAAACTAGTACAGGCTCATTTGACATTTCCTCAGGTCCCAGTAGACACAAGACATCCTGGGTATATCAGAGGCTCCTAATCTTGGTCACTGAGAACACTGCCCAGCTCCAGGGTGACACTGATGCCGCCCAGTCTACATCTGAGTGGTGTCAACAGCTCTCTCCTCTCATGAAAGCCACACATGAACAGAGATTCGGGTTGATTCCCCTCTTAATTTTAGAAGAAAAGAAAAACATGCAGGGTAAAGACCCATGTTGCCAGGCTGATCATTTGGCTTTTGCCTAACTCCTGACCTCATGAGAGGTGGAGGACAAGCCTTGGTAAATATTAGATCAGTTTTTCCTTTTTGTAAACACAACCTGAAAAAAATGTAAACCAGCTGAGTTGGCAGAGTCTTTGCCTGCCCCCAGTGCTGGCGTCTATAGCATCAAAGAAGGTTTACTTAGTGGCATTTTAACTTGGGTTTCCTGCACATTAATTGGGAAGAAGGTGAATTGATAAGTGGAGGATGGAACTGGGCTTTCTTTTACACAGTTCACCCAAAATAGTGCTCTTACAGAATGTAGTGAGGCTTTGTGTAGAAGACGGGTCTCGGGGTAGAAGAAACCTCATACCACAAAGTCCTGGCTGTATCCTCATTTGAAAATGGTTTGTTTCCCTGGTCCTCAGCCCTGAGGAAGATATAAGACTGGCCTGACATTTCAGATAAGGTTCTGGGATAGCAAGGTTTTCTTCTCCAAAATTAAGGTGCTAAGAAGCCAAAGGCATGGTTGCTCAGGTGACCCCCTTGATGACATAGACCACTGCTTGTATTTGTGGCTTTAGATAGTTTGAGGCTCTTCCTTTAGGTGTCATATCCTATGGCTGATTCCTCTACAGAATATAGAGCACATGATGTACACACTTTCTCAGTCATGCTGTGGCACAAAGTATGTTTAAAAGATTAAAATTCATTAAGTTGTTGGGACGCCAAGATCTATTGCTTTTATATCTAACCCAGGGAATGCCGTTATTTTTCTCCATCTAAATCAGCCTGCATACCTTCATTACGCACCTTCAAGGAGGGCAGCGCTTCTGTTCAGCCTCACCTCATGAACACTTCCCTGCTGTCCCTTGCTCTGGGAAAACTTCATTAAGGAGATAGCAAACTGTGTGAGATGCTAATTAACAATGCAAGGCAGGATGTAATAAGTGCCAAGTGAGGAAGGATGGAAAGATCTGTTTTTGGTTCTGAGGATTGAACCCAGGGGTACTCTACCACTGAGTTGCATCCAAAGCACCCCCCCCTCCTTATTTTCATTTTGAGACAAGGTCTTGATAAGTGGCAGAGTCTGGCTTTGAATTTGTGATTCTCCTGCCTCAGCTTCCTCAGTCACTGGGATTCCAGGTGTTTGCCACCACAGCTGACTTGGAGAAATTTAATGGAGGAAAAATGAAGGGAAGGTGAGAAACAAGGCTTTCTCTTTCTATGGGGATACTGTCTCTGTCTCCAGAAGGAAGAATCTGGGAGATACAGGAAAAAGAATTTTAGCTCACCAATAGAAAGAAACCAAGTAACCATCTGTTAGGGGCTGGAAAAGGACTTTTTAACATTGAGAAAACCAAATAGCCCAAGACTGGATTGGGCCTACAAAACATGACTGCAGCTTACTCAGTCTGGACCACCCCCCAGGATCTGTACTGGGCCTCAAAGGATGAATGGCCTCTAGCTGGGTAGGCTGTCCCTCCCAGTGCTCCCAGACTAACCACCTCCTCATCCTTGGAAGAGCCCAGCCTATAGCAAAGCCACTTCTATGACAACCAAGGCAGGGACACTTAGCAAAGAATCCAAGATGGGTGTATTTGCAGTATACTTAAGATGTATGTATTTCACTGAATGTAAGTTTTACCTTGAAAAAAGTCTAGATAATGATATAAAGAATGAAAAATATGTCTATCCCATGTTTAAAGTAAGATGGCTAAATAATGGAAAAGACATAGATATGTGATAAAATATACATAGCAAAATGCTAGTTGTAGCACCTAGGTGGCACGTTTATGGGTATTTACTGTACAGTTTTCAGCTTTTCTATGTTTGAACATTTTTAAAATAAAATGTTGAGGGAGAAATCTGTGTAGCAGTGTCAAAGATGGTAAATGGCTTTTGGTTTTCACAAACTGGGAATACCACAGAATATTTTAATGCAGGGTTATTGAGCTCTCCCTGCTCAGTGAGCATTTTGTATATACCATCTCATTTATTTATACAAACACCTATGAAGTAAGTACCATCATCTTCACTTTGTAGAAGGGCAAACTGAGACACAAAGAGGTCTACCCAGAGTCAGGATTTGAACCAGGTCTGACTAACACCAGGACCCAAGACCATGACCCCTGACCACACTGGACACACAGATGAGGACACTGTGGACTGGTACCCAGTCTTGACTGGGAGGAAAGAGCTCTGCATTCAGGGGAAAGTGGGGAGGACAGAGGGACCACTGCCTGCCAGAGACCGCCTGTCCCTCCCTCTAATAGGTTTCCTATGGGTTTGGTCCTTTAATTGTTCATGGACACCCAGATTGCCACCTGGAAGTTTTATGCTGGGTTCATCCCACATTTTTTTTTCTTGTTTTTTTTTTTTAATTTTATTTAAACAAGAAGATATTTGACTTGAAGGGAAAACTCTAATATTCTTCTTTTAAGCGTAATTTTTCCCTACTTAGAGACAGATTGCTGTACATGTAACAAGTTACTTGTATAAAAGTTATAAAATTTATCCTTGCTTTTATGATGATAAATAAAAAACATTAAAATTCTCTAATCTAATGAGGTCTGCAAGAATTTGTCTGTTTATTTGTTTTTGTTTTTTTTTTTTTTTTTTGGTCTGTTTGTTAGAAAAATAACTTAGTGGAATATAAACAGCTTCATGAGCATGCTCCAATGTAAGAAAAGGGTATTTTCACAAAGCAGTAATTTTTCTCACCCATCTCCATCTAATATTAATCAAAACATGCTATTGACAATTGTTATGGTTTGGATGAGAGGTGTACCTCAAAAGCTCATGTGTGAGACAATGTAAGGAGGTTTGGAGGAGAAATTATTGGGTTATGAAAGCTTTAACCCAATCAGTGAATTAATCCCCTGATGGGAATTATTGAATGGTAACTGAAGGTGGGTGGGGGGTAACTAGAGGAGGTGGGTCATAGGGGTGTGTCTTGGGGTGTATATTTGGTGAGCTGAGCAAAGTCTCTGTTTCCTGATCATCACGTGAGCCTCTTCCCTGCACCATACTCTTCTGCCATGATTTTCAGTCTCACCTTGAGCCCTGAGGAATGGAGCCATCTGTCTACAGACTCAGATCTCTGAAACTGTGAGCCCCCAAATAAACTTTTCCTCCTCTACAATTGTTCTGGTCAAGTCTTTTAGTCACAGTGGTGAAAAAACTGACTAAAACAACAATCTAGTTTTTGTGTATGTGTGTTTTTTTAATGTGGTTGCTTATGCACATACACCAGTTAGTTGATTTACAATAAAGGAATGGGGAAGGGGAGATAAAAGAAAGAGAACTACAGAAGTACCCAGGATGTTGTGGAACCAAAGGGTGGTTTCCTAAACAAGACTGTATTCTTGTTTGTAGGAATGGAGTTCTGGAATAACTCCGTTTTTATAGACTCCTATCTGGTAGAACATGCCAATCATATCTTCAGCCTCTATTTGCATGAAGGAGGTATGTCTGTTTCATTGATTGGCTGTCCATCAAATCAGAATCGACCTGTCTCATTGACTAACCTTGTTCACAGTCGGCTCTCATGAGCTCACCAAGTAGTTGGGTACCTTTTAAACTATACTACAGAACCATCCTGCCCAACCCATGGTCAAAATCAGCTGTTTCCAGTCTCCACTCCTTCCTTGGGCTTTTTGTCTGCTAGGCTGAGTACCCAGGGGTCTTCTCAGCTGCTGTGCTTCTCAAAAGAGGCACTGAACTTTTCCTCCCTGAATGAGTTTTATGTCTTATTGTCCCTTGGAGTTCTTTCCAGTCATTTGCTGAATGTATGAAATGGGAACAAGGCTCTCCTAATCAAGTCCTTGAGGTAGTTTTCAGCTCCCTCATAGTTTGCAAAAAAGAAAAAAAAAGTCATTGAAAATAAAATACTCTAACCCCTGCTATTTCATTTCAAAGTCCCTACCGCCCTACATACTTCTTGTGTGAGTTGTGGAACCTTTTGCAATGACCCCGGGGAGCTGGGCAATCAGCCCTGGGTGTTATTTCTCAGGAGAGCCTTGGAATCCCAGCTCAGGCCCGGCCACCTGCAGACCTCCTGGGTTGTACAACTCTCCTCTGCCATCTGCTTAGTGCTCAGATTCAGCTTGTTGGGGGCTTCCGTTGCTTACTTCCCCTTTCCTTCACTTTTTAAAAGGAAGGGAGGAGACTGCTTTCCAAATCTAGAGAAAAGGAATTAGATCCCAGCTGGGGAGCTTGCCCACCCGCACTCCAAGAGTTCTTGGGGCCCATCACTGCCCTGGAATAGAGAGCAGGAAAAAAAAAATTTTAAGGAATTTAAAGTTCCCAACACCAAGAAATGATAAATGTTTAAGGAGATGGAAATGCTAATTACCCTGATTTGATCATTATGCATTGAATATATGTATGAAGTTATCATACTGTATCCCATAAATATGTACAATTATGTGTATAATTATTATGTCAATTAAAATTTTCATAGTTAAAAAAAAAAGAAGCAGTTTAGAAACCAGTGCCAGGGAGTCAAAAGGAAATTTCTAACGGCTGGACCTCTGGGTCTTTGAAATTGGCCCTCAGATAGCCCAGAAGTCAGGCCAGCTGAGGAAGCATGGCTTGTTCTAGATTATTCCCTATAGGGCCCCCGAACCATGGTCATCACAGGGTCACTGTCCTGTTTGAACTGTGGAGGTGTTCAGACTTCACCAGATCACATGGTTCCAGAATGATACAGGTAACAAGGCTGTCATTGGGCTCAGCACATGGGATCCCTCATGCTGGACTGAGTCCTTCAACTCTCCCAGAACATTCCATGGAAGACCCAGAATTGTACTCAGCCCATAGAGCCTTCAAAGCCTAAGAAATGTGAGGTCAGAGGTAAAAGACTTAGAAACATGGGAAGGAATCTTAGGGATGTTAAATCCAACCCTTTTTTTTTCCTTTTTAAAATTGTGGTACTTATACATAACATAAAGTTTATCATTTTCAATGTTACACAGCTATCACTACTACCTGTTTCCAAAACTTATTCAACATCCCAAACTAAATTTGTAGCCATTAGACAATAGAACCTTCTCCTTTTAACAATGAAAAAAAATTTAAAAAGGACCAATACTGGCTTAATGTTATATAGCTAGGACAAAGATCTACAATCTTGGAATCAAAATTACACCATCTCTTACACAATCTGAGTCCTTAAAATAAGGATTTAGGACAAGAGTTGTAGCTCGAAGGCACAGTGCCTGCCCAGCACAGTTAAGGACCTGGGTTCTGGGTTGAATCTCTGATACTGCAAGAAAAAAAAAAACAAAGGATTTAAACATACACAGACACATACACACTTCCCCAGCACTCACCTGCTTGTTATGAGGGCCACACTTTCAGAAGGATGTTGGCAAACACGCACAGGATATGGAAGAACCTAGAACCTTGATGTTTATAAATGGAAAAAATTGATGATGGGGAACTCAGATGCTGTCTTCAAGGTTCTAAAGTATAGTACGGAAAAGAGACTCAACTCATCTGGTTTCAAAGGGCAGGACCAGGATGGAGGATGCAAGTGGCAGTAAGGTCATTTCTATTGGAAATGTGGAAGGATGGCTTGATAACTACAGCTGCAGGTGCTGAGCTCCTGGCAGCTAGAGGTACGCAGCAGAGCCACTGGCCACTTGTCCTGGCCTGACATGGGAGTCACACAGTTGAGAAGGTTCTAACTCTGTGAAGGAGTGGGGAGATGATGTGAGAGGCTCTTGGATCATCCTACCCCGCACACTGCTGGGCTGAATGTGGTAGGCTGGAGTCCAGGAACCTTTGATGAGAAGGTGCTCACAGAAGCTGATGATGCACAGGAAACAGTGCTAGAATGGCTGGACTGTGTACTCTCCAACCTACAGGTCATGACCTGACACGAAATTAATTTAGTGGGAACACCTAGCAATTTTCAAAAATGAAATAAAATTGAATACAACATATCAGAATATAACACAAAGGGCAAGGGCCAACAGATGTTTAGCAAGAAATACTTTGGGCTATATTGTGTGTGTATATGTCTGTACCAGGTCAATATAAAATGTATGGTTTACTATGGATTTATTTATTTTTTTAATTTAAAAACTAAAAGCCACAAATGGGTATGGTGGCTCATGCCTGAAATCCCAGGTACTTAGTAGACTGAGGCAGGAGGATCGCAAGTTCAAGATCACCTGGGCAACTTTTTAAGACCTTGTCTCAAAATAAAATTAAAAGGGCTGGGAATGTAGTTCAGTGGTAGAATATTTGGCCTAACAAGTGGCAAGGCTCTGGATTCAATTCCCAGTACTGTTAAAAAAAAAAAAGATTAAAAACCACTGCTCAACCACACCACTACTTGATGCAAAGCACAGAACAGAAATGTCCAGTCTTAACAACGGGTTACAAGTTTCTAAAGAAGTCACATGCCAAAATAGGTAATAGTCTCTGGACTTGTTTTTGTCTGAAGCTCCCGTCTTGGCCCAGCACTTGGGCCCTTAGGGTAACAAAGTACATTAATTTAGCCAAGAGCATTGTCAAGAGGTGGAGAGAAGAGGGTATTTGACTTTTGTTAATCTTCCCTCTTGTTAAGGAATTGTGAAATGAATTTGGGTCCCCAGAGATAAACCTCAAAGATAGAAAAATAAGGGTTTATGTAACCCGTGTGCACACAAAGCACCCTGATACCCAGGTCTCTTGTGAAATTATTCTACTCCCTCATTCCTTAATCCAGGGACTTTGTTCTCCTTGGGACAGGACTGTGCATGCATGTTGGTCAGATTCCCCTGGAGGCTATAATTAAAAGGGAACTGCTAAGAAGTTCTAGAGACGGTTTTGAATGAATAAGCAAATCATGGAGTGCAACTTTTTGGACCATACTGCACAAGAGGATGTCTGTAGTAAGACTGAGAAATAATTATCTATAGCATAAATATGTGGTGTTTTCAAAACTAAGGGACGCTGCCACCAGTTCTATGATGACTCGCTTTCACAATGCAGGGTGTGTACAGTGGACCTGTTTTTTGTAAAAACAATATCCCTTCCTCATTCTGAAATCAGCATGAACCTTCCTCTACTTCCTATGGATGGTCCTCCCAGTCCTGCTACCCACTACACATGGTTCTAGTGTAGATGCCCATGACAGTATCTTGCCCATCCCCTTGTTTTCAGTGATGGTCCACAGAGAAGGCAAAAGATCCAAGTGAGGTCAATCAAGGTCTTTTCCTTATTCTATTTATTCCATAGAATAAAGCAATAGACAAAAACTTAGTCTTTCCTATGGGTTGCTAAGCTCGGAAGCCACAAGTTGGAGCTGTCTTTGGAACCATTCTCCTCTAGCCATTGATAGAGTCAGAGAACTACAAACCTGATGTCAGTCATGATATTTGCAAGGCCGGTTCTAATTTATCCTTCCCAATTATGTGAATGAACATATAAGAAGATGTGAATTTGTATGGGTTTTATTTGTCTTTTGCTTAAGTTAGTGTGAGTTGGTTTTTGTAATTTATACCTGAGAGAACTTCTTCAGCATGTGTATAATGGAATGGGTACAGAATTTAGAGTGAAAAAAAAACCTGCGTTCAAATCCTAGAGCCAGTTTTTATAACTGTGTTCAAAATATCTAACTTGTCCACACCTCAGTCTCTTTATCTGTATAATAGGAATGAAAAAACATGTCCCTCAGGGTGTGTGTGTGTGTGTGTGTGTGTGTGTGTGTTAGTTACTGGGAATTTAACCCAAGGATGCTATTATGATTTGGATGTAAAGTGTTCCCCACAAAGCTCCTATATTAATGCAGGAATATTGAGAGGTAAAATTTTAGAATATGAGGGTCCATCCTACTTTGAATGAACTAATGGAGTGGTTTTAGGACATAGATGGGGGAAGTGTATCTTTGGGATATGTCCTGGAAGTAGTTTTCATCTTCACTGTGGTCTCCTCTCTCTCTGCTTATCAGCTGCCACAAATACAACAGCTTTCCTCTACCACACTCTTCCTCCATGATGTTCTGCCTCAACTTGGGTCCAGAGCAGTGGAGTCCGCTTACCATAGACTGAACTTCTGATACCCTCATCCCCAAATAAGCTTTTCCTCCTTTAGGTAGTTCTTGTCACATATTTTGATCACAGCCACAAAACACAGGTGTTCTACCACTGAGCTACACTCTTAGCCCTTTTATTTTTTACTGTGAGACAGGGTCTTGCTAAGTTGCCAAGTTGGCCTCAAACTTGTGATCCTCCTGCTTGGAATTACAGGCATGTGCCACTGCACACAGCCCCTCAGAATTTATGAAGTTTCAATGAATTAATTGTGTGGAAGCGATTCATATAATGATAAAATGTTGCCCAAGTGTTAAAGATATTTTTAATCCAATCACCTTTCTTTTTATAAAAAGAGTTTCCATCATGTACCTTGTCAGTCAGTATGGTATAGCCCAGGGAACTGCTGTTCTGACCTCTATCATCATAGGTTGTCATCAGAGAAAATCAGAATTCCAGTGCTGATCATTAGTCACTGTACAACTTTAAACATACGTCTAACTTTTCTGAGCTATACTGTTATCCTTAATAAAATGAGATTTAAAAAAAAATCTGCCTTGGAAGGCTGTTTTTAAGTACATGAGGGTAATGTAAACTTTCTAGTAAAGCTCCCTGAAATGGGTGAGCTAAGGAGCAAGCAGTGTTTCTTTTCCTTGAACCACCCCTGACAGGTGCTCTGAGTTGGTGCATGGCTAAGACCGTGGCTTTATTTTTCACCAAACAGGAAAGAGGAAAGAACATGGACAAGACTCCTCCCTGAGGGCTCTGACTTGAGGGTGGCACACTCTTGCTTACCTTTCTTTAGTGAAGAAGCAGTCACAGGAGCTCACCTGGCTTCAAGGGAGTCTGGGAAATGTAGTCTCAGGCTGGATAGCCATTCTCTAGCTACACCTCTCAAAAGAGAATGGATTTTGGTGCAGGGCCACAACATAAAGAATAGAGATAATGCATGTAAAATGCTTAGACTGCTTTCTGAAACAAAGTATTAGTATATATCTTAGTAGTTGGTATTACTAATTCTCTCATACAATAGGAATTAGCAAAGAAAATTTTTTCTCAAGTGAAGCCACAAAATGACCCTTTCTAGGAAAAATGTACTGATCTCATGATCATAATCTGCCAGTTTCCCTTGGCAGCTCAGAGCACATTTCTCAGCCCTTTTCCCTGAGTCTCCATTCCTCTGCCCCAAAGAGCTTCTATAATGCTCCCTAGAGTGACAATCTTGAAAGACAAGTCATGGAGACAGTCAAGTCCCATCTGCTAAAATGCCCCCTTACTTTTCAAATGAGTTAAGAATGGAAGACAACTATAAAAATGATGGATGAACATTAGATTTGCTACATTTCCCAGCCTTGTTTTGGCTGCACTACAAATTCATGCACATCAATGTGGAGACCCTGGGAGTTTTTGTGTGTTAACTCTGGCACTGACTCTCTCCTACCTTGCTGGCAGACTGTTGGGAAGGGGGTGGGTAGTAGGCACCTGGTGTAAGAGGATAGCTGAGATTGACTGATGGAAAACCATCCAATGTCATAAATAATGCAGACCTAAGTCCCATTAGCTATGAAAACCTGCAGCAAGAAACTAATGAAGTCTTTAATTATAAAGTCCTAGTTATTTCATCTCCCAAGGAGGCAGGCCTCCTAATAAATACCCTAGCAGAGGCCAAAAGCAAGGGGTGGGCTGTGTTGTATAGCTGGTGGAGACCACCCAGAAGGCAGAGATGGCAGAGCAGCCAGAGTGTGGCTTATTCATGACCTCAGCAGATGGAATGCCAAGAAAATGGCATTCCCCACTGCCCCTCTCCTGTCCCTTACCCCATCCTCTGGACTGCCCAGAAGCTTGCAAGGAATTGGGCCACCGTTAGGACAGCCTGCCTGCACTTGGTTCATCCTCAAACCTTACCTGGCTCCTTACCCACCTTTGAGCATCTCCATGAGTAATTAACTAACAAAGTCACCCAGGTGAATAAGGACATGGTTTCTTCTATCTTGCTTGCTAGTTTCCACCTGTGACCAAATGCAAGCATTGCTATGGAGGGAGGAAAAAAAAAAGAAAAAAGAGGGAATGCTTCTCTCCCCTACATGGAATATGAAGAAAGATGGGGGAATTAAGAAGCACTTTTTATATACATCTGGTTTGGGAGAAAGGGGACCTGCTTAAGACTGTGTGTACACATACAATGTAAGGTGGAGGAAATTCTGATCACCTGGGCTAATATTCTTTTGCTGAAAGATCTAGAAACTTGAAGCCAGGTTACATTTACTTATTTGTTTCTAGTTTGACTGCCTCACAATATTGCCCCTCAGTTTTCCACTTCACTTCACTCATCCCCAGAGAACTCAATTAATTGCCTTGTTACTGACACAGTTCAAATCTCAAGTCCAAGAAGTCTGTCTTCTGAAGACAGCCATGGCGTTTGGCCCACCCCAAGCCTGTTTTCCCAAGGATGGAGGGAATCAGTACCATACTTTGGAGGAAGGCGATCAAGAGAATGCCATGTCATTTGAAAATCAAAAGCTAGGTAGACTGCACCATAAGTTTCTAAGGTAAGTTCCCAAAGAGAGGAAGCCTGTGTAAGAAACTTCAGAGTCCCACTGGGTGGTATCCATGGAAACTGCAGGAAACAAAGATAACAGGCCAGCCTTATTCCAGGCCTTGGAGGCTGCCCAGAGTGACTCTGAGCTAATCGAAAGTGCTCAGCAATGTTCCTACACAATCTGTTGAGACACTTGCAATCCTGGAACAGTTTTTGCTTTGGCCTGGAGCCTCAGAATCCATCCAGCCTGTGATTAATTGCAGGAAAGATCCTGGGAAACAGATCAGGAATAGAAAGTGGTTTGTATCCGTGTGATCATTAAATTTGATTAAAAGCGGGACTTGGCTAGTTACATTTTGAAGACATTTTCTAAAGCAAGTTCTAAAAACTGGTTCCCAGCCTTCCTAACCATGAACTCTCCTTGATTTTCCAAGTAATATTTTGAGGCCACGTTACACATAAGGGCCAGAGAAAGTGGATCAAAGTAGCTGAGTGGATTGGGACCTTGCAGGTGGTAGTGTGGGAACAGAAAGAGTTCCAGGTTAAGGCAGTTGGTGAAAACCTTCGTAAGTATCAACAGCAATGAGTGGCTTGTCTCTGTTTTAGGAAACAGCAGCATAAAAGCAAACCTCAATTTACATGTTGGTTATCTCTTGCAAATTCATATGAACCAAGTTAAGAATTTATAACATTTCCCCCCCCACCCACACACACACACAGTTGCAATGCCAGAAATCCTGATATTTTCAGTGTCACCTTAGATGACAGTTTTTCTGGAAGACTTTTGTGCATCCACCTGGTCTGCTCTGAGGACCACCTGTCTAGGTGCCCTCTAGCATCAGAATACACCCAGTTCATGCTTATTATGCTCTTATAATTTTGCTCCCGTATCTGTACCCTTATGCATGCTAGGCAAGTGCTTTACCACTGAGCCACATCCCTGAGCTCACTCTTATTCTCTTATTTTTTTAATAGATGATACCCATTGTTCTCTTCTCCCATTTTGATACAACAGTACACCCAGCATGTGACAATTCCTAATCATTACACAGATTCCCAATACTTCTGTGGGAAAATGCATTTTGGCTTCCAATTGGGAACTCAGATCACCAAAATTATGTTCAATGGAGATGGTTGTATTCTGCCATCCTTCCTTCTCCGACTCTAAGAGAGGGCTCTCATCTCTTCTTTATACAATACCCCTGTGCACAGTATATAAAGAGAAGTATCACCTTGGGTCACAGCAGAAAGGACTCTATACCCACATTCACAAGCACAGCACTTGTATCCTGGGGAGCATTCCTTGAGCAAATAGTTTTGTATCCTAGGAACCGCTACTATTCTGTCCTTTTTTTAAAAAACTAACAAAACAACAACAAAAAACTTTCTCCTTCTCCCTCTCCTCCTCCTTCTTTAAAAAACGGGAAATAAAAGACAGTTTTGAACTTTTATTTTTCTCTTGTAATAGTCATTAAGAATGCTTTGTTCTCAGTCTCTTTTCAATCTGCACTTGACCAAAAAGAAATAGCTATTCCCATCCCTTTGAGAGCATCTGCGTCTTTTTAAAAAATACTCTTTCCTTTGTGCATTCCTTAGCTTTGCTCTTGCCATCTTGTGATATGCCAACACAATTCTTTCCATCACTAGTTGCATTTGCTAGGGGAAATTTTTGTCCTAACAGTCAGGACTGTGGACATTTTTAACTACTTAACTGTTAGCTGATGACATTGTTTGTTTAGGGCAGGAGGTTGGGAGAGAGCAAAGGTATAAGAAAGTAAACTGAATAAATAACAGGAAAAGACAAGTCTACCTTGAAGGCAACACCTACCTCATTTACATTTAAGAATATTTACATAGCCAAAATACCATAAATAGTGAATATTAATTTAAACAAAATATAATTATTTGGAAGGATGAGATGTGGGGAGAAGAGAAGGGATTTATTTTAGAGGGGTGGCATATGGAAGGTTTAAAGACTCAAATTAAGCTCATCTAAGTAGAAAGTCAGTAGATAATGCTCCACATTTTAAAATTGAGCATTCCCCTTATTTTGATATATGTTTGTTCATTTTATGAGGACTGTCTTAACTTTATTTGTCACTGGGACAAAAGCTGAAGAAGAACTATTTAGAGGAGGAAAGATTTGTTTTGACTCACAGTTTCAGGGGTTTCAACTCATGATCAGCTGGTTCCATTGTTCTGGGCCTGAGATAAGCACAGCATCAGGGCAGAGGGGCATGATGGAGGAAATCTGCTCAGCCTCTGGCTTCCAGGAGAAGAGAAAGGGAAGAAGGAGCAAGGGAAAAGAAATACCCTTCTAGAACACAGCCCTGTGACCTACTTCTTCCAAACGTGCCCTTCTGCCTACAGGTTCCACATCTCCCAGTAGTCCAATCAGCTATCACTGGATTAATCAGCTGATGAGGCCAGAGCCCTCAAAGTCCAATCACCTCCCCCAAAGCCCCACCTCGGGACATTGCTGCACTGGGGACTCAAGCTTTCAACACAAGAGTCTTTAGGGGATATTCCAGATCCAAATCATAACAATATCAAAAATACTTTCAAATGTCCATTATGATTTTTTCTTCAATCCAGAGATTATTTAGAAGCATATTTCTTAGTTTCCAAGCATTTGGGGGTTTTCTAGTATCTTGTTACTGATTTCTTTTTATTTGCAATTGGTTGGAGAGTATATGCTACATGACCTCAGTCCTTGGAAATTTATTGAGTCTTACTTTATGGCATACATATATATTCAGTTTTTCCACATCTGCTTTCAAAAAATATATACCCTTAATTTGTTGGCTGTTCTCTCTTGCTACCAAGTTATTTGTTCATTATATTGCTGAAGCCTTCTATGTTCTGCTAATTTTTGTCTGCTTGTTCTCAGTTACAAAGTGTGTTTTAAATAACACTTTTGCCAATTTTCCTATTTAGTTCTGTCAATTTTTGCTTTATAGTATTTAGAAGATATTTTTATGTGAGTATGAACTTAGAATTGTCTTACCTTCCTATGAAAATGTACATTTTATCATTAATTGTACCTCATTAGAGATGGTTTAATGATACCCAATATCAATCAAACAATACTCATTTTCATTGGCATTTATAATGTATTTCTTCACCTATATATTTAATTTCAACATTTTTGTCTTCATAGATAAATAGATCAAGTTCTTATAAGCATCATTGAACAGTTTTTTTATGCAAGTTTGAAGATCTTGACTTTTAATTGCCTCATTGCCTTGTGCACAACTACTGCTATATTTAAGTTTATAATATTTTTAAGAATTTCGTCATTATTCTGATTTGGTCTACATTCTTTTTTATCCTTTGTTTGTGTGTTGGGGGTTTTAAACATTGTCAATATTTCATTTCTTTCTCTTTCCTAGCTTGAAATTATATCATCTTTTATGTGTAGATAATAAATGCGTTCTTCACAATTCAGTTTTGTTATTTTCTTTCTCTTCCTGAATAACATAAGGATCTTAGTATATTTTAATTCTATTCATTCTACCCATCGCTTATATGCCATCATGGTCATATATTTTAATTCTAGACCTATTATTAATATGCCAGTATTAGGCTAGAGTAACATTTTTCAATATTTTCTTGATTCCTTCACATCTTCAAACTCTATATTTCTTTCAGCAAAAATAATATCCTTCAGTTTAAGTCAGCTAGTGACAAATTATCATGGGTTTTGTTTGTCTAAAAAAATATATTTCATATTCATTCTTAATACATTCATAGTCACTTTTTTTCAATGATTTAAAGATAACATTTTATTGCATTTCTGTTACTCTGAATGTCTCCAGCTATGTGAGACAGTAATTGACTGACAATAGCTTGAAGAATGAAATCATAGAATTTCAGCATAACTTTTGTGGTAGAAATGCTACCTGGGCACATACAGATCAAGCACTCCTAATTTCTCCTAGTAACAGTCATTTTACTAATAAAACCATAGGTACCAGGCACTAGAAATAGAATAGTGAAAAGTTAGACCTGTTCCATGCCTCATAGGATTCATGTTCTAATGAAGAAATGATTTTATAATTTTTTAAAAAAGGGTACAAAAGTTATATGTAAGTATACAAAAAGGATATAACAAACAAGATAATTAAAGGTCGTGCTGTATTATCAAGGAAATAAACAGGATGATGTGAGAGATTAAAATCAGGAAGGACATTTTACACAGGGAGAAAAGGAGTGTCCAAGGAAATCAGTCCAGCATGAGGGCTGAGACTAAGCCAGTCATGTACACATCTGAGGAAAAGGAAGTCCAGGCAGAGGGGACAGTCACGGGGAAGGATGGGGTCAAGGATCTCAAGGGAGGCCATGCTGGAGTAGAGAACAGGAGAAAACCAAAGAAGAGTTTGGGAATGTGGGAAAGGAATTGGGTTTTTTAGGGACTCCAAGAACTTGGTAAAGGTTGTAAGTGAATCTAGTCATAAATGAGTAAGTTGTCAGTGTGTGTGACTGCAGTGATCACAGGATCCTCCCTACAGGGCCAAGAAAAATTTGCTGGGCTTGATCTCTTATAAACTCTATAAAGGTCTGTTGCCTATGACAAAGTCACCAAATCACTAAACCCAAAGTCAGGATACCTGGAGGATGGGCCTCAGCTGTGTTTGTGGTAGAGCAGTCTTAATGGTCCTGCCAGCCCATGCCGTGGGGCTCTTACCAAGTCTGGATGAAATGGTGCTTGTGAAAACACTTGTCAACAAGGGAGACTGCATGGACACAAGGAGTAATTCCTTTTATTTCCAACACAATTTATCTCCTGTGATGAATGATTTTTCCCCCTTTTGTCCTGGAGATCAAACCAGGGCTTTTGCAAATGCTAAGTGCATGCTCTATCACTGAGTTACAACCCCAGCCCCTTAATGATTAATGACCATTTCAGAGAAGCAACAGGCCATCTGGGCACCCCACTGTGAATTTTAAGGGGAAAATCAAAAAGTCCCACAACTCCATGAGGATAAGGGGAAGGCGGCATTTTCTTGCTTGGATTTTTTTTCTCCATTTCTGAGGGGCTGGTGTCATGCACAATACTAGACCTGGGCTCTGATTCCTTTTATCTCAGTTCTTTCTGCCCATAAGGACTCACCTCCACCAGGTGTATTGCCTGGATCTGACTACCTAGACCAGGAGGCAGGAGAACAGGGTTTGGTCCCTGTTGTCCCTTGGTGACCTTAAGAAAGTTACTTACACTTTGATGGATAAATTGTTCATTTGCAAACAGAGCTGATGATCTACAAGGCAGTAGTTCAAATTATTTGTGTATTCCTTAAAATAATTTGAAAAGCTGCTTTCTCCCTTTGCAGCTGCAAATATATGTAATTTCCAACACATAATAAACATGGATATTTTTAAAACCTTGCTACATCATTCTTCAACTTGAATCCAAACAGCCATTTTATACCTACCACTATTTTTTCCCCCTTTGGCATACTGGAGATTGAACCCAAGGCTGCTTTACCACTGAGATATTTTAAGGCAGGGTCTCACCAAATTGATGAGGGTCTCCCTATATTGCTGAAACTGGCCTTAAACATGGGATTCCCTGCCTGGATATCCCAAGTAGCAAGAATTATAGGCACGTGTTGCCCTGCCCTGCTCTACCATCTTCATTTTAAAACTGTATCAGTAAATTATTCTTTAACATAGAAATTTTACATTGTCCTTTCCCTTTCTTCTTTTAACTGTTTTATTGATGCATTATAATTTTACATAATAATGGACTTTGTGGGGCTGGGGATGTGGCTCAAGCAGTAGCGTGCTCACCTGGCATACGTGGGGCTCTGGGTTCGATCCTCAGCACCACATAAAAATAAAAAAATAAAGATGTTGTGTCCACCAAAAACTAAAAAAATAAATATTAAAAAATTCTCTCTCTCTCTTTAAAAAAAATAATGGACTTTGTTGTTACATATTCATGCATACACATAATTTGGGCAATTCATTCTCCAATGCCTCCTCCCCTGTGCTTCCTTCTCTCGCTCCCCCTGGCCCTCTCTCTACTCTATTAGCTTTCCTTCTATTTCATGAGACCTTCCCCCCTCCTTTTTTTCCTCTCTAGCTTCCGTATATGACAGAAACATATAACCCTTGACTTTCTGAGTCTGGCTTATTTTGCTTACAAACACTGTTCCTGTCCCACTTAGTTCTCTCTTCTATTTTAAGATAATCTTAGCCCTGGTAAAACATATCAGATGCTTAAAAGTCTTTATCTTTAAACCACTTGATCATTCTTTGATGCAACAAAAGTTCGTAAAATTAAAAATTAAAAATATTTTCTTTAACTGTAAAGACCCAAGGGTAAAAAGAATTTAAATGGGGTTATTGCCACAATTGTTTTGACAATTGGTTTTAAAGCAAGTTCAGCTATGTGTGGATGAGTATAATTTATCACATCAATTTTCTTTTTTTTTATTTTAATGATATTAATGCTGAGGAAAATTATTTGTAAAAATAAGTTCATGGCAATGGAAGGAATTTTCTTATTGCAATATCACTCATTTCTCTGAAGTCCTCAGCTGTACATAAAAAGTGGCCCTCATGATCTGTTATCAAAATAATTTGTAATGTTCCTTCAGCTGATGATTCTATAGGCCTTCTTCCAATTTTTTTTTCTTAAATGAAAAGCTTGAAAATTAACATTTTGAAGAATTGGATTTGTAAAAGGATTTATTTCCCAATCTTTAAAGTCACTAATTTACTCAAAGTCAATGACAATATTTTGAATTTTTCTTTTGTTTGACATCTAGGAGTTCTTTGCACTGCAGACAGTGCACCAGAATAAAATGCAAGACGGGCATTTCTCACTTGTCTTATGTCACTTAAGATAAGGAAGGCTGGGAGAGAATTGAGTGAGAAGCTAGAACTAGCCTGGCAAGGTGCTTTCCCAGACAGACGAATTTTAGGTAGATATTTTATATCTGGAAACGGATCCCTTAACTGCCTAACCCATGTACATAGAGCCTGAAAAGAAAAGCTGGCTGAATCTTCAGGATTACATATTCCTCAGATTGAAGATCTATCTCTAATTTCTAAAAGTTCAGACAGAGTCAAATTAAAGCAAGACCATCTGCTTGCCAGGCACATTGGCACATATCTGTAATTCCAGCTATTCAGGAGGCTGAGCCAGGAGGATTGCAAGTTCAAGGTCAGCGTAGGCTCCTTTGAGATCCTTTCTCAAAGTAAAATAAAAAGGGCTGGGGATATAGCTAAGGAATGGAACATACCTTAGGTTCAATCCCCAGTACTGAAAAAAAAATCTGCTAGAAACTAATTTTTATGTTAATGTTATTTATCTATTTTTGATCAAGTAATACATTGATATAAAATTTGAGGTGTTAAAGTAATAAATACAGTGAAGTCAGGCACAGTGGTGTATGCCTGTAATCCCAGCAACAAGGGAGGCTGAGGCAGGAGGATCACAAGTTCAAAGCCAGCCTCAGCAACTTAGCAAGGCCCTAAGCAACTTAGTGAGACCCTTTTTCAAAATTAAAAATAAAAAGAGCTGCAGATGCAGCTCAGTAGCTAAGCATCCCTTGGTTCAATCCCTGGTACCAAAAAAAAGAAGGAAAGAAAGCTATAAATACAATGAACCTCCATCCCATACACCCACTCTGTCTCTCAGCTACTCATTCTCTTCCCCAGGGAATAGAGAGAGAGGTCAGAGGTTCCTAGTATAATTACAAAGATAATCTTTCTGTTTATGCAATTAAGAACAGATATTCATTTCTTCTTCCTCTTTCATGGTTGCCACTGTTTTATACATTCTGCCTTGTACCTTTTTGTTGTTTTGCTTAAGGTTTTATGTTGGAGTTTTTTTTCATATCATTTTACATATACTCTCATTCTTTTTTGGACAGTGCACTATTCTGTTGAATGTTGTAGTGTGCTTAAATGGGTCCATATTTATGGCTTTTTAGGTTTTTTCTAATAATTCAATTTAAACAATGCTGTGATAAATATGTTGTATGTGTCAATATGAATTTGTGTGAGTATGTTTATTGGGAAACATCTACAAGTGGACTGTCTGAAGAAAGCACTTGAGTTTGTATTATTTTGATTAGACATCACCAAACTGCTAAGCTCTAAGGCAGATGTACTGATTTCCTCTACCAGGACCAAGATAGGAGAGAGTCTATATTAGTTATCTATTGCTGCATATCAAATCACCACAAAACATAGTGACTGACTTCAAACAACAGTCATTCCATGTCACTCTACTTCTGTGGATTCAGATGCAAAAGCATTTGGATGGACCATTCTGGTTTGGAATCTCAAGAGGTTGCTTTCCGATGGCAGTTTGAGCTGGATCCTTCTGAAGACTTCTTCACCCACACATCTGGGGCAGGAGTGGGAATGGTTGAATTGCCAGGCAATGGAATATCTGGAACCAGTTAGGTAGCTCTTTCTATCTCTGTGGTCTCTCCATAAGATTTGTCCAGGTAGGCTGATTTTTTCCCATGTGATTCAGAGCTCCAAGGAAATCTGAAGGTGGTGGTTGGGGGGGGGGAGAGAGAGAGAGATATGTGCAGCTGGAACTGGGTCCTTTTTATGATATAGCCTTTGAAGCACGTTCAGGACTAAAAGGAAAGAGAGGTGTCTGGAACGTGCAGTTTAAGGAGGTGTTCTTTTCTATGACTGAATTTGAACTTGTATGACCCTGAGAATGAGTGCACCTCTCTTGCCTTCCCCTTGTCCTGGCCCAGCTTTCACATAGCATCCTGACACATAGCATCCCTTCCATACTGTCCACCAAGAAACCTACAGGATCACCTGGGTGCAAGGGAAGGAGTCCTAGAGAGAAGGCCTCCATCTTGGTGGGAATAGTGGAGGTTCGTCCCACTGAACAGAGAGCATGTTGGGTGTATTTCCTCTGATGAGGAAATGGTAGATTGTTTGTATATCTGTTTTCAAAAATAAGCTTCTTTTTAAAGTGTAATTGAAATATACTATTAAAATAGCATTTCTCTATGAGGGAGGTAAAAATCTATTGAGGGTTTACTTCCTCTTTGTCTATCTCCACAGTTTTTGCCCATTTTTCTATTTTCTAGCATATAGATATTTTTCTACAAGAATTTGAGTGTGTGTATGTGTGTGTAGAGATAGAGAATGTGAGTTACAAATACTTTCCAGTTTATTATTTACCTTTTGACTTTGATTATGATCAGTTTTCCATGCAAAAAATCATTTTTGCATATTATTTCCTCATTTTTCCCACTCCGTGTGTGTGTACACAGGTGCACACATATGTATCTATTTGGTCTGTTTTGATTTTTTACCTTTGATATATTCAGTACCGATTTTACTCTAAGTTGTGAATTAGGGATCCAGATGGCTTTTTCAATGGCTACCTGGTTGATTGGAAATGTCATATCTATGATACCAAGTTCCTGAGATCTATGTTTACACTGCTTTCATTCCATTCATTTATTTGGATCATTTGTATGTGACAGTGCCACAGTGTCATTAAGTATTGTAGATGTGTGACATATCATTTAATAAGACTACTTTCCCTTATTTATTTTTATGGTTTTGTTGGTTCTTCTTGTTGGCTTATTTTTCATGAAAACAATTTCTTAGGTTAGTTAAATGTTACTGGTCATTAGGTGATTAGGATGAGTGAGTATCACTGGGATGTTAGGGATTTTTTCTGAACATAAAAGAAGGAAATGGGAGGTCACCGGTCATCCTAGAAAGAAGGCTGTCCTTAGAAGGGAAAAATTCAATCTCAAATCTATAGAATATTTTGAGGATTTGATCCAAACTATAATGATACTTGAAGAGAAATGACACAAACTGATAAAGATGAATGAGGGAAAATCCTTCTTATATAATCCTTTCCCTATTTTAAGAATTTAGATTTTGGTGTGAATCCTTGCCCAGCATGCATGAGGCTTTGGGTTTGATTCCCAGCACTGCCCACCTCCTGCACCCCCCGACCCAAATGAAGATGTAATGCCAAATCTCTCAATGTAATTTCTCTAATTAGGAATCATACATAATATTTAATTGTTTACCTGTGGCACTGTTTCCACATAATTTGGCTTATTTTCCTTACGGTAAAAGAGAAGTGAATGAGACTCAGTCATAAAGGATTTATTCACCAATATTTTAGGTTTTCCAAATTTTTCAACAAACCAATAAATCTGATGAAAATCTCTAAGAGCCACTTTTTGTTACTTTTCCACTTCAGTTTGAGGATTGTAAACACATTTCTATGTTCTGACTAATGTACAATAATATTTAAAGCACAGGACTTGGCTTATATTGGAAATTTCCTGTGGAAGGGATCAAAAGCACTTTGCTATTGTTCTCTTCCCATTCTCCTGGGATACTTGGAGATCCTGCAGAGTCTCTTGTGGTAGATACCACAAAAAAATGTTCTGGATTTGCAGAGGTTTCACTATTATTCTTTAATAATGGGTCTCAGGATTTCAATTGAGGGAAAACCCAAAGCTCAAAAGTTCAAGTAAGGGACGGGGTAAGGGGGTGTAGCTCAGTGGCAGAGCTCTTTCTTAGAATAAGTGAGACTCTCAGTTTCATCCCCAGCAACACACACACACACACACACAAATTCAAGTAAAGCAGGAATAAAAATCAAATGAAAACTGAAATGTAATGACCTTATAATGGATTGAAATTGTGGTCCAAAAGGAAATGCTATGTATTAACCCCAGCACCTGTGAATGTGACATTATTTGGAAATAGGATGTTTGCTGTTGCCATTAGTGTAATGAGCTCATCCTACATAGAGAGCAGGCCTTCCACCCAATGATTAGTGGGTTACAAGAGAAAAGAGAAGGAGATTTGACACACAGACATGCAAGTAGAGATTAGAGTGATGTGGCTACAAGCCAAAGATCAGTAAAGATTGCTAGAGAACTTTGGAAAGATAGAGAAGAGGCATGGAGTGTGTTTCTATAGTATGATTTATGGGTGTCCCAAACCTTCTATCTCCAGATAAATTGTCTTGCTCATGGCTGTAGCTATAGGGTCCAGAGCAGTGTCTGGCATGTAGTAGGTACTCAGCAAATATTTGTTGGCCCGAATGAATGAACAAACCTATTGCTGTGGTTGCTCCTTTGCTTTCCACATCCGGAGTCTATGGACCATCACACATGCTGAAATTTGACGAGGCTCCAGAAGGGACCAACCCTATGATACTGTATATTCTGTATTTCAGACTTTCAACCTAGAGAACTATAAGAATATATATAAGAATATAACTATATACAGAGAATTATAAGAATAACTTTCTACTATTTGAAGCCATACAGCTTGTGATGATTTGTTATGGAGGCCACAGAAAACAAACACAGACAGTTTTACCAATCAAGAGAGGCTGAGGAAAGGTATCTCCAGTCCCCTAGTTCATCCCTGAGACACCACCATTCCTTACTGTCCTTTTTTTTTAGATATTTATCTTTTGTAGTTATAGTTGGACACAATAACTTTATTTATTTATTGATGTGGTGCTGAGGATCGAACCCAGGGCCTTGCATGTGCGAGGCAAGCGCTCTACCACTGAGCCATAACCCCAGCCCCTTAATGTTCTTTCAAGATGAAATCTCAGCTGACCTCAGCTATAGGGAGATTCCCGGACACAATGCACCTACACATGAGAAAGCAAAGAACATTCACTTCTAGTTAGTGGTTTCAACTCCAGGTCTCAGGCATAGAGCAATTCTAAAGCAATTTCTTCCAGTCTACATGTGAAGGTGCTGGGGGTGTAGATCAGTGGTAGAGCACATTCTTATCATCCCCATGCCAAATAAATAAATAAAATCTATACTCTGCTTATAGAACTGCTACTTGTATTTATCAAAGCAGGCCCAAAGGATTAATATATGAACTATTAAAATGTCACTTAGTAGAAAAGTTTTAAAAATCTTTCTGCCTCGGAAATATAGCAATTCTTTTTCTTTTCTTTTTTTTTTTTTTTTTCTAGTACCAGGAACTGAACCTAAGGGGATAACAACTGAGCTACATTCCCAGCTCTTTTTAGTTTTCATTTTGAGACAGTGTCTGACTAAGTTGCAGAAGCTGGCTTTGAATTTGTGATCCTCCTGCCTCAGCCTCCCAGGCTGCTGGGATCACAGGTGTGTACCACCGACAAGCAATTCTTGATTTTTAGATCTCTATGTTGTAACTTAGGATTGTATGTGACATTTGATCCCTGAAAAGGATATTTTCTAGTTTAAGGTAACTGTCGTTTTTTATCCTTTTACACTTGTTATCTCCCGATTCCAGCCAACCATTTATCCCTCACCCCCACCAAAAGAAAGCCTGCAGGCCAGTGTTCTCATTCGGTTGTTTAAAGGGCTTAGCAAAATTATTCACTTGAGAATTCCACCCATCAAATTCAACATTATGGGATTGATGTGTTAGGGAAATTAAAAAGCCCAAATTGGCCGTCTTCCAGTCCCAAACAAAGTCAAGACCAAGAAGTCTCCCAAGGAACAACAGAAAATGGACTACTTTGTGAGTTAAGAGGCCAGCAGTTTTCATTACTTCCCACCAATGCCTCATCAAATTTCAGCATGTGTGATGGTCCATAGACTCCGGATGTGGAAAGCAAAGGAGCAACCACAGCAATAGGTTTGTTCATTCATTCGGGCCAACAAATATTTACTGAGCATCTACTACGTGCCAGACACTGCTCTGGACCCTGTGGCTACAGCCATGAGCAAGACAATTTATCTGGTTTGGGACCCCATAAATCATACCATAGAAACATGAAGTCAACCCTGGAGAAAAGACAGTCAAAGAACCTTCTGGCAAAGGACATAATCACCAACTCTCACTGCCCTCAGTGCTCCCTCTTACAACCATCCTGTTAAGCAAATACCACCAATGGCAGGAACTCAGTGCTTCTCAAATAAGACTATCCCTCTTGTCGCAAAAGAAAACTTTACAAAGGGGGGACAAAGCCTGGGGTCATAGCGCAGTGGTAGAGCGCTTGCCTAGCGTATGTGAGGCACTAAATTTGATTCTCAGCACCAGCACCACATATAAGTTGTTTTTTTTTTATAAAAAGGCCCATTGACATCAACAACAAAAATGTTTAAAAAAAAAGAATAAATAAATAAATATAAAAAGGGGGAGGAGTGGTGCTGTACAGCACTTGCCTAGCATGTGGGAGGCCCTGGGTTCAATCCCCAGCACCACCAAAACCAAAAACCCTGTGTGTGTGTGTGTGTGTATGTGTGTGTGTAGAAAAGGAATGAAACAAAATGTCAATACTTTTCTGGGAGGTGAGGTTTTGAGTTATTGTAATTTTTTGTACTTTTTTTGTATTTTTAATATTTTCTACAGTAAATATGTAATATAAGTAGAATGAAATTTTATTTTAAAAAATCATTTAAAAACGGGTCTTCCATGGTGATTGACTGATCTGCTTTTCACTGTAAAACAAAGGTCTTTTACTTGTAATAAACAACATTCAGAAAATGTTGTTGGCAAATATGCATTCTAGAACCACTCTGTGGTATTTTTGGTTTTGTTTTTTGGTTTCTTTCTCACATTCATTCTCTCCCTCCCCCACCCTTGGTTTTTTTTTTTTTTTTTTTTTTTTTTTTTTTTTAACAAACAACAAGCAAATCTTCATTTGCATCTGAATAGTTTGGAAAAAATAGAGGAATCTACCAATAAACATCCCTTTCCCCTAAAGGATTGCAAAAGAAAGGGGCATTAGGGCAAAATTCAGGGAGAAATTGAACACTGCTTTTTAACGCACAATCACATCCAACTAAAACTGCTTTTCAAGTGTTTGGAAAATTTTCAGAACTGATCAAAAACAGTTGCACATATCAAAATGACCATGTAGAAAACTTAGGTTCTAGGTATAAGATTTAGGGAAATAATGGCTGGAGTAGATTTTGCAACCAATGGGTATCAAAAGAACTGGATTAGTTTTCCAATAAACATCTTAATGTTTTTTTTCCTTAACTCTGTTGATGGGTGATCATCAGAATTTGTTTCCTTCTAACCTGAAGGAAACCATGTAAACATACTGTTTTGATATCACTAGTGGGTTTAAGATCCTAGGGTAAAAAAACAAAACAAAACAAACAAACAAACAAAAAAACATTCAACTCAACAGATTTTAAGACTGGCTTGCTTGAGATGTGGCTTCCAAATGAGCCCTGGGATGGGGAGGGGTCTCCCTGGAGACAGTGGGAACACTTGACCTATCAACAGTGACTGTTGTTGACTTGGAAAGTGCTCTTTGATATAACAGAAGAAAATATTTCAAAACCAAAGTGGGAAGGGGAGGATTGGAAGGATTATTGTCCAGGATTTATGATTTTATGATCCATATTTTTCCCTACCCCAAACTCTAATTTAGTCTTACACAATGATGATTCCTTCACAGTTCTTATGGAAAGCACTGGTTTAAGTGTTACTCTTTGAGGGGAGTCACTTCCTGGACGTCCCTCTCACTTTAGAAGAAAGATAATTTTATGGAAAACAAAACTTGGAAAGATTGATTCATTAAGCTTCATGATAAAATATTTGATATTCTCTAAAATTAACTTTAAGTGAACCCCATGTTGCAGGCTAGCTTGTGACCTAGTGACCCCAAAATGCATTTATCTACTGTTGGACACAACTTCTTGGTGGTTTGGAGTGTTCTTTCTAGCAGCCTAGTTTAATGTTCAAAAGCTTAGACTCCCTTGGGTTCAAATCCCAGTTTTACCACTTACCCATTGTACGACCTTGAGCAAGTTACTTATCTTTCTGTGCTTTCATGTTCCATATCTATAAAGAGAAAATAGTTGCTACCTTATGCCATCAGCATTAGGATTAAAAGTGTATAATACATATAAACAATTGAGAACCATGCTTAGCAAACTGTAAATGCCATGTAAGAACCCTGTCCCATGTTAATTTTTGAACTTAGCCCTTTCTCTCTCAAAATGTATGAAAGCATAGCTGTTGTTTTTGAAGCTGACATTATCGCTGCCTAAAAGAGTAAATATTTTCTCTGAGGTTTCTAATTTTGATCAAATAGAAAATCTGGCATTAGAATCAGACTATATTTTAAAATCACAGATTTTTTTCCTATATAGATTTTTCTTTTTTCTGTGTGGCTAATTTTCAAATGTGACATATATGACTTTTTTTTTAAGAGAGAGGGAGAGAGAGAGAGGGAGAGAGAGGAAGGGAGAGAGAGAGAGATAATTTTAATATTTTATATGACTTTTACAACCAGGCATGTTACAACTTTTTTTTTTTTTTGGTCATACTGTGGATGAACCCAGGACCTCACACACCTGCTAGGCAAGCCTCCTCCACGGAGCCACACCCCCAGCCCTTATGATTTCTTTACATGGGATACAGGCTGAGACTGTGTCGACCTTTTTTCAAGGTAACAAAGCAAGGAGACTAAGTGAGACCTTAATCTAAACCTGCTACGGGAATCACAGCGCTGCCCCGGATATCACGTCATCCTCCAACTCACTCCAACTCCTGTTTCCTTTCTTCCTGCAGCTGTCTGTTGGGTGTAGGCCCTGGGAAATCACCTGCTAACAATAACCCCTTTGCCTTCCTGATCTCTGTGAAGATCATTCTCCCCTGGGAGAGGAGAACATCTATTTATTTTGTTATTTGCTTTTCTTTTCCTCCCCCTCCCCCGCCTTCTCTCTGTTTGTTCACTTTTTCTTCCAAATTGTAGTTTCCTTCAACTCCTTCTAAAGTTTTAGTGAGATTCTCTTCTCTTCCATTCCCTCCTCTGGAATTCCTACTTCCTGAATCCTGGTGCTCTGTGCAAGCCCTGCTTTTATTTTTCCTGTGCAGGTCGTCTGTGCAAATCTCTCTAGTTGGAAGGTTAGTACTAATGACTGCGCAACCCCATTAATGCAGCCTCCCCTCTGTGGAAGTTTACTTTTCTGGTTCAGTGTCTTTTACAGGGGAGCTTGTTAAGAGCCTTTATTGCTTGAAGAACGTGCACCTTAGAACTTTTAAGATTTTCTGATTGTGCACAGGACAGGCCTGGCTGAACCATGACAGCGGAGGCAAGCTCTCAAGCTTTGCCAAAAGGCTCTGAGTGCAACCCAGGAGGTCCTGTGTTGGGGATTTAAAAGCTAGTGTCTGCTTAGCTGCCCCAGGTCTGCAAGAAACCATGAGGATGCAGCAAGCCACAACTGGATACAGATGCAGTACGGCCAATGTTGAGGACTGCATCAAGGTCAGGGCCCCAACAGGGCTGCTGTGAGCTTGAAGGTGTCCTTGCACCAGAAGTAGAAAAAGTACCCTCTTCCAGATCCCCATTCTGAGGGAATAAAAATCTAGGAATGGGTCCCTATAATGGTGACAACCAGACAGACTTGTTTTTAGCTTCTATCCTAGCAAATAGCATTTATAGGAAATTTGGCTGTCCCCAAATCCTTTCTGCATCCAGCAGAGACTGGGGAGGGGTCATGATCCATTTCTGCTAGAGTGCAATACCAGTCACAGATCTGAGCAGCTCTCAGGGGCTAGGTTTCCTGCCCCCGGCTGGGTTTCTAGGCCCACTCTATATCAAATGCTTCCTCTATAAAGCCCACCCTGGGAACAATAGTGCCACTTGGGTGTCACCGGACTTGTGTTTCCACACAGGGGATCTCTTCTGCAATTGTGTGTGTGTGTGTGTGTGTGTGTTGGGGGAGGGGGCGTATATCTTAAGGGAGCTAGAAGCTGCTCAATGAATGTGGAATCCCATTAGAGAGCTCTGGAGTCAGAGGGACAAACCCAATGACCCTACCACAGGGCTTTCACCCAGGGTGTAGGATTTCTAGATCAGGAAGAACCAGATGAAGTATCCTCCCATGGCCAGAAGTAGCCAGTCCAAGGAAAGAATGTGCATTTCCCATCAAGAGGAGGAAAGGCATCCTTGGGGTTCCACTAACTCAGGCCCAGTCCCCTAGTCTTGCCTAGTCTTGGAGAGGCCAAGGGTCCCCAGCATATACACCCTCAGAACAGGTTCTCGCTCCCTAGCATGGCTCTGGATGAAGTTGGCCTCCTCTTACTTCCTGATTCTTTGTTATCAGGACTTCACACCATCCACTCACCGGTCAGTACAGTCATCCCTCAGGGGACAAGTGAGACTGCGGCTTTGTTCCAGCCTAGTCTCTCCTAAATTAGAGCTGAACAGGGCTAGTATCAAGCCAGTGATGTAGAATTGCAGCAAGAGTAGCCAGAGCCCCTCAGGCCTGGGTCTCCCTCTTCCCTGCTGGGCACAGCTTATGGGAGACCGCCATCAGCTCTGTGATTCCACACCCTGAGTCACTGCCACCCTCTCTCCTGGGCTGCAGATCTAGGAGGTAACATCCGCTGATCAGTCCAGTACCTGACTTTCATGACACCCCTGCCCGCTCTCGCCCTCAAGAGTCCTGTCTGATTTTCTGATTTCACTTGCATCCTCACACAGGTGAGTGTGGCAGGTGTTGTCATCCTCGTTTTACAAAGGAGGAAACTGTGGTGCAGGCGGAGGAAAGGACATTTCTATGGGTTGATGGTGGGTGAGCAGCAGGGATGGAACAGACCAGGATCATCGGGCTCCAAGTTCAGCCCTGTCCTCACACTTAAATAAATGTCTCTGCAGCCAGAGCTGGTGCCTGGGGGCAGGGACTGTGCTAGGTCTTCCCTTAAAGCAAGTTTCCTCTTCCCTCACCAGGGCAGCAAGCAACATGGCACTTCAGTAAATATTTATTGAATTTGAGACTCCAGGTCCTTCCTCTCATTAACAGTAGGAAGGAAGATGGGGAGTGGGGAGCCCGTGAAGGCAGGAGGCCAGGGAGGCAGATCTCTCCCAGATCTGCCCAGCCAGAGCACGTCTTGTTCATTTATTGGAAGAGTGTTTGTTCCTTGGACAAATGTTTCATGAGCTCCGATTCACAAATACACAGGCACATGGATCTTTTTCATTTCCTCTTACAATATACAGAATTATGTTGCTAAAAACCCCTTCCTGCAATCCCCGGAGGTGGGGACGGTTTTATGTACTGATAGAAATCTTGAAGGCAACTAGTGAGGCTGAGATGATGCTCTGAGCCTGTGAGATCACAGTAAGGTCATTGGTTGCCCGCCCCTTTCTCACTTTACCTCCTCCTTGGCAAACAAACAGCAGCATGTGAACATCCTGTAAAATAGTCTAGGCTGCAGATTCTTCAGCTAGGTTCAATTCCCACTGCATCCTTGCTGGCCAGTGGTTACAGCTGTGCACCTGCTAAGAACACAAGGCCCTAGGGGCCCACGTCACATCCCAGTTAAACCATTTCCCAGCCACTTTGAATAAATTACTCAACATAAATCATCTTCCATGATTGCTGAAAGGGTCAGGAGTAATTTATGTAAACGGTTGACTCAGGGCTCAACACCCTGATTATTTTGTATAGTTGCCATTGTTGTTATTGTTAAACTCCACCTCTAATATTCTTTCTTCTATCCAGGTGACAACTAGCAATTGTAAAAAAGGAAACAACAAACTCCTAAGGTAATCATGTCCTCTTCCTGTTAAAAGTCCTTTTGCTTTTTATGTATTTGTCTCTTAGCATCACATCCCTCTTCTCATAATTAGCCTACATAATGAATAACCACAAAGCCTTGGTGACATATAAGGTGAGCATTTTTTGCTTGTGCGTTTGGTGGTCCCCTAGGCAGCTCTGCTGGGGTGACTTACACATCTCAGAGTCCGCTGACCCTGGACTGGGTGAGTGGACTCTGCTCCTGGGCCTTTCTTCCTTCATCAGGCTAGCCTGGCACATTCCGAAGACATGGCAGAGGAACCCAGGAGAGTGAGTGGAATCACACAAGCACTATTTGATCCTATTTGGATGTTGTTGCTGACATTCCACTAGCCAAAGTACATAGTCATGTGGCCCAGCCTGGTTCCAGGAGTAGGGAAATGGACATCTCTTTAGTGAGAGGTAAAGGATGTTGGATATAAATACCACTCTCATCCTGGTCCCAGATGGCATTAGGATCACTCTGCAGGGAAGATAAGCTCTCCTGATGGCAATTCCAACATAGTGAGAGTGTACAAGTCAGATTTTTTGAAATATTTTTTAGTTGTAGGTGTACATAATGCCCTTATTTTTATTCATTTATTTTTATGTGGTGCTAAGGATCGAACCCAGTACCTCACCCACGCTAGGCAAGCACTCTACCACTGAGCCACAACCTCAGCCCCAACAAGTCAGATCTTCATCTCCATTAAAGAGCTACAAAGGTCTCTGGTTAGTGTTTAAAACAAAATATGTTTACCACAATTGTTTCTTGTTTATTTATTTATTTGGTGGTTTTTTGTTTGTTTTTTTTTTTTTTTTAGGAAAGTATTAGGAGACAATTCTTCATGGGTATATCCCTCCCCCTTTATGTTTTATCAGAAGAGGCATTATCTGTGTCAATGTAAAACAAACAAACAAAAAAAACTACTCTGCTTTAAAAGAAAATACTTTGAACCAAATATGAATGACCACGCCCATTTTGGATTTGAATTACTTTGAATGACATGTTTCACTATGGAAGAACTTTTATAGTCACAGAACAAGGAAAGTCATAAAGCAATAAATTTCTAATTACAAAAGCCAGGGAAATCTCTTCAATAGTTTTTAGATATTATAGCACCTTAGTTTTGAGACTGGTGGAGGCTAGAGATTTAAAAAGCTTAGTGATACATTCTAAGAAGTTTATCTACTAGTTACAAGAACATTAGGTCAGATACAAAAGGTACATGGCTATTAAATGGCCTAAGATACCCAAGATAATCTTGGCTCCTCGCCTACAAGATTCCATCTCTCCACCATCATGATGTTTTAATCAGCTAAGCTTAAATATTCTGCAGGATCTTGAATATAGATTCAGCTTCTTCAGAGAGCTTCAGTTCACAGCTGTTACTTGTTCCTAAATATATTTTCAAGTATGTTTGTTTCATTTGCATTGATAGTAGGGAAGCTGTTTCCATAATAGCTGTGTTTCCTGTTACCAACCCTGGTGCCTACAAAGGACAGCCACCATCAGACTTCTAAGACATCTGTGCCTCCCTCACCCTCTCCTGTCACCACACTGGTGGGGGAATGTTCCTTCCACCACTCTGAAGGACAGAGTTCAATGGTGGCTCTTGTGGTCTTGTAGAATAAGTCTATTCCATCATTCCCATGTATCCGAGCTTTTGACCTCTTCATCAACCCTATGCTAAGCAATTCTAGCATTTCTGCCTTACTCAAGTGTATTATTTCTTAGTGAAAGAAAGACAATCTCAGGTTACATACTGTGTGATCCCAATTACATAACATTTTTGAAATAACAAAACCATAAGATGGAGAACAAATCAGTGGTTGTCTGGGGACAGGAATGGTTTGTGTGTTGGGGGTTGTGAGGGGGATGGTGGAAGGGTTGTAATGAATGCAAACACAAAGAGAAAGCAAGAGGTTCTTTTGTAGTGATGAAGCAGTTCTGTACCTTGTCTGTGGCAGTGATTACACACATCTTTTAATGGGATAAAATGACAGAGAATGAAATTTTTATCTATACAAACACCTGCACAAGTATTTTTGTTGTTTGTTTGTTTGTGGTACTGGAAATGGAATCTAGGACTGCTTTAACACTGAGTGACATCTCCAGCCATTTTTATTTTTACTTTGAGACAAGGGCTGACTAAGTTGCTGAAGTTAGCTTTGAACATGTAATCTTTTTTCCTGAGCCTCTCGAGTAGCTAGGATTACAGGTGTGCACCACCATGCCTGGCTTGTGCATTGCTGTTTATAGCAGCTTTATTCATAATTGCCAAAAATTGAAGTTGACTATGCTATTCTTCAGTATGTGACTGATAAACTTTGATATTCTAGACAATAAATTATTATTTTGTACTAAAAATTATTTTGTACTAAAAAGAAATGAGATCTCCAGTCATAAAAGACATTGAGGAGACTTAAATGAATATTACTAAGTTAAAAAAAAAAGTTTATCTGAAAACACTACATGCTGTATTGTTCTTTTTTTAATTAAAAAAATTTTTGTAGTTGTAGATGGACAGAATGCCTTTATTTTATTTGTATATGGTGCTAAGGATCAAACCCAGTGCCTTGCACATGCTATGCAAGTGCTCTGCCACTGAGCTACAGTCCCAGTCCCTGTATTGTTCTTCTATAGGTTAAGTATCTTATCCAAAATGTTGAGACCTGAAGTGATCTGGATTTTGGAATTTGGAATTTTGCATCCATACTGGACTGGGGTATCTTGGGATGGGACCCCAGTCCCATAATATAAATTTATTTATATTTCGTGTATAACTTATATACACAGCCTAAAGATAATTTTATGCAATACATTTAGTGCAATGATATTTTGACCATGACCCATTACATGAGTTCAGGTGTGAAACTTTCCACTTGGGGATTTTAAGATTAGGGATGTTCCAATTCACAATAGCTAAACTGTGGGACCAACCTAGATGTCCATCAGTAGATGAATGGATAAAGAAAATGTGTTTTATATGGAATATTACTCAGCAATAAAAGAGAATAAAATCATGACATTTGCAGGTAAATGGAGAATATAATGTTAAGTGAAGTTAGCCAATCCCATAAAACCAATGCCAAATGTTTTCTCTGATATAAGAAGGCTAATTCATAATGGGGTCGGGAGGGGAAGCATGGGAAGATTAGAAGAACTCTAGATAGGGCAAAGGACAGGGAGGGAAAGGAAGGGGACAGGGGTGTAAAAAAGATGGTGGAATGAGATGGACATCATTACTCTAAGTACATGTATGAAAACACAAATGGAATGAATATATTTTGTATACAACCAGAGAGGGTGGGGATATTAGGAATGCTCAACCTAATCTTAAAATCTGAGATATACATAATATTTTGGAAAAGGAAAAACTATGGAGACAGTAAAAGAATAGTGATTGTTAGGAGTTTTCGGGGAAGGAAGGGATGAATAGGTGTGGCACAGAGGATTTTTAGGTCAGTGAAACTGTTCTGCATGATACTTCAATGGTGGAGATATTGTCTGTCATTATACATATGTCTAAACCCATCGAATGTGCAACACTAAGACAGAACCTGAATTTAAACTATGGACTTTATTTAGGCAAATAAATAAATGAAGTCTATTTTTTAATTTGCATAGAACTACTTGTGAACATGCACACACAAGTGCGTGCACACACACACACATATACATACATAAACACAGAGAGATATCAGTTTAAAAAAGAATGGAGACAGTAAAATGTATAACTTAGTTAGCAGTGATGTTCCATTCCCTGGCTTTGATATTTGATTGTATAGCTATAGGATGTTATGTTTGGGGGAAACTGGGAAAAGAGTACATAGGACTACTATTTTTGCAACTTCCTGAGAGTCTATAATTATTTTTTAAAAAAAGATTTTTTAAAAAAACAATTAACTCTTTAATTAATCTAAAATACTTTGTATGGGTATGATGCAAGACTCCACATTGATTTATATTCACATGGTCAACCAGTATTATATCTTGTTAATTTTTCCCTGACCCACTAGTTTGTGGAAATCCCTATGGGACTTAAACTCTTAAACATCCTGGCATCTCTTTCTCTTTAACCTGACACTTGTACAATGGTTCTTGACCCTGTACCAATATCATACTGTTCTAATTATCATAGATGATAACATTAGTTATTGATTATTGCTCTTACTAATAATAAAGAAGTGGAGGAGGAAAAAGAAAATTGATGTTCTCTGAGTACTTACTAGGATCGACACTAAGATCTTCATGTAGATTATTGTCATTTAATGAGAGGTGTCATAGCTGGCCTGTAGGATTCCCAAGGCTTTTTTTTTTTTTTAAACCTACTATAACATCCTGTCTCTTCTCTAAAAAAAAAAGACAGCAGTCAGGTGTGGTGGTGTGTGCCTGTAATCCCAGCAGCTCTGGAAGCTGAAGCAGAAGGATTGCAAGTTGGAAGCCAGTCTCAGAAATTTAGTGAGGCCCTAAGCAATTTAGTGAGATCCTATCTCAAAATAAAATATAAAAAGGGCTGGGAATGTGGCTCAGTGGTTGAGCACATCCACTGAGCACAACCTGGGTTCAATCCCCCAGGACCAAAAAGAAAAAAAGAAAAAAAAGACCCACGACTTATTTTACCTATTTATTCTTCTAGTTCAACTTACAAGATCATTTGGTCTTATTTTGAATATAAAATAAACACTTGATGCTTTGGTTGCATATATTGACATTTATAAATTAATTTTGAAAAAATTAATTTCTTAGTTGGGAGCATTGGCACTGTAACCCCAGATGATAGGGAGGCTGAGGCCAGAAGATTGCAAGTTTGAGGCCAGCCTAAGCAATTTATTAAGTCCTTGTTCCAAAATGAGAAATTTTTTAAAATGGCTGGAGATGTAGTTCAATGAATAAGTGCCTGCCTAGCAAGATCAAGATCTTGTGTTTAGTCCCCAATACCACAAAAACAAACAAACAAACAATACAAGAATCAAAGAAATAAAGTTAACTCTCTTGTTAACATTTTCCCCAAATTGTTTTCCATGCTGAATAAATTTTTTAAAAAAACAGTATTTAAACAGTCCACCACTGATAGACATTTAGATATTCACCCTTTCCCTATTACCAGTGAACATACCTCCTTATATGAAAATCCAAAATCCAAAACCAAATGCTGACATGATGTTCAAAATGTTTTTGATTTTGGAACATTTTGGATTTTTGATTTTCAGATGAGGGATCCTCAACCCGTCTTTGCAAATACCCCCAAATCCAAAACACTTCTGATTCGAAGCATTTCAGATCAGGGACACTCAAGCTGTATAAATATTGTGAAAAAGAGTATCCTTACACATATTTTTTTTCACATGTGTGCAAAAATATTTATACATTAAATTCCTAAGAGTGAAATTTCTGGAACTTCTGGAGCTACATTTTGGTACAATTATAATTTTGGTGTTTTCCAAATTTTCTTCTACCACCACCACCAACAGACCAGTGCTCATTTCTCTGGGGCCCCTGTCAGTTCCAATCTAATAAGTGAAAAGAGTATTTTATTATAGTTATAATTCTTACTTCTCATGTTATGAGTAAGGGTGATCATGTGTTGCTGACCTTGTTCTTAACCACTTATAAAATGCTTTTTTTTTTTCACTAAAGGATTGTTCCTTTGGCTTCTAATATGAACTGCAATTTGCTCCATTCCCAATCAAATATCTCCTATATTTTTTCTAGTGATTTCTAGTACTTTTCAGTCTTTCAACTATCAGAATTTATTTTTGTTTGGATGGCTACCAGTTGCATATATATGTAAAAAAAAAAAAAAAATATATATATATATATATATATATATATATATATATATATATATATATATATATATATATATTGTGTGTGTGTGTGTGTGGTGCTAGGGATTGAACCTGGGCCTTTATGCATACTAGACAAGCATTCTGCCTCTGAGCTACATCCACAGCTCCTAAAATCATTTTTTAAATGAACCACTTTTTTCCCTACTGATTTGAATTGCCAACTCCTCTGTGTGTGTAAGTTTCTGTTGTGTTTGAGTCTATTTGTGAGCCTTCACATCTGTTTCATTGAACTCTATGACCCTACATGTATCAATATCACACAGTTTTGCTTATTACATTTTGAAAATATATTCTATTAAAGGATAAGGTTTATGGTCTAATTATTTTTCCTTTTCAAAATAGTGAAATTTTTTTTGTTTAACTGTTTTTCTGAGAACACACCTAAGGCAGAGACCTGGCTTTCGCCCTCACTTATGAAATTTCTTCCCAGGCCCTAGTCTTCAAAATCAGATTCTCTAAGTCCTTGCCCTCTGCACATTTAGAAGGTGGGTGAGCAGAAATGGAACCCCCTGTATCCATTTCCCTTTGGCGGGGACTGTCCTAAAGGCTTCTCCCAATAGTGTTTCTAGATCCATCCTCCCCTGGACCAGGCACAGAGTTTAAAGTACTTCTCTTGTTCAGGTTCTCAGAATAAGTTCTGAGGTTTGATGTTTTTCTCCAACTAATGTCAAATAGCAGGCCTGTAATTTTTCCCAAATTTAAGAATATTTTCCCCTGGCTTCCCAACTGGCTCAGACTTGTGAAAATATTCTCAATTTCAACTTCACTTCCTCTAACATTGTGCAAGACAGTGTGTGGCAAACCCTCAGAATATTAAACGTTTCTGACATTTTCACTCTGATGTGCCAATTTCTCATTCAATTCTTTTTTTCCTTTTTATGAAGACAAGTTAGAAGGTAATCACTCTATAACCTTTGGCTTTGTTGTTTCTTTTTCTTTTTTGTGCTACCCAGTCCAATTTCCTTATCTATCACTCTTCTCTATTGATTTTGGATGGTTCAGTGTTTGCCTTTGTGCTTTGCAAAGAGCACCATTGATTTTGAATAGATCTAGAAACGTTGGGAACTTCTGGCAACATAACCAATCTTAGTGCTTCTACTAAAAGCATCGGACATTGCCTTACAGATGGGTTTATTGTCTCAGTCTATGATTATGAAAATAAACACTGCTGACAGCTGTTGGCAAAGACCTTCAGCGTTGTCATCTGACAATTTATGACGACAAGAGCCAGGAGTGACCTGTAAAATGTCCTGTTGAACCACTGATGGCAAGTATGTACTTAATATCAGCTCCAAAAAATAGGATATGGAATAATGGAAAGAGAACGTGGGATGGAGAATTCGAATGTGGTGTGATGTGCTCTGGCCAGGTGGAATTCCTCATGAAGCTCTGGAGAGAAAACCTGCTGAATAACTCATAAAGAGAACATTATAGCACACAGACTATTTTGGATTGTTGCTAGATGATAAGGGCCAAAGAGAATGTGGACTGTGAAGACTCCCTTAGCCTTTTACCTTTATTCTGTGCAAATCATCCCCCAGATTTTTACCCAATCCCTGGAGCAGATCATATGAGAAATTAGGTGGTGAAAGGACATACATTGGGAAAGAATGATAAAAAAAATGTTAGTCGTCCCCTGGCTGAATGACCAGATGTTGAACTGTTGAAAATTGCCTAAAAATATGTAGGCAGGGTGACGGGGAAGAGCTCAGGCAGCTTCCCAGTGACAGAGATGGGGCCCCAGCACAACTTTGCCCAGGAGATGTTTAAGGTGCTCGCTGCTCACCCACGTAAAGCTGCCAGGTTGACCTGCCCAGCCAAGTGTCCTCCCTCTCTAAGGTCATCCCCACCAGCAGCTCTGCAGGTGGACAAGTAAGAAGGAGCTGCTCCTCCTACAAAGCACTCATGGGCTAAAGTATTCGAGGCTCCCAGAGAAAGGGACCAGACCAAAATAAGAAACGCATCTGCCCTTTGATCAGCAGGTGAAACCCAAGAGAGCATTTATTTGAAAATGGAGTTCTTATTTTCTTGGGCTGTGGAGCACAGTTTAGATTTACCTTCCACGTCATTTCATCATTTACTGACGAAAGCAACAGTAAATTCTACCATTCTCATGAAGGGAAAATCTTAGTAGCAACTAAGGAAAGTGCTCACATGTGTGGGAAGGAATGAAGAAACGGGTGGCTAACTAGTGAGGGCTGGGATGATGAGTCACAGGTCTGGGAGCTGATTCACCTGCCACTCAGGCAAGACTCTGTCCTTGGCAAACCCTGGAAGGGAGAAGGAACATCATGGACATTCACCCGTTTCATCCCAGGCTGCTCAGTCATGGTATGTTCTGATTCGCTCGTGCCTTGTATCTTCCTGGATATTCAGGGAAAGCCAGGGTCCTTTGTCCAGTTACAAGTCAAACATCTTTTTGAAATCATCTTATTCTTGATTGCCATCTGATGGGTCATTTTCATGTTAGTGAATTTATGTGTCCTGGGCTGACCTTCTGTTATGGTTAGATATAAGGTGTCCTCCAAAACTCCTGTATTCATGCAAGAATGTTCAGAGATAAAGGGATTGGATTGTGACAGTTGTGATCTAATTAGTTAATCCTACTTTGAATGATCTGACTGGGAGTTAACTGTGGGCAAATGGGGCAAGGCTGGAGGAGGTGGTGCCCTGGAAGGGTATTCTTCCCTGTGGCCCCTTTCTTCTCTCTCTCTCTCTCTCTCTCTCTCTCTCTCTCTCCGTCCCTCCCTCCCTCCCTCCTTCCTAAATATCATAAGGTGAGCTGATTTCCTCTGCCCTTCTAGTATGATGTGCGCCTCACCTTGGACAAGAGCAATGAACTCAGCTGACCATGGACTAACCTTCTGAAACTATGAACTAAAATAAACTTTCCCTCTTCTAAGTTGTTCTTGTTGGGTATTTTGGTTCTAGTAATACAACACTGACTAAAACACCTTCTAGCCTCCTGGCTCTTCCTCAGCCAAAGTGGCCCCATCTCCTCCCAGTGTATTGCATACCTTTGGGGTTGGGGGCTGGATGGGGGAGCAGATCAGGTGTGCTCTCTCCTTTGGTTGAGCACATCTCAGGCTGCAATTTGCCTTACCCAACTCTCTATCCTTATTGCGAAGTGACTCATATTTACTCTTGGTGGAGTTTTTGAAATCTCATAATCTTATCACATTCATTTCAGCTTATCCACAGTTTTTATCTCACCCAGTTTGAGTGAAAGAATATAGAAATGGGATCACCTAGGATTAATCTCAGTTCAGGGAGTAAAACAAATCTTCTTTAACCTAATAAAGGAGACCTACCAAAATCCTATTGAGAATGGATAAATAAGTAGATGATAGTATGTTCTCATCAGTGAAAATGAATGAATTATAGTTACACAAAATAAAATGGATAAACCTTAGAATAAATGTTGTGTTAAAAAGAATTATGTCCCAGAATCTATCTAGCTACTTTATAAAGATAAAAATCTAGATAAATAGGCTGAGGATGTAGCTCTGTGGTAGAGTGCTTGCCTTGCATGTGTAAGGCACTAGGTTCAAGTCCTAGTACTACCAAAAAAAAAATTAGTTATATGACTAGATAAATATCACAGGGGCTGGGGATATAGCTCTGAGCTGGGGATATAGTTCTGGGCTGGGGATATAGCTCAGTTGGTAGGGTGCTTGACTAGCATGCACAAGGCCCTGGCAGGGTTCAGTCCCCGGTCCCACATAAATAAATAAATAATAATGATATCACAGTAATATGTCTGAAACACTGAGTATGTATATTAGTTCCCCATGGCTGTTATAACAAATCACCACAAACTTGATGATTAGAACAAAAGATTATTATTCTCTCACAGTTCTGGAGGCTAGAAGTCTGAAATTAGTTTCACTGAGCTAAAAATCAAGGTGTTGGCAGGGCTGTGCTTTCTCCAGAGGCCGCAGGGAAGAATGTGTTCCTTGGTTTTTCCAGCTTCTTGTGGCTGCCAACATTCCTTGGTTGTATCACTCCGGTGTCCAATGCCATGGTCACACTGTCTTTTGTCTACCCAAATCTTCTGATACAGTTACAAATGTCCTAATAAAATGGACCCATTATTAGGACACTTGTAATTGCATTTAGGATCCAATGGGATAATCCAGGATAATCTTCCCATCTCACAATTCTTTATTTAATCACATCTGCAAAATCTTCATCATGTAAGGTGATATTCACAAATTCCAGGGATTAGGATATGGATATCTTGAAGGTCCATTGTTAAGCCTACCACTACACACACACACACACACACACACACACACACACAGCATTTCCTGGAATGATACATACTAAGCTCAGAATCAGTGCTGGAACAGACCTACCTGTACAGGCTTGCAAGAAGTAGCTGCCCTTTTCTTCCCATTCTACACATAGTTACTCCAGGTTTGCAACTTGAAATCAGTCACGTAGGGGCACTTGCACTATGGAAATCAATAAGTACTGCAAATCAGAGCTTTTTAGCAGGGAACTGGCTTACTCTGTCAGACATACAGTTACCTTCTTGGTGGGTAACATAGAAGGGTGGGTTGGGATTTGATAATGCTCTATCTTTTAAACTGGGTAGTATGTTAGCAGGTATTATTTTTATTATGTTTTGAACTTACATGGATTTTATACATACTCACAATATTGATTTTTTTTTATTTAAGGGAGAAAGAGAAGGCCACAGAAAGTTTCTGATATTTGCATAAAAAAATAAATATGACAATACCAAGTTCTGGTGAGGATACAGGGATGCACCTCCACTGCTTGTGGGAGTGTAGAATGGCACAGACACTCGGGGAAGTGGTATGGGAGTTTCTTACACAACTGAACAAACTCTCACTATATAACCCAGCAATTGTACTCCTGGGAATTTATCCTGGATAAATGAATTTTTCTGTCTACAAAAAACCTGGACATGAGCCACATTGAACCTTTACTTTTCATGGCCCCCAAACTGGAAATAACCAAAATGTCCTTCAATAGGTGAATAGATAAATGAAACATTGCATTTAGTTATTGACACACACATACAAAACTTGGATAAAAAGCCAGTCATAAAAGGTCATAGATTAGCTGGGCATGGTGGCACATGCCTATAATCCCATCAGTTCAGGAGGCTGAGACAGAGGACTGCGAGTTCAAAGCCAGCCTCAGCAACTTAATGAAGCCCTAAGCATCTTAGTGAGACCCTGTCTCTAAATAAAAATATATATTTTTTAAAGGGCTGGGGATGTGACTCAGTGATTGAGCACCCCTGGGCTTAATCCTTGGAACACACACACAAAAAAGGGGGCCACATTCTATCTGAATATTTGTATTACATTCTCAAAATGACAAGATTATTGCTATGGTTTAAATAAATGTCCCCCAAAGACTCATGAGTTAGAGCTGATGTTACTAGGAGGAGGTGGTGGAAGCTTTAAGAGGCAGGGCCTGGTGGGGGGTATTAGGTCGTGGCGGGTGCACCCTTGAAGGAGATGGTGGGATCACAGCCCTTTCCTCTTCTTCTTTTTTGAGTCCCAGCTGTGCCGTGAGTGAATTTGCTCCCCCACACATTCCTGCCATGATGGGTTGTCCACATACCAGAGGCCTAAAAGCACAGATCCACCTGATTATGGGTGACTGGAACCTCCAAACCTGTGAACCCAAACAATACTTTTCTTATTATAAACTGATGATATCAGGTGTTTGTTACAGTAATGGAAAACTGACTGACACAGTTACAGATGGAGAACAGACTAGTGATGGTGAGGGATTATGGATGGCAGGGAAAAGGGGTAGTATTTGTAGCTCTAAAAGGGCAGCTTACAGGAGATCTTTGTGGTGATGAACTATTCTACATCTTGATCTAATTGTAATTTCAGGAATTTGCACCTGATGAAATGGAATAGAACCGTATACATACATTATACCAATATCATTTTCATGTTTCTGATAGTATTCTACAGTTACATAGATATAACCATCAGGGAAACTGGGTAAAAGGAACAAGGGACCTCTCTGTACTCTCTTTGCAACTTCTAGGGAACCTATAATGAAATTCACCCAAATTGAATAAAGGTAAAAATTTCAGAATTTTTTTTTAAAAAAAGGTGAAAATGTGATTGTTTTTATACCGCCCTCATATACAACACCTAACTTCGGTGGCTAACATCTCTGGTTTCTTCCAGGGTCATTCTGCCAGTTGTTACCACGTGAGCATGATGTGAAGTGTCTGTTTCTTCTGAAAGTCTCCCCTAAGAGACCTTTCACCCTTTCTCCCCATCTCCCTGGCTATCTGCTGTGTTTATGCAACTTCTTTCTTGCTCTCTTCGCCACACCTTATCTAGAGAAACCACACCCTAATCTTCCTATCACACTCTGTTCATCAGAACAGGTAGCAAGCAAACACAGTGTTTCTTCTGTATTGTGACCTACTAGAACTTTCCTCCTGTACAGCCTGCTTTTAAATCCCTGTTCAAACCTGCCTGGCTTCTCGTTATCACCAACTCTAACCTTGGGGCAGCTATTTAAAAATATTTTCTGACCAAAGCAGCCCGCTGAATTTGGTGTATTCTTTCTCATTCTTTCATTATCATATGTGGACTTTCCCTAGCCAGATTGCTGAAAATAACTCTGTTTCTCTTCTCTTCCAGTAAATGATTTCTAAGATCAATAACATTCCCTGAACAGGCCAGGGAATTCCAACTTTGACAAAACCATGGGTAGAATGAAGGAGGGAGGGACTCAGAGATCAGGGACTCTTGCCTTAGATCCTTCAGATACCTTGTCTGAATGTAGGGATCTTGCGCCCCCACATACCACACAAGGGATGCTACCTGGTACTAGGTGCCTGGGCGAGATTTCGGGCTACCACCATGCCTCCCACCATCTTCTTTCAGTATTTCTACTGATTCCTACTGGGAACCAGTGTCTGTTGATGACATTTCTACTTTTTGTCTATAAGCTTTTCTTCTTTCTGTAAAGTGATTTTTAAAAAATTTTTATCTGTATGCTCAAAGTTAAAGTCATACTGTACCATACTTGTGAAGGAGGACAGCATTCCTCTACCAAATACTTCATCCCATGACCCAGAGACAGCAACTTTGATCTCTTTCTTCCATTTCTCCTGATATTTGCCATACTTACACTTCTATTACAGACTTGAAAATGTTGGACATTGTCTCTTGACATTCTAACTAATGATGAGAATTCTACCCTCTTGCTACCTTCTCTAGTACAATATTTGCCCTACCCCCAATTCAATAGCATAATTCTTTTTGTTAAATTGATATTTAGTTTTTTCATTTTAATGTTCCTAGGTATGGCAAATAGTATAGTATTATTGTATTTCTTCTCTTTGACAACTTTTTGTCTTACCTGTAGTTATTATTTGCCTTTTCTTTTTCTTAGCTTTGACTTACTTGTCCCTGTGCTTTCTGAACTCACCCACAGAACTGTAAAATGACTCTTAAAAAACAATTTTCTCATGGTAAAACTTCTCAGATTATCTCACCAGTTTTTAAACCTGGAGGTTACTTTCTGGGACCCTAAAGTCTTTCTAATAATCAGGCTGGTTACTCTTAAGACCCACTGCAAAACCCTCATTCTAGGATTTTTCTTTTCTTCTTTCCCATATCATGTTCTGTGCCAGTTTGGTTTCCTCGAGAAAGAGATACCAAGACAGAGTTAAGAGTATAAAAAAGTGATTGAGGAATACTACCTATGAAAGGAAAAAGGAAGAACAGGATTAGCAGGGGAGCTGTTCACCTATGTTGCAAACCTGACAAACCAGCACAGTGGGGAGAGCCAGTGCAAGCAATGTCCTTTAGAGAGACTCTACGATGGGTAGAAATGGGCAGGTCCTTTTATCAACACTGTGCCCAGTTGTTGACTAAGGGCCACCCCAAGAAGAATGTGACCTTGGTTTGAAAACCAAGGCAGATCCCAAAGGAGTTACTAGCTAGAAGCTGTCAGCTGACCACACAACTTTCAGTTGGGTGGCAAGTCATTTTCTCAAGGGAGTCTGAGCAGTGAATTTCCAGGTTGGCATAGATCCCGGTTTGTGAATTCCATGTCTTCTTTTCTATTTTGTGCCCTCATTTTGGCAGAGTCCATTCTCAGTCGTTTCTCGAAAGAACACTTTGAATATGAAGTGTTTGAGACCTCGAATGTCTAAAAATGGCATTATTCTATCCTCATACTTGACATTTTGGTTGCATAGAGAACTCCACCTCCTTTTGACATAATTTTATTGACACACTTTGTGGTCTTCTGGATTCTGATGTCCCTGTTGATAAAGCTGATGCTGTTCTGTTTCCCGTTCCTGGGAGTCTCAATTTTTACCCTGCTTTTTTCTCTCTCTGAAAACTTTAAGGCTCTTCTCTTTATTCCGAGGGTAATCACCACTCTAAATTAAAACTATGTGACTTAGTGAGTCCTTTTTATTTATTAGATTGGACACACAATGACCATGTTCAGTCTGGTGAATAATGTGTTGAGAAATATGCTGTATTACCTATTTAGTAATTTTCTTCATTTAATTTTTCCAGTCTTTCTTAAACTTCTGTTACTCAGATGTAGAAACTTTCTGTATTGACCTACAAATATTTTTGATCTTTTCTTTCCAATTTCCTATCTTTTGTCTTTCTATCAACTCTCTGAGAGAGATTTCATCTTCTATGTTTTTGAATCTTTAATCTTGGCTATCATGGTTCAAATTTTCAAGGGCATTGTGTTAGTCAGCTTTTTGTAACTGTGACCAAAATACCTGATAAGAACAACTTAGAAAAGCAAATATTTATTTTGGCTCATAGTTTCAGAGGTTCAGTCCATGGTCAGCCAAGTCCATTGCTCTGGGCCCAAAGTGAGGAAAAACATCATGGTGAAATGGTGGGCAGAGAAGCACTACTAACCTCATAGAGGCCAGGAAGCAGAAAGAGAGGGCCACAGGCATACCCTCAGTGACCCTTTTTCTCTAGCCACACCCCACCTGCTTACAGTTACCACCCAGTTAGTCCATTCCAACTTGGATGGACTGATTAGATTATAGCTCTTACAGCCCACTTGTTTCATCTCTGAGCATTCCTCCATTAACACAGAAGATTTTGTAGGGGGGCACCTCATAGCTAAATCAGAGCTGGCACTTTTTCTGATCTCTGATTATCCACTCACAACATCCTGTTCTTATTTCATAGACATATTATCTCTTCCCTATCTTTGAGGATATTAGAAATTTGTTTTAATTCTCTCTCTGTTATCTCTATTTCCTCCAAGTTCTTTTATTATGTATGTTTTTTTTTTCTCATGTTGAAGGTTTTGCTTAAATACTTCGTGATTTTTTGTTGTTTGATCAAGTTTAAAACTGAAATACTGTAGAACCCATTGAAAGGTATATTGGTGGGGCTTTTAAATGGTAGGCTCTGCCGTCATTTTGTATTGCCATGATAAAATACCTGAGAGTGGGTACTTTATAAATAAATGAAGTTTATTTAGCTCACAGTTTTGAAGTCCAAATGCATGGCACTAACATCAGCTTCTGGTGGGGGCCTCATGTGTCAGGAATTCATGTGAAAGACACAGAGAAGAGCAGGGTCATGTAGTGAGAGAAGAAGCAAGAGAGCAAGCAGAGGGAGGCAAACTCACTTTATAACAACTGGTTCTTGAGAGAGCTGACCCACTCCTGTGAGATGGTTATTAATCCTTTCTGAGGGTGGCACTCCATGACCTAAGCACTTTCCAGTGGACCTACCTCGTAATGACACCACCATCTTTCAATTCTGTTACAATGGGGATTGAGCTTCAGGCGCAGGAAACTTTGGGGCACAAACCATATCCAAACCAGCATTTTCCTTCAAATGGGGCTCTGGAAATGTCAGGATCTATAGGTCTTTTCTCTGGAATTTTAAAGTTTCTTCTATAGAAAAAAACCCTCCAGTTTCTGCATGAGTGCCCCAACCCACGCTGCTATTGTTCTGAGCGCCAGGAAGGGAGGGCTGAGGCACTCTCCACTTGTGCACTGATTTTTACTGTCTCCCTGTTTTCAACAGAAGACAAATCCTCTCCTAGGATCTCATATTCTGGAATGAGGAGACTCTAATGTTCAAATTTTCCAGAGAATAGCCTGTGTGGTGGCGCGCACCTGTAATTCCAGCTACTGGAGAGGCAGAGGCAGGAGAATCACAACTTTGAGGCCAGCCTGAGTATCTTAAAATAAAATTAGGAGGCTGAGTTTTGCTTGGGTGGTAGAATGCTTACTTAGCGTGTGTGAGGCACTGGGCTCGAATCTCAGCACTGCATATAAATTAATAAAATAAAGGTCCATAAACAACTAAAATATATACATATATTTTAAATTTTTAAATTAAATTAAAAGTGCTGTGTGTATAGTTCAGTGGTAAAAGTGCTTGCCTAGCATGTGTGAGGCCTTGGGTTCCATCCCCAGCACCATACCCACAGTCTCTCTCATCTTCTCTCCCTCATGAATAAATGTCTAATTTATTTATTTATTTATAAATTAGACATTTATAAATGTCTCTTCCTCCAGAAGAAGGAAGAGGAGAGGTATGGGGTGGTGGTGGTAAAAGTCACAGCATTACAAAATTTCTTTCTATAATTTTCCACAGTCCCCTGTTTTCATTTCCATAATTAACCTACAACTTCTAAAGTACCTAACACTCAGATTCCTGAGACCTTCCACGTTTCTGTGGTGTGAATTGGCTCTACTCTCACTGGGCCTCCTGCTGTCAGCACTTGGATCTTGGGTTCCTCAGCTCTGTTCTATCAGTCACAACTCCTATATCCACGTCTTCCAAACCTTTTCTACTTGTAAGTGGAACTTCTCTACTTCTAAGTGTCTCCTTTACTTGGTGAGGGGGTGGTGGTGTGTGTTTATCATATTTATTTTTACTGATGGTCTTTCAGACAGAAGAGATATAAATGCATGTTTTTAATGTACCATGTTTAATCGAAAATCCCTGACATGAATTACCATTAATCTTACCGGAAGATGCTAGTCATTTCCCTTTGCCTTTATTCCAATTCTTGTGAACATTCAAGCATCCCTGTGACACATTTCGGGAAAAATCACAGTTCCAGCCTCCCATGGCTCACTGGCAATGCTGTTTCCTTAATTATCCTAGATGTGACACAGTGTTCTTTCTGCAATGGGTATGTTAGTCAAGATCCATTTGGTTCTTTTCCTTGCTCTCTTGGCAGGTGTTTTGCTATAACTTCATTTTGTGATTCATATCCCAGGCTTTGGTATTTAAGGGCAGAATAGGAGTGATTGCTGTGTAATGTCCTAACTTCTCCATAGAAATCCAGATCATAAGCCCCAGGATTTTTAAACTCAAAGATGAAGGGCTGGCTGCTTAGAGAGAGTAAATGTTTTCACTAAAAGCATAAGAACAATCTTTTCACAAGCACAAAAATGTGCTTGCCTCCCACCTTTTCCAAGAGCCATAAAATTGCTCAGAGTGAAAAGGACTTCAAATGTCCAATGGAAAACTCAGATGGTGTTTAGAGCCCTGCTCCCCACTCAGCCCTCAAGGGGCGGAGACTGTGCTTGCCGCACCTCTGGGAGGGAAACCTACTCCCCCTCTAGGCAACCCCTTTACCTTTTTTGTCTTGACTCTTCCTAGTTTTTCATCTACCACTGATTATGTGCCCAGCTGTCTGCTAAGAACTTTGCAAACACTTCATTCAATCCTCACCACAGCCCTAGAAGTGTTGTTACTCTCGTTTTGCAATTGAGAAAATCCAGAGCTGTACTGCTTGTCTAGAAGCACAGCCAGACAGCGCAGCACCAGCAGGTGCACAGCAGTGGGTCTGGATATGAGTCCTTGCTCTATTTATTTTTTCTTTTGTCAGCCCATGATAACCCCTCCCTCGAGTTTCTACCCATCGAAGATGTTTTTATCCTTTGGAATCATAGGGTGAAAGCCAATCCTCTCTTGTACATGAGCACTCTAGCTATTTCAAGATGTTTATCAGATGTCCATTCTACTCCAGGCTAAAGTTTTCTAGGGGGAAAAAAAATGAGAAGAGAAGATCAATATCTGTTTTAAAAGTATTAAGTGTACTTCTCCCTCGGTTTCTAAGCTGCTTTCCTACTTGAGGCTCTGGTTCAAACTTCATAACAGGACAGGCTCTGGATCTTCTCAGGGTGTGGTTGGAAGCTGCTGCCCAGGGATCAGCTGTGACTCTGCCCTACACCCACCTTTGCAAAGAATCAAAATGCGCCTGTATGGGCCCAGATCACCCTTGACTTCCTGGCATAGCCAGCATGTCAGCCGCTAAAGGTACCCCACTTTTAATGGACTTCTTTCAGGAAGAGATCCAGCCAAGTCCCAGATCAGTAGTAATTGCTTAAAAAAAAAGGGGGGGGGTCTTATGGACTTTGTTGTGTATCATTAAAGTAGCTTCAAATTATAGATTCCACATTGAACAACTGCATATATAAATCTACCTAGATTGCACAATTCTTTATTTCCAAGTAGGTTTGTTTCACTGTGCTTTTGCCCAAATCTGTCTGATCATAATTCCTAGGAGAACCAGTGAGGTGGTGCATGCCTATGATCCCAGGGGCTCAGGAAGCTGAGGCAGGAGGATCACAAGTTCAAAGCTAGCCTCAGCAACTTAGTGAGGCCCTAAGCAACTTAGTGAAACCCTGTCTCAAAATAAAACATAATTTTTAAAAAGGACTAGGCATGTGGCTCAGTGGTTAAGTTCCTATGGGTTCAATCCTTGGTATTAATACTACTACTAATAATAATTCCTAGGAGAGCCAATGTGAATTATTAGTAAACCTTTCTCCAAGGGATTCTCATGAGTTTGAAAAGAAAGCATTGCTCTGAGGAATTCATTGCCTGAAATTCTATTCCTTGTATGTATTTAAAACCTAGGGGGCTGAGAAGGTAGAATGCTTGTCTAGAATGTGCAAGGCCCTGGGTTCAATATCTAGTACTGCACAAAATTAATTAATTAATTAATATTAAATTTTTTAAAAAATTTAATTTGGAAGAGAAACAGAGTTCAATGAAGTTTCTAATGGTTAATTTTATGTGTCATCTTGGCTGAGCCACAATGCCCAGATATATGGTCAAATATTATTTTGGATCTTTCTGCAAGAGTATTTTAGATGAGATTAACATTTAAATTGGTGGTTTTTGTGTAAAACAGATGCCCTCCATAGTGTGGGTGGGTCTGATCCTATCAGCTGATGCCCTGAATAGAAAAAAATGATTGCTGTCATGCTTTCAACCCCTGTCACGAGTGAATCCTATAGCATGTGACTTTGAACTTGAATTACAACACTTGCTCTCTCCTCAGCCTGATTGCCCATCCTTCAGATTTTGGACTTGATAGCCTTAGCCCTCATAATTTTATGAGCCAATTACTTGAAATCAATCTCACTCTCTCTCTTTCTCTCTCTCCCTTTTGGTTCTGTTTCTGGAGCATCCTAATTGATATTAAAGTCAAACTTTTTTTTAAAGGTGATAAATCAAATAAGAGCTACTAATCTCTTTTTGGTGACTGGCTGCTGTTTTAGAAACATTTTGAAATATTTGCATCGCAGAGGGGAGTGGATAAAATATTGGAAAAGAAAGGAGGGGAGTTGTAGTATGCAGAAGGGGTCTGGATGACAAAGTTAAAAGGTAATTACTGCTGGACACTGTGGTGTACGCCTGCAATCTCAGTTACTCAGGAGACTAAGGCAGGAAGAGCGTAAGTTTGAGGTCAGCCTGGAATACAGCAAGGCCTTATCTCCAAATAAAATTTAAAAAGCGGGGGATGTAGTTCAGTGGAAGAGCGTCCCTGGGTTGGATCCACAGTACTACCTCTAAAAAGTAATTGTTGCTTTAGGAGTCAACAAAAAGACTGTGAAAACCTTGCTTTAACCTTGCTATGAAAAATAGCCCATAATCAGATACTTCTAGAAAGCAGCAGGGGCAAAGACTGAGTTGGGCTTTTTTTTTATTAGTCCTCAGATTAACCGTGGGCCTTGTGCGTGCTAAGCACATGCTCTACCACTGAACTGCAACCCTAGCCCTATTTTTAATACTAGATTTTTAAGTCAGACTGACAGATAATTTACACATGATAAAACTCTCTTTTAAAGTAGAATATTGCATGAGTTTTGGTAAATGTATAAACTTGTATAACCACTATGACAATTAAGATGCAGAATATTTTATCACTTTGAAATTCCCCTGAATTCCTTTTAGTCAATTTCCTTCACCATTTCCAACCCCTGGCAATCACTGATTTGTTTTCTTTCAGAACTGTATACTTTTAAATTTTCTAGTTCCATTAAATGAAGTCACACTGAATGTGGCTTTTTATGTCTGACATCTTTTACTCAGCATAGGTTTCTAGAACTAGGTTCATCTAACATGGTTGGCATGGAATGATAGCCTCTCCTTTGTGTTGCTGAGTGATGTGCATGTATCCATTTATCCATTCACCAGTTAATAGACATTTGGGTTGTTTCCAGTTTGAGGCTATTATGAATAAAGTTGCTATGAACATTCCCATTCAGTACTTTTGCAGACATGCCTGCATTTCTCTGGGTAAATACCCAGGAGTGGGATTGCTGCCTCATATTCTAAGCCAACACTTACCTTTGAAATATATTGCTCAGTTGTTTTTCAAAGTGGCTGGATCATTTTAGATATGAATCAACAATATAGTGCTGAATGTTTTTGAAAAACAAATTCATTGTAGACAAATATACAAACACTTTTGTTCTGTGACATCAGCACCGACATAGAGTCAGTTTTGTGAAAAATAGTAATTAAGAATGCTGGTCCTGGAGTTAGATTGAACTGGGTCCATTAATGATTTCAACAAAATTGCTTCTGTAATTTTGGGTAGGTTACAAGCCTATTTCTTTCTTCCATAAATTGGAGATAATAACAGATCCTCTCTGCTTAGTGATGTTATGAGGATTAAGTGAAATAAAATACATAAACTCCTAATGCAATGCCTGATACATAATTTATGATTAATGAAAGTTACTGTTGGGCTGGGGATATAGCTCAGTTGGTAGAGTGCTTGCCTTGTATTCACAAGATCCTGGGTTCTAATTCCCAGCACCACACAAAAAAAGTTACTTTTATTATTTTTATTACCTTCTTTGAATAGTGTTTGTTGTAGTAGGGTTTTACCATATGAGAATATGAACCATGGACTTAACATCTTTGCCGTTTCTTTTAGAACTCAGGAAAGCCACAATAAGGTGAAAAGGATGTTTTGTCATTGATGCAAGATATTTGTAGTTATTTGGAATGAACAACTGGCAAATCATTTTATATCTTCTCTAAACTTTCTGACTTCAGTTTTCTAATTTGTAAAGCAATAATTCTTCTCCCATGTCTCTCATATATTTAATTATGAAAGACCAAACATTTTAAACTGTAAAGTTTAAACATTTGAAAATTTTAAACTGTAAAGTGCTTTATCAATATTTGCCACCAATGAAAGGTTTAGAGGAAAACTTTCATAAGCTATGATTTAATTAGAAACTTAAGATAAAGGTATCCTTTTATAAACTTTCTGCTTCTACCGTTGACTGGGGAAAAAAATAAGCTGATAGCTGGAGAAGGTTACAAAAAGAATCTTTTGATTAAAATAAAAGATGTAAGAAATGGATATTGCTTGAATATGGTTTGTCCCTTCTGAAGCTTATGTTGAAAGTTAATCCCCAATGTGCTATTAAGAGGTGAGACCAAGTGGAACTTGAAAGAGGTGATTAGGGCTCTGCCTTCATGGATGGACTATTCCAATCATGTGATTAATGATTTAATGAGTTACCTCCAGTGTAGGGCTGCTCTAAAAGCCAACTTCCTTATGCACTTCCTTATCACTGTCTTATCATGTGATGTCTGTGCTGACTGAGGACTCTGCCAGCAAATGCAAATGCAACACTATCATCACCAAATGCAACACTAAACTGTGAACCAGAACTATTAGTCAAAACAAAACAAAAAGTTATGCTCTTTTTTCTTTATAATTTACTCAGTCTACGGTATTGTGTTATTAGCAAAAAAAAAACAAGAGTAAGACAAATACCAAGAAGGCCAAGCTACCACTTATATCCCAAACCAACACCAATATAAAAAGAACATACATAGCACGTTTCACATGCTACAGAAAGTCAACAAGCTGAATTCCCTGAAATAATTTAGTAGCTACAGAAATTTGTCAGTGTACACATCCAAACATCTGCTTATGGTTGTGCATTTAGAGGACACATGAATTTGAATGATGCCACTTGAAGTTCCTTTTTTTAACCTTTAACTAATTAATTGATTGATTTTTATGTGGTGCTGCAGAGAACCCAGTGCCTCACACATGAAGGCCAGCACTCTACCACTGAGCTACAGCTGCAGCCCCTTGAAATTCTTTTTGAGACCCTAATAATTGTACTAAAAGAAGAAGAGAAAAAGGAGGAGGAGGAGAAGGAGAAGCTATTTACACAATGGAATTTTAGACAGTACCAGGAAAGTTTTAATAGAAATATAAATTATTTAACTCTGCTGGAGCCATGTGGGAGAACAAAATATAAAGTACAAAATTGCATTTGGGAACAGAAAGGTTATATGTATTCAGAATGGAAAAGAATTAATTGTGCCTTCCATAATTTATGAGAAGTGCCAGGCAGTTAGCCTAAGCTTCTAAATCGTGTTCTCTTTCTTGGGACCTGGCAACTGAGGGTTTGGTCTCATCCATTTTGTAGAGGAAATCCAATTTTACCCTACAGAAAGGGGAGGGGAATGAAGGAGACCTTTTTTATTATTAAATATTTTTCAGTTGTATATGGACACAATACCTTTAGTTTTTATTTATTTTTATGTGGTACTGAGGATTGAACCCAGTGCCTCATGCTTGCTAGGCAAGCACTCTACCACTGAGTCACAACCCCAGCCCAGAAGGGGACCTTTGACACGGCTGCCCCTCAGACTCATCACATTGATGTGGATTCCCAATAGTAGACACTTAGCATTTCTTATTTAATAAATTACTTTTCTACTAAGTGAAGTTGAGCATTTGTCATAAGTTGGTTTTAAAACTCAGAAGCAATGAAATTTTGTTTTAAATTTGCTAATGGATAAATGCAGTCATCTATTATTTTTTCCATGTATTTAGTGTAGACATTTTGATATTTGCTGTAGTCTGAAATTAGCATGTATGGACACATATACAGAAAACACATTTCACCCAGAATGCAGCCTAAAATGTCACAATTCAGAAGCATTCACTGAACATCACCTCATGACAGTCACTTTCACAAACATGATCACATTTCATTCTCATGACAACTCTGTGGAATATGTATCTACATCATCATACATTTTTACATATATAAAATGTGTAATAAAATTGATATTGAGAAAATCAAGCTACCTCATAGATCCCCAATCCAAGTCTACCTGAATGTAAAACAAGAATACAGACTGAGGGTGTGGCTCAGTGGTAGAGTGCTTACCTAGCATGCACAAGGCCCTAAATTTAATCCCCAGCACCCCCCATCACACACACACACACAAAACCACACAGCAATTTTTACTTGACAGTAAGTCAATGAGCTGAATTTACTGCAATAATTTAGTGGCTACAGGGGAATGGTTTGTCATCCTCCTGGTAATGATAAATATATATGCACATATTTATTTAAAAATTTTTAAGTATATATGACATATATACAGTAAAGATATAAAATGATTAAATATATACCTAAATACACACACACACACAGTGAATAATACACACACATATATATGGTAAGTATATCTGTAGTTGATAAATATACAGTATAATATGTGTATTATATTTGTACAGATGAAGAAACTGTGGCCCAGAATAGTAAAATAACTTTCCCAACATTTTTCACATCTAGGAAGCAGGATAAATGGAATGGAAATTCATGTTCTGCCACATGGAACAAATGTATATCCCAAGAACTAAAGACATGAAAACTCTACAAATACCATATTTTGATATGTGAGCCCCAGGAAAATTTCTGGGATACATTAATTATTCTCTGAGGAAGTCAACCTCAAAAGTGGAACATCCTTCTCCTGTATCACTAATTTCCTTAGTATCCTGACATAAATCTGTAATCCGTAAATATCTCAGCATATCTTGAATTTATTTCTGGTTCCAACCCAGAATGACTTGTGGGATAATAAGTACTATTTAAGTTTATTACCAGTTGTGTTATTTATTCACTAATTGCTTTCAAACATTAGTGTTTTCTGAATATAGGGTACACATTCTCTCTTTAACCATTCTCTCAATATTTCAACAAACTTTGTTCATATCCTCCCCCTTAATTAAGAATATTCAATTTTGGGGGAGGGGTAGGGGGGCTGAGGATTGGATTTAGGGGCACTCAACCACAGAACCAGATCCTCAGCATTGTTTTGTATTTTATTTAGAAACAGAGTCTCGCTGAGTTGCATAGCACCTTGCTTTTGCTAAGGCTGGCTTTGAACTCTCAATCCTCCTGCCTCAGCCTCCTGAGCTGCTGGAATTAGGCATGCACCACTGTACCCAGTGAGAATATTATATTTCTAAGTCTGTCTGAATCTGTCCTTGCCAAAAGCCTCTTGACTGAAGAAATTGACTCTGAGCATTCTGCAGATAAAAGAAAAGCTAATACTTTTAGCTGGGCTCTTTAATAGGCCTCTTACAGTGGGGTGTTCTCTCTCTGCCCTCTGACCTGCAGGTCCACCTCCATACACCTGCTCCTCCCTCTGCCCACTCCAAAAACTGATGATTTACTAGTATATATGAGTTTCACACTGTTAATAGGTCACAATTCTCCTCCCTTTCTGTTGAGTGATATTTTCATCTTAGATAGCCATTACATTAGGAAGAAAATTTTGAGCAGAATCAAGCAAAAGATGTGGCAGAATGAGAAAATGAGCACTTTATTTGACAGCCCAAAGTGTTGTGAATTGCACATGTAGTGGGTATCAGAAAAACCTGTAGATTCCTGGGCTCAATCCCAGACCCACAGAATGAGCATCTCTGGGGTAGACTCCAGATATCCACAATTAACTAGGTTCCCTGGAGACATTCTGATACAAGTGGTCAGAAACACTGCAAGAATATGATGTGATAAAACCTATCTCCCCTGGAAAGAGAAAGCTCAGCTGATCAAAAGCTCATGTTTTTCATGGCCTCTCACTTGTGGCAGAAAATCCTACTTGGCGCATGATTGATTTGAGGGGCTCTTATCCTTCTGGAGAGTCTAAAACAAGAAACAAAACCAACCCAACCCAGAATCTACCCATCTAGTCATATAAAGACTGCCTGAAGGAGAAGCAACATTGGTTTACCTTCTCGTCCAGGATTTGAACTGACTTTTTCAAAAGTCAGTTGAAAAAGATGATAGAATTTGAGATCTGTGAGCTTTGCCTCTAAAGAACACATAGAAAACCCTTGTTTTTTGACCTGAGAAATGCATAACTGTCCCATGCACAATCAGATAATCCCTAAAATGCCTTTCCCCTGGTCTAACTCAATTCAGATAACTGCATTTGTCTGTGAGAAACCCTCAGAGAAAACATTCAGGCCAAATGATCTCATGCCTGAATTTTGCAAAACAATATGTGCACAAGACCAGAATTTATATCTTCCAAAGTGTGCCTTTCCCAAATCTAGCCTCAGGGTGCTCTTCAACAACGTGGTTTCTCTACCACCTCTGAGTCACTTCCTAGGCCTGGATCCAGGGCAGCTTGCAGACCCCTGGCCACCACAGAGGCTACATGAGAAAGCAGTTCTGTTCTATATCTAGGAATGGCGTCTTTTAAAATTATTTTACGCTTATCTCACCCATTTCACTATCCCAGATGTTTTTAAAAAGGAGTTAGCATGGATAAAAGCAATGTGTTTTTTCCCCCTCAAAATAATTAACATTTTCTTATTGTGCCCAATTGAGAGCAACATCAAAGATGTGGTGGTGAAAATGCCTGACAACCCAAAGATGTTAGAGTGGGCTTGAGCAAAACTGTGTAACTGTTTGCTGCCCTGGGGGATTAACCACCTTTGTACTTGCTTTTGGAAGGGAGGGGTAACCAAGCTCTACCTGTTTTGTTTCAGATTGGTGGAAGAAGTGGGAAAAATAGTTCTGAATTGACCCTTCACCTCTGACCCCAAACAACTGACACTGACACTTCTTTGCATTTGTGTATATTAGACAATGTCTTGGTGGTTGAAAAACATAGACACCATTTTCCTAGTTGTCACTTCCAGAAGGGTTGCCCTCTATGTGACATGGAAGATATCTATTGAGGGGAGCAGTCGAGAGTGTTACTCTGTGCCCTGTCTCAGGAGGGGAGGTTTCAACTGTCAGATTTAGTCCTAAAAGTGTCCTGGATAGCCTACAGAATGGGAGAGAATCTGTCATTCATCTGACAGAGAATTAATATCCAGAATAGATAAAGCACATAAGAAAAAAAAAAGACCAAAAGAACAAGCAGTCCAGTTAATAGGTTGGCAAATGAGCTGAAGAGACACTTCTCAAAAGAAGAAACATAATTTGCCAATGGTTACATTAAAAAATGCGCAACATCTTTAGCCATTGGGAAAATGTAATCAAAACTACAAGATTCCATCTCACCTGGTCAGGATGGCTATTATGAGGGAACAAAAATTAGCAAGTACTAGCAAGGATGGAGGTAAAAAGGAACACTTATACACTAGGTGTGGGAATTTCGGTTAATACAGCTATGAGGGAAATCCATATAGAGATTCCTCAAAAAACTAAAAATATGATTCAGCTATATACCACTCCTGAGTATATACCTGAAAGAATCAAAGTCAGCATTCTGTAGAGAGACTTGCATACCCATGTTTATTATAGCACTATTCACAATTGCCTAGTTATGGAATAGCCTAGATAGTCATCGACAGATGACTAAATAAAGAAAGTGTGAGATATATATTTATCTCCAAACACACACGCACACACACACACACACACAAAATGGAATGTTACTCAGTCACAAATAAGAACAAAATTATGTCATTTACAGGAAAATGGATGGAACTGGAGATCATCATATTAAGTGAAATAAGCCAGACTCAGACAAGTATCACATGATTTCTCTCTTATTTGTGGAATCTAGTGTGTGTTGGGGGGGGAGGGCGGGGAGATGACATTAAAGTATAAGGGAGCCTCTTGGAAAAGAGGAAGGGAGGGAAAGGGAAAGTAACAGGGAGGGTAAATGAGATCAAAGTCTAATTATATGCATGCTTGAAGATGTCCACAGAAGAAACAAAGAGAAGCTGGGTCCCTGTCATTCTGTATATTAACATATATTAATTGTTTTGTACAGCTAATTTGTACTAGTAGTTATAATAACTTTAAAAAGTGTTCTGGAGACTGATCTGTGTCCCCCACAGGAAGACACAGCCAATCTGAGAGCTACAGGATGATACCACTGGGTCTCAAAGACTCAACACATGGTCTACTGCAGATACCTCTTCTGGTTTTGTTGTAAGGTCTGAAATCCCACCGTAGGCAATTTATGTGAATTGGTATAAGTCCTCTGTGAGTGGTCCATAAGAATAAATTGGGGGCCTAGAATGTTCTTCCTATAGTCCTATTTTTTTTTATCTTACTCAACGGGTCCTATAAAAATCAGATAATGCCTCCTGCAGAAAGCTATTCCATTATTGGCTCCTGGCCTGTGTATGAGCCCTTATAACCAAATGCAGTGTAGTCACTTCCTGTTTGTGGATAGTATTCTCTACTGGCTTATTCTGTCTCCTTCATTCATTATTGTGACTCCACTGGGCCTGACACCTTGACTAAAGACTTATTTGTTGAATGAGCCCCAGTATCTTTGACTATAAAATGACAATGGTTATAATGCATTTCTGGGTGTGTTTGTGAGTAGGAGATGAGATAATTCATGTCAAATTGTTGGAAAAACATAAAGCCCCTGGTGCAAATGGAAGTCACTGTGTTAGTTTTCCAGGACGCATAAAAGGGGTCCCTGAAAGGGGTCCCTGAAAGGGGTCCCTGAAAGGGGACATACAGACCTTACCCACTTTGAATGTTTTCCTGGGGTCAGTTTTAACTGCACACAGAATCACACTGGGAAGAACTTTGCTCTGTCTTTATGTCAAGATCCTTTGCTCTGTGTAAATCTGAAAGAATTTAACCAGGGGTGGTCCCAGAGCTTATTCATTTTATAGAATGAATAACCAGAGGTTGGAAAGTCAGACACTAATTCTCACAGAATCTGTTTAATAAGTAGTTTGGTGGATAATTGCATTAATTATTAAAGTTGAGAGTATGAGGTAATAAGCAAGAATTTGCTCAGTACCTGTATATACCAGAGTGGAAGGTTGTAGGGAATTATTAGAACCAATGCCAGAAGCTGCCTCCTCTCCCAGGCTGACCACAGCTGCTTGGAGAGAGGTGGTTTGCATATTTTTTATGTGGTTTGGGGGATCTAACCCAGGGTCCTGTGTATGCTAGGTAAGTGCTTTACCACTGAGCTCTACCCAGCCCTGTCTGGACAGACATGGAAAGCGGTGGTTCAATCCTTCTCACTGTGAAGAAGTAAAGCCATGGCTGAGCTATGCTGTTGGGATTGACAGGAGTTTGGACAGAGACTCTGAGACTGAGTCTGTCTTGGAAACATGAACTAGAAGAACCTGTGCACACCAAAGCAAAGAAAGCCAGTCTATCAAAAGACATAGAGAGGAGGCTGCCATTTCACCAGACCTGTCTGTGTGTCAAGGTCAACACTCAGAAAGGGCATTTTATTTAAAACATAGATTAAAATATGCTGGAAATGGAGAGGGTCATAAAGTAACACACTTGTATTTAAGACTAAAAAAAATAAATAAATAGAAAAAAATCACCATGCTTACTTACGGTGAATGCCAGAGTATATAATAATTTGTGTGCTAACACTAGAGGCACTTTCCGACTAGAAGTTCAAGTTCTTTATCAAGATGATAGTAGTATCTTATTAATTGGTAAGCTCATAGGAAAAATTAATTGCCCAAGATAAAATTCAATGTTCTGTGAATGGTGGGAAATGGAGGTAAAAGGGGACTCATGCCAGCCTGAGATGGAGGGGGTGACAGTATATCTGGCTGTGGTGTGAAGCTGGTAGACAAAAGGGTTTCATGGGATGAGGGTGACAGAGGTGGCTGTGACCAACAGTTCACCCATGCACAGCTAAGACTTCAGTGGGTTGTACGTATTGGACATAGTTCTCCTCTAGAGAAGAAAGGACTCACAGGGAAGCTGGCTGCCTGTCATTCTGTAAACACAAAATACTATGCTGCCTTTACAAGACTTGCATATGACAGGTCTTTACATCTCAGGACTTCCTGAAGACTTCCCCCCTGAGTTGATATTTTTATTTTTGTGTTTTTAGTTAAGACTTCAAAGTGCCTCCTCTTTTACTTAAAATCTTCTGTGCTCTTATTCACGTCTTTCTTTCCTTTCCTTGTCTTTAATTTTCTTTCATTTTCTCAAGTATCATATATATTTTCTTGCTTTTGCTTTTCTTTCCTACCAACCCCCTTTTTGCTTTAAAATTTGCAAGAGGGAGGAAGAGCAGGAAGAAAAGATTAACATTAAACAGATTCATGAGGTGGGATGGAAAGGGAGAGAAAAGGGAAATTGCATGGTAATGGAGGGAGACCCTCATTGTTATACAAAATTACATATAAGAGGTTGTGAGGGGAATGGGAAAATAAACAAGGAGAGATATGAATTACAGTGGATGGGGTAGAGAGAGAAGATGGGAGGGGAGGGAGGGGGGATGGTAGAGGATAGGAAAGGTAGCAGAATACAACAGTTACTAATAGGGCATTATGTAAAAATGTGGATGTGTAACCGATGTGATTCTGCAATTTGCATTTGGGGTAAAATTGGGAGTTCATAACCAACTTGAATCTAATGTATGAAATATGATATGTCAAGAGCTTTATAATGTTTTGAACAACCAATAAAAAAAAATTAAAAAAAAAATTTGCAAGCAGAGAGAAAAAAAGGTAACCTCCATCCCCGTGTATCTGCCTTGCTTGCTTTTTGACATGATCTTTATGCCATTGCAATAGTTCAAGCCCACTGCATCTTAGAGCAACAATATTTAAAGTTTAAAAGAACTGTAACCCTGGGGCCATTTGCAGAGTGCTCATTCTATAAGCACAAAGTCTAAGTGCGTTTGAATGTCAGCTTATCTCAGATTCCCATTTGTGGTTCATTTAAATGATAAGTAAACTCGATTTATTGCTCTAATCTTGTACAGACTGAACTCAAGATCTGCCTGAACATTGCTGGTCCTCTTCCAAGTCTACATAAGTTCCAGGGATCACCTCCCCATAGCTCTTCACTGTGATCCAAGGTTCTTTATCTGCCAAATTGTGTATTATGTGGGGAGTTTGGTGGTGCTGGTGGTTTTCTTTTCTGGCTACTTCTTTACATTCATAAACAAAAAAAATAAGCTATGCAATACTCTTCGCAGTAGGTAATCAAATCCATCCATCCTTTCTTTAATTGAATGTTCAGTGCCTGCCATGAATCCAGCACTATGCTTGATCTTGGGGAGGCAGTGACGACACTCACAGAAACATGACAATCCAGCTTCTCTGCGGGGGCTCACAGTCTAGCAGATGTCTCACAATAGGTAGTTATAGGGTCGGGACAGTCCTGAGTGGTTCAGTTCAACACCATCTCCAAGAAGAGGTTTACATTATTCAGAGATTTACATAGACATTCTTTAATGACATCTCATTCTCGCTGTCATTGTTAAATTTGACTGTTTCTTTTTACTCTTAACTGTAAGGAATCCCTTTTGTTTGGCCTTCTCCGAAAGAAAACTCTACATGTGTTTTTGTAGGCAGCTCTCTAGCTGACCTTTCCTATTTTTCCATGATACCACTTATCCCTTGAATGTTCTTTTCTTCAAGAGTTACTGCAGACCTCTTGAACATCCCTGAACACCTAACTTGTCCCTCAGGGGCTCCCTTGATTCTAGTGAGATTAGAGTGCTAGGATATATTCTGAATAAAATGGAAAAGACTTTAAAAAGAGATTTTTAATTTTCAGGGACAGGGGAAATATTTTGTTCTAGGAGTATAATGTGTATCTTTTTAATTTTTTTGAAAATGCATTTATTTTCTCATTAGAGTCAGTAGGTTAAAAGAGGTAAGGAGCTAAGAATTACTCTGTGTGTGTGTGTGTGTGTATGTGTGCGTGTGTTCACGCACAGTGCTGGGAATTGAACCTGGGGTGTTCTACCACTGACCTACACTTCTCCTCCTTTTTACGTTGTATTTTGATACAGAGTCTTGCTAAGTTGCTGAGACTGGCCTCAAACTTGTAATCCTCCTGCCTCAGCTTCCCAAATAGCTGGGATTACAGATATCTACCACCACAACCAGCTAGTAAGGCATTTTTCATCAGCAACTTTGAGAGACCAAACTGGGCTAAGTTTTATACAGCGTACAAAAGGAGGTTAATTCCTGACCTTAGGCAAATGAAAGGCGTCATTATTTAAGCCGTGATGCTATTATAGTTCTGTTTCCGATAGCCCTTTATTGAAGGGTGACTACCTGCTTAAGTACTTACTGGGATTTAGAATCTGACAATGTTATAACTTGGCCTCCATGTCCTGGTTTAGTATCTCATCCCATTCTTTTTTTTTTTTTTGATTCTGAGATCCAGGGGTCCTGTACTACTAAGCTACATGTCCAGGCTTTAATTGTTTGTTTGTTTGTTTATTTATTTATTTCTGAGACAGGGTCTCATAAATTGCTGAGGGACTGGCTGAGCTGCACAGGCTGGTCTTGAATTTGTGATCCTCCTGCTTCAGCCTCCTGAGTCACTGGGATTACAGGTGTGGGCCACTGTGCTGGCTCCTATTACTTCTTGAGGAAACCTTCTAACACATACAAAGGCTAGTGCTTCTACCTTGGGACTGTCTTTGAATGAAGCTGCTTTGCAAATCAAAATTCTCTATTTGAAAACCCAAACTGCCTGCTTCCCAATCCAAATGGACAATAAGTACTATATATATCCCTCATATATTGATCCCTTCTTTCTTTCTATTCTTAAAATTTTACCTACAATTCTATAGAAAGTTAATTACTTCCCCATAGATGTGATCTGGTCATCAAATCTTTGAGAAATGTAACATCAGACTAATTTTTGTGATTGTCTTTGGAGGATGTAGAAACTAAACAAGTCACCCCCAGTCATTCTGGGGCAGGATTCCACAGTAACATCTACTTTGAGTTTCTTTTGCAATTTACAAAAGTGACCAGGACTAATGCTTTTGGACACCAGAAAGCAATTGCCTCCTCCTAGTGTGAGAGAACTAATTGTAGACAGAGCAAGAATCTGCTGTAGAAAGGCTTTCATGTCAATGTGACCAACGCTGGATGTGGGTCATGTGATGGATGGAGTAAAGCCAGCGCTGGGGATCCAAGGCAAGGATATAGGGGCAACTGTGAATTCTCTAATACAGTAACATCCATAAGCAAAGGTAAGCTGCGTGAGTGCAGGACAGAATTTGAAAGGAGGTCAGTTCAGTCTAGGTGAGCAGAGAGCTGGGGGCTCAGAAGTGGGGAGAGGGAGAGATAAAGTCCGTGACAGTATAGAGGACCCATGAGCTGCATTTCAGAGATCTTGAAGACATTGCTTTCATTTGAAGCGAGAGACTGCTTCTGATCTAGGCAGATAAGTTAAGTCTCCAAGGTCTGGATATTAAAAGGACAGTCCCCAGACTTGGACAGTGTGCCAGAAGTGAAAGAAGTGACATTCAGAAGAGGAGCTATCCCAAGATGGAGACAAATGAAAAATCAGGAGACTGGAGCAGGCAGGAGGCAGGTCTGCCGCAGAGAGACAGAGGAACTTCTTGAGTCAAGTTTTAATCATGAGTTGATTCCCTTTATACCTCTTTCCCAAGGTAGTTGGATGTTTTACAATGGCCAAGCTGTGTGCTTGCTGCAGGGAAAGGGTCTGATGGCCAGGAACCCTGCCTATCCTCCAAGCTGTCCCACACTCTGAGGACTGGCCTTGGGGTGGGCTAACTTGACAGAAGTTGACCAAGAAAACTCTACAAAGGTGTCTTCTGTTTGAAAACTGCCTGGGGTGCCTATTTCATCACCAACTCATGCATTTCTGTGATTCCACCAGTGATAGATATTTTCTAAATAGAGGAACCAGATCCTTCTGATAAAACATTCATTGAAACATTCCCACCCTACCGCAGCAGGAAAAGTCCTCCAGCCAGAACATTTGATTAGAAACAAATTAAGAAAACCCAAACAGTCTGCTGGTCCATGGAGTTTCTCTCTCTCTCCTTGATGAGTCTGGGTAGGAGGCCTCCTGGAGGTCTCTCCCCTTAGCAGACCCCATCCAAATGCCAGCATCTGTCTCCTTTCCTGCCCTAAAAGCATCCACCCCCAACCTTCTCCCCTTAATTCACTGAACACCTGCTCTATGAGGTCAAGCTGGAGGCTTGTAAAAGGAGCCTGAAGCACAGCAACCACTTGCTGTGTGCCCACTGTGAGGGAGCCCTGTAGCTGCCTAACACAGAGCTCTTTGAAATGCCAATCCTTACAAGAACCTTGTGGGACATTTATGATAACATTAGTTTTAGAGGGAAGGAAACTGAGGTTAAAGTTGTTCACTGATATTCAGACTTAAGTGGAAAACAGGAGTTTCTAACCCAGGGTTATCTGATTCAAATTAATAATAGCTAATGTGTTAAGTGTCTATTGTGGGCAAAACACTTTTTAAGCACTCTACATGTACCCACTCGTGATAATCCTGAAAAATTATTTTTCTTCTTTCGCCAATGAAGAAACAGAGGCACAAAGAGATTAAAAACCTGTGTGAGATCACTGTTATGTGGCATAGCTGGAGTGGAACCTGGATATGTGATCTAGATGCCTCAGCATGGGAAATCCTGCTTGGCCTGCCTTGGCCTTTCCAAGTGGTGGCACAAGTTACATTAAGTGGCAATGTAGGATGTATGTTGTGATAAAAAATTGAGGTGTTTCTCAAATGATTATAGAAATTTAGGGGTCTCAAAAGAGATGTATGAAAGCCATGAGGATTCCCTCATGGAATGTGCTCTGTGGGTTGGTCAATAACAGGTACAGAAATAGGCCTTGAGGGGATTTAAATTGGAGCAAACAATTTTTACTAACACGAGGAAATGTTTAGGGCATGGTGTTGAGCCAAAAAAGAAAGCTATGTGCCTATCTATAGTACGATCTCAATGATAGAAAAAGATGCATAAAAATTATATAAGAAACTAAAGTTCAGTTTTTAAAAAGGATTTTAAAAGTTTTAAGTCAAGCAACAGTAAAGGAAATTCTTCTTTTTTAAAATGGTAATGAATGTTTTTACTTTTTATCTATTTATTTCTATTGTTTTTTTGTTTGTTTTTAACAGATTTATTGACACATGATTGATAAACTAGAATGGTACATATTTAAAGCATCCCAATTTAAAGAGTTTGGACATATGCAAACACCATGACACTGCAAACACAATAAAAATAATAGATATCCAGCGACCCTCAATGTTTCTTGTCTCTTTTCTTCATGGTAAGAATGATTAATATAATATACAATCTTTAGTGTGCATAATACTATATTGTTAACGATAAACACTGTGTTTTACAGTGGATCTCTACAAATGATTCATTTAGAACATCGGAAACTTTAAACCCATTGAACAACTCTCCATTTCCCCTCCTCACAGTCCTTTCACTGGTATATAGAATAGCATTATTATGCTTTCACCTTCTATGTGTCTACCTATTTTGAAAGGTTCTTATAATTAGACTCATGAAGAATTGTTTTCTTTTGTGCTTCTATCCGTAGTGTTTTGATAGGAACTCTTTGTATTGATTATTCAGTGATTGCTCTACATTAAGTGTACATACCCTGATAGCTGAAGTAAAAACTGTATTTTTCCAAGGTAGTTTTCTAATTATGTAGCTAAAATATTGAAGACAATTATGACCGGGGGAGGTTGGGGGACATAAAAAGAGGTAAGAATATCATACTTGAACTGACAATATTTTTACTGTTTTTAATTTTTTAAAAATAAATGACTGTAGAATGTATTACAATTCTTATACTCATATACAGCACAATTTTTCATATCTCTGGTTGTATATAATGTATGTTGACACCAATTCATGTCTTCATACATATACTTTGGATAATGATGTCCGTCATATTCCACCATCCTTGCTAACCCTCTGCCCCCTCTCTTCCCCTCCCACCCCTCTGTCCTACCTAGAGTTTGTCTATTCCTCCCATGCTCCCCCTTCCTACCCCACTATGAAACAACCTCCTTATATCAGGGAAAACATTTGGCATTTGTTTTTTTTGGATTGGCTAACTTCACTTAGCATTATCTTCTCCAACGCCATCCATTTACCTGCAAATGCCATGATTTTATTCTCTTTTATTGCTGAGTAAAATTCCATTGTGTATATATTCCACATTTTTTTAATCGATTCATCTAGGTTGGTTCCACAGTTTAACTATTGTGAATTGTGCTGCTTTAAACATTGATGTAACTGTGTCCCTGTAGAATGCTGTTTTTAAGTCAGTAAAGGAAATTCTTTATGCTCCTATAGGTTTTTCTTAATTTAGCATAGTTCAAAGTAGATTTTTTTGAGCCCTTCCTGTATTGGCAATTCAGTGACAAAGGTGTCGCATTCCCTGGGAAAGTCTGTGTTCTAGGTGGTGCAGGCTGGCTGGGCTGTGAAGTCTTCTCTCCACCACAGGCCCAGTCCTGGGAAAGTGGCCTTAGCCCCGCCCTATTGCAAACTTTGGCAGTGGGCATAGGGTTACAGTGTACACTCTCCTACCTTCTCCTTTCCACCCCTAACACCTATCACCCAACCAAATTCTTGGCATAGAGATGGAAATTTAGTATTTGTGGACTAAACATACATCTATCCCTTTTACTCAACAACAACAAAAAAATGTTCCTTAAAGGTGAACAGCTCTGTTGCTAATCATTAACTAATAACCTTGAACTTTGTATTTGTCCTTTTTGATGTTTTCCTTATAGCAGTGTTATATGTGCACACCCACAGGAAAGCTTTACTGCCTTTCTGTCTCACCCTTCCACTTTTCTACTTTTGCAAGATAAACAATATATTTTAATGTCACAAAAAACTAATTGATTTGATTTCAGATTTCACATAGGAACTAGCCTCTAAAAACTACCACATGTTGAGTTTTGGTGTTTTATCAAAGAACATCCATGACTATCTGAATATCCATGAAAATATACTTTTTTTTCCCCCAACTACACATCTGTGTAAAACTGATTTTTTTCAGCCAAACAACACTGCAACAGCTTGAATGCAGAGGAAAATATGAGCATCCACTTCTCTTTTGAAGCATACATCAAGGTGATTTTCAAAAATATAAAACAAAGCCTTTCTTACCACTATTTTTTTTGTTTCAGAATTTTTAAACAATTGAGATAAAATTCACATAATATAAAATTCAAAATTGTAGCCATATTTTAAAGTTGATAATTCTGTGGCTTCCAGTATATTCACAAGGTTTTGTAACTGTCACACTACCTAATTTGAGAATATTGTCAACAAGCCAAATGGAAACTCCATACTCATTAAGTAGTCCCTTCCCATTTCTCTCTTCCCCCACCCCGTAGCAGCCACTAATCTGCTTTCTATCTCATTAGATTTGCTTATTCTGAACATCCCATATAAACAGACTTGTACAATTTGTGGCCTTTTCTGGCTGGTTTCTTTCACTTAGCATATTTCCAATGTCCATCTGTATGGAAAAAATGGATCACTACTCCATTCCCTTTTATGGTTAGTATATATTCTGTTGTATAGGAGGAGTAGCTTCTTAATTTTTAAATTTTTATTTGTTGTTTTTAGATATACATGACAATAGAGTGTATTTTTACATATTATACATACATGGACTATAACGTCCGGTTCTTATTGTTGTACATGATGTGGAGTTGCACTGGTCATGTATTCATATATGAACATAGGAAAGTTAGGTCTGATTCATTCTACTATCTTTCCTTTTCCTATCCCCTCCTTCCTTCCCCTCATTCCCCTTTGTCTAATCCAATGAACTTCTATTCTTCCTTGGCCCTCACCCCCCCCCCTTGTGTGTTAGCATTCACATATTAGAGAGAACATTTGGCCTTTGGTTTTTTAGGACTGGCTTATTTCATTTAGCATGATAGTCTCCAGTTCTATCCATTTACTGGCAAATGCCATAATTCCATTTTTCTTTATGGCTGAGTAATTTTCATTGTGTTTATAGACAACATTTTCTTTATCTATTCATCTGTTGAGGGGTACCTAAGTTGGTTCTATAGCTTAGCTTTTGTGAATTGAGCTGCTATAAACATTGATGAGGCCATGTCATCATGTCATGATAGTATGCTGATTTTAAGTCCTTTGGGTATATGCTGAGAATGGAATAAATGGTTCAAATTGTGGTTCTATTCCAAGTTTTCTAAGGAATCTAGGAGGAGTAACTTCTAATGTTCTATAGCACAAGAGGATAACTTTAGTTGACAACAATTAATTGAATATTTCAAAATAGCTGGTAGAGAAGATTTTTTAATGTTTCCAAGACAAAGAAAGGATATGTTTAAGATGAAGTATGTGTCAATTATCCTAATCTATTCATGGCACATTGAAATATCACACTGTATCCCACAAATATGTACAGTTATTATGTGTCCATTAAAAACAAAAATATGTTTTAAAAAAGCTCCCCAGATGATTCTAACATATAGATGAGTTCAACACCATTGGTAGCAAGTGCCACAGATGAGAATAAAAAACCTATGATAAATTTTTGCCAGTAACAAAGTAATAATAATATTCCATTATGTGTGTATACCACATTTGGCTTTGACATTGGGTTTGTTTCCACTTTTTGATTAATGAATTAAGTTGCCATGAGCATTCATCAGTGTATAAGTTTTTGTTTGAACACCTGTTTTCAGTTCTCTTTGGTATGTACCTATGAGTGGAATCATCAGGTTGCATTTTAACTCTGTGTTTAAGTTTTTGAGAAACTGCCAAACTGCTTCCAAAGCAAAGACATCATTTTACCTTTCTATCAGCAATGATGAGAGTTTCAATTCTCTGAATCCTCATCCATGCTGGTTATTTTCTATTTTAAAATTATAGTCATCCTAGTGGGTACAAAGTGATATCTCATTGCAATTTTGATTTCCATTTTCCTCATGACCAATAATGTTGAACATCTTTTCATGTGCTTATTGGTCATTTGTATATCTTCTTTGAAGAAATATCTATTTGGATCCTTTGTCCATTTTTTAAAAAATCAAAATGCTTGTCTTTTTGTATATTCTATATACTATACCTTTATCAAATATATTATTACAAATATTTTCTCCCATCCTGTGGGTTGTCTTTTTACTTTATAACAGCGTTTTTCATGTACAAATGTTTTTAACTTTGAGTTTGTCTATTTTTCTTTTATTTCTTGTGGTTTTGGTATGATATCTAAGAATCCATGACTACATCCAAGGTCATGAAGATTTGCTCCCATGTTTTATTCTCAGAGTCTGATAATTTCAGCTTTTACATTTAGGTCTTTGTTCTATTTTGAGTTCATTGTCTTATATGATGTGAAGTAGATGTCCAACTTACTCTTCCACTGGAGAGTTTCCCATAAACTGATCATGAGATATTGACTGAAAAGTAAGACTTGGGTCAATAGACCCTTGGTCTCTGCTGGCACTTCCCACTCAGTAAATCTATTTTATCATGTTTTCTCAATACAAATAAAATTAAACCAAGAAACAGATCTTTTAAAAGCATTTCCTTACCATCAATTGGCATACAGAATCTTTGGTTAAATTTATTAGAAGAATGATCTATAACTAAGTCAAGGTCTTGCTTAGGGCTTAGGCAATAAACTGTGAGGTGAGAAACCTGGTGATTCTCCTACTCCATCATTACCTGAAATGACCTAAGATAATTGTTGAAGTACCAGAGCCTTAGTTCATACTTTGTAAAATGTTGTAAAACTATCACTGATACTTTTAATGGAGATTTGTGACACTTAGGGTTAAAAAGAGGTAATAAAACTGCTAATTCATTAAAATTTATGTACATAAAAATAACATGCATAAAAATCTGAATTCATTAAAATTCACTGGCATTATTGACTTTGTTTTGCACCATAGAGAAATGAAGGAAGTGAATATATTTTTCTCAAAGTCATTTCATGAGCCTATTGCTTGAAGAACAAATCATCTCTAACATTAAATGCATAACCCATCTTTTACATTAAAATGTTAGCAGGAGACTGGCCTTGTTACCTTCAGGCACTGGCAAATTTCTTCCACTTACAATATCATTATGAGCCTAGGAGCTTTGAGAAGTATTCTGGAGAGAGAGAGAGAAGCTGTGCTTTTGGCCTTTGGCCAGGTTCAAACAAAGAATAAGAAAGATTTAACAATTTGTTTTGTAAGTTTGAAATGTCTCTCCTGAATTCCTTTTCTGTTATCAGTAAACATGGTAGTTGCTTGTCCTTGTGAGGTCTCTGAGGTTAAAAATGTACTTTCAACTATTGTTTGTTTTTGAACAGGCATATCACATTGTTTTTTTATTCTATGCTGAAGTGGCTACTTTCTATCAGGTCAAAGAAAGTTCAGGTTTCTAAGAGAACTTTGAACCAACAGAATCCCACATAAGAAGACAGAGATGGTTGGTGATGGGATTTTGTTTTTAGGGCACTTTTATTGATTATTTTTTCATGTTATTTTTGATCCCATCAGTAATCAATAAATAAAGCATCAAGAGTTGCTCTAAAACTTTATATTGACTTGAGAATCAATAATTCCATTAGGATTTGAGAGACTTTTCTGGCTTACAAAGTTACAAAGCTTCCTTAAAGTAGTAGTTTGTATAACTGCAAAAGAATAATAACTCAAATAGAGTGAAAAATTTTTTGTTGTTGTTATTTAGTTGTTTGCTGACTAACTAATGAGGTGATGCCCATTAGGAATACCAATTTGACGATTGATGTGCTTTATTTGTCTGCAAGGTATATGTCAATGATATTTGATTCAACACAATCTGGAGAAAACTTCTTCTATCAGAACCTAGACTGTGATGTCCCCTGGAGGAATCTGTAGTAACACATTCCATTTGACTCAAAAGTATCCAATGAGGTTTGTCAAATCACCTAATGTTTGTGCAGTCTGAGTTTTTGTTATCTTCTAGTGCCTGAAGGCCTGTTCTTGACCTGGGTATCAAGAAAATTATAGATAGGCGCAACTCCACAATCTTGTGGCAAGGGGGAGGATTTGACACCTAAACTTCCAGGAGGGAAGCTCTAGTTTTGCATAACCTGTGACCCATGGCCCTTTCAACTAATGTGAGCGTATGTCACATTCACCGTGGTTCCATGGTTATCCGGCTATATTGTCCATGTTTGCTGCCCCTGTGGGGCACAATCTGCCGTGCATCACCTAGCCTGCAGACCTGGGCATCACCCTTGACATCTTGTCCTGTAACTGACCACCCAATCAGTGCTGCAAGTTCATTGCCACCATCCATCTTGGTATACATTCCACTCCGGAAGAGAGATCTTTCCATTCATGGTCTTGTTCACATTTAATCTGCCTCCTCACACAGCAGCCAGATCAATCTTTCTGAACAAGATCAAGTCATTCTTAGAATTAATGCCCTCTTTGGCTCCCTAGAACCCTCAATTCAAGCTTCTTCATATAATTCATAGACCCCCTCAGTGGCTCTACTAATATCCACCTCTGCGTACCCCAAGTTAATCTCTTCTCATCCATCCCTTTTCCTCTCTCTGTGTTCTTCAGCCATGTGTTCTCTGATGTTTCAGGGTCTCTATGTATGAAGTCTCCTTTGTCTGAGACTTCTGTTCACTTTGTCAATTAGTTCTTTACCACAATGTCTCAAAACCCAGAAAACTTTCTTTAATCTCATTCCTCTCCCACCACCTGTTTTGTGTTGATGGACTCCACTGGTATTTTTACCTACTTTCAGCAAAGAGCTTTTGCCTAGATTCTTCTCCCTTACTCCAAAAACCTGAATGCCTATAGAGAATGAGGGCATGTAAACTCTGGGATTAACATTGTGTGCTAACTGAATGCTGTGTATTACAGCTATTTAAGTCTGATCCCACTGGTAATCAAAATATGCATTGATCTTCACTGAACTGCTTCCATTCCTGGATTTTAAGCTTTTTGATGATGGAAGCCACGCTTTGTTACCTTTGTATCCCCTTTACATACAGCAAATGGTCAGACAATGTTTACTGAAGTTATTCCTGGTTGTTGAGTACACAACCATTTATCCTACAACTTTTTTCTTTTAAAAAAAAAATTGAGGGGCTGGGGTTGTGGCTTAGCAATAAGTGCCCACCTAGCATTTGGGAGGCACTGGGTTTGATCCTCAGCACCATAGGAAAATAAATAAATTAATAAAATAAAGGGATTGTATCCAACTGCAACTAAAAAAATAAACATTTTAAAAAATGAGAGATGTTTTACATACCACAAAATTCATACATTTTTATACACACACACATAATAGAGTATATTACTCAGCCATGGGAGAATGACTTTATGGCATTTGTTGGTAAATGGATGGAACTGGAGACTATCATGCTAAGTGAAATAAGCCAGTCCCCAAAAGTCAAAGGTAGAATGTTTTCTCTGATATGCAGAAGCTAATTCAAAATAAGGGATGTGGGGGGGGGTGTCAAAAAACAAGAATAGAAGAAAGATCAGTGAAGTAGACCAAGGGGAATGAGGAAGGGAGGAGAGATGGGATAGGGAAAGACAGTGGAATGAATCAGACCTAACGTTCCTATGCACACATGTTAATATACCACAGTGAATCTCACCGTCATGTACATCCACTAGACACTAATTTTTAAAAGTATAAGTAAATAGCAGGAAGACTAGTGGAGGGGAGGTAAGAGGGTCAGGGAGGCAGAGAGTGGAAGGGGAAGTACGGGGGACTCAGAGAAGAAGAAGAAGAAGAAGGAAGAGGAGGAGGAAGAGAAGAAGAAGGGGGGCACCCAGTTCAAAGAGGTTAGGCTTCCCAACATCACCCCCAAAGAAATCTGTACCCATTTCCCCTACCTCAACCTCACTCCAGCTCTAGGCAACCATTAATGTATGTTGTGTCTCTGTGGATCAGCCTATTGTGGACATTTCATAAATAGAATCATACCTCATGTGGTCTCTTATGTCTGGCATCTGTGTTGCAACAGTTTCAGTATTTCTTTCCATATTCTATTATATGTGTATACTATATTTTACTTGTCCATACCATATTTTATCAGTTCATGAACATTTGGGTTGTTTCTGCCTTTGGGATATTACAAATAGTGCTGCTATGAACATTTGTGTATAGATTTTTTTTTGTTTTTGGATTGGGGATTGAACCCAGAGGCTTAACCACAGAAACATATCTGTGGTACTTTTAAAATTTTTTTTACTAAAGAGAGAAATAGAAGAAGATCTTAGAAGATGGAAAAATATACCCTGTTCATGGATAGGCAGAACTAACATCATCAAAATGGCGATATTACCAAAAGTTCTCTATAGGTTTAATGCAATGCCAATCAAAATCCCAACGGCATTTCTTGTAGAAATAGAGAAAGCAATCATGAAATTCATATGGCAAAATAAAAGACCCAGAATAGCAAAAACAATGCTAAGCAGGAAGTGTGAATCAGGCGGTATAGCGATACCAGACTTCAAACTATACTACAGAGCAATAGTAACAAAAACAGCATGGTACTGGTACCAAAACAGGCGGGTGGACCAATGGTACAGAATAGAGGACACAGAAACCAATCCACAAAACTACAACTATCTTATATTTGATAAAGGGGCTAAAAGCATGCAATGGAGGAAGGATAGCATCTTCAACAAATGGTGCTGGGAAAACTGGAAATCCATATGCAACAAAATGAAACTGAATCCCTTTCTCTCGCCATGCACAAAAGTTAATTCAAAATGGATCAAGGAGCTTGATATCAAATCAGAGACACGCCGTCTGATAGAAGAAAAAGTTGTCTACGATCTATATACTGTGGGGTCGGGCTCCAAATTCCTCAATAGGACACCCATAGCACAAAAGTTAATAACTAGAATCAACAAATGGGACTTACTCAAACTAAAAAGTTTTTTTCTCAGCTAAAGAAACAATAAGAGAGGTAAATAGAGAGCCTACATCTTGGGAACAAATCTTTACTCCTCACACTTCAGATAGAGCCCTAATATCCAGAGTATACAAAGAACTCAAAAAGTTAGACAATAAGAGAACAAACAACTCAATCAACAAATGGGCCAAGGACCTGAACAGACACTTCTCAGAGGAGGACATACAATCAATCAACAAGTACATGAAAAAATGCTCACCATCTCTAGCAGTCAGAGAAATGCAAATCAAAACCACCCTAAGATACCATCTCACTCCAGTTAGATTGGCAGCCATTATGAAGTCAAACAACAACAAGTGCTGGCGAGGATGTGGGGAAAAGGGTACACTTGTACATTGCTGGTGGGACTGCAAATTGGTGCAGCCAATTTGGAAAGCAGTATGGAGATTTCTTGGAAAGCTGGGAATGGAGCCACCATTTGACCCAGCTATTCCCCTTCTCGGTCTATTCCCTAAAGACCTAAAAAGAGCATGCTACAGGGACACTGCTACATCGATGTTCATAGCAGCTCAATTCACAATAGCAAGACTGTGGAACCAACCTAGATGCCCTTCAATAGATGAATGGATAAAAAAAATGTGGCATTTATACACAATGGAGTATTACTCTGCATTAAAAAATGACAAAATCATAGAATTTACAGGGAAATGGATGGCATTAGAGCAGATTATGCTAAGTGAAGCTAGCCAATCCCTAAAAAACAAATGCCAAATGTCTTCTTTGATATAAGGAGAGTAACTAAGAACAGAGTAGGGTCAAAGAGCATGAGAAGAAGATTAACATTAAACAGGGATGAGAGGTGGGAGGGAAAGGGAGAGAGAAGGGAAATTGCATGGAAATGGAAGGAGACCCTCAGAGTTATACAAAAGTACATACAAGAGGAAGTGAGGGGAAAGGGAAAAATAATACAAGGGGGACAAATGAATGTCAGTAGAGGGGGCAGAGAGAGAAGAGGGGAGGGGAGGGGGGATAGTAGAGGATAGGAAAGGCAGCAGAACACAACAGACACTAGTATGGCAATATGTAAATCAATGGATGTGTAACTGATGTGATTCTGCAATCTGTATATGGGGTAAAAATGGGAGCTCATAACCCACTTGAATCAAAGTGTGAAATATGATATATCAAGAACTATGTAATGTTTTGAACAGCCAACAATAAAAAATTTAAAAAAAAACTTATTGTACATTATACTGGAATGTGCACTACCTCATTACAAAGAATACATATCAGAGTAAGGTGAGTTTGTTGCATATTATCTCTATTATACAAGGCTATTATTGATCAGCATTTAATACAAATAAATGTATGCAAAGACCTTTTGTATGTTGGCCTAGAAACCTAATTATATTTTAGACCTTCCTATAAACAACTTAGAGTCATTTGTATGAAATAGTGTGTTTGAATGCTATGTTAAAAAACTGTATTTGTCTTACAGCATTGGGTAATGTTAGTATTTTGCAAACAAGAGTAATGAGGAGAAACAGAACAACCGCCTGTTCATCTAAGAAAATAGGGATTGTTTGAGGAGAAGCAAAAGTAAAATATAAATGAATACAAATATCAGAAGATTTGAAAAAGGTAGAAGAAAAGAGAAATAAATAAAATACATTGTAATGCTCATTACCAATAATAAATATTAAGTATATGAAAATAAAAGTGTCATTGATACACACTATAGGATAATGTGTATGTCTTACCAAATTCACAGGAGGCATGAATAGGTACTCAAGTTCACATTAAGTATGATATTAGTAGATGTACCTTGGGGAGATGATTAGGTCATTAGGGTAAAGCCCTCATTAATGAGATTAATGTACTTTAAAAAGAGGCACAAGAAAACTCATTCTCTCCTTCCACCTTGAGAAGACACTGGAGGGCCCCACCTGGAAAACAGCAGACCCACACCAGAGGCTGAATCAGCCTTAACCTTGATCTTGGACTTTGCAGCTTCCAAAACTGTGAGAAATCGTTTTTTGTTGTTTATAAGCTATCTAATTTATGATATTTTGTGAGAGAAGCCTGAACAGATTAAGTCAATATAATAGGGTTAAATTATAATAAATTATTTTCATCTATAAAAATAAAATAAAATAAAATAAAATAAAAATTTTTTTATTTTGAGATAGGGGCTCACAAATTGGTGTAGGACCTCACAAATTTGTTGAGGCTGTCATGAACTTGAAATCCTCCAACCTCAGTCTCTCAAATCTCTGGGATTACAGGCATGCACCACTGTGCCTGACTTTGCATAGATTTTTGTGTGTACATGTTTTTATTTCTCTAGAATATGAAGGAGACAGATTTATGGGTCAGATAGTGGGTTTATGTTTTACTTTTTTGGGGAATTGTAAGAATATTTCTCAAAATGACTGCATTATTTGCAATCCTACCAACAAAGTATGAGGATTTCAATTTCTCTGTATCTCCAACACTTGTTACTATCTGCCTTCCTTATTTTAGAGATTCTAATGTTATCTCATTGTGGTTTGGGTTTGCATTTTCTGGATGACTAATGCTGTTGAACATCTTGCCATTTGCTTACTAACTGGCTGTTTGTATATCTTCTTGCAGAAATATCTGTTCAAATTTTGCCACTTTTAAATTGGGTTGTCTTTTTATTGTTGATTTGTAAAAGTTCTTTACATATTCTGGATACAAATCCCATGAAAGATAAATGCCCTGCAAATATTTTTGCCATTCTGAGGGTTATCTTTTCACTTTCTTGATAATGCCCCTTTGTCACACAAAGATTTTCAGTTTTGATGAAGTCTAATTTATATATTTTTCTTTGATCATTTATTTTCTGGTATCATATCTAAGAGATTATTGCAATACCCAGATCATGAAGATTTACTCTTACGTGTTCTTCTTGGAGTTTTATAGTCTTAGCTTTTATATCTAGGTCTCGATCCATTTTGAGCTAATTCTTTTTGAATGGTATGAGGTAGGTGTTCAAATTCATTCTTTTGCATGTGAATATCTAGTGATGTCAGTTCCACTTATTGAATAGACTCTTCTTTCTCCATTGAAATGTCTTGGCACCCTTTTGAAAGTTTTTGATCATAAATGTGAGTGTTTATTTCTGGACTCTCAGTTCTACTCCATAAATCTGTATGTCTTATTTCTTATGTTTTGAGTATCATTTCATTAAAAAAAAACAGTATAGGAAAGCTGTACTGCTGGCCAGTTGGGAAGGTTGACCTCTTTGAACTGGGTGAAATTCCTTTTGCAAGAGTATGGGTGTGGAGTGGAAGGAACAAACATGTCTATTCGGCACATTTTATATTAGGCATTGCAGGAGATGCTTGCACATAGATTGGAATGATGCTAATGCAGTAGGATAATCCCAAGTAGGAGGCATATTATCCTTTGAAGGTGAGAAAACCAAGGTTTGGATAGGTTATGCGACTTCTCTAAAGCCATTTAGTAACTGGTAGATTAAGTCAAATTCATACACAGACCCTAGGACTCCAGAGCCTGTGACATTTTCCTACTGAAAATATTTTCCAATACTGCTGTAATGTCTATTAGAAGTTATGGACTCCTGAAATGGGAGAGAAAAGGTGAAAATAAAATTTTGAAATGTTACTAAAAAGAGAGAAAGAAAGAAAATGCCCAGTCTGGCTGGGCCCAATTCAGGAGCCACTTGTCAAAAGAAATGAACTTTATTTTTAGAACCACACAGGCCAAACAAAACACCTCCTCAGGAAAAACCCTCAGAGCCCAACTGCCACCACCGGCTTCCCACAAGCCTCTCAACCTCCCCCACTCCTCCTGCTCTTGAGGCCGATTGGCTGGGTCGCATGGGCGGAGCCAAAAAAAGTCCCCCAATGAGCAGCTTGGTAGTCTGAAAGGGCAGGGAAACAGCCCAATGAGCATCATCGCAGAGGAGCCAATCAGCTAGATGTTGCTGGGGCCTCTGTGAGCCAGTCATCAGCTGGCAGTCTGAAAGTTTGCTGGGGCCCCTTTGGCTGTGGCTCTCAACATCATACATCTAGGAAACATCTCTGCATGTAACAAAGAGACTTGAATTCACGAACATCAAACATTTTTCCTCATGACACCTAGAAAATTAAAAAGGCATCTATAACTATTTTGAGTTTTCTAGTAGCAAAATTTCATAGGATATTTAAACAGTCTTTGACAAAAAACTAGTTCACTTTCTTGATGCTATCCCTTTTTCATCTCAATTCCACAGCTTATGTTGTTCTCATTTATATGACCTCAAAAGTGATTGAGCATTATTTTGTACAATTGACATAGTATATCCTTTTCTGCTAGAAGAAAAACTAAAACTAATCTCAGCTGTATGGATTGGCTTTATCCTTAATTCTTGTTTTTGTTGAAAACCTATTCAAGGTTGTTTTGAAATGAACATAGTAGTTATAGTAGTTGAATGAGTTCTATGTGAAACAGTGCAAGATTTAAAACTGAGAAAAATATGTGAAGTCAGTGAAGCAATGACATTATTTTTGCATAATTTGTGTGACCCAGAGATGTTCTATTTTTGTTGTTGTTACCATCATCACCATTTTGAGGGCACAGAGAATAGTTTCTGTGTCCCAGAGTCTGGGTGGAAGTTAAGTTTCTACAATGCAGTTTCAACCATGACAGAAACAGAGTACAGATCATTCTTGCCATCCCTTGTTAATTTCTACCCTCACTGCTTCTGTGGGGCAAGAGGCTATTGCTTTCCCTGAGTGAAGACTCTACACCAGATGCTTAGATTGTCCAGTGTCTCTTATGCAAAGATTCCCATGATTCAATTCCTCTTAGAAGTTACTGCCAGGAAAAAGTTTTCCTGACTTGGACAACTATGATTCTTTTACCAGACCATGAGAACTATATCATTAATTGTATGACATTCTTGTTTTGGCTCTTGGAAGCCCAAAGCTAAATGCAATGCTTGACTGTGGTAAACCAGGATCCTGGCAAGAGGCTCTCTTACCTTCTGTTATGTCAAATAAGAAAGAATCACCCAGATCCATCTGCAAATAGGGAATATGCTTGCAATAATTTTTTTAACCCACAGTAAATAATGTGTCTTCTAACTCTAGCACTAAATGAAAATAAGATGCCCAAACTAGCAACTGCTAGTTTTATGGATTTAACTATTTTCTTTATCTATTTATCTATTTGCTTTAACAAAACACATGAGGCTGCATACTTCTTAAAGAAGTTTATTTTTCTCACTGTTTTGGAGGTTCAGGAGCATGATCCAACTTTTGCCCAGTTCTGGTGAGGGTCCCCATGACTGAATCACATGATGGTATCATGGGAGGACATGTGAGAAGGAGAGATCAGGAAGACAAAGAGTGCTGGGGAAAGAGACATTTTTGTCTCTTGTTCCTTTATATTAACCCCTGTTTTAATAACTAATGAGAGTTCCATGAGAATTCCATTAATTCTTTCTGAGGCCAGCCCCATCAATGACCTAATTAGTTATCACCAGATCCCACATCACAAACTGGGGACCAAGCTTCCACATATGAACCTTTGTGGGGACACATTTGAAACCACATTCAAGCCATAGCAGAAGGTATACATTTTTGTGCTTCTTGTTTCCAGAAAAAGGAATGGGAAAGAGAGTAAAAGAAAAAAAAATTTCTTTGCAGGCAAGATTTTTAAATTGGAGATTATTTTTTTTTAATTGTGGGCCAGATTAAGGACAAGTATTCTCTTCACAGAATAAAACAAACAGTTTCCACAAGTTTTTATTTTGGTGTTGCTATTGAATCATAATGAGTATTTTTAATGAGGGTTAAGAGTATAACCTTCTCTCTTAGGGGTTCTGAAAGCAAAACATAATTTATAATAGCAAAGATAACGCTTTTGAAAGTATACATCACAGACCAGATTCATAGCGCTGTGGTTACACGGGACAAAGGATGCTTTCTCTACATGGTTTTATGCCTGTCATGAATACTGTAAGACAGCAAATTTTCCAAACTTCTTTATATTTTCTACCTCTTCTGAGAAAACAAGTTTGCAATACAGGAAAAATGTCTGTGGGAGAAGATTCAGCATGAAAAACAAGTTGGTTAATTGAATTTGCCCGTTAGATGTTATTCGACAGCAGGGCCAGGGTTGTGGCTCAGTGGTACAGTGCATGCCAGGTTCGAACCCTGGCACCAAATAAAAATAAAAAATAAAACAAATAGAATAAAGGTATTGTGTTCATTTACAACTGAAAAAAATTTTTTAAAAAGATGTTATTGGACAGTTAAGAATGTTACAGATTTTATATGCAACTTATAGAGCAATATTCTGGTAAAATATTCTCATTGTATGGAAATTTCTACTTCAATTCAAGGGTAAGCTTAATTAGATGAGGGCCTGTGGATCTGTTATAGTAGTGGTGACATAAGGAGCAATGAATGGAGCACTTTCTTAAGTTGAGTTTTGCTCGAGTCACATGGAGTCTAGTTTGGGAATTAGGAGTAGGAACACAGACTTTATTTTTTAGGAATAGTTGGTGGACAAATTAAAACTTCTGTTTCATGTATAGAAGAAGAGTGGGCCAGGAGGGAGAGACTGTTGTTGGAAGATGAAAACAGCTGTTTTCCATTTTTTACAGGAAGAGTGCAAATGCCCAAAGTTCTATTCGTTTATTTCTTTTATGATTTAGCTATGGTGAGTATTTTGAGGGCCATATTTTCTTTGGCTGGGCTGCAATGTGGACAGTGTCCTTAACATCCATGAGGGAAAAAGAAGTCTTCTACAGATCATTGAGATGTCTGGGTGCCTGACTTGCTCCCTCCCTGTGTTGTGGTACTGGAATAGCCCCCTGCCTATTACACTTATGATACTCATTCTCAGCTGGAGACATTTTGTCAGCCTCATTCAACAAACAGAAGTTCCTTGATAGTGGGATTTCAGTAAAAATAGGGGACTTTCTTTTGTATTTACCAATTTCACTTTTTATCCTTGACTTAAAAATTGCCCCTTTGAAACAGAAATGAAGATATGATATATCCAAGTCTATTTATTGGTGACTTGACAGCTCATTTCTGGGGCCAAAAAGGTGGCTTCTATCTCACAGAGGTCAGAGCACTGATTTTATTCAGTACAGTCCTTCAAATCTTTGTGCTCAAAATTGCCTTTTCTCAACATTTTTTTGTAGAAGAAAATGACAGATTCTTACATTCAGGGACCAAAAAAAAGCAGAAGAAATATCATTTTTAAGTCAGTGACTTTTCACAGCCCCTGTTGGTGAATTGCAAATTCAGCTAGCTTCCTTGAAGAGATTCTTAGCTTAAATCATCTAGTTTTTATGTAATATTCAAAAAGTAGTATTCAATTTGATTTCCAAATTTGTGTTTAGTATTGAAATTCTTAAAAAAAGTTTTAGTTGTAGATGGACATAATACCTTTATTTTATTTATTTATTTTTATGTGGTGTTGAGGATCAAACCCTCACATGCTAGGCAAGTGTTCTTCTACTGAGCTACAACCGCAGCCCCTAGCACTGAAATTCTATGATCATAACAGTTTTAGGAAATATCAATCTCTCAGTGTGTGTGTGTGGGGGGGATAGATTTGAGAAATAGATTTTTATGAAGATGAATAGCCAAACTTAAGCTAATTAATATTCAGTATGCTGACAATCACAAAAAATATAAACCGCTTTTCTGCTATGAATGTATATTTTATTTAAATACCAAGCTGATTCACTTTCAGAAAGAATAGGAAACAAGGAGTTCACACATGAAAAATATCTAACCCTGCTCATGGGGGAGGGGTATAATGTCCAAAATGATCTGCACCAACAAGTCAGTTCAGAATCATACATTTTAGTCAGGCACCACTGTAATTTTACCTTATGACCTATCCAAGTGGCTCATACTCATTTTCTTCCAAGGCCTCCTTGTCATTTGACCAAATTCTGCAGACACCCTTTAATTTCCTCCTCACTTATGCCTCACAGTGTTTCTTGAAAATTAGATTGAGGCACAGAGTAAAAGTAGCATTCACAATATTCCAAAGTTCCTTCTTTCTCTGGTGATACCTTTCCACTGAACTTAGCAAGTACTTTCTTTTTAAACTGTATCTTTTAGCATCTTTTTCTTTCTCCAGTCTTCCTCTTTCCTAATTTGTTGCCTCGTGTTAAGTATAATTTACCTATCATTCAGACATAATTTAGATACAATTTATCTTATCTTGCTTTGATGGTAGCCCAAATAGCTGAAATCACAGAAACATATAATACCACCAAATGATACAAATATCTAGTGATGCTGTGTTCAAAACCCACATTTCTTTTTCTTCAATGATGCCTCACCAGTGCCTACAACAGTCCCTGGCATATACTGTAGTTAAGTGCTCAATAAATGTGTGGAATGCAGTACAGTCTACTCTGTAAGCTTAGAATTAAGTATGGTCTTCTCTTACAAGGGTGTTTCTGTAATGAGAGCATTCATAACACAGATTAACTCATCCATGACCTATAATATAGAAGGAAAGGATTCTAGTGAAATGGGGGTAGTTGTGTTCATTCAGATGCAAGTGTTCCCAGTACTATAATGTATTGCACCACCAAGTAACAGCAACTGCAAAACAGAGCGGAATGCATTGAGATGTGGAGAACACATGGTGCTGGGTCTGATGCCCATTTGCTCTATGTTCTCTATCGAATTGGTTTGGTCATGAGTTCCAACTTGGGAGGGTTTATGGGAAGAGGGTGCAGAGCAGAGGGTTTTCCTTTTATTGATTTTGGGTTTTTCTTCCCCACTCAGCAACCTCAAACTAATCTTCTTACAATCTCTTCAACAGTTACCTTCATCACTTTATAAAGGTAAAGCCCTATACCTATATTTACTGTAATATTTATTAGGAATTTAACATGGCTCATAAACTCTGCTAGTATGTGTTTTGGAATGGATGCTGTTTTTGTTAATGCTCTGGTTGCAATGTTACATAGATTTTGAGTAATTTATTCCTAACCTTATTTGCCCCATAAGCCCTGTTAACTTGAGAGTGTGATTTTTGCAAATGGGAAGAACACATACATCCTTTTAGGGTAGAAATGCAGTGCTGCAAACTTCATTTTCAATGAAGACAAGTGGGATTTGGCCATGGGAGATGTTCTGGAAAGAGCACCAGCAACTCCCACGTGAATAAAAGCATGGGCCCTTCTATGGGCAGGAGAGGATTCTCTGACAGAGTGCCAGGATCTGAGGCTCTGACGAATGGGTAATATGGGATGGAGCAGTTGTTGCATGGTTTCGAATAGTTGAGTTTTTAAAGAATTTAGAATTTTCTCTGGCAAAATGCCTGAAAGAATTTCTGGAGCAAGAAGTTGACTACCCCCTGTGGTGTTCTAGAGGCATTAACCTGTAGATACGGCAGATGGATGCAAGTGCAGAGAAGGGCAGAGTAGGTAGCCAGGCAGGCCACTGAAAACAGACGGTGGCAGAGGACTTGGAAAGGACGGGTAATTGGAAAGAAGTTAATAGTGAAGAACCAGTGAGAACCCACTGGGGAGGAGAGGGTCCCAAAATTGATTTCTGATCTGGGTCTGTGTGAATCGGGGATAGAAGTATTCTTGACAAGAGGCTGAGAAGTTGGGGGAAAGAAGGAAGTCTGACAGGAAAAAGAAAAAAAAAAAAAGACAAAGAAGGGTCTGCTTGGTTAAGTGCTGTGTCCCAGCGTTTCAACCACAGTGAATACTGGCACTTTAGCTAGGGGCCATTTGACTTTTGCTTCCACCCCTGGGGGCGGTGGTGGGGAATAGTGCGTGAGTCCCCCCTCTCTGGACAAGGATGCCTTTTTAGACTGTTGCGTTTTGGATATTCATCGTTCAAGTTCCGACGGAGGAGGATGTTCCAGGATCCCAAGCATCCTTCTTAGGAATACTCCGTAACTACTGGCACTGAGTTTCCTCACCTAGAGCCTCAGGACACGGAAACTTGTTAGTGGATCTTCCTCTGCAGAAGACAACGGACCCCAGCCCACTTTCCCACTTCGGATTCCTGGGGCCCCTGGACTGACGCTTTGGCAGTCTGGCCGGGGTCGGGGGAATTGCTCCCCGCCCCCAAGGGCCCGCTTTCGGCTCCAGGAGCGCCCCTCTCACCCAGGGCTGCGATCGCGCCGCTCCCCGCCTCTGGAGCCCAGTCGTGCGCACTCCCGGCGCTCGTGGGACGGTTTCTCAAAACTGCCCCCAGAGGTTCCCCGGCCGGGCTCAGGGGACTCTCGCACAACCCCAGAGGCGCCGCTGCCGCCCGGTCGGCGCAGTGACCGCTCCCGGGCCCCTGCGCCCCAGCCCCTCCTCCTGGGGATCCCCTGTCGCCAACACCCTCCCGGGCCTCGCAGGACACTCCCCTACGGAGGCCGGGCCTCGGCTGCTCGCCCGCCCGTCGGCCGCCCCCGCCCCGCCCCGCGCCCGCCTCGGGAGAGCCCCGGGCTCCGACCCCTCCCCCCGGACGCCCGGCCAGCGAGCGGGACTTCAGCGGCGATGGTGACTGGGCAGCGGCGCGGGGCCGGGCCCAGGGCTGGGAGGCTCGGCTACCTCTTTCTCTCGCTGCCCCCGCCCCTCCTCCTCCCCCTGTCGTGCTAGCCCCGGCGGCGGCTGCCCAGCTCGGCGCTCTCGCCTCGCCGCCTCCTCCCCCACGCCACGGACCCTCTCCCTCCCCGCCTTCGCCCCCTCCTCTCCCGCCTACTCCGCTCTCCTCCCTCCTCCTCCTTTCCCGAGCGGCCAGCCGGGGCACGAGAGAGGTGGCAGTGAGGAGGCGTAACGGAAAGCCCCTGCTAGGGGAAGGCTGCGGGCTCTGAGCCTGAAACTGCGCTGAGGCCGGGTGAGTTGGAGACGCCGGGCCCCGCGCGCGCCCGAAGCCTGGCCAGGTGGGCGCCGGGCGGCGCACGCGGAGCCGTCGCGGCCGGCAGAGCCCGGGCTGCGAGCACCGCGGCGGGCGCGGGAACTTCGCTTTGCTCCCCGGGAGCCCGCCGGGCGGGAAGGGGTTCGTCTTCCCACCCGCTGAAGGTGCAGCGGGACGGGTGTCGGATGCCAAAATGGGAAGGGAGCCGTTGCTTCTCTCCGTGCCACAGCTGCCGGCCGCAGAAGTGGAAAAAGTTGTTCCTGGAACGGCGTCTTCCAGGCAAGCCGGCGCGAGCCCAGCTCTACCGCCGCCGCTGGCGGGCTTCGACCGGCGGCGACTGCGGGGCTGGTGGCGCGCGGGTCCTGGGCGCAGCTTGGCGCCGGGCTGGGGCGCGCCTGGCACCGCGCCCTGGGGCCGTCCCGTGGTCATCCCCGCCGGGCCTGGTCTGTGGCGTGTTGGTCTCGCCGGCCACAGACGTCAGCTGCTTCTCTGATCTAGGCTGCATTTTTGTGGGCAGCGCAGTGATTGGGGGTGCGGGCTGGAGGAGGTGGGCGGAGAGTGGGGAAGACCACATCTGGGATGGGTGAAGGGCTGCGAGAGATTCTGTGAGTTTCCAGGCAGTTTTCTTTTGTGTGTGTGTGTGTGTGTGTGTGTGTGTGTGTGTGTCTGTCTGTCTTTTCTCTTCCATTTAGAGGTCCAGTGATCTTTGAATTGAGAAAAACGGAAGGGTTTTCTTCAGTCCGGTTCAACTTTTTCATTATTTCAGGAGAGTCTTGAGTTTGGTGAAAGTCAGAGTAAGGACGAATTTATCATCCGTCCTGGTCCTCGTTCCTACCGGGCCATTTCCTGTAGTTCCAGTTTTCTCTGCTGTGATTGTGCTTGTGCCTGTAGGTTACCCTCCGTGATCCACACAGAGAAGTAGAACCACGTAGACAAGTGTGTGTTGGAGTCAGAGAGTGGAAAGGTGGGGGGGAGCCATAGAGTAACCAGGGTTATTTGATGTGATGTTTATAATCTGCACTTGTTGCATTTGCTTTACTGGCTTGAGAGCTCTATCCTGCCAGGTTGAAGAGGAGTCGGAGGCTCATTTCTTTGGTGATTTTTCTTGGTATTCCTGATTCTTTCCTTTTTGGTTCTCTTTTAAAGGCTAACCCCTTTAAATTTAAGAGAGAGAGAACACATCTTGTTTTAATCAGCTTTTTCATCGCTGTGACTGAAAGACCTGACAAGAACAATTTTAGAGGGGGAAATTGTATTTGGGGCTCAGGGTCTGAAAGGTCTCAGTCCATACAGGGGGACTCCATTGCTCTGGGCTCAAGGTGAGGCAGAACATCAATGCAGCAGAATGTGAAGGAGGAAAGCGGCTCAGGACATGAAATCAGGAAGCAAAGAGAGAGATTCCACGCATCAGCAACAAAATATGTACTCCAAAGGCATGCACCCAGTGACCCACCTCCTCCGGCCACACCTTACCTGACTATGGTTACCACCCACTTAATCCCTATCAGTGGACTAATAGACTGATTAGGTTAAGGGGCTCATAACCCAATCATTTCACCTCTGAATATTCTAGTATTGTCTCATGAGCTTTTGAGGGATACCTCATATCTAAACCATCACCCATGTTAAATGGGAAGATTAAATGTTTTAAAAATAAGATAAATAAAATTGAGATTTTTTTTTTTTTGCTGTTGGAGTGATAGACTTGTTAATAGTCCATGTTCAAAATCTGATGCTAATGAGACATTTAAAGGGTTTAAAGTAATACCAGATAAAATACTATCTTAAAATAGTATTATAGTGTTATTCCCTATGTGGTTGCACAGAGAGCAAACAGCATACCTGTTATGATTTGCAGCAGGTGCAGCAAACATTTTATACCAGGAAAAAGACATTGTGAGTTGTAGGAAAGGAGGGGAACTCATTTGTCTTCAGAGCATTCCAATTAGGAAGAATAATTACTGCAAATGAACATTTGTGAGTGTAATTTGAGTCATGATATGTGAGCCAGTAATTTATCTATAGGAAGGAAGAAGGATCTTTGTAGAAGAGAGCAAAGTGATGCCTTTTGGAAAAAGTAAACGGACACAATTTAATTGATGGCACCTGCTGACAGCAGAGATGGGTAAACTTGAATTAAAGAGATTTGCTCTACGTAGGGTTTGGGTGGAGAAGGGAGGAAAGATTCATAGTAGGTGATGATAGTAAAACTGTGTGTTGGAGTCAGAGAGTGGAAAGGTAGGGGGAATCCTAAAAGCAATATTTATTCATGCTCCACCAGTCTAATTCTTGGGCTAATTCCTTTTTTTCCTCACATTTTTTAATTGGTACATTATAGTTGTACACAACGATGGAATTTGTTGTTACACATTCAGACATGCACACAATATAACAACTTGGCAAATATAATTTCATATATATGTATTTTAATAAGCATTATATGTAGCTTCTCAGATTCATTACTGTAAACAATTGACAAAGTAAGAGACCAAAATTTAGGAGACAGGTTCAGTCTGTTGAGTTCCCAGATGTGTTCTGTTTTAGTCAACTTTTTCACTGCCATGACCAAAAGACCTGACAAGAACAATTTTAGAGTAGGAAAAGTTTATTTTGGGGCTCAAGGTTTCAGAGGTCCATCAACATCAGGCTCCATTCCTTAGGGCCTGAGGCCACACAGAACATCATGGTGGAAGAGTGTGGTGGAGGGAAGCAGCTCAACATCACACCCGGAAGGAGAGAGCTGTGCCCAATAAGACAAAATATATACCCCAAAGGCATGCCTCCATGGACCTACCTCCTCCAGCCACACCCCACTGCCTATGATTCCCACATAGTTAATCCTGTCAGGGGAATCAATTTAATTTTAGTTTAAACCTTTTTATTAACCCAATCATTTCATCTCTATAAACTTTCTTGCATTGTCTTAGTCATGAACTTGTGGGGGACACCCAGTATCTAAACCATAACATAGTCATTTATTACCTGAACCTAGTTATTTAATTACTCTTTGTCTCAATTTCTATGTCCATATCATGTTAGTGGTAAATAGTTTAATAATCACCTTGAGACATTCTTGTAGTTTTATCTTCTCAGGGGGCAGATGCTGGAGGATCACAAGTTCAAGGCCAGCTTGGGCAACTTAGTGAGACCCTATCTCAAAATTAAAAGGACTCGGGATATAGCTCAATGATAGAGGACCCCTGGGTTCAATCCCTGATTCCCTGCTCCCCCAAGTCACCTTGAGGATTAACTGCTAACTTTCATAGAGGACATAGCATAGCTCCTTACCCTAAGTGTCAGGAAATGCTAATGATTCAGTATTCCCAATCCTCAGGAAAAAGGGAAATGTAAAGATACCTGACTTTAGGATATGCAACTGAGTGGAGGCTATACCCATGCTCATGATCATCCACATCAGGAACACCTGATCTTTCTAGAACTTGCAGGCTACTTCCTTTGGCCCTTCCTGATCAGCCTTTTCTGGACCTGCATTTCCAGAGAGTGTGTAGTGCTGGCTCTGTGTGGGTCTGAACTGCAGCACCGACATGACCTGTAATTCCAGGTCTGACTGCCCTTGCAGCGGCAGATTCCCAGGTCCCTTCAAAGTAAACATCCAAATTTCTTTTGAGAAAGGAAAAGGAGGGGGAAAAAAAGCCATAGTTGTGGATATGGTTAAGTGCTTCTCTGGAGAATTCTAAAAGCAATATTTATTCAATGCTTAGTACTCTTAGAAAGATACATACAAGTAAGTAAATATCTAATCTCCAGGATTTACTCCCAAAAGCAACTTTAAAGTATGTGTTGGGATTGCCTAATAGCAAAGTGAACAAATGACATTCTTAGCAAAACAGCATTTTTATAATAAGAGTGAACTAACTATGTTGTGTATTGCTCCTTCTACTTCAGAGAGCGTGCCTGTTTGGTTATTTATCCATTCATTCATCCTATCATTCATCAAATACTGTTGCAATCTCTGTCATTGTCCAGACTCTGTTCAGGGCTCTATTAATATAGGAAGAATCAAGAGTGGGCCTCTCCTCTCAAAGAACACACATTCTCATGGGACAGACAAGCTCTGCATGCCAACGACCTCTATAAGCCCTGGATGCTTTTTGGTTTGGAGGAGTCTGCACAGGGAGACCAGGGTGCTGGGCCTAATTCCCTTCCACTAGCCAGCCTGATCAAGGAGAGATGATCTGGCTGTGGCCGGGAGTGGTCATAGCCAGTGGATCATAAGGATAAGGAAGACCCATTTCTTCCTTGACTTTATGAAAGTATGTATCTGTACATTGAGACATGGCTGAGTAGAACCATCAGCCAATGAAACAAATAGTTTTAGGTGCAAGGAAAACAAACAGTTTAGAAGTGAGACTTCTTAGTCTTAGAAAGGCCAAGGAGTCAAGGGTAGGATCTGATCCTCAACTTACAAAACCAGGGAAAAATCTCATCTGGCTCTGAAATACTTGACTGTTTTGTTGTAGAAGGTGTGAGAAAACTTGGTTCTTCATGCACCTTCAGGGTTGTGGTTTTTTTTCTTTCTTTTTCACAACTTAAAAATTAGAATAATACATAAATATTATGTTTGGAGTCTAGAAGGCTTGAAAAGGTGTAAAGCAAGCAGGGTTTTTATAGTAGTTGCTTGGACTACAGTCAAGGTTAAGGTCCTGTGGGTGGGGAAGTACTTGAGGGTGTGGTGTCTAGGGAGCTGAGCAATCTGAACTTCATCTTGAAGGCTGTTTGGAGGGTGGCTTTGTAGCATGTGAATGCTGAGGTCCCAGTGTGCTCCAGGACCACAAGATGGGCTGGGTGACCAGGAGGCTTGGGGGACAAGGTGAGCTGAGAGGCCAGTGCAGGAATTGTGGCAGGACTAAGCGAAGAAAAGAGGAGAGGCTGACCGTACTACCTGGGCATCTTCTGGGTGGGCTTTCCTGAGAGGGAATTCACAGGCACTGGAGTGGGTCATGACACTTTCCCTGAAGTAAGCAGTTGTGGGAACCCCGTTTTAAAGGGGGAAGATGGTGAGGAATAATGCATTTAGTTGAAATGGAAACTGAACTGTGAGGCTTCTGTGGAGAGATGTGCAGCCCAGCATGAGATACAGAGGCAGGAAGAGAGGTTGGAACTAGAGACAGGTGAATGGAGAGTTCTTTTTGCAGCAATGACAGGTGGTTGCAGGGAGTCCTTTCTGTCTTGCAAATATCATTGAGGTTTACTGAATAATGCTGGAGGTGAGAGTAACTTGTGTCTTTAGGGCTGAAGTCTTCTTTTTAATCCTTTCAATAGGTGTAATGGGATAATCAAGCCCCCCACTTTGGCCCCAAATGACCAGGCTTCTACTGATGTTATTCTGCAGTGAGATCATTAAGAAGGATGTACATAGAATGGTTCTGAATGTGTTGGGTAGCTAGGATATATAACTGAAAAAGTAGATTCCACAGGCACATACATATGAGTTACAGTCTTTGTGTCCTTCCAAATTTATATGTTGAAACCCTAACCCACTATTTAATAGTGTTTATAGATAGGGCTTTTGAGAGCTGATTATGTTTAGATGAGGTCTTGAGGGTGAAACTCCACATGATGAGATTAGTTTTCTTATGAGACAAGAGAGACCAGAGCTTGGTCTCTTTCCTGGCATGTGAGGACACAATGGGGATGATTAATCGTTGTCAGTCTGTATAACCAGCAGTGACACCTCATCTTACCCTTTCCTACTTAACTGGGTTGGAAAGATGTAGAATAAAAAGTTTTAACTGGTTATGTTGGATTAGTGGGATTATGGTGAGTGATTTTTTTTCTTGACTTTTTTATTTCTATGTTTTCTGAAAGTAGCATCTATTTTTTTTTAAATCAGAAGATTTGGTGGGTTGTCTTAGTCCCCCCCCCCCCAAAAAAAAATACCAATGATTTTGGTCACAGTGTTGTTCATCTTACATCTGTGATGCATACATTATAAGGTAGTCTCTGTCATTAAACAGTGAAAATTCTTATTCATTATAAATATAGTTACAAATGCTGGAAGGCTACAGGAATGCAACTAGAATTGGGTGCTGTGACCCAAAGCTAGAATGGAACAGCTTCCTCCAAGCAGTTGGGAAGACCCTGCTCCATAATTACAGTGGGCATGTTTTCATAAACAGCTGAAGTGTGATTTGAGAGATGTTTCTGTCTAATTGATAAGATGTACTGAATTAAATAAATACTGCCACGTTAATTTTTTTTTCTCTTTAATTGTTTAAATGTTCAGTAGAACCCAAACCAGTGAGATCTTAAATATCTCTTTAGCAAAAACTTCCTCACATGCCCGGAAAATTAAGAGGGGCTCCTTTTCCTCTACTGATTCTATTGTTCAGCATTTTCTTTCTTTCCAAACTGAGCTGTGTTGTCAGGGGCACCTGGAGTTCAAGCTTCCTTTCCCCTCCACCCCCTGCCCCGGGCAGGCTGCAGTTGGGCTGAGCTTCACATGTTGTTTTCCAGTTTTTGAGGCATTTGGCCAGTTGTTTAAGGAAGGTTCTACTTCATTGACAGTAGCCCCATTTAATCTTTAGATAAGTGGAGCATAGCACACACTTATTAAGGACAAAATAACTTAACTTTTTTCTCTTGCCCATAGAGATAAAATTTTCTGAAATGCAAAATAACAGATTGGATAGTTGGGGAATTATAGTTTACCAGTAGGGCGTGTTTTGTATTTATAAATGACTACCATCTACATATTCAATGTACAGTTAAGAAAAACATGGTTCATAACTTTAAATCCGAGATCACATCCTTTTTATTTAAATGACCCAGAGTCCATTTTTGGAAGATGATTCCACATAGAGAGAATCATGAGGTATGTCTAGCAGGTACTTACTCTTTCATTTGCTCATTCTTATAGTAGTCCTTCTAGGGTTCCACTGTATTGGAAGTCATAATTTACCAACCTAATTACTGACTCTGCATGGACTCAGGCTGTAATAGGGAGCATGATGTGCCGACTTGAACAGGGCACTGTAAGTCACTTTTGATCTGAGTCCTTTAGTAAGTGGTGTGTTGAGGTTGTCTGTACATTTTTTTTTTCTGACTTGTGTTTAGGTCGATAGTTCTTTCCTCTATTAGTCAAAAATGGGGTAGCATCAAAAGAAGTGAAACTGATACATAGAATAGTTAAACTGTTGTAAAGCCAAAAAGAGCTGTAGCTGGGGACAGTGTGGGTGAAGAGGCCAGCCACAGTGGTTAATGAGAACCCTAGTGGTGGAAAGGGGTGACAGGCTGTATATGCACCTGTGTGGCCAGGTGGCCAGGGAGGGTTATCTAGGATGGTCTGATCAACTATACTGGAGTGAGGGTGGGGTTGCTGCTTCTCGTGACCTGAAAAGTAGACCTGTGGGCTCTAAGAGTATGCAGACTTTCTTCACAGCCACCTTGGTCAACAAAATTGTCATGTTTTAAAAGCTTTTAAAACACTTTTTAAAATTAAGAACTGCCATCTGGTTAGATTTTTCTCTCTATATATATATTTGATCTTTAAAATCTTGACCATGGAACTTCCCATTTATTCTCATAAAATTGTAGCTTTCTCAGTTCTGGCGTGTCTAGCCTGTCCAGATAATTTTGAATTCTGACCTGGTCGTCTGACTTTTCAGCCTTCCTTCTGGGCTGTATGTTGTTCCTCCGTCTATTCTGCTCACTGGACTTTCAGGTCCTTTGGGTTTACTGGTACCGCTCTGCTCAGCCTCGCCTTGTCATTCCCACCAACTCCTCTTAGTAACCGAGGCTGCGTCAGCCTTTGCAGGCAACTGGAGGGCAGAGGGCTGGAGTCTGTGCCAAGATACAGAGGAAGCTAATCATGCCCGTGACCCCGACCTCATTAACATTGTGTTGGAACCCAAAGAGCCAGCATTCCATGGCATTGTTTGACTTTGGATTGTCTCTACTGATTTATGGTCACGGGATCCATATTCCTGCCTTCTAAGGGAGGCAGATATAAGAGCCCAGTGAGAATGGGAGAGACAATTGGTACTTCCTGCTTCTTTTCAACTCCCTAACAATTGGGCTTTGGATTGTCAGCAAGTTATTGGGTTCTGCTGGTGTTGATTTGGCCCAAGACAAACCAGGACTGACAGGCGTGAGTAAAGAGTGTGAGGGAAGAAAGCCTCTTGAGTGTGGGGTGAGGAGGGTAGGCTCAGGTTCTGTGCGTAGGGATAAAAGTCTCACACTGGTCTTCCATATCCCTTCAAGCAGTGCTTCTCTAACTTTGAGTGTGCATTGGCATCACCCAGAATCTTGTTAAAATGCAGTCTCTGATTTAGCAGATTTGGTGGGGCCTGGGAGTCTGCATTTCTAGTGAACTCTCCTGGTGATGCTGCTCAACTTGTGGAGGAGACTGGTATTTTTAGAATCTGCCTGAGCATAACAATCACCTGGAAGCTTTGTTTAAAAAATAGAGTTTCCCGGGACCTACCTTGGAACTCAAAAGTCAGAACCCCAGGGAAGCAGCTTGGGAATACACAGTACTCAGCACCCAGCAATTGTCAGTCACATGACGCTGGGGTAGGAATGAGGCTGCAGAATAACCAGGTGGAGGCTGAGACCTGTAAAGGCCAAACTTTGCCTGTCAGGAGGGGCTGTATCCTGCTACTTAGGGCTGGCCTCTGCTGGCACTCGACATAAGACCTCAGTCCTGGCACTTCCTTTTGGACTTCTAAGGGCTTCCAGGAGCAGCTATGCAGAGATTCCCATAATCCTTAGGGCAGGATGATTTTGGGGGTCTTCCTGTTGAAACATGGTTAAGTTATGAAGTTATGGGGGAGGTATTTTTTGTTAAGTTTTAGTTAAATTGATTTCCTCATTACATGTTATATTCCATAAGTTTAACTAGATAAAGAAGGCTCTAACTTCCTTCAATTAAATCTGCATTTTCCCACACTGTATAACTTTGAAGTTACGTGATTACAAAGTTTTTAAAAGTTGCCCATTGTTTCCTCTGGAGCATTATTCTGAAACTGGCCTGACAGTTGCTGGGTGCTGCTAGACATGTGGACTCCCAATCTGCTTCCCTGGGGTTCTGACCTCGAGTTCTGAGGTGGGTCCTGGGAATCTATTTTTTAATATTTATTTTTTAGTTGTAGTTGGACACAATACTTTTATTTCACTTATTTATTTTTATGTGGTGCTGAGGATTGAACCCAGGGTCTCCCATGTGTAAGGGGAGTGCTCTACTGCTGAGCCACAACCCCAGCCCGGGAATCTCAATTTTTTTAAAACAAAGCTTCTAGGTGATTGTTGTGCTCAGGCAGGTTCTAGAAATACCAGTTTGGAGAAATATCACTGTAGAAACCTGTTCATCTGAGCCTGTGATATTGGCCCTGGCTGGGGCATACTCATCTCTGGAATACTTGGTTGTGAAGGGCTGTCTCTTTCCCACTGGACAACTTCCCTTCTTATCTTGACCTGTTTTGTCATTACAGACAGGCTCTTATCCTTGATAGAACCAAATGAGAGAGCCCTTTGTCAACAGGGTACGGAGTCAGTTCCCTGAAGCCTTTATTTTTAGGAAAGTTTTATAGACACTGATTACTAAGTCCTTTAGGCATTCTCAGAGATATTGGGCTTTGAGCATTGAGCCTCTGCAGAGAAATGTTTTAAGAATATCGGACACTGACTTTTCTCACCTGTTTCCCTGCTTTGGCTCAGACCTTAGAGCTAATGAGCATCTCCTTCTGAACTAATGGATAACCAAAAGTGGGTACAGATGGGCCCCATCCTCCCCGGACCAGCTCTGTTCTGATTTAAGGGAATTGGGAGATTAAGTATCAGCTTTCCACATCATTATATCAGCATTAACCTCCACTTCTATAGATGCAGGATCCATCTCAGCTGCACCCTAGAGGCAAAGTCAGCTTATGAAACACACAAAATGAGAAATGGTTGGTGCGACGGGATGGGCGCGGTATAGCAGGAAGCCTGGGCACCACAGGCACAGGGGCAGGTGGGGAAGCCTGAAAGTTGCAATGTGTGGATGTGGGGTGTCATCCGCAGCGAGGAAGTTGAATTTCAGCAGTGTTGCTTGATGTGCATTGGAGTCCTCACTGTCCCTGTACCTCTGGGGTTCTGTGGCCTGTTGTCAAATCTTGCAGTTCAGCAAGCCACGTGGCCTTGGCAGGAGGGGCACACTGTGGAAGCTGAGTGTGTATCCATTCACTCACTTAATGATTGTACTGATCTGAAGACTGTTTCTTGAACCATTTTTTTTCCCCTCTAGTAAAGGAAAGCAAGCGCTGTGAAACAAACGAGGATGTGAGATTTTTACCTGCATTTCACAGAAATATGCTTTTTCAGGGGAGGGAAACATTACAATTCAAAGACAGATGTAGCTACACAGGGCTGTTCTCAGTCCTGAAGTACTTTATGGCTCCTGGGTGGCATTGGTGTCTTTGTAACCACACGGTTTTGTTCCACACCCCAGGAAGAAACTTGACCCTCTAATAAAACCACAGGAGCCTTCTGGGATAACCTCACTGTTTCATTCCTGGAGTGGTCAGATTCTGTATCTAGGTGGGAGGAAAAACATCAAGAAGGACAGGCATGTGTCCACCTTATTTGAAATTTCTCAAAACCAGTGAGGGCTACATTGCTTGGGGAAATGGAATCCCCCTGCAGTGCCATTTCCCTGTGCTCTAACCAGTTGGTCTTCAGTGCTAGGAACTGATCCAAGCCTCCACAAAACCAGCTTTGTGTATTTTCTTTTAAACAGAAATGGGCTTCAAAGGCCCCAGAGAATGTGAGGACTTGAGAATAGAGTTGGTGTTGGGTTATAAGCTGGGCCAGTTCCATCCTCTGTCCCTCAGAGCTGTCCTTTAGCAAGCATCAGAATCACCTGGAAGAGTTGGTAAAACACAGATTGCTGGGCTCTCCATCTCAGAGTCTCTGAGTCTCCAGGTCTGGTATGGTGGGGAATTTGTGTTTCTAACGGATTCCTAGGTGATGCTGATGCTGCTGATCTGGGGACCACATTTGAGAACCTTTGTGACCCAAGGCACTTATTGACCCCCGAGGGTGTGTTGAGTCAGGCCGACTCTATTCCTGAGGTGGGGGGCTATGGGTGATGTGTGCTGGTGGCAATCACCTCTCACTGAGGAACCTGCAATTTGGAAACATTGGTTCTCTGGAGATGCTGGAGGGAGCCCTGGCTCCACCTCTGATCACGAGGGTCTTCCTTTTGGTCCTCTCACAAGCAACCAGGGATATGGCACTTTAGGTAGCTAAAAAGAGTGGTCATTGCCTTCCTTCCATCCCATTCTGCTTTCTGGTGTTGCTGAAAGCCTCTGAACCATGCCTTTCTCCTATACCTCTCTCACTGGCCTCAAGATAATATCCAATTCTCCTGAAATAACTGTAGGGATTTTTGTCATCTGAAACTCTCCAGTGGTCACCAACCGTTTCTTTTGTGACTCACTCTGTTCTTGCTTCAGGGCATCTCATTGCCTCTAGTATGGTCAACTCCAGCTTTTCAGGGCTCATCTTAGCCCTCACTTGCTCTAGAGAGTTTCTTTTATCTCCCCTGGAATTAGCTGGTACCTCTGCAGAGGTTCACATTTCACCTTGTATTTCCCTTGCTTTGATTCCTATCATCTGTATCAAGATCAGGATTGCTACCTGTTTACTTTTCTTTGTGGATTATAAGCTTCCTGAGGGCAGGGGACCCAACACGTGTTCATTTGTGTGCCGCCAGGCATGTAGAAGGTTCCCGGCACATAGAAGACTTTCTTAATTCTTCTGTGAAATAGATACTACAGCAGAGGAAACTGAGGCATGGTAGATTATGTACCTGGCTTACGATTGTCCTGTCACTGAGTCAAACTCAGGATTCTCACCTAGGACTATTTGCTCCAACCCCTTGGCCATGTGTCACTGGCCAAGTCTTTTGCTCTGAGGCTAAAGATCCCTAACTGTGGTCTGCAGTTCTCTATGGGGCCCATTAAATGATAGGCTTCTCCAAATTAACAGATGTGGCTTTTTCCTGTTGTTTTTCAGGTAAACTTGTAAACTGACTGTTGAGTTCACAGCTGACCTGTACCTTCTGCATTTCATTAAGAAGCACCTCAAACAGGTAAGGAGTTGTTTCCAGGGTTCACTTATGCCTAGGTGACTTGTCCCAGAATGGTATGAAAATGCACTCTGATGACCACCCAAAGCTGTCATTCATGAGAAAGAAAATCCTTGAATGTAGGATATCATTTCCTCTATGAAAGGAGGAGAATGGTCCTCTGCCTCTGTTGTGAGTTACTGGAGATGTTTAATGGATGCTAGTGAACTTCTCATCAATCAACATTCTTTCCTTCTCCCCTTCATTTGGAGCTGTGCTTTAAATTCCTCTTCCTCAAACTGGGCATGGTGGCACACACCTGTAATCCCAGCAGCTTGGGAGGCTGAGGCAGGAGGATCATGAAGTCAAGGCCAGCATCAGCAACTTAGTGAGGCCCTCAGCAACTCAATGAGATCCTGTCTCTAAATAAAATATAAAGGGCTGGGGTTGTGGCTCAGTGGTTAAGTGCTTCTGGGTTCAATACCCAGACCCACCCCCCATCCCCCGCAAAAAATTCTGTTCCTCATTTAACAACCACCCAAAAGTTTACCTATTATTTATTAGATCATCTGAATGAGAGGCACTTTGGAGTTTAGCCTTTTTCCAGCTATCTACTGAATAAATAGCTGTTTCTCTATCCCCACACAACCCCATGCTCTTGTCATGGAGTGCTTTGCTAACTTGTTTGTGCACATCCTTTTTCCTTTAGTCTGTGAGTTCTTTTCTCCCATCTCCCACCTAGCATGGTTCCTGATTGGAACACATTTTCAATCAATAAATGAATGTTTGTCTGAGAAAAAAAAATGCCCTAGTAAACTGAACTAAGGCATAGCCCCCTGACACAGGGAATATCGTAATGTGATTCTAAACCAATTAAGTGATTTGTAGAGTGCCTTATGGATTAATTACCTGTTTGCTTACATTACCACACATAATTGAAAATTACCATAATATAGTTAAATCAATAGGAATTTAGATTCTTATCCCTATTGAAAAGTATAAAAAGTAAGGCTTTTTTTTTTTTTTTCATTATGTTTCTCCTGAATAGTGTAAGTGATGCCAGGTCATAGAACAGTGATGGATAAATGACAATCCATGGCCCTCAGCAACCCATCCTCTTGGCTGCACTCAGAGAGACAACATTGTTAACCAGACCCTGGGAGTCCCAGCATCCCAGCCGTTGGCATGCAATAGGATTGAACATATATCTAAATGCATAGGCAGGTAGGGAGGAAATAACTGACTTCCCCAATTTGGAAACCTAAAGGAAATAAAAATGTTTCTCAGTGGGTTGCGCACTTGCTTGAAACATAGCCTAGATTTAAATAATTTAATGAAAAGCTTTAGATAGGTATAGGATATCATTTCCTACATATATGTTTTTATTTTCTCCATACTTAGTAGGAGGGGGATACTAATTGGCTTGAGGTTGTAGAGCTTTATCCTGTGGAATAGAAACCCCCAGGGTGGTGATTCACTTGAATGGGACCTGGATCACTTCAGAAGTTGGTGGATGGTCGAATTCACTGAAACCTGGGCTTGTATTTAAATCTAACCAAAGACTACTTTTACAAAGGAGAATGTGGCCTTGAGGTTTTGCTCCTGCCTCCTATCTTTTCATTCTGCTCAGATAGCAGTCTGACTCATTGTTCAGCCTTTCCAGTTGCTGTTTTGGGCCTGTGCAGCCCTGGAACAAAGAGAAAGAAGTTGTCTTCCCATTTCTGTGTGTGCTTTCCACAACCTAATAGAGGTACCTGGCCAACAAACACATGTCAAAGCAATCACATATCCATGGTCCTCTACCTGGTGCTGATCCTAGCTGTATAGCCACCTGGAAGATAATTTATGAACAACAAGCCAGTAACAGAAATTTGACTCCCAGCTGACTCCCTCATGGTCTTAAAGTTTCCTAGGGTTTGAGTAGATTTGAACTTTGCCCAGGAATTTCCAGTCTCCATGGAATCAGTTTGTCTATCATACTTGGAAAGTAAGCTAACAAAAATGAAATTAAAAGGCTCAGATGTTAAAATATATGAGTGGGGCTTTAGCCATCTTTGGAATTTGAGATATTCCTGAATATTTGTGTTGCACTATGCCTGAGGTGGCTATGTCCAGGGCCCTTGTATCTGTGCTTCACCTTGCCCAGCACATGAGGAGTGCTTACCAATTTATAATGGCTCTCCGTACCTTATGTTTTATAAAATAGTTCTCCCAGATTTGAAAAAATCACAATGAGATAAATCAAGAGGTTAGGTTATTGGGCTGGGCCCCTTCCCACAGGTCTGTATTCAGGCATACTTCACAGAGGTCTCTAGCTTAATTTTGGCTACTCAACATCATCCTACTTAGAACACCAAGAAGGAGTATAGTTCCTCAGTTCCTAGAGCTTCTGAACTTGGAATATGTCTTTCGGACATGTACTATGGTGTTATTCTTTCACTCAGTGAAATGTTTACACTTGCTAAAGATGGGACTGTGAGTGCCTCATTAGACAAATTTATAAATCAGAGTGTTTTTAATAAAGTTGTTTTGGTATGTTGACCTTGATCCAAAGACACTATCTTGTGTGGTCCCCTTATGTTGCAAGTAGGCTTTGGGAACAATAGGAATAGTGACAACTAGTGGACTCAGCAACTGGTCCACTGGCCTTGGACACCAGTGTTATTATCATCCTGAGTTGTGATTGACAGTTTCTTTTATTGATGAAATGCTGGAAACAGGTACCAATGCTTAAATAAACAAACAGGCTCCAATCAGGATCAGGTTTTTGTTGTTGTTGTTTCTGGGTGAAACCTTAATGATCAGCTATAGTTCCTTAAAGAGGAAGCAAAATCTCCAAAATAGCCTTTCAAGTTTCAGTGCAAAGCTGGCTCCTTTATTGACATCTCTGGGAAAACTCTGCTGTGTTCCATTTCCAGATCTCAATCGATGCATAATTTAGGAACCACTTTTTCCTTGGATCAGGTAACTTGTCAGCTGTAATTTGTTGGCTGGTTTGTCTTATCCACTGTAGGGGTTTTGTTGTTGATTTGAAAAATTTACAGGCTCTTTTTTTCTAGGAAAAGTTGATTTTTAGTAGAATACCTTGGACTTTTTACTTTACAGGACTAGAGGTGTTGTTTTAATCACTTTCATGGCCTCTTTTAGTTAGGAAATGACTTCCCCATTCCTTGGGGTCCTTTTAGGGTTATGGTCCTGAGTTTAAAGGAAACTTTTTAGAAAGCTAATTAATAAAAGCAACTCTTCCCAATAGACAAAGATAGCAAAAAAATTTTCTCCTTCCATCTCTTTTAATGATAAATCACTTCCATTTTATGATTCCTTTTCCCTGTAGATCATTCTTAAGATGAACAATTTCTGAAATTCCGTTTTCTCAGGTTCCGTCTTCAGATCTGGTGAAGCCTTGGTCTGCTTCCGTTAGCCTCACTCATGCCGATGTTTCCCCCGCTTGGTGGTGGTGCCCACTTCTCTTCTATCTCTGCATCCAGTGAGAAGCCCTCTTCCCTTTATGGCTGCAATCTGGAAAAGAAAACAAATAGCTGAAGCTCCCATTGTAGCCCAGCAGGCTGGGGAAAATAGTTCTCATTCTCCTTATTTGTGGGTTCAAAGTGCATGTAACATTTTATGGGGGCGATCAGCCCTCCCAAGGTGCTGGCTTGAGTGGGCCTGTGTTTTCGCCTGGTGGACAATTAACCACGCTGACCTCCTCCTTTGCTTCGGCATTTCTGGCTGAGTTGATGCTAATGCTCTGAGAAGGGGCTGCTGCTCCTTTGAGCAGAGCACCAGGCCAGGGTGGGGAAACATTTGATCTTGTTCAAAGGGGATGTCTCTGAAGCATGAAGATTGAACTGATTGTGACCCCACCCCGAGGAAGGAGAAGCGCCCGCTGGAGAGCAGACCAGGAGGAAGAAGCCCCTGGTTACTAATCCCATTGGCCTGTGGGTCTTCAGGGTCTCATATCTGTTTAGAGGAGAGAGAATTGGGGTGGAAGGCAATAAAGTAGGCCTTAAAGAAAGGGGCAGGGGGTAATTTTATCTAATTTTGTGGTTGTTACAGAGGAATAAAAGACAGGAGATAATTTCATTAGCCCCTGTGAGATCTTTATTACAGTGATATGGCATTTTGGGAGGTGACTGTTTTCTTCCTGGTAAATCTCGAGTTAGGTTTCCACAGAGCCAAGGAGGGGCGGGGAGCCACATACCCTTTAAGTCCCTGTGGACGGGAACGTGTAGTTGCTCCTGTCGTAAGTGGGAGGCTGGGAGCTGCGAGTCCCAGTTTGTGACTGCCAGCTCCTCAGGCACATGATGCTCCAACTGAACCTGAATCCATCAGGCAGGTGATTGCGTCTAGAGCTGGGATGTTTGACCTCTGAGGAAAGCTCATTGATCATCTGTTGCTGACCTGACTAGTTTGGGGCACGATAGTCATCCTGCACATTCTCTAGAGCTGAGCATTGTTCAAAGCCTTCAGCTACATGATGGGAAATTAGCAGAGGAGGGGGAGCGGGTGCCTCGGTGCCTTCTGTTTGCTGAGTACTGTGCTGTTCACAGTGTAGGCTCCTATCTGTTGCTTTTTAAAAGCCCTGCTGGGTTGGCAGGTATTCCTATCCATGTTTACAGAGAAGGCAGTGAGGCAAAGACAGCTCATGTGATTTGCCTCAAGTCTCCCTGGAGGGAAGTGGGGATCTGAATTCTATCCCTGGACTTATAACATTCAATTGAAGCTTTTTGTGTCATCATTAGAAGAAACGGGGGAGGAGGAGGAGGAGAAGGAAGAAGAGGAGGAGGATGCTAAGTTTTTTCTGAGATGGGAAGATGGTGGTGAGTGGACAGTTCTATGTACCAGCCACCAGCTGGCACCATTCCCCAAGGCAGCTTGGTTTCTTTCTGAAGAGGGGCAGAGTGACCAGGGCAGGGAGACAGGGGATGGAGGGGATTGGCAAGGGGAGTGGGGAGCTGTCAGTGTGACGGACTGTCCTAAGCATACTGATGGCTGATTTCTTGAGTGCTTGTGATCGGGAGGGATGGCGGCACCCACTGTCCACCTCCCTCCATTCACGTTCTCATTGTCGGGTTGTTTTCTTGTCTTTAGCATCTCTTCCTCGACTCTGTAAATTTCTGCTTAATATTTGTGAACTTAGCTCTGACAAAAAGAGAACCTCTGTTGAGATGTGATAATAAAAACTGTATTAAGGATTAAAATGTTAAGTAAACTTTCAACCATTGCTTAGGTTCATATAGTTTGTATAAAAATCTGTTTTCCCCATTGATTCAGGAGATATTTCTCCCCCTCTCAGTTGACCATAGAGGCTGTAGATCCCTTCCTTTCTGGTGGGCATGGTGCTCTTAAGAACTCGTAGAGGTGAGAAAGTGCTATTTGTTTTCCTGAGATGTCATGGTTTGTTGAGGGCGAGGGGTAGAGAGGGTAGATCTTCACTGGTTTCACTAATGCTTCCCCAAGTCCCGAGGAAGACTTTCTGCCCTCTGTTCCCTGGAAGCAAGAGTCCTCTAGCTTTGGCCCTGTGTGGTTCCTTTCCTTCAGGACTGTGGCTAATCAGAAGTTGGCTGCACTTCAGTGCCTCTTAAAAGCTTTTCTCTCTGGCTCTGTTCAGGAAGTTGAAGTGCAGTGTCAGAAATGATGTGAGTTGATGAAGAAGAAATAAACAAACCCAGGCAACATGTGAGGAAGACTTGGCAGCATGGCTGCTGTTTTGCTGTAGTTTTGATCTGAAGGAACCAGGTTTCCTCCACGTGGAAGGTTCCTGGGCCAAGAGGCCTGAGATGTGCATGTCCGTTGGTCTTCCAGATTAGGGCACCTCTTAGTCTAATGAACTCTGGGATGAAAACATGTAGTTTATGGTTGGCAGAATGGAGATAAGCCACATGGCTGCAGCCAGAGCTTTATGAATGTGGAGTTAAAATAGCATCTGTTCAGGGGAGCAGAACATTTCAGAATACTTTAGTCCTCTCTGGGCATCATTGCAGAAAGTGGAGAAGAGGAGAGCTGGGAGGGACTTTGTAGAGCTTCTTGTCTGAGCCCCTTATTTCAGTTTGAGATCCTGAAGGACTTGGTGGAAGCCCTGTGAGGGTAGGCACCCTTGTCTGTCTTATTTACTCACCTTCATATCTCTGCTCCCTGGTGTGTATAAGGTGCTTAACATGCGTTTGTTAAGTGAATGAATGCTGGAAATGAAAATACCACTTCTGACTCCCCGTCTAGTGCTCTGAGATATATATAGGCTGCAGAGTCCGTAAGAAGGGGTGCCAGGTAGCTTTTATGTAGTTAAGATTTTCTTTAGATTACATATCGGTTAGAAAATGGAACTGTAATAAGATCTAGCTGGTTTGTTCAGGTTGGTGGTGAGTTTCAGGGAGAGGCGGACCTACTCAGGCTTGGCGGGTAGGTGGCCACATTGCTCTGCACCAGGGACCCCTTTCACATTGGGTTCCATGTCAGCAGTGCCCTGGGGACTTGGGTGCCTCTGCCTCCCTGGAGGAGTTGGGATGACTGTGGAATATGTGGGCTGAAGTTACCCCTCTCCCTAAGCTTACCCTCCCCTGTGTCCCAGTGGCTGCAGGTGTGACTGCGAGGTCCCGGTGTTGGAGACTGTGGCAGCAGGAGAAGGGCTATGTTTTCTACAGGGTATCTACTGCTGTCCCATCCTATTTTGAGAACTTCAGACTTGCTGTTGTGGGCCACAACCAAGGAAGCCAGGTCTTGCAGTGGGCTGTGCTTAGAAACCCATAGTGGGAAACCCGGTGTGGTCAGAGGCCACACCGCTGCTTTTTAGGCTGGCCACTTAAAGCCTTGCCATTTGTTTACCTCCCTTATTTAACTTTCTGGTTAATTCACAAACAAAAAAGAGATTTATGATGACAGTTTAAGGAAGTTTTAAAATTTAGAATAATTATAGGAGATTAATTCAGGATTAAAGGTCGCTAAAGGGAATTTGTAGTCAAGAAAGTTTCTTTAAATTCACGAGTGCTGACCCGAGGAGACATGGCTTTTTGCCATTTGGTAGGTTTAGTCCACGTACTCAAGTCTGCCCTCCCCTTACGGCTGAGAATGTGTCTCTTTAAATGGACCTTCAGGCTTCACCACTTGCCTGTGATGTTTTGGGGGAGACAGTACTTTCTCTGGGCACTGCTATAGTTTGCATCTGGAATGTCCCCCAAAGGCCTGTGTATTAAAGGCATGGTCCCCAGCCCCTGGCACACAATTGGGAGATGGTAGAAGCTTTAAGAGGTGGGGTTTATGGAAGGGGATGTCCTCAAAGAGGATAATCTCTTTCTATTTCTGGTCTTGCCTGTGAGGTTAGTGACTTTCTCTGCCACATGCTTCTGCCATGGTGTGTTTCTTTGTCAAAAGCAACAGGATCAACCAACCCTGACTGACGCCTCTAAAACTATGAACCAAAATAAACCTTTACAGGGCTAGGGGAGTAGTTCTTTGGTGGAATGCTTATACAAAGCCCTGGGTTCAGTCTCTGAGAGCTGCAAACAAAATAAGAGAACCTTTCTTCACTTTAAGCTGCTTTATCTTGGTTATTTGTTACAGTACAAAAAGCAGACTAACACAACTAACCATTTTCATGGGGAGTTTCCGTGCTACCTCTGGAGGTACGGGGGGAACATGGTACCTTCTGGAACCCCCTTTTACTATTTGCCTGACTTCTGTTATCTTTCTATGAACTCTTCTTTCTCCCTAGAAAATATATAGTAGACAGCCCATCTCCTGGTGGTACAGAACACCAGCTGTAGTCAAACACTGATTGAAGACTGCAGAAAGAGCCGGTTGGGTTCCGCCTTTTGCTCTGTATTAAACATCACAGGGCTTCTTGATGTAAAGCTGGCAGGCTTTCTGCAGGCCAGAGGTCAATCTGAGCAGGTCTCCATAGCAGCAAGAAGAGTTATTACTGTTGTCTGGGTTATTAGAACTTGAACAAAAAGAGCAAACTTAAACTCGCTCAGTGGCAAGTGCTTTGTTTTTTTGTTGAGAGGCTTTGAGAAGTGATTTTGGGGCAATGTCCTTATAGTGTGGAGTTCTCGTGGTGGCTATTATTAGTGCTGAGATAGTTATGTGTGAGTTGGTCCTGTTGCGTGGTGCTAGCAGAGTGCTTGGGAAGAGTATAGTAAATATTTACTTGATCCCAAAAAATCCTATGTGCAAAACCCCTATAAATTAGAAACAAATTAAGAATACATACATGCTGATAGTTTATTTGAAAAATGTGGTTTCATTCATTCATTTATATATGGGGATTCTTTTCATCAGGATTCTTGAAGGTACAAACAAAATTGAGGTGGAAATACCCCATTCTCTCAGACATGATGAGCCTTGAGCTTTTATGGAAGGTGTTTTAGAACCCTGTAGTGGAAAACTACAGGTTTGGTATTGCTGTTGATGAAAGCAAAACCTTTCATTTAAAATTTATTTGCCAATTTTATTGCATGTGATACAGTTTCAATACAGGTGTTCTCCCTCTTTCTCTCTCTCCCTCTCTTTCTAAAGTGCTATGTGACTTTATAACCATAGTGACAGAAAAAAGTTAATGGAGAGCAGTAGTGCTTATGTTTACAAAATCAAATGCTGAAATGCCTGGAGTTCTGTATTCATAGAATTCCAACTCACTAAAAACTAATGCTGTTAGCAGATTGGCTTATATCCATAGTTTTCTTATTGCAAAGTGAAGTAGAATGTGTGTACTCCTTAATTACACCCGAAATAAGATATAAATCACTTAAGTACTGTTTTCTAAAGAGTAGGAGTGAAAGAATCAAAGTTTGAGGCTACTTTGCAAGAATTTGCTCCTGTTTTTACAACAGAAATCTGAGAAGTCTTTAATCTTTTCTTCCATTTGTATTTTCTATATTTTCTCTAGATTTCCTTGCTTACTGTGTATACTCTTTTCCCACAACTAGGATAAAATCCCTGATTGTCACCCCCACTTCATCACCCCTCTTGTAAGGCTAGATTCTTGGGGTCTTAATGAGGGGACCAGGTTCTTCCCCCAGCCACACCACTCTCAAAGGAGTCTCATTCTGTATCCTCTTCTCCTTTCTGAATCCTAGCTGTAGTTCAGAGACAGCCCAGCTCAGCCTGAATCTAAAGACTGTGCATTTTCTGTACCCTAAAAATGTCAGTGATTATATACATAGGGTTAGATTTTGTTTGGTAATTATGTAGCCTCTTAACAATTTTTACCAACTGAGAAATAATGGAGAACCTATCTCAGACTCTTTGGAGAGAGAATGCTTGGGAGATAGCTCTTCCCTGCTCCGTTTTTCTCAGTGAAGATGGTCTCAATGTGTGGTGATCCAGCCTTGAGAATTGGGCAGACTTGAGGTCTGATCTCTGCTCCCCACTCAACAGGCTTGTGACATAAAGCATGAGGACTTAGTTTTCTCATCTGTAAAATAGGGATAATCACGCCTATTCTGTGGAACATTATGAGAACTAAATGAGGTAATCTACGTAAGGCCTGTTTCTACCTGGACTTTACATAGTGGGAGCAAGTCAGCTTGGAGTAGTCTGGTACCTCTTGCAAGCTTCTCCCTAATAGTTTCCCTGTGGCTTTCCAGGGTGCTCAGAGTATTGTAGCTAAAGTTGTTTTTGGGCGTGTAGCATGTATTGCTTTTAATTCCTGTCACTCTGTTCATGACAGAGCTTGTTGGTGAGTTTCCTGGTGCCCTGTGCCTTGTATTATTTACCTTTGCTCTAGAGGAAATTGGCATTTATTGGGACTTCCTTTGCCTTTGGAATCAAGGGACTTCTAGAATGTGTATTTTGATGGGAGTTAAAATTAATAGTCATTTAACAAATTAAGTTAGCATTGTGGTCAGATTTGTTAGAGAGAGTGTGTTTTGGGGGTGGAATACCTTCCTGGTGAGTGCCAGTCTTGGTGCTGATCTGCTTTGTGGAATAGTCAAGACCCTACTTTCTGGGCTGATATCTTAGTTGGGAAGGGTGAGGCAAAGCCCCCAGATTGTGTAAAAAAAGTGTTTATGTTTGTCCTGGGAGAATAGCAACATCTCACACACCATTAACAGGCTTGGCCTGCCAGCAGTCCTGTGTTACAGTATTCAGCAACCTAGCAGTGTAATTTATTTTCTTCAGGGAAATGTGGTTTTATGTGCCCTGTATCAGTGTCATTGAAACCTTGTTTTAAGAGGAAAACAGCAATTAATGTTTGGAAATAGGAAATAGCTTTACAAATTTGTGGTGGAAGAGACCCAATAAAAATGACTATCAGGAGTTCCCTGAAGGTGTGTGTAAGAGTTTATAAATGGTGTTTTCTGTCTAGTAACTTGGCAGCTTTTGATTTGTAAGTCTTAACTGAAGTATGACTGCCCAGACAGCTGGGTCTGTGAGGGTATTACGGCAAGGAAGAAAGTAACTGCATGGATACACACAGGCCAGCATCTGTGTCATCTTAGGGACAGGTGGCAGAGGTCGGGGGTGTGTTTGGCCGGAGGAGGCCATGTCTGTGTCATTGCTGCTATTGTTCTCCTGCTGGGAGATGACAGATGGAAGAGCCTGCACTGAAAGAGCAGCTATTAATCTGTAACTCTTGGTTTGCTTGCACCCATGCATAAACATTTCAGCTCTTATTTTAAGAAATGAAAGACCACAGCATGTGGGAGCCACTAAGTACTGAATCCTTAAAGTTGATTCTTGTGTGTGTGTTTGTTTTTAGTATTACTGATGAGTCTGAGTTACCTAAATTAAAAGTAACTTTTTTAAAAACTTTTTTTAGTTTTAGATGGACACACTATCTTTGTTTTGTTTTATTTATTTATTTAATGTGGTGCTGAGGATCGAACCCCGTGCCTCACGCTTGCGAGGCAAGCGCTCAACCGCTGAACTACAACCTCAGCCCCTAAAAGTAACTCTTCATTATTGTGTTAAAGAATGGTTTCATGAAGAGAATTAGTTTCAGACTTTTAGTTGGAGAACTTTTTTTTCCCTTGGTGGTAGTGGGTTTGAACTGCTGTGGCTCTACCACAACAGAGCTGTATCCTCATCCCTTTTATTTTTTTATTTTGAGCCAGAGTCTCGTTAAATTGCTGAGGCTAGCCTCAAACTTTTGATCCTCCTGCTTCAGCCTCCTGAGTAGCTGGAATTTCAGGCTTATGCCACCATGCCTGGCTTTAGCAGGATTCTTTAAAATGAGATATTTCTGTGGAGCTGCAGCATATGTGTGTGTAACTCATAGCAATTAAACTATACATGCATAGTTCAAAACAGAGGGAGAGAAATAACGAAATAATGTGGAACTGCTCAGCAGTCAGCTCAATGAGAGAATGTGCCTGAGAACAGGATTTATCAACCTTGGCGCTATTGACGTTTTGCAGTGGATAATTCTTTGTTGTGAGTGTTGTCCTGTGTATTATAGGAGGTTTAGCAGCATCCTAGCCTCTCCTGACTGGATGCCAGTAGAACCTTTCTCCTTTAGTCAGGATACTGAAAGGTGTCTCCAGACACTGCCACGTAAACGTGCCCTGGGTAGGGAGAGGGCATCACTGTCCAGGCTGCAAACCTCTGCCCTGGTGTGGCAGGGATAGAGGTGCTTTTCAGTCTGTGGCTCCCTTTGAGGATCTTTGAGATTTTCTTTGCAGACTCTAAAGGATGGCTCTGAGCCAGTTAGTTCAGAGCATTAAAGATTTATTCCTCAAGGAGAACAGCCTCAGTGAAATCTCTCCTAGAAGTTTGTCAGGGCTATAGACATGTAAAGAAAAGTGATTGATCCATTGACACAAATCTTTTTTAGCCTTTTCAGTTCAGAATTTCTTGGTATTAATGGTCTTGTGGCTGATTTCTAAACTCTGAGTTTGTTTAATACTATTGTGCTACATCTCTGCTGTTTTGATTGTTTTTTTTTTTTTTTTTTTGGAGGGGGGTGGGGGGAATCATTCTGGTTCCTTTTTGGGCTCAGAGTCCCGAAACAGGCCACTCTGAACCTATTCACTACCAGGCCTAGTATAGCTTACCTTTATCAGGGTTTTTGAATTATTATTATTATTATTATTATTATTATTATTATTATTATTATTATTATTTTTGTAGTATGATAGAAGAGGTTCTGGATTTTAAAATAAAATCTCTCTCCTTGACTCTGGGTGGGCTGTCACTACTCCTGAGTGTGACAGAAGTGTGCCACGTCACTTCTGAGTCTGGATCACGGAAGGGCACACAGTTTCTGCTTTGTTGGCTGGAACGCTGTTCTAGTCTGGAGCTGCTGTTTACGAAGCCTGACTACCATAAGACTGTTATGGCAGAAGAGACCCCGTGCCAGTGGGTAGTCTCAGCTGAAATCAGTCTTTCAGCCATCTCCACGTGTGAATGGAGCCATCTTGGATCCTGGAGACTAGACATCCACCAGCTTAATACCAGCCATGGCCTCTGCCATTGCCACAGGGAACAGCTGCTCCTTGCTCAAATTCTTGACTCATAAATGTGAGTCACTATTAAAAATTGTTGTTTTAGATGACCCCTGGGGGAAAAAAATCAGTCTCTTCATCTGTGTTCTACTGAAAAATTTATCCTAGAAGCTTCTTGAGATGTAGTTTTTTGTTATTCTGAAGATTTTTTTTTCTTTGAAGAATTTCTTTTTGAGAGGCTGAGGCTGTGGCTCAGTGGTAGAGCGCTCGCCTAGCACATGTAAGGCACTGGGTTCGATCCTCAGCACCACATAAAAATAAATGAATAAAGTAAAGATATTGTGTCCAACTACAACTAAAAAAAATTTTTTTAAAAAGAATTTCTTTTTTAGTTGTACATGGACACAATACCTTTATTCTGTTTATTTATTTATTTATTTATTTATTTTAATGTGGTGCCGAGGATTGAACCCAGTGCCTCACACATGCTAGGCAAGCACTCTTCCACTGAGCCACAATCCCAGCCCCTGTTATTTTGAAGAATTTTTAAAGAGTGATCCTACTAATATATAAGTTCTGCCCACTTTGTTGACTTCGGTGATTTTTGGGTATAGTCTATGAAAATATTACCAAATATTTTAATTATAATAAATATGCTTAATGGCCACTATTGAACAACAACAATAAAGGAGATGTTGCTCTGCTTTCATCTGGATGCAAGAGTCAGAGCCCTGTCCTATCCTGTGTTATTGCTCTCATGTCTCAAGGCAACTCTGGACCCTCCCTGAAGTTCATAGTTTGAATATTTTGAAATTATTCTTACAAGGAGAGATCAGTTTGTCTTAAATTCAGGCCTGGGGTTTGTATGCACTTTAAAAGAAGTGTCTAAAAAATGGTAAAAGCAGCACCTGTGCATGCAGAGAAGCACATCTATGTACCTACTAGCAGATATAACAAACTGTCCTTTGGGCTGAGCCAGTGGAAGGAAAATAATTATTTAAATGTGTCTCTTTCTTACAAGAGTAGTAATAGTTTTCATATAAATGTGAAGTTACCGGAACTTTTAAGAAACCCTAGCAATGGCATAATACTTATCATAAGGAGGGACTGTGACACTTCAGATCTTGAGACTGTGTAATGAGTGCTTCTGGTAATAGGGGCTGGCTTCAAGAAAGTCAGGATTAGTAGCCCACATGCAAGGTTTTCCTTATTTGGGGCAGGTGGGCTGGTAAGCTACCTTTTAGCAGGTGGTTCCAAAATTCAAAGAAGTCCAGCTTGTTAGAGATGTGGACTGTTCATCCTGATGTCAATGGGAAGAGTCGGACTCATATCAGGAATGTCTTTGATGTTGCAAAGAGAGCAACAGATATTTTCTAACAAAGGCTATGAAGGATTACCAGTGAAAATCAGACTTCCCTAGGGTTACTGTGAGGATCTTCCATATCCTCAGTTCTTTTTGCATCTTTTTCTATCTTCTCTGAGTCAGTAAACAGACAGGGATTAGGAGACATAAGAATTGGCATAGTTTTCTGAAATTTAAATGTGACTGCCTTGGGATTCTTACTACAATTCACTTTCTGGCTTTGAGTTTTGTGTAAAATGCCCTCAGAGGCAGTCTATTATCAGAGTAGTTACTAAGGAAACCTGGAAAAAGAGATTTGGGTTTGCCTTTGTACTCTGAGAATGAGGAGTAGAAGAACAGAGAATGGAGTGAAGGAGGAGGACAAGGGGCTGGGGATATGGCTCAGTTGGTAGAGAGCTTGCCTTGCATGCACAAGGCCCTGGGATTGATCCCCAGCACCACAAAAAAAAAAAAAAAAAAAAAAGGACCAGTAGTACTTCTGAAATGCTAATACTGCCTCCCATAGTAGAGGGAAGTCAAAGCCTTCTTCAACATGTGGTAGAGAAAGTCTTGAACTTTGAGTTATAAACTGTGACTAACCAAGATAAATCAAGCTGGTAGAGTCACATGGTTAGAAGACCAGGCTTTGGAACCAGCTCTAACAATTTACCAGCTGGGTGATCTTTGGAATGTTACTTGAAGTCATTTTTGTGTTAGTTCCCTTGTTGGTAAATTGGGGCTAATCATACCTCTTGGGTTCTTGTGATGGTAACAGAGATGAGAGGTTTGTGTGTCTCATATGGTGAGAAGCACATCTATTAGTCTGATGTAGAACTGATTTTTAAATATCAGAGGTGGAGTTTAGAAGTAAATTCTTTCTGTTTAAAATGATTGAACTTTACACAGAGCCTCAGGTGTTCACGTGTGGGTAGAGTAAGCTTTCCTGCCATCTCCCACTCTCTTGAGTCCCAGGGGGAGTTTCCTGGCCAGTGGAAATGGATCGAGTTGCTCCAGCAGATTCCTCTTTCGGGCTCTGTTTCCTCAGGGCAAATGGAAATACCCTTGATTCTTTTGTAAATAACCAGGCAAACTGGTCACACTGTCCCAAGCGTTGAGAGTAACTAGACCAGATTCAGGGCTAAGATTATTCAGGCATATTTCACTCACAGAGCTGTTTTAAACCCAGAGGCAAACCCTGTCGTCCACTAATATTCCCAACAGCATTGGCACCAAAATGAACTTCAGTCATCAAGCATTATTTCTAAAGCCTCTTCTTCGACTACTGTATCCAAGGAAACAAAGTGTTATGAAGTAGCATTTCCTTAGGGTGTTCTAGGTTGTGGAGAGGATGTCGCCAGGGCTCTCTCAAAGTAGTTTACCATTTCCCATTATCCTCCCCGTAATCAATCCTTTGGAGACCCCATTTGTACCCCACCTGATGAATCTGAGTCAGAAGATGGACATTTACCCAAGACCATTCAACCAATAAACAGTAGAACTCGATTTTAAATCATAATTTTGCTTGATTCAAAGTCCGTTTTAAATCATTATTCTGGCTAGCCTTAATATGAAATAAGCATGGATAGTTCAATTTGAATTGATTTAAAATTTTCACCCTGAGAATTATAAGCAAAGAAGAATGAAGATCACTGATGACAGAAGGTTGATCATATGTAAACAGAAGAGAGTAATAATTTGTATCTGTTTTACAGCAGGTACTGTACATTTGTTAATATATTTAATCGTGCATCTTCTTGAGCGGGCATTAGACCTATTTTCATAGAGAGGTGATAGAGCCTCAGTGAGCATAAGAAACATGTATGAATAACGCAACTAGCAGGTGGCAAAGTAGGAATGTGAATCCTTCTCTCACCATGCTGTGCTTGAAAAGCATGGGGAGCTTTCCTTGCCTGTTCCCTTCCAGTTACCTCTAGGGTACATGGGGGTAATCCTGAACTTGTGAACCAGAAAAAAAAGAGTACATGTTCCAAGTCTGTCATGGTCTTATAGAGCCAGCTGCATCCATTTTCTTCTTTTTAAAATTTTTTGTTAGTGCATTATAATTATACATAATAGTGGAATTCATTATGCATTCATTTCTTATCCAAGAAATTTACCCTTATCATAAAGAGAGAAGCAAGCCCATAATAGAGGTAGAAGGCTGATAAAGGAAGCATGACCTCTGCCCTTCTGGGGAACGTGGAAAAGGGCTTATAGGAATTTCACATTCTGTACCATCAAATGTGTCAGCTTCTGTGCACAACTGGCCATCCCATGGAGCTGCCTCATCCGTTCATGCTTTGTCTGCCAGGTGTGCGTTTGGTGGAGATTCCTGGGGAGAGAGGCTGGTGAGTCTCTGTCTCAGGCGATTCGTGGACCATCCCATGTGTATTATGAAGGGTGGCCTGGGCTCAGCTTTCTATCAGTAGGAGAGTATAATCTCTTTAGCTCCCGGTGCCAGCCTTAAGGGCTCTTTAGCTGTAGGACCAAGTGCTGCTGTGAAGTGAGGCCGGTGCTTCCATGACAGCTGCTGGCACCAGGCCCCTGGGCCATCACTCTCCACAGGAGCCAGTTTTGTAGAAGTGATTTGGAGAATCAGGGGAAGGATAGGCAGCCTTTGTGCAGAGGAAATGTGCCATGGGTAGGTAGTTGACTGCTTATTAGTTTACTCTTTCAGCCAAATTATTTTTGTTGCTGTTAAAAATTAATTTTAATAATTGTTTTTGGATCAAGCTGTTGAATACCTGAGCCAAATTTTCATGCCCAATGAACTTTTATAGCAAACTCTCCTCTCTTTATGGGATTATTATGAGGATGATATTTGTAAAGTGCTTTCACCGCTTACAGGAAGGTTCTGGATAAATGGCAGTCATATTTTCAGAGTTTTGGAGAAATGGTTATACAGTGGCATTCCAGTTCTGAACGGTGCAACTCATACTCTGCTATTAGTGACTCACGCTAGTGGCTATTTTCTTATTTTTAATTTCTAAATGGAAATTTGGGCAAAAGAATGGGGTGATTGTTATGTTTGCATAAAATTATTCAACTAGTCAAAAGAAAATCTCTTTAATTTGAAAAGAAATATTTTCACGGTATGAGAATTTGAATAGTAAGTAGTAGACAGTAGGAAATGCTCCATTGTCAAGAGTAGCTAACTTTGTATTCATTGGTCACAAAATGTTGTAGTCCTTTATTATAAAATGCTTTTTTGTCTGTTCTTTTTTGGAGGAAACAAAAAAAATAAAAATAGTTTGGTGTGTCATTTCAGAGAGAAATTCATTCCCTAGAAAGGGCCACCTTCCCAAGGACTGTGGGATTTTAGTGCGTGAAGCACATCCCGTGCTTGTGTGCATCTGAGCGCTGGTCTGTGCCACATGTGGGAAAATGAAATTAGAACTTCCCTTTGTGGCTTTAATATATTCTGAATTTTAACAACAGATCTTCAGTAAACACGGTTTGAGCTCCCACATGACTCATTATACACACACCAGCTGTCTGGATTGTTAAAAATGTAAATTAGACTGCAAATTAAACTGCATTCACTCCCTTGCTTAAGACCTTCTAATTGTCTCCTGTCACATGTAGGATAGAAGACAAATTTCTTATGCAGACTCAATAGTGTGATGTGGACCTGCTGGCTTCATTGGTCCCTTTGTAACTCTTCCTGTGCTCCTTCTCCACCAGCCTTAAAATCTTTCTTGCTGGTCCTCAGCCACCACAGGGCCAGCACATTGTGGCTGTTTCCCTGCCTGGAATGCTCTTGTGGTCTCTGGCAGGGGGTGGAGGAGCTCGGTATCATCTTGTTAGTACATCAGTTATTGAGAAGGAAGCCCAGAAATCTCATGGGCCAGTGTCAGCTGATAACCTGTTTGCCTGCCAGAACACAGCGGCTGACAATGGACAGAGCTGAGGGCCACCTGGAGTTCTACCTAGAAAGCTTTCTTCTGTCTCAGCCCATGTGGATATTGCCTGCTCTGCCCTGTCCTTGCAGGCAGGTCACACAGTTCACAGCTCCCTGGGCTTGTCTGCTCATGCTGCTCTGGGCCATTTGGCTGTCCGCTTTCTGATGGCAGAGCAGGCACTCTATGCCTTGCTTAATGAGCACTGGTGTATGTTTGGTTTGGTTTTAGACTAGTGTCTTGGGAGAATTTATATCTCCTACATTTGTTTGCTCACTTGCTTGTAGCAATTAATGAACTTTAATGAACTTATGAACTTTTTTTCCCCCAATAACAAAGCATGAAGCCCTGACTGCACTGAAGTTGCACCACCTCTCTCTGCTTCTGGCTTTTTGAGGAGAAATTTACCTGTCCTGTTAATGCCCCACAGTGTGTCTTTCTTTGCTTGGGGTCTAATCCTATTTTCTCTTTGCCACATGACATGTGTCATAATATTAGTGTATCCCCTGCCTGTGGACAAACCACATTTTCAACATGGATTAAGAATTTTGGGGGGAATGTACAGGAGAAGGAGGTGTAGGGTTGGGGAGGGAGCAGAGGGACAGGGCAAGAGAAGGAGGAAAAGCAACAGCCAGGTCAGCTCTTGCTGCTTGAATTGTTAGATTGGATTTTGAGGATAGACTACATCAGGACTTCTGATGGGGTGGGTACTTTTCCTTGGAGTGTGTTTGTGTTTAAAGACCTTTTTGCTTATTATTTTCTTTGCTGATGCACCTAATGTTTGGAATACATGAAGCATGTGAAGGATGCCTTCTGCCTCCCCTGCTCCCCCCCTCATCCTCCAGTGAAACTAGAGTTCTTGGATCCCCAGTGGGCCCTTAGCTGTCGAGCGCAGTCTTGCTGGTGTTTGATGGGCGTGCTTGCGATCTCCAGGCTGAGTCTGTAGTAGTGGCCTGCTGGTTGCATCTATGGGAAAGTGGAACAGGCCTAAGGCATCCTGGCATTTCTCTTCTCCTATTTCCCTCTGTGAAGTCTCCTTCAGCAACCATTCCCTGCCCAGATGGGGACATGTGTTGAACACTGCGTTCCCAACTGGCCTTGTTTTTTTTGAAATAGGACATACTGTCCTACTGTGCCCTTGGTGGAATCCTAGAGACTGCCCAGGAGCTCTTACTGTGAGGCAGGAAAACAGGCAGGTGCTAACAGTGGTCCTTTGGGCTCAGGTGGGATCTGGCTGGAGGTAGCTCTGTCCTGCTCCATCCCACGGCAGTCCTGGTAGGTGACTCCAGTCCTGACAGAACTGCTTCTCAGGGCAGGGGCTTCACCAGCATAAGGATCGGGGCACTTCCATTTGGGAGCCTCTGATGTAAAACAGTGCATTTTCATCCTGTGAATAAAGGATGACTATTTATTCTTCCCATAAAAAGATTGTTTCCTTTTTAAAAGGTACATTGGAGACTTTTTTCCCCCTTCAAACTGAAAGGGTTTCTTATTTTTTTTTCATAGTGTTTATTATAGTCAGTTCAAAAAATATACAAAAGGACGAGTGTCCACCATGCGTCTCTAGAGATGGTTGCACCTTCTAGCAATAACTGTTGCCCACATTTTGGATGATCTTCCTGTACACATACACGCAGCCTTAGATTTGAGATCAATGTCATAAAACGTTTTTTTCTTCAGGATAGATTTTAGCAGTCTTTCTCATGTCATAAATTTAGAGACACCTCATTTTTAATATCTGAAGACTCTTACATTGTATGGATGTGCTGTAATTTGTTAAGCAATCTCTTATAGATGGAATTTTTCCCGGTTATGAAAATGCTCCATTAAATATCTTTTGTACTACATTTGTCTAATTATCTCGTAGAGTAAATGGACTAAAAATACTGAGTTAGAGTGTGGCCATTGTGGATATTCATGCAGGTTGACATACTTACTTATAGAAAGGTTATACTATTTTTCCCCCTATAATGAAGGAAAGCCTTCTGCTGACTTTCTTTAATGTTGTTTTCTAATATATTTAAAATGATTTAGTGTCCCAAACTTTTTAGGTACTTCTTCTTTTTTTCCTTGTTTCCAATAGAATATTCAAATAACTAAGTAGGGAGCTGTTTAATTATTATTGTAGCTTCAGTAGTTAAGAACCCAAACTGTATATCCAGAGTGCATTTTCCCCTGTGTTGTCCTGGTATGCAGTTGTGTCTTTTCCTGACTTTAAGTAATGGTCACATAAAGGTTGTGATTAAAATGGTGTAAGATTGGCAGCCATTATGAAGTCAAACAACAACAAGTGCTGGCGAGGATGTGGGGAAAAGGGTACACTTGTACATTGCTGGTGGGACTGAAAATTGGTGCAGCCAATTTGGAAAGCAGTATGGAGATTTCTTGGAAAGCTGGGAATGGAACCACTATTTGACCCAGCTATTCCCCTTCTTGGTCTATTCCCTAAAGACCTAAAAAGAGCATGCTACAGGGACACTGCTACATCGATGTTCATAGCAGCACAACTCACAATAGCAAGACTGTGGAACCAACCTAGATGCCCTTCAATAGACGAATGGATAAAAAAAAATGTGGCATTTTTACACAGTGGAGTATTACTCTGCATTAAAAAATGACAAAATCATAGAATTTTCAGGGAAATGGATGGCATTAGAGCAGATTATGCTAAGTGAAGCTAGCCAATCCCTAAAAAACAAATGCCAAATGTCTTGTTTGATATAAGGAGAGTAACTAAGAACAGAGTAGGGTCGAAGAGCATGAGAAGAAGATTAACATTAAACAGGGATGAGAGGTGGGAGGGAAAGGGAGAGAAAAGGGAAATTGCATGGAAATGGAAGGAGACCCTCAGGGTTATACAAAAGAACATACAAGAGGAAGTGAGGGGAAAGGGAAAAATAATACAAGGGGGAGAAATGAATGACAGTAGAGGGGGTAGAGAGAGAAGAGGGGAGGGGAGGGGAGGGGAGGGGGGATAGTAGAGGATAGGAAAGGCAGCAGAATACAACGGAAACTAGTATGGCAACATGTAAATCAATGGATGTGTAACTGATGTGATTCTGCAATCTGTATATGGGGTAAAAATGGGAGCTCATAACCCACTTGAATCAAAGTGTGAAATATGATATATCAAGAACTATGTAATGTTTTGAACAACCAACAATAAAAAATTTTAAAAAAATGGTGCTTTGCGTCAGTCATTGTTTTAGACAATCTGTCATGTTCCATATTTTCAGGTTACTCTTAAAAATTACCTTTTGGCGATAAAAATGCTATTTTGTAATTTGATGGGGATTTTGAAAAATCATGCTGAGTTCTTATTTGAAGTTGATCTTCAGGTGTGTATTGTAGCATTTCTACTAAGGAAGCACTGCTTTCCGTGACCATCTCTGGTTTCTTCTAAAATGTTTTCTCCAGGCATTTCAGTCTGTGAGAGTCTGCCCAGGTCCATGTGATTAATGACCTGTTGTCCCACTTCTTTGAACTTTATCTCCTTGATCTCATTTGTCCATTCCATGGTGCCACCGGACATTTTTCACCAGTTCACTGCTTATCTTTCTTTTACACTTTCTTGAGTTCATCTAGTGATAAGGATATCATGTATCTTCTTTAAAAGCTTTTTTAGTGTGTGTTTTTTAACTGCCCAGAGTGATGTCATATTTAACATTCATTATGTTCTGCCTTTGGACATTATACAGATTGACCACAGACAGAGTTTGCTTGTTAAGACTTGCAATAACAAGCAAGGTGTAGGTACCCATAGCTTGTGCACACTGGTATAGGGGGGTGGCGGGTTACCAACTTAGTTTCATTATAAACTTATTTGGAATTTGAAGGGATACTTATTGGAGAAAGTTCAGTCAATACATAAAAGTACAAGTGAAGTGCACACAATGCCCTTCCAGGGAGAATTCCACCTTTTAGTGATATTTTAATGATCTTCATGCATACACACACAGCCTTAGATTTGAGATCATATAAAACATTGTTTTATGGGAGAGTTTTTCCATGTCTTGCCTTCTTGCTAGGTAAAGCCTTCTGGAGGTCATAAAGTTTTCATACTGAACTTTGATTGAAAAGACTGTGGTTACGAACTAGAAGGATAGAATGGGATGACTAGTGAAGAGGCCACTCTAGGATAAAATGGAAGCTTGAGGTGGGAACCAACTGGATAAGATACATAACAAAGACGTTCTCAGAGAGGTTGCCAGAGTAAATATGGAAAATTTTATTTGTAATTAAGTTGCAACTTGTTTTTAAACATCCTTTATCCATGCATTAAAATGGCAAATAAAACCTATGAGAGAAGGTAAACCAGAATTTTGGGTGGGATTGGTAAATGAGATAGGACTGTGATGGGGCTGCTGTCTTGTTACACCAGTTCTCAGGCTGCATGGTGAATCAGAGTGCCAGGGACTTCTAAGGGGGATGTTGCCTCAAGTGGCTCAGCTATCTAGTCAAATGCCAGGGTTATTGCTGGAGTTGGCTCCTGGGGTTAAACTTATGTCCCCCTCCACCCCCACCCCAAGCAAACAACTAGATTTTCCCAGTGTCTGTGTTTGCCCAGGGTGAGTTGTATGGAAATGCTCCTCTTCGGACACTGAGGTACTATTTAATGAACTGTTCCATTAGTGCTGTTTAATAACTCAAATCCTAGTGCAGTAAGTGGTATTTAATTACTGACTTTTTGAGTCACTGGGGAACCATTTAGTAATTACTACTTCATTGCCATTTAATAAATTTCTGTCTTGTACATTAAATAGCACTGAGTAATAATTCACTCCCCAGTCCCCAGTGGCATAAATAAGTTAATGCTTCTTCTAGAGATGCTCATGTGGAACCATATCGTCACTTAGGCATTGGAAAGTAAAGGTACAATAGAATCTTTCAAGTTAGGGGGCCCTAGACTTTTGCATTTCATGAGCGAGTTTTTTAAAAAAAATGTTTAGAGACTGACATAGGGTTATTAACTCTTTGATTTTGTTACCTTTTATTTCCTCAAGAAACCCTACACAGGAGCACATTGCCTAAGGCATAGTGAGCACTTGATACAGTATCAGTTGAGTTGAATCAAGCTGTGCATTTTAATTCAGAATTTGTTGCTGGTGACACTTGCTTAACTTGGTTATTATTTCATCAGACCTCAAACTGGACAAGTTAACTATATAAAATGTGTTATGGAAAGTGTTTCACTGAAGAGATTTCATTTTAGGTGGGAATTAAGAGGGTTAAGTAGCATATTTGAAAGCTTTGGAAGAACCTTGGACCAGATTGTAAATGTAAGGTGAATAATTTTCTAACTGACAGTACTATGGAGAAGAGATGATTTATTTTGGGATTATATTAAATTTTGAAGAGTTTAAAGATGCAAAAATGATTTATCTGAAGATAATTAATCAGCAAGTTGTTGTGTCTTGATTTCTGAATTAAATTTTGTGACAGATCAAAGAGAAAGTGAATCAGTAAGAATGATTTAATTAAAATTGGTACTTTAAAGTAGAAGCATTAAGGCACTGCCTTTTCTGTGATTTCACCCATCTTAGAAGCCAGACATTTTGCAAGATGACTTGTCCAAATTCTATCCAGTTCAGGTATAACATTGTCATGGGGGTGACATAAACATCCTAAAAATCCTAATATGTATTTTGAAGGATGGTGGAAGGAATGATTGACAGCCTGAGGCCCATAAGACAGATCCCTGGGATGAATGATGCTCCTGTTGCACCGTTTCCCACACACAAGTCTCGCTCCAAGGCTGAGAATGCTTCTTTTGTTCCTAATGCTTACCAGCTTTTGAAGTTACATTAATTGCCTGAATGTCCTGTAGGCATATTTGATTTGCTGCATTTAGAGAGTAAAGCAATTAATTATAACATTTTTTATTAAGTTGCTTTTCCTAATAGTGCTAGAAATATAATTTATACCCTAGGCATGTCATGGCTTCTGTATCTAGTTTCAGAACCCAGTAACATGCAAAGTCTCCAGTGAGGCTGGACAGCCTTTCCTTACGGGTAGGAATGGAAATCTCCAATCATATTTTCTAGTAAAGCAAATTGTGGGAAATGAATTTTCAAGTACATTACTTAGTATTGGTTAATTCAGCAAATTAGCAGAGTGCAAGACTGTAAACACATTGCTCAGACATAAAGTTAAGTACATTCTGTTAGAAAATTTACCGTGCCCTTAATCCTAGTGGCTTAGTGCTGTGCTTTAAGTAAAAGGGATTTAGGGAATTCATAAATGCAGGGAATAGAATAAACAAAAAGGATTAAAGGAGTGTTTCCTGAGCAGCGTTGGTATGGAACTGCGTACCTTGTTACTCTCCCCAGAGATACTGTTGACTTTATTTTAAAGCCAGCCTTCATGAAGGTACTGAGCAGAAACATTGAAAAAATAATTTCCGTAATCAGGGAGTACGTGTGATGTCATGCGTAAATGTTTCTTTGATCACATAGCAGTCTATTGTTGATCTCTGCTTTTTCGTTTTTTGTTTGTTTTCTGATACTGGGGATTCAACCCAGGAGTGCCTTACTACTGAGCTACATCTGCACCCATTTTTGAGTTTTTTTGTATTTTGAGATAGCATCTCCTTGAGTTGTTGAGGCTAGCCACAAACTTGCAATCCTCCTGCTTTAGTCTCTGTGTATCTTTGTTCTGGTTTTTCACAGTTCTGTTTCTCCAGGAGCTTTACAACTGTAGCAACAGTGTGTTGTAGCAGAGATTGAACTTCCATTTATTTTTTTGTTGGTTTTCTCATGGGTTGCTTTTTGGTTTTAAGTGGCAGGTGCCCATTATTGTGGTTATAACACTTAGAATTCTTGTAATTGTGCATTACATATATCTGCATTAGACACATTCTGCTGGTTTTGGTAGCCTATTTGGTATTTCATTATTCTGTGTGTGTCATAGTGTGCTTAACTAGCTCCATATTAGGGCATCTGAACTCTTCCCAGTTTGAGGCTGTCATAAATAATGCTGCTGTAAACATCTTTAAGCTCATTGCTTTTCTTCTCTTGGGATCCCTTCTTGGGATTGTATTTCTCCAAGGAGGAATATCTGGTGAAGGGTACAGACTCTTTGGTAGTTCTTGTCTTGTGTTGCTACTTCCCATTTGCTTCAAAAGACCTCTGAGAAGATACAACGAGAAAGGAAAAACAACTATGAGGAAAAGGAATTGTCTTTTTTACAGGTAAGAAAACAATGCCTTTCAGATACCTAAATCAATTTTGCTTACTTGGGCTAATCAGTGATTTTGAGCACAGGCTGTGGAATTCAAATCAGTTACATAGCCCCTTTGAGCTTCAATTTCCATTGGCATAAAATGCATATGATACTACCTGCCTCTTGGTGTGTGGTGGTGAGGTTTCAATGAGATGATGTGATTTTACAAAGTCTGATTAATTGGCACAGGGTCCAGCTCATAATCAGTGCTCATAAATGAGTAGTTGTAATGTGTTCTGGGTGGAACCAATGGCAGTAGATGCCCAAGTTTGGTTTCATTGGCAGGTCTGTTCTCCAAAGGCCTTGCGTGGCCTCTAGGGGTCCTCTTGATGTATTTTACTGTATTTGGGGCAGAGTTCCTCTGCCCAGGACAAGTTCAGATTTTAGTATTGATGGTGAAGGGCCCCTGTGAGTTAGGCAGACTCCCCTATAGGGAGATACGGGTTCTTTACGAACAAAGACTACTCTAATAAGACTATCAACAACAACTATACATACATTTACACACACACACACACACCCACGTGTGTGTGTGTGTGTGTGTGTGTATCTTTTAAAAAATAAAGGGTATCAACCAAGCCTAGCAAACATGCTTTTCTGGTATCATACTTTTTTTGTTCTGGGGAAAAAGAATGAGAAGGATGTGTTTCTTTCCATATTATATTTTCTTAACTTGAATAACTGGTCACAAGAATTTTGAGTGGTTGGGGTTTTGTAGTTGTTGTACCCTTCATTTTTTTGTGACATTGACAGAAATATTTCTACCTTGTGACTGGCTGATTCTGAAAAGTCAGAGAAATACCAACATCATTTGGGCCTTAGTTTTTCTCTTTCTATTTTCTTCCCTTACCATTATCCCGGCCTTTAGCTTTATGTTCACTTTTTGGATCAATGATTTTTCATTCTCCAAAGTATACAACAGATATTGCTTTTATCTTCTGGAAATTTTATTGGAACCACTTTTAAATGTGGTAGCATATTTCATGAGTGTTTTTTGGGGCAACATCAAAAGTTGTGTATGAGTGTGTATTTTTTCCACATGAACATTAAAAAAAATAGTTATTAAATTTTGGTTTTAAAGAAGACTACCCCACACCCATTGACTCCTGCATGCTGAAGTCCAGCCATGACATTTATGATTGTTGGGCAATGTTTAATGAGGGATGTGGTGACTACAGCTGTGTTTCCATTGCTGGATAAACTTAGACTCTGAGGAAAATGATTTTCCCATGAGGAGACTGAAAGGTTGGAGATGGGTGTTCCCTCAAGCCTTCATTCCCCAAGTTCTCTGGCAAGTTAGCCTGATGAGAATGTAGCCAACATGGCAGGCTTCATCTCCTGTCAGCCCAGCCCTTAGGAATGCATGTAAGGAGTTGGATTTTTCCCCTTGTAGTGCTGTAGAATTCATTGGTGGTGAAAGTTTGCTAAATAGACATGGTTGGTAGTTTTATTAGATTTAGTCTTGATTAGATTATTTTTTTAAGAATGCACATCTGTCTTTGATGGAGTCTGCCTAACTCACAGGCACCCTTCATCATCAATATCGATTATATACTAACCTGAGGATAATTCACATTGTTAGAACTTACACTGGGCAGAGGAATTTAGTGAAGGACCCACAACTCTAAATTTGTGACCCTGAGACCTGCATTCTCAACAGTGGTTTTGCAAACGTGGTGGAATCATCACAGCTTAGTGAATCTCAAGGCAAAGCAAATCACCCCTTTAAGACAAGATGTTTGTTCTGCTACCTTACCCTCACAGAGGAGTCAAGGGTCCAAATATTTATCACTCCTAGTGACACCTCGTTTCTCCTTTCATCACCAGACCAAATGGCAGGAGTTGTTCTACTTAATTGTACTCATTTTTTCCTCTGGGGCTTCTCTGCCTGTTGTTACTTGATCTTTCAAACTTGAGTGCCTTCCAGCCTGCTGGGTTACTCAGAGGAAGGGTTGGGGCAAATGGTAATCTTGATGGTCAAGTGTTGGGCAGATTTGAATGTGATTTCCTTTTACTTTCTAGTATTTTGGGAGTTTCAGTTAACTTTTTTTTTTTTTTTTTTTTTTTAATGGCTAATTTGAGTTCAGACACAGGCCAAAATAAAATGTTGGTCTGGTCATCTGCTATTTATGTTCCATTGTGGAAAGTATTTTCTCAGCCAGAACATGTACTTTAGCTACCAACTTCCTTCACAGGATTTTGTTAGTAATGTCTCTCTGAGGGGGTAAGAATGTTGTCTGCTCACATTCATTAGTCTTTTATCTTTGAGAGTTTTATGATTTGAGTTTTGAAACTCAGAAAGTAGAAAAATCAGAAATTATCTCATGATCTGGGTTGTAACCTTTGTTTCCTTCTCATCACCCCCACTGATGAGCTTATGATGTTTCTCTCTGTTCTTTTGCTTTGAATCTTTGCTGTGGCCGTGTATTGAGAGAACACAACACAACAGGCGCTTTTGTTAGAATTGATGTGTCATTTGCTCAGTTGATAAAACAGATCCGTGATTTTTTTGAATTGAAAGACTCAAAGACAAAATCCTTATTTTGAAAAGTTTCAAAACTACTTAGTAATTTAGTAGGTGCAATGCTACCAAATTAAGTCTTTCAAAGTAATTTTCTCATACAAACAGTCCCTGCTTTATTTGCTGTCTTCTGTTTCCCCAGGAAGTAGCTCTTTCTGAAGAGTATATTGCCTGTTTATTGTTAAGTGAGAAAATAATTGCCAAAAAAATCTCAGTTAAGATTTGTTTGATTACGTAACTTTTTTTTTTTTAATCTGAAATCTTGCTCTCTGGACAATCACTTCAAAATTTTGTGTATTCAAGGCATTTTTTAAAGAGAACTCTGGAAGCCAGCCATAATTTGAGAAGTTTGAGAAATCAGATTTTAAGGGATCCAAGGCTGCGGAATGGCTGACACAGTTACAGATGCAGAAGGATGTCTTCCACTGTTCTTACCTTCATGCCTTTGCTTGTGCCAGGTCACAGCTAGACAAGATCTCCAGGCCAGGCACGAGGGCTTAATGCATTTAGTCGTGAAACAGCAAGGAGGGCCTGTGTGTCAATATGATGTTTTCTCCATTAGTGGAATTCTTCTTGCTAGGGGTAAGGCATACCCTAAAGTTGTTTTTGTTTTTAAGATGGACTTACTACCTTGCCCAGGCTGCCCTCAAATTCCTGGGCTCAGGTGATGCTGCTGCCTCATGATAGGTGCTGGCCACTGTGCTTGACTTTGCCCTTGGCTTTTTAAATCTTGTTTAAGTTTTTATCTCTAGGGATCATGAAAGTCTTTTTAAAAATCTGGTTTATATTAATTGAGAAAACAAAAATGTATCCAAACATTTGGGAGAGCAGGGGAATGATGCCGTGTAACCTATCAGTACTGAGGTGCCAAGAAAGGACTGGAGGGCAGTGCGATGGGCTGGAGTTAGGCGAACCAGCAGGTGCAGTGAGCTCAGCATTTCTTGGGACTGATGTTGGAAAGCTAGAGCTAACTGGACGTGGGTTGTCTAACCAGTCTGTTAACTGGCGTTACTGCACAGTGGGCCCTCCTTCAGCACGGGTTCTGTATCCTCAGATTCGACCAACGACAAGTCAAAAATATTTTGAAAAGTTGAATCTGTTCTAAATGTGTAGAGACTTTTTTGGTCATTATTCCCTAAACAATGTATAAGGGCATTAGCATTTATATTGCAATAGCTATTGTAAGTAACTTAGAAGTTATTTAAAGTATGTGGGAGCATGTGTATAGGTTTCATGCAAATACTGTATCATTTTACATGAGGGATTCAAGTATCTGTGGATTTTGGTATCTATAGGGTGTTCTGGAGCCAGAGAATACCCAAGGATTACTATATATTCAAATTTTGTGAAATAAATAGAATTTTCACGTTTGAAAGCTTTACGCACATATAATAATACTGACTATGAAAACAATATAATGCATCTACATGTTTTTACTCTAGAATATTATTTGAAATATAATACGGAAGAGAATAGCTTATCAAGTTATTGACTAATCAGTGGGTAGACATGCACCATTATCCATGGATCTCATTGAGGAATACCTTGAAAAGTAGTACTCTGGAACTCCTCCAGAATGCTTTCTCTACCAAAAGCAATCTTAGATCTGTTTTGAGCAAGTGAATTCAATTGTCATGCTGTAAAAAGAAGCTCATTGTAAGGTTACCATGACCCCAAAGATCCCAAATTCTCTCTTTTTATGGTGCTGTAAGTGTCTAGATAATGTTTTTCAAAAGTAGCATCTGTTTTGTTTAGCAAGTAGTTACATACAAACAAACTTACAAGTAGATTGTTCTAACAACTTGGTTTCCATTTGAAAAATAACACATACACATTTATAACACATAAAAACTGAAAGATAATACATTTTGCTTTGTAAAGTTTAAGAACTCATTTCATTTTTGAATAACCACCATCATTTACTAATGAGATGTGTCTACCTGGACACTGCCAATCTTGGAATTACATTGGATACTTCCAACCTCATTTCCTGCTCCACATTGATTTTCAAATGGTACTTGGTTTTTTTTTTTTTTTTTTTTTTTATCATAGCAATTGCAAAAAGCCCAGTTTTCCAAAGAGATGTCTTCAGAAGAAATGTAATTCAATCTGTGAATTAACTTGAACCAGAAGTTTGTATCATGTCCAACACTTTGCTGTGTTTTCCTTGAAGAATTAAAATCTCTCTGAGCTCCTGTGAGTTCACTGTCACTCAACAGGGTGCCTTAACACATGGTGAGGGAACCCAGGCTTAACCTGTGTTTGTTCTCTATAACTGAGTCAGGGCTGTGTTAAGGGGCTTATGTTTTTTACTGCGTTACTCAGAAGTTGGCTTCTGCTGCTGTTTAGTTTTGCAGTTGTCAAGTTTTGGTGATTAACACAAACGTTTCTAGGTTCTACATCCTGGATATTGACTCATTATATTAGGGGCAAGGGGGTGGAACTCAGGTGTCTGGTGATACTAATGCCATTTGAAGCTTGAGACACTGAATTCTACCATGGGTCCCTTGAGTTCAGGGACCGAGCGCTCTTCACTTACATCCCTTCCTATTCCTATAATACACTGTAAAGTACATTTAATGGTCTTTGTTGAATGCTGTTGAACTTATTGTTTCTTACTTCGATTCTTTCTCCTTCCCAACGTTATTTGTATTATACCTTCAAAAGAAAAACAAAAAGGAAGAATTGGTTCTCAGAAGTTTTGGCCTTCCTGAGCCTCCTGTCTTCAGCCTTTGCTGATCCACCCTCCCACTCCCCAGCCTCCTGCACAAACCCTGACGTCCTGTGGAGTCGGTCTGCTCAACCATGGTGCATTTTCTCCACTTCTTCTTGCTTCTCTTAATGAGATGTTGAATTTCCTAAGTGGGAAGAACTGAAAGAGATTTGGATTATTATCTAATACAGTACCCCCATTTTAAAGTTCCTGGTGAGAAAACACGGGGAAGGGACATGATGAATGTGAAGCCGCTCAGGCAGTGCTAGGTCGTGCTGGCCTTAGAATGCTTTGCCCCTGGCTCTTGCCATTCTGCCCCCCCCCCCCCATACTTGATCTCTGCAGTGGTGCTGGATCACCTGTGGTTTTTCCAAGTCCCAAAGGCAATTATGATATGGGAACAAAGGCGGAGACCCCAGTTTGATAATTTGCTTTGCTCACAAAATTACCAGTTATGTATTAAATATTACTTTGCAGTTTATTAGTCAATAGTTACAAATTGAATTCTCTTAAATGTTTAAATTTTAGTTTCTTGTGAATTTATAGGCTGTGGAACATAGCAAGTTAGTGTCACATTTTTTTGTGACTTAATGGGAAGAAGGCAAAAAACTAGGAAGAAGAAACTGTCAACATTATCATAAAAGGAAGAATTAGTATTTTCTGTCTTTTATTTATAAATGATGCCCTACCAGCATCAGAATGTGGTGTGCTAAGCTTTTTTAAGCCAGAATTAAGTTCCTCAGATATTCAACCTGGGTTCCAAGCTGAGGTCTGTGACTGTAAGGGGGCTTGACCTTTGGACAACTTTAGATAGGCATGTGCCTGTCATCTTGACACATAAACAGAGTTGGAATGATTAGAAAAGAGTCAGAAGGATTGCCCAAGGGAGGTGAATAATTTTTTACCATGTTTCTCTTTGTTACATTTCAGATGTATTTCAGAAGTAAGACATTTATATTAAAGGAAAACTGGGCACTATGACACTTAGGAAAGATTGAGAACTTTGTGGTCTGAGGCTATTTTATTCAAATGTTTGTTCATTCATTCATTCATTCATTTCTGCATGTTTCACTTAATCTATTCAACAGAAAGCAGGATCTCTCTGAGGGGTCTTCTGCAGCAGCCTCTTAACGTTTCCTAGAGGTCCAGCCTTTTGGAATGAGAACCCTTCCTCCTTCCATCTTTCTTGGGAAGTAAACTTATAGCTGCACATCTTTTCAGTTAACTTAAAAATACTGTTTGGCTTTTATTGTAAACATATAGATATTATAAACATAATGATATTGGGAAGGATTTACACTTAAAAGAAATGTGTGATATGAAGGTTGCTTAGTAATATAACTTCTATAATTTATTTCTTCAAAACAGCTGGGGAGCTCCTTTTTTTTCTTAAATGAAGAAATGTTTCAACTTTTCTAATATAATCAAACACAAATTTATCTTAAATCCACAAATAAAAGTTATGTCATTTAATACCATTATTATTCATTTAAGTTCCCTGCCTCGCAGACTCCCCTTTACCAGAAGTGCTTACAAGAGAAAAATGCTGCAAATTTGAGTTCCTTTTCTGGCTTTTCCTTGTCAGGAATCCGCTCCAGGAGAGGTGGAGTAAGAAAGAAGGAACATCTTAGATTCTCCTGGAGCCGTCCTGAATGGCTGGGAATGTTTGTTGTGTCTTCTGTCACCAAGACATTGTCCACTGTGATGGAAAAGGCACGCAGATTTCTGGTGGCAGAAATCCATCCACTCATAGCACTAGGATTGCCTTTAAGCACAGACGTGGCATAAACTGCATTTGACCTGGTGCTTCGGACTCAAGCCAGTAGGTGACTCATTATTTCAGATGTTTGGTTTGTGCTGTTAGAGTTGAAGCATCTGTAAGGAAAATAGAAAAGCCTGTTGTAAAAATATAATCTGTCTCCAGGAAGGAGAATCCCTGTGTCCTGACCAGAGGCGGGATGTCTGCTCATGGCTCGTCTGACCTGTTTTATCTTAGATCCTGGTTTGAAGCGGCTCTGGAAAGTGTTCGACAGGGCATGTTTAGATGGCATTACCGTTTCACATTTTCAGTGTGAGTTCAAAACATGAGTAGGAAGTTTTCTCTCTCATCCCTGAGAAATGGCAGTCTCCCCTGAGGATAGGCCAATGAAGGACTGAGGGAGAGGAAAGGACACAGGGCTGGCCCCCACGCAGAAGGCTGCCCTTGTCAGCTGGTTTCTCTCTGAAGATCTCAACATGCAATTTATATTCATTTTTGGAGGTTGTCCACTCTATATGTGATTTACTGATGATGGAATGTTTGCTTTCTAGAATCAAAGACAATTGTAAAATGTCAACTGTTTTTTATTATCTTTAACTTTTGCACTACATTTTAATGTAAAACACTCTACTAACTTGTAAAGACTCTCTTCTTTCTTGTGTCTTGATTCTTAATTGTCCTAGGAGAACACTTAGGAAAACCTACGGAATTCCTACCCAAACTGTGCGGTTAAGGAAGTGTTCAAAACATGTAGGGATCTGGTTGTGAACAGGTAGAACATTGCAGTTTAAACTGATAGCCATTATTATTTTATTATAGAATTTTGATGGTTAGATGGTGACTGTGTCAGATAATTGATTTCAGAGAAGAGATAGCTTCTGTTGTGTATGTGTCAGGAGCTGTATTTACTCCTCACAGATATACCAGACAACACAGATAATGGATAAAATGAATAGCTGATATCAGGCTAATGAGTCTGCCCAAGGCCACACAGCTAGCCAAGGAAGAGCTTTACATCATGCCCAGGTCAGCCTGACTTGAAGGACGTCTCCACAGTCGTGCTTCCCATCTCCCCCTAAAAGCAAGGGGAACGGAGTTATTACCATGTTTCATAGTGCTGAATGTTTTTTAAACCTTTCCACTGGTCTAGTGATACATAAATAGCCATTTTGGAGAAGCAGGGTTGCATAGTGGTTAAGAGCCAGGACAAGTGTGTGTGGCTCTTGAACTTACTAGCTCTGAAATGTGGGTCAAGTTCCTTAACCCTTTTCTGTTTGACTTCTTCGTTGGTGGATAAAATAGAGCCCTAGATTGTGAGGCTTACATGAGTTCTTGTCTCCACCGTGATAGAGTGGTTCGTAGTATGTTCTGTTCAGGTGTTTGCTGCTTTTGTATATTATCTGAGAGAGGAACAGGAATGAGTCACCCTCTCCAGCCCCTTGGCTTCTTACCTCATGGGGCAAAATGCCCCAGGTTCCCAGATGGAAAGCCTTCAGAGCCTGGGAAGGCTTGGGGCACAGTCACCAAAAGTGCTGGAGAGGGAGGTGCTCTTAGACCCCTACTCCAGGTGTCCTGTTGTGCCCCCCTCCCCCCTGCATGGGCCTTCTGTTTTCTTCCACACACACTTGTCTGTCTAGTCTACTTCCATAGGTTGCCTTTTCTCCCTAAAGTGCGTGTGTCCTCAACCTTGACCACATGGGCTATTAATATGTCATTGCTCATTCAAGCACTGATTTAGGGTCCTAGCCTGTTGTCCATATGTTTTAGCTAGTGTGGTGGCAATGGTATATTACAAAGTGACTTCTGGAGGCTGGGGTCAGGTCTGAGGACCTTGTAGGGCACTTTTTAAAAAGAGCTTTTATCATGAATATGAGATTAGGGAGTATGAAAGGAAAAGGTACCCTAGGGAGTCAGCATGGCTCCAAGGCTCAGACCCAGTCATCTTGAAATACTCCCAGGGACCCCAGGGCTGTGGTTCTTACCTTTTGTTCTTCCCTTTTCTTAATTCTGGGGCTGGGAATTCTCACCTCATCCCATTTCAGGGCAGTGGAGAGTCCTGTCTCATGAGGAAGATCAGAGAGTCAGGCATCCCTGGTGCAGAAACTGTCCTTCCCAGAAACTGACTCTCTGGGAGGAGTAATAGGTGTTCTTTTCAGTGCCCCTGTGAATGTCAGAGCCTGGTGGTGACCCAGCATTGCGTGAATAGACTGCTCTGACCAGGAAGCCTTTTTTTTTTTTTTAATTTTTATTTATTTATTTATTTATTGGTTGTTCAAAACATTACAATGCTCTTGACATATCATATTTCATACATTTGATTCAAGTGGGTGATGAATACAACAGACACTAGTATGGCAGTATGTATAAACGTGGATGTGTAACCAATGTGATTCTGCAATCTGTCCACGTGGTAAAAATGGGAGTTCATTACCAGGAAGCCTTTAGTGATGAAGATGACGTGCAAATTGCCCAAACCAGATATGAGACTGCCTGTTGGTTTTTGGTTCTGTTTTTTAATTGTGATAAAAATTGCCCAAACCAGATATGAGAATGCCTGTTGGTTTTTGGTTCTGTTTTTTAATTGTGATAAAATACACCTCGTATAAAACGTACCATCTTAAGGTTTTAAGCATACAGTTCCATACTTGTAAGCACTTCTACGAAGTTGTGCAACCAACACTGCCGTCCGTATCTGAAACTGTTTGATCTTGCAAAACTGAAACTCGGTACCTAGGAAACAGTAATTCCTTATTGCAAATCTCCTGAATTTAGAAAGAACAACAACCTGCATGGCCCAGAGAGGTTCAGCCGAGCATGTGTTTGTCCATTCCTGAATTTTTTATTTAGTAGAGGGGTGATCAGAAAGAATTTAATAAAAGTAAAAGTGAAGAAAGCAAAGATGTTTTTAAAGGGTGTGTTTGGTACATAATTGGTAAACTCTGATGGAAAGGGAAAAAGAACTCTCCTCCTCCCCCAGGTTTGAGAATTGATGCAGTTGACTCAGAAGTAGAACCCACATGGGAGATCTGGGTTTGCTGTGACTTTTTGGTACTCCCAGAGTTTGTTGTAGAGGTAGGGATTCCCTCCACAGCAGTTGCTGTGGATTTGCAGAGAGGTTCCACCTCCCATTTCTTTGAGGGAGGTGTTCTCGGTCCTTCCTGAGTTGGTCCCAAGGGAATGTCCTACCGTCTCTGGATACCTCAAGATTCTTCCAGAACCCTGATGCAGATTTTACTGCCATACACTGAATTTCCTGTTGGCCTTTAATTGTAGGTCAGTGTTGCTAGTTAAAAAGAATATTGTGGTCTGGGGTTGTAGCTCAGTGATAGAGCGCTTGCCTAGTATGCGTGAGGTACTGGGTTTGATCCTCAGCACCACATAAAAATAAATCAATAAAATAAAGCTATTGTGCCCATCTACAATTAAAAAATATTTTAAAAAAGAATATTGTACTATTTGCTAATTCAAAAGAATGTGTTCTTGACCACTGTGAAAACATCACCAAATGGGAATGGTCTGAAGGAAACCAAGTCTTTTCAGAAACGTCCTGTGTTCGCTGCCCCCTTCATAGTTGTCCTGTGCTGGCTCTTAGTTTTGAACTCAGGAATTGGCTCTCGGGCACATTGGCCACATGTTCCATTGTGTGTGCCCAGATGGAACCACAGGACTGTAAGAAAATTGGATGGATACGCATGCTGACCTATATTTTTTCGCCCACCATGTTCTAAATGTATCTTGTTTTTGCTTTTGCTGCCTTGGCTAACAAGCATCCCTTGTGTCCCCTCAAGGTTTCCATCGGCTTCTCTTCCCCTCACTCACCTTGCCCAAACAATACTTGAGTCTAACAAAGCTAATCATTTTTAAAAGGTTGTCTTATCAAACGATGGTTGGAGAGTATGGACTCCTTGAACGCACAAGGGTGCAGATGGTGACGTCAAGGATCACAGGACAGGATGGACTGACTGCAAGCTTTCTCTTGGCCTCAGGAATGACTTTGTGTTTCCCTTTGCCAGTCCCATTTCTACCCCAACCGTCCTGCCTCGCCTTTCCCAGATGATGTCATTGAAAAGCAATGGCAAATTATGACTCGTGTTTTCTACTAGGGCCTTAACAGACAGTTTATTCCCACATGTAAACATTTTAGTAAGCCTTTTGTTTAGTGACTCATTAATTTGATGAGGAAAATGTCCTAATAAAGATAAAGAAACTGTAAACTGTTTCAAAAGCTGCAGAGGGAAAAATGTTGGGGCACTTGAGGTCAACTACTTCCCCTGTTCTTTGAATTTCATTTGTTGTTTGGTCATGGGAACAGACAAATTGGTCATTTGGGGTTAGGTCCTCATCTTCGTTCTTTTCTGTAAACTTAAGCACACATGACCACGTCATGCATGTTTTACTTCCACAAGTTTCTTTTGTATAGGCAGGATCCATGGGTGGGGAGATTTTGTGAAAAGAGTATATCAGATTTTCCTCTTTCACATAAAACTAGTGCATAAAATGTGTCACTAGTTTGGAACTGAGAAATACTTGGTTAACTTTTATCGGTAAACAGTTTTAATTTTCTCAAATAAGACACAAACCCCCAGGTATAAAGGTTTGGAGATTGCTAAGTAGAATCAAGGCTCTAAACCTGTGGTTATGTGCACTTTTCCTAAGACATAATCTGTTCCTCATTTATATGAAAGTCTTGTAGAGATATTATGACTTTTATTTAGTTCTACATACTTTTGTTAAGGTTAACTATTTTAGTGTGGTTGATGTAACTAACTATTGCTAGGTTTTGTTTGAGTGTTTAATGAAGTATAAATTTATTTTATGTAAAAATGCCCTTTGCAACAGAGTATATTGACTTTTATTAAATCCAGGAATAACATCATAGATGTTTTGAAAAACAGTTGTCCTGCAATTTTGTACTTACATTTCAAGAGGCAGTGGTATGCTTTAGTGATTCTTGATCTCTCCAGGAGAAAGACCTGGTTGTAAACTGGGAGAAAAATTGAATAACATCCTTCTGAACTATGTTTATTAGAAATTTTACTTTTTAGTATTCAATAGTTGTAAAAATACAGAAAATTAAAAAGAAGAGTGATTTCAGTGTTATTAAAAAAATCAAGAGGCATGGTAAATTGACTTGAGGCTCTAAGTACTGTATGAAGAATTTGGATTTTGTTTGTATAATCAGTTAATGCTTTTATCTTAGTTTGTATCTGTTCTCTTGCCAGACTTTTTTTCAAGTAGGAAATATAATGATCCAAAGGTAACTTTTCATTGCAACATACCTTTAAATGAGTGCCCATTTTTTGTTGTTACTGGCTGGGATTTACTAGACTGGAAAAAAAAAAGATAGAGAGCTAGAATGAATTACTACCTCTAATAAAGCCACATATGTGTGAGTGTGAGCATTTGTATAATGATACAAGAGTATGTCATAGCAAACTGAGTTTCTTAATGATACAAATATGTCTGAGCTAAATATCTTTCTAATGACCTAGACTGAAGAAATGCTCTTTATAAAATGTGATCTTGTCTCTGACTCAGATCATATTCTGAAGTGACACCCTGTAGGGGCCAGGTTTAATTCTGGGCTCCTTTAACTTCTAGAATTTGCCAAATGAGCCTAGTCCTCAGTGCAAGGGGAGGAGCTACGTGATGGCCAGTCATTCATGCAGGTATTCAACTGACTGTTTTGTGCCCTGCTTGGGGCATACAAGGTGAATCAGGAATATTATGAGACCTCGAGGAACCAATATATGGTCTGGTGGAGGACAGACATGAGCCAGCACTTATCCTGCTAGAGGGCAAGGGCTGCTTGGAATCTTCACAGGCTGGACATGCTGCCAGAATCTGCTCACCTGTTTGTGAAGGGGCAGGAGAAGGAGGTCAAGAGTAGGTACCATTTGAGCTGAATGGATTAAGTTCAAATCAGTGTTGGAACCATATTGACTTTCTGAATTTTTAAGAGCAAATTTATCATTCCCTCTCTTTATATTGAGCAGGAAACTGGGTACAACAGAGCAGGGTCTGGATTACTCTGGCCTGACTTTGAATCCTGGCTGCCACTTGATACCCTCTTGACCTTTCTGAACTTCTCAAAGGAGGATAATAGAAATGTTGGTTGGGAGGGTTAAATGAGCTAGGTTAGGTAGCAGTACTTACCGCTCCCTCCTTTCTCCTTAGCACACTAAGAGTGAGTGGCTTGAAAATCAGGGCAGCTTGTTTTGAATAGTATCTGATGAAAGAAGAAAGCAGGGTTAATTATGAACAGTGAGAGTAATAGTAGGCACCACTTATTGTGTGGGGCACTATTTCAAGTGCTTCCCATTTGCTCACTCAGTCTCACACCGACTATATTAGGTACTGTTATCTCACCTTATAGATGAGAACTTTGAGTTTACAGTGGCTAAATCATTTTCATTAGCCTCGCCTCCTGGCTCCCAGGCTTTTAATTTTTTTAAAATAATTTGTTCTTTTTAGTTATACATGACAGAAGAATGTATTTTGACATGTCATACGTACATAGAGTATAACTTCCCATTCTTGTGGTTGTGCGTGATGTGGAGTTATACTGGTCGTGTATTCTCATAAGAACATGGGAAAGTTATGTCTGATTCCTTCTACTATCTTTCCCATTACCATGTCCCCTCCTCTCCCCCCATTCCCCTCTGTCCAATGTCCAATCCAGTGAACCTCCACTCTACCCTTCCAACCCTCCCCCTCCTGCCTATTGTGAGTCAGCATCCACATATCAGAGAGAACATTCAGCTTTTGGTTTTTTGGGATTGGCTTATTTCATTTAGCCAATCCAGTACGATAGTCTTCAGTTCCATCCATTTGCTATCTAAAGGCATTCTTTTTTATGGCTGAGTAATTTTCTATTTGTGTATGTGTGTATGTGTATATTTTCTTATCCATTCATATTTTCTTTATCCATTTATCTGTTAAAGGGCAGGTACCTAGGTTGGTTCCATAGCTTAGCTTTTGTGAATTGAGCTGGTATGAATATTGATGTGGATAAGTCAATGTAGTATGCTGGTTTTAAGTCCTTTGGATATATGTTGAGGAATGGGATAACTGGATCAAATGGTGGTTCCATTCAAAGCTTTCCGAGGGAGGATCCAACATGGCGGCGAGTGGGGAGGCAGCGCTTTCAGTACCTCCTCAACAATGGGGTCAGAGAGATGCATGGATACGCTTAGATTCGACCTGCTGAGATACTCCTAGCAAAATTCCACTAAAGAGAGACCGGCCGGGAATCGGTAGGATTTTTGGAGGTGACAGTTTGCCCTAGACGAGTGAATCTCCGCCATGCAGCGCAGAGGTCCAGACCCGCCAGCCGCTGCCCGCGCTACTCAGCGACTGTTGGCTGCCTGCACGTGGCCCCCGCGTCAGGGCGGATAGCCTCCGAGGCGCAGCGCAGCAGGAGCGGTGCAGGGACTCTAGGAAGAGGTCTCTCGCCAAGCCTTCATGAAATAGCGAACCGGGAGCTGAAACCAACCAGAGATAGACCAGTCCCACCCCTCCCTTCGGACACTCTGGCAAGGAGCCTGGGGCCCGCCATAGCAGAGAGGTGACATCACCAAAGTTCCGCCGACAGAATTCCTTCCCAGCAGAATCCACATTAGCAGGTGTGTGACTCCCACCCCCTCCAGATACAAGCAGCCAGGAAACCTCGGGAATCTCTCCGGGGGCGTGTCTGTAGGGAAGCAGAGGGGATTCCAGATCCCCACCTCCCCTTAACAGCAGCGGCGACACCCAAGATCTTAGCTGCCAGTTTCTGGGGGCGTGCCCACCAAAGGGGTCCGGAAAAATTAAACTGTTGGTTCCCAGATCACCCCACCATAGCACTGGGGCTTAGATGAATGACAGAGAGGGTGTTCATCGTTTGGGATATAGGACACGCGGTGGGGCTGCAAGTGTAATCAGATCCTTGGGGAACCACCTCTGGTGAACAGGACCTGGCTGGCTGGCTGGGAGGAGGAACAGGGGGAGGGGCCGGATAAGTGAAAGGGCTCTGGACTAACAGGATTGAGAGACTCCCAGGAGCCACCTTACAGGGATTTCTGTCAGCACATAGAGGGCAGAAGCTCGGCTCGGAGGGCACAGCTCCGCCTATTGGAAGAGAAGAAAATGGGATTCAGCCATAGAACAGGGGATGCCAGCATGGCAGAGATCTGATGTCATTGGAGAGCGGCCGAGGAGAGAACTTCATCGGTGCCAGCGGCGACAGAAACAGTTGGTCTCCTGGTAGGGAGGGTGAGTCACAGATACCCGAGTCTCTCTCGCTTTGTCGTCGAGCCAGAGGGGAGGAGCGGGGCCGCCGCCCGCGCCCGCAAGGTAGGCAGACCTGCGACCAACCTGCAGATCAGGCCCAGTGGTCTGCGGGCGTGGTAGGAGGGGCAGGGCGGCAAGGTAAGCAGACCTGCGACAGACATGCGGATCAGGCCCAGCGGCCTGCCAGCGTGGTACACACTTCACCCCAACTGGAGTAGGGGCAGAGCAGAGCCTTCGCCCGTGCCCAGATCAGGCCCAGTGGCCCGCCTGTGTGGTGGTCAAGTGACCCCAATTGGAGTGGGGGCGGAGCGGAACTGCCACCCGTGCCCGCAAGGTGGGCAGACCGGCGACCAACCTGCAGATCAGGCCCAGCGGTCCCCGGGCGTGGTAGGAGGGGCAGGGCAGAGCCTTCGCCCCCACCTGCAAGGTAGGCAGACCTGCGACAGAACGGCAGATCAGGCCCAGGGGTCCGCGGGCGTGGTAGACACCTCACACCAATTGGAGGAGGGGCAGAGCAGAGCCCCCGCCCGCACCTGCAAGGGAGACTTTTCAACTATACAAGAGCAATATAAATATATAGGGGGGGAAAAATTTCAAAAACACAACAGTTTCACCAAGAAGAAAGAAATGCAAGCAGTATGAAAAGACAAGGAAAGAAAGGACTACAAGCAATGCAGGTCAACTCAACTTTAGAAGAGGTAACAGCTGCAGCAGATGGAATGTCAGATAAAGAATTCAGGATATATATGCTTCAGATGATCTGGAGTATCAAGGAAGACATTAGACAGCAAAATCAGACAATGAAAGATCACTTCAACAATGAATTACACAAACAAATCCAAGAAGCAAAAGATCAACTATACAGGGAGATAGAGGTTATAAAAAACAAACAAACAGAAATCCTAGAAATGCAGGAAGCAATAAACCAACTTAAAAACTCAATTGAGAATACTACCAGCAGAGTAGAACACTTAGAAGATAGAACATCAGACAATGAAGACAAAGTATTTCAACTTGAAAAGAACATAGGCAGCTCAGCAAGACTGTTAAGAAACCATGAGCAGAACATCCAAGAAATATGGGATAACATTAAGAGACCAAACTTTCTTGTCATTGGGATACAGGAAGGTATAGAACTCCATACCAAAGGAATGAGCAATTTATTCAATGAAATAATATGAGAAAACTTCCCAGACTTGAAGAATGAGACAGAATCCCAAATTCTAGAAGCCTACAGGACGCCGAATGTGCAAAATTATAAGAGATCCACACCTAGACACATTATAATGAAGATGCCCAACATACAGAATAAGGAGAGAATTTTAAAAGCTACAAAAGAAAGGAAGCAGATTACATTTAGGGGTAAGCCAATCAGGATAACAGCTGATCTTTTAACACAGACTCTGAAAGCTAGAAGATCCTGGAATAACATATTTCAAACACTGAAAGAAAATGGGTTCCAACCAAGAATTGTGTATCCAGCGAAATTAAGCTTCAGGATGGAAGATGAAATTAAAACCTTCCACGACAAACAAAAGTTAAAAGAATATGCAGCTAGAAAACCATCTCTTCAAAACATCCTCGGCAAAACATTACAGGAGAGGAAGTGGAAAATAACAATGAAAACCAACAGTGGGAGGTAGGACAGTAAAGGGGGGGGGGAATAATCAAAGAGGAAAACAAACCATGGTAAGTAACATAAATAAACAAATATGGCTGGAACAACAACCCATATCTCAATAATAACCCTAAATGTTAATGGCTTAAACTCACCAATTAAGAGACACAGGCTAGTAGATTGGATCACAAAACAAGACCCAACAATATGCTGCCTACAGGAGATGCATTTGATAGGAAAAGACATACATAGGCTGAAGGTGAAAGGTTGGGAAAAATCATATCACTCATATGGACTTTGGAAACAAGCAGGAGTGTCCATACTCATATCAAATAAAATAGATTTCAAGCCAAAGTTAATCAAAAGGGATAAAGAGGGACACTACATACTGCTTAAGGGAACCATACACCAACAAGACATAACAATCATAAATATATATGCCCCAAACAATGGTGCAGCTATGTTCATCAAACAAACTCTTCTCAAGTTCAAGAGTCTAATAGACCACCATACAATAATCATGGGAGACTTCAACACACCTCTCTCGCCACTGGACAGATCTTCCAAACAAAAGTTGAATAAGGAAACTATAGAACTCAATAACACAATTAATAACCTAGACTTAATTGACATATATAGAATATACCACCCAACATCAAGCAGTTACACATTTTTCTCAGCAGCACATGGATCCTTCTCAAAAACAGATCATATATTATGTCACAGGGCAACTCTTAGACAATATAAAGGAGTAGAGATAATACCATGCATCCTATCTGATCATAATGGAATGGAACTGAAGATCAATGATAAAAGAAGGAAGGAAAAAGCATACATCACTTGGAGAATGAACAATAGGTTACTGAATGATCAATGGGTTATAGAAGACATCAAGGAGGAAATTAAAAAATTCTTAGAGATTAATGAAAACACAGACACAACATATCGGAATCTATGGGACACATTGAAAGCAGTTCTAAGAGGAAAATTCATTGCTTGGAGTTCATTCCTTAAAAAAAGAAAAAACCAACAAATAAATGATCTCATACTTCATCTCAAAATCCTAGAAAAAGAAGAGCAAAACAACAGCAAAAGAAGTAGAAGGCAAGAAATAATTAAATTCAGAGCTGAAATTAATGAAATCGAAACAAAAGAAACAATTGAAAAAATTGACAAAACTAAAAGTTGGTTCTTTGAAAAAATAAACAAAATCGACAGACCCTTAGCCATGCTAGCGAAGAGAAGAAGAGAGAGAACTCAAATTGCTAGCATACGGGATGAAAAAGGCAATATCACAACAGACACTTCAGAAATACAGAAGATAATCAAAAATTATTTTGAATCCTTATACTCCAATAAATTAGAAGATAGTAAAGGCATCGATAAATTTCTTAAGTCATATGATCTGCCCAGATTGAGTCAGGAGGATATAGACAACCTAAACAGACCAATATCAATCGAGGAAATAGAAGAAACCATCAAAAGACTACCAACTAAGAAAAGCCCAGGACCGGATGGGTATACAGCAGAATTTTACAAAACCTTTAAAGAGGAACTAATACCAATACTTTTCAAGGTACTTCAGGAAATAGAAAAAGAGGGAGAACTTCCAAATTCATTCTACGAGGCCAACATCACCCTGATACCTAAACCAGACAAAGACACTTCAAAGAAAGAAAACTTCAGACCAATATCTCTAATGAACCTAGATGCAAAAATCCTCAATAAAATTCTGGCGAATCGGATACAAAAACATATCAAAAAAATTGTGCACCATGATCAAGTAGGATTCATCCCTGGGATGCAAGGCTGGTTCAATATACGGAAATCAATAAATGTTATTCATCACATCAATAGACTTAAAAATAAGAACCATATGATCATCTCGATAGATGCGGAAAAAGCATTCGACAAAGTACAGCATCCCTTTATGTTCAAAACTCTAGAAAAACTAGGGATAACAGGAACATACCTCAATATTGTAAAAGCAATCTATGCTAAGCCTCAGGCTAGCATCATTCTGAATGGAGAAAAACTGAAGGCATTCCCTCTAAAATCTGGAACAAGGACAGGGATGCCCTCTCTCACCACTTCTGTTCAACATAGTTCTTGAAACACTGGCCAGAGCAATTAGACAGACGAAAGAAATTAAAGGCATCAAAATAGGAAAAGAAGAACTTAAATTATCACTATTTGCAGGTGACATGATTCTATACCTAGCAGACCCAAAAGGCTCTACAAAGAAACTATTAGAGCTAATAAATGAATTCAGCAAAGTGGCAGGATATAAAATCAACACGCATAAATCAAAGGCATTCCTGTATATCAGCGACAAATCCTCTGAAATGGAAATGAGGACAACCACTCCATTCACAATATCTTCAAAAAAAATAAAATACTTGGGAATCAACCTAACAAAAGAGGTGAAAGACTTATACAATGAAAACTACAGAACCCTGAAGAGAGAAATAGAAGAAGATCTTAGAAGATGGAAAAATATACCCTGTTCATGGATAGGCAGAACTAACATCATCAAAATGGCGATATTACCAAAAGTTCTCTACAGGTTTAATGCAATGCCAATCAAAATCCCAACGGCATTTCTTGTAGAAATAGAGAAAGCAATCATGAAATTCATATGGAAAAATAAAAGACCCAGAATAGCAAAAACAATGCTAAGCAGGAAGTGTGAATCAGGCGGTATAGCGATACCAGACTTCAAACTATACTACAGAGCAATAGTAACAAAACAGCATGGTACTGGTACCAAAACAGGCGGGTGGACCAATGGTACAGAATAGAGGACACAGAAACCAATCCACAAAACTACAACTATCTTATATTTGATAAAGGGGCTAAAAGCATGCAATGGAGGAAGGATAGCATCTTCAACAAATGGTGCTGGGAAAACTGGAAATCCATATGCAACAAAATGAAACTGAATCCCTTTCTCTCGCCATGCACAAAAGTGAATTCAAAATGGATCAAGGAGCTTGATATCAAATCAGAGACACGCCGTCTGATAGAAGAAAAAGTTGGCTACGATCTACATACTGTGGGGTCGGGCTCCAAATTCCTCAATAGGACACCCATAGCACAAAAGTTAATAACTAGAATCAACAAATGGGACTTACTCAAACTAAAAAGTTTTTTCTCAGCAAAAGAAACAATAAGAGAGGTAAATAGAGAGCCTACATTCTGGGAACAAATCTTTACTCCTCACACTTCAGATAGAGCCCTAATATCCAGAGTATACAAAGAACTCCAAAAATTAGACAATAAGATAACAAACAACCCAATCAACAAATGGGCCAAGGACCTGAACAGACACTTCTCAGAGGAGGACATACAATCAATCAACAAGTACATGAAAAAATGCTCACCATCTCTAGCAGTCAGAGAAATGCAAATCAAAACCACCCTAAGATACCACCTCACTCCAGTAAGATTGGCAGCCATTATGAAGTCAAACAACAACAAGTGCTGGCGAGGATGTGGGGAAAAGGGTACACTTGTACATTGCTGGTGGGACTGCAAATTGGTGCAGCCAATTTGGAAAGCAGTATGGAGATTTCTTGGAAAGCTGGGAATGGAGCCACCATTTGACCCAGCTATTCCCCTTCTTGGTCTATTCCCTAAAGACCTAAAAAGAACATGCTACAGGGACACTGCTACATCGATGTTCATAGCAGCACAATTCACAATAGCAAGACTGTGGAACCAACCCAGATGCCCTTCAGTAGACGAATGGATTAAAAAAATGTGGCATTTATGCACAATGGAGTATTACTCTGCATTAAAAAATGACAAAATCATAGAATTTGCAGGGAAATGGTTGGCACCAGAGCAGATTATGCTAAGTGAAGCTAGCCAATCCCTAAAAAACAAATGCCAAATGTCTTGTTTGATATAAGGAGATTAACTAAGAACAGAGTAGGGACGAAGAGCATGAGAAGAAGATTAACATTAAACAGAGATGAGAGGTGGGAGGGAAAGGGAGAGAAAAGGGAAATTGCATGGAAATGGAAGGAGACCCTCAGGGTTATACAAAAGAACATACAAGAGGAAGTGAGGGGAAAGGGAAAAATAATACAAGGGGGAGAAATGAATGACAGTAGAGGGGGTAGAGAGAGAAGAGGGGAGGGGGGATAGTAGAGGATAGGAAAGGCAGCAGAATACAACGGAAACTAGTATGGCAACATGTAAATCAATGGATGTGTAACTGATGTGATTCTGCAATCTATATACGGGGTAAAAATGGGAGCTCATAACCCACTTGAATGAAAGTGTGAAATATGATATATCAAGAACTATGTAATGTTTTGAACAGCCAACAATAAAAAAAAAAAAAAAAAAAAAAAGCTTTCCGAGGAATCTCCATTTCACTCTGCTTTCCAGTAGCTCTACTAGCAATGTATGAGTGTACCTTTTCCCCACATCCTCTCCAACACTTATTGTTACTGATTCTTGATAATCGCCATTCTGACTGGAATGAGATGAAATCTTGGTGTAGTTTTAATTTGCATTTCTCTTATTGCTAGAGATGTTGAACATTTTTTCATATATTTGTTGACCATTTGTATTTCTTCTTTGATGTTTCAGCTCCTTTGCCTATTTATTGATTGGGTTATTTTGGTTTTTGGTATTAAGTTTTTTGGGTCCTTTATATATCCTGGAGATTAATGCTTTATCTGAGGTGCAGGTGGCAAAGATTTTTCTCCCATTCTGTAGGCTTTCTTCGTGTTCTTGATTGTTTCCTTTGTTGTGAAGAAACTTTTTAGTTTGATAAAATCCCATTTATTGATTCTTGATTTTACTTCTTGTGCTTTAGGAGTCTTGCTAAAAAACTTAGTTCTTAGGCTAACATGATGGAGATTAAAACCTACTTTTTTTTTTCTTGTAGGCACAGGGTCTTTGATCTAATGCCTAGGTCCTTGATCCACTTTGAGTTGAGTTTTGTGCAGGGTTAGAGCTAGGGGTCTAATTTCATTTTCTTACATATGGATTTCCAGTTTTCCCAGCACCATTTGTTGAAAGGGTATATTTTCTCCACTGTATGTTGATGGCGCCTTTGTCTAGTATGAGGTAACAGTATTTATGTGGGTTTGTCTCTGTCTTCTATTCTGTCTTCATGTCTATTTTGGTGTCAATGCCATGCCATTTTTGTTACTATGGATCTGGAGTAGAATTTAAGGTCTGGTATTGTAATGCCTCCTGCTTCACTTTTCTTGATGAGGATTGGTTTGGCTATTCTGGGACTCTTATTTTTCCAAATGAATTTCATGACTACTTTTTCTGTTTATATAAAGAACATCATTGAAACCTTAATAGGAATTGCATTAAATATGTATAGTGCTTTTGGTAGTGTGGCTATTTTGACAATATTAATTCTGCCTATCCAGGAACATGGGAGATCTTTCCATCTTCTAAGGTCTTCTTCAATTTCTTTGTTTGGTGTTCTGTATTTTCATTTTGGAGGTCTTTCACATCTTTTGTTAGATTGATCCCACATGTTTTTTTGAGGCTGTTGTGAATGTGGTAGTTTTTCTAATTTTGCTTCCAGTTGATTCATCACTGATGTATAGGAATGCAGTTGATATACGGATGTTTATATCCTACTGCTTTGCCGAATTCATTTATGAGTTCTATAAGTTTTCTGGTGGTGGCTCTAGAGCTCTTAACCACCGGCGTGGCACTTTTGAAGAAGCTAATGAAGAAATAATCACATGACATATCATAATAATGATGACAGGAATAATAGCACCTTAGATTTTTACAGAGCTTCATGGTGGAAGAACACTGCTATGTACAATGTTGTATTTGTTCCTCATGAGAAGAAATAGGAGACGGTTAGAAACCGGATTAGAAAACCAGTGTCCAGAGAGCAAGTTAAGTTACTTGTCCAGCATTACCAAGTATGTGGCCAAACTGGTTGAAGAACTTTTTCCACTTGACTCTTTTGTTTATAGAATGAAAGGTAGAACCGTTCAGGAATCGTTTAATGGAATGGTTATTAAATTTTTAAAATACGAAACACGTACAAGAAAGTGAGTTATGTTGCCAAAGGTCACATGTTATGTTAGTGACCAACTATGATCACAAATGGCAAATCCAGCACCTGAGCCACAGCTTCGGAGTGACTCAGTGAGAGAGTTGGAAAAGTACTGATGTGTCTATACAGGGGGCTTCTTAGAGCTGCGGTATGTCCTCATGCTTTCTTCTGGGATTCTGGACCCTCACTTGCCGTCAAATCTTCTTTCCAAAGGTGGGCCAAGGAGAACACACCTGGAAGGAATATGATTGAGTTTCCCCTCCTGTGGGGTGGGGATGACACAGAGGGCCTGGGCCACCTTCTTCCAGTGCTGATTTGCTCTCTGGAAATTGAAGGCTCAGTGCAGTCTTTGGAGGGCAAAAGAGATGGGAAACCCAACACGGTTTGACCGACTGTCTCTTGGGAGTGTGTGGTGTTTTGTCTTGTAGCTGGGGATCTGGTTACAGATGCCTGTGATTATGGCCTTTGGCAGCAATTGTCAGAGAGACTCTTAAGATTTCCAAAGGCTGCAGAAGAGCAGATGTGGGATTAAATTTCAGGCCCTCTTACCCATAATGTCTTACATGTGGGCAGGGAGCATTGAGGATTCAGGCTGTTGTCCAGAGGTGTGGGGTGCAGACACAAGAGCAGAGATCAGAGGTGCCAGCGTTTTTTGCAGGTCTTCTCCCATTGTATCCTTTATCCTTGGCCTGCAGACCCTTTAAAGTGGTGATATTCTTCCATAATGGTTTGCTGGCAGTGTCTGCCATAGCCATTGTTTGTCGTGTTTAGTAAGAGGGATCTAACTGGCTTCTTTGCCAGCAGACATCACCAGGCAGATAGAAGGTGGAAAAAATGAGTCTCTGTGACCCACTTTAATTGACTGTGCAGCAGACAGTTTCATTTGGTATTGCTAGGGAAGTTTACGGTATTCATGCTTGGCTAGTTTGATTGCAGCTTTTCAAAAATCACATGGCAAGGACTTTAGATGACTATAAGAAACACTTTTACTGCTAATAATGAAGGACCAAATTGGAAGGAGTAGTTGTACTAATCCAGCAGTTGGTTGTTATTGAAGCAACAGCTGCTAGGTTTCTCCCCACTGCAAATAAAAAAGGAAGCTTATTGAGTTAAAAAAAATCTATTAAGCACTCATTAGACAGCAAAAAAGATTTAAAAGAATCTTCCAAGTCTTGGCATACGTAAGAATATTCCAGCTCTTATATTGAGATGTCCTTTTTTAGAAGTGCTAGAAAGCACAACTTATACCATGTGACTAAACAAAGAACCCAGAACAATCCTGGGTTGAACAGTGAGATAGAATTTAAGGATCACCTTTGTGTTCCCTAGAAAATCTGAAAGTTCTGCTGTTGTCTTGTGAAGTTGTCTACCTATTATAGGGGAGAGTGGAGCCAGGGGTATGTGCGCCTCGCTTGGAATCTCCATTAGGACACTCATGAGACTCAGTTGCCTGAGAGTGTTGAGGTTTTGTAATGACTGGGCAGAAGAAGGGCACAGAAGGCTGTGGTCATCCACCAGCTGCGTGGTGACTCAGTGCTCCTGGGCATCTGTTACTGCATTTATGAAATGGAGACACTACCTTCCTGTGTGCCACAGAGTGCTTCTGGAAAACCAGATGGCTAGCACTCCTGAAAGTGAGAAAACATGGAAATCAAATGGGATAACATGAAATAACAACCCCCATCAGCCATGTGTGGATGGCCTCCCCATTAAAAATCATCTTACTTAATCCTCCCAGCTGCCTCGGGAGGAGGCACAATGATGATTCCCGGGTTAGAGGTTTGAGTAACTTGCTCAGGGAAGACAGAGTGAAATAGACTGCTGTCAGCCTCCTGTGGGAGCTGGGCTCAGTGCTAGGCAGGGTCTCAGGGTTATGCCATTATAGCCTCAAACCACAAGTGGTACCTTATGGTACTTCAACCCAAGAATCCGAATTCCAGAGTTGATGTCATTCCTCATCCACAAGTCCTTTAGAGAAGTATATGAAAAACTGATCTCGTCACTCCTTCCACATTGAGTTCTGGGATTCCATGGCCTGTTACACCCTCGAGAAGTAGCATGAGAAGCGCCTGTGCTGCTTGTTAGTTCTTTGACCTTGGTCACGCTAATTCATCCTTCCATCCAGCCTCCAATTTCCCCATCTCTAAAATGGAATTCATGATCTGTCTGATAAAATTGTTGTGAGTGTTCCGTGGAGATAAGTGTTATTAAGTGCTTAGCATAGTACCTGGCACCTAGCAAGGAAGGGTTCACTTAGTACATAAGGAGAGGAGGAAGAAGATGGTGATGATGATGACAATGATGACGATTGTTACTGCCAAGGTTTCAGTGCTCTTGAGGTTTTAGTTGCAAAAGGTGCTATCTCCCTGGACTCAGGTATGGCTAGGTAGCTTCCTGGCTGAACACTTTGACCCTCTCCTACACACACCCAGAATAGTTTCCAAGAATAGCAGTAGCTTTTGAACCTCTCTCATCATCTGTCTTCTATTTATCCCCCATACCCAAGTTCAACCTTTGAAGATTCGTCTACCCCATCAAACGAGACAGCGAGAGCTGTGACGGGTGCTGACCCTCAGACCGTCTGAAGGTCAGTGACACTGAGGCTCTGTCCAGAGCTAATCCTTTAAGTCATTCTTTAAAGATTTATGAACCTTTTTATCCCCAGCAGAACCAGGCGCTTTATGTCGCTCTGTATCACATTTCCTATGACAGGTAGGGACCCACCTCCCTGCAAGAGCTCCCAAAGCTGCAGTCAGATCTTCCTTCATTTTCACTGCACATGTTCTAAATGGGCTGTTGCTCTGTTTCTCTTTGCTTCCCCTGAGAAGTTGTTCATCCCGGGTGGCTTTTTCTTCCATGTGTACATCCTGTAGGGAAACTGGAAAAAAAAATCATAGGCTTCTGTTCTAACTTTTTATTTTAATCAGAATTTTTATGAAAATCCTAAACTGACCAGCTCATTCCCTCCCGCAATGAAATCTTGAACTTAGAATGCTATCTCCATTTATAATGTCTTCCAAACAGCCACTTGCTGAGAGCCGAGTCAGCGTTGAGGCCAGATGGTTCCAACCTAAACTAAGATTAAAGATGAAAGATACCTTATTTAACATCTAGAAGTAAAACCTCCTTTCAAATCATTCTTAAAAAATTAAGCCTTTGATATTAAACTTAAGCCAATGAAACTTTGAATGGAATGGGAACAACATAGTTCCCTTGTTTGAATTCTAGGGCTCCTATTTAGGACAAAGTAGTCCAGAGACAAAGCAGTAGTCAGTCCAAATTAAACTGGGTGAAGATGAGCAAAGAACTTGAAATTATTTATTTATTTACTTATTTCCTGTCACTGCCGGTTTTTTGAATTTGACCACTGTAACTGTCCTCCAGCATTTTGCTTCTGAATCGTATACACAGGGAGAAACTCCAATGACTTGTTTGGTTTTCTTTCACCTAAAAAAAAATCCCATTAAAATCTTTGATTAGATATACCAAGTTGGAATATAAATGAAAAGAGTTCTTATTAGGTGAAATTCCAAACAGCAATTTTTCTGGCCTCCTACCAACCAATCAGTCCAGTCTGTCAACAAGTGAAAATTAAGCCATTATGATGGGTGTTGTAATAGATGCATCTTTCTACTTGACTGGTTCCTGAAATTTGAGAAAATTCCAAACATGGCCCCAGTTGGTTTTGCTGTCTTGACCTACAGTGTAGGAAAATGACCAGATTGCAACAAATAGTGAAATCATTGAACTTGGGTCTTTTGGAAGCCACAAAAGTGTCTTTTTACTTTAGTTGAGGACAGTTTTCATCTCTTTATTTTTGTAGAATCACACTCCAAAAGATAGAGGAAATAATCTACCCTTTGTACTGGGTTCAGGTTAATCTTTACTGGTTTTTACTGAGTGTACCTTCCCAGGAGGGCTTGCTCAAACCATAGCTCTCAGTGAATAGGTGCTTCCTCTGCTATTGGATAGTAGCTTCTAGGACCAGGAAGTAGGCTGAGAGTATGAGCCCCAACAATGCTCAGCTTTGTTTTTGAGGATAACACAGTTGTTTTGCATTGTTACAGGACAGGTTGCTAGGAACAAGCTTGCTACCAGGGACCCAGACTTCTAGATGCACTGGAATGGCATGGTGTCAGAAACCTTTTACCTAAATGATTCCTGAAATACATTTCCCAGTGAAAATACATATTTATCTTCCCCCTTATCTCTCGTTTGAGAAAAAAGCACTTGTCCTCTGTAGAAGCCCTCTTGGATAAGAAGTCTCTGGAATACATCTGATTAGACTCCTGTGTGTGTGTACTTGCCTAAGCTCTTCCTAAACATGGGTAAATGTGATTGTTGGAAATGAAATTGCCAAAACCTCCATATCAGAATCTTTCCTCTTACAAGTAAAGGAAATTATCAACTAAACCTTGATTGTAGGCACCCAACTCCAAACCTCCTCACGTGACCCCTACCAGAGAAAACCTGGACCCTACCTCACTTTGACCCTTAATTGGCAGAAAACGATTCTCTCCTCTCTTTTTGTTCCCCCTGAGGTCATAGCTTTTTCTGCTCTCTCTGTTTTGGAAAAACCCATGATATGCTTTTTCTTCTTCCTGTGATTAACATCTTATTTTTGTCAGAAAGACAACATGCTGGCATGTCCTCTCTTTACATTGATCATCTAAGCAGGTGAAGTGCAGATGGCCGTGCCAGAAAAGGGAGCCTAGCCCATCCCCTTGTGATGTTGCCCAGGTCCTTGAGGAACTGTTAGAACTCAGTTATCTTGGTGTTTGCCAGTTGAGGTCCAGCCAACATCTGTACTTGCTTTCTTTCCCAGAGGGCATGACAAGGAAAGAGAAAGAGAAGAGTTCAAAGAATCGAAAGCAGAATTTTCATTAGGATAACATTTAGGGTCAGGTAAACATCTCTTTCTAGTTTCATTGAAAAATTCCAGGAGGCCAAGGGCAAAATCTTCGGAAGACTTGTTTCAAGGAGTGTAATGTGACGGAAAGTTCACCTTAAAAAAAAAATGTAAGAAAACTGAGTATGATATTGCTTAGGAAACTCTTTAAAAAATTAAAGAAAAGAAGAAGGATACCAAAACCCAACAATTTCTTCATTTGGACCGTATGGAAGACCTGGAAACGATTTTTCTCAATGAGTAGGGGATATTTCTTCATTGCACGTAAATTACTTTCCTTTTTCAGCTGGTGAACTTGAGTTGTGTGTGCAGGCACCATGGACGTGGCTTGGGAAGAGCAGCATGCCTTAGGAATGGCTTCCTAAGTTCATTTTCCAGGGACCTGTGGTTTAGTGTGTAGTTCTTGGTTGTTCACTTTTGTGTTGTTCTAGTTTCAGGAAACCCTTTTTCCTCTACCAAGAGATCAAGGGGTAAGATGAATGCCTGTTTCTTTAGGAAATGCCTTCCAGGAATCATTTTAGGTACAACACTTCTGACATCATCTATTCCACTCCTTCTGGAAACCTAGGTGCCTTTTTTTTTAAAGAGTTGAACTCTTATTTAACTTAAAAAAAAAATTGAGAGAACAGTCTCCTTTGACGCTGAAGGAAATGAAACCACAAGTCAAGCTAGCAAGGGAAACTGTCGAATTTCTGTCCTGGAGATCTTCAAAAGTAGAACATAAAAATTAGTTCACTGAAGTAAGTCTGCTTGGAGGCTGACCAAAATGGCCTTTTGCAGTGTTCCAAGTTTATAAAACAATTCATGTTAGTATTCATATATCATTAGAGCATAAGTAAAATCAGTCCTTTGTAAAGCTGTCCTTTGATTCTTAAAATGTGTTGAGTTCTCCATATCTGTGTGTGGCTGTGTTTCTTATTTGCATTGTGGAAACTTAGGGGTGGGTGAGGCAGAGGAAGTAAGAGGGGTTGTCATTTTAGGAAATAACATTTGATCTTTTCAGAGAATGGCACTGAGAAGACCTGGGCTCAGACAGAGATGACTTGATTGAACATAATAAACAAACCCCTAAAGAACTGTACTTCAGCTTGTGGCTACTTACCAACCATCAGGTTTGCTGGCTTTGAATTAACAATAAAATGCAAGAGCTTTCAGTTCAATGTCATTGGGAGACCATAACTTTAAAGAGTTGACTTTGAAAAGATTATCTGGAGCAAGATTTTAAAGGTTTTAAAAATCATCTGGCTCCAGTATGAGCCTAGAATGATCAAAATTGAAAAGTTGAAGAAAAAGTTCTTTGTGGATTGCCAAACCACAGTGAGCATAGTTCTTGGTGACTTACTGTCCTGAGAACCATCTCCTTCTCCTCCTCCAAATTGTTCCCAGGTCCAGTGCCAAACACATGGTAACTAGCCAGTTTGCCTCCCACCTACTGACCCTAAAGAGGTACAGTTCAAGGGCTTGTGAGCACCTGTATGAAGAATTTGATTTCTTTTAGGAATGAGAAAAATTGAAAGCTGTTAGAGGTGCTCAGAGGATAGCAGATCAAAAGGCAAAACTAGGAGTCTTTTTATTTGTTTGTTTTTGTAGGTAATTTGTGAGAACTCTAATTTCTTCCATTCTTTTTTGAGTAAAGATTTAGGAATTTAAATTAGGAGATTAAGTGTGTGCTCTGACTTTGTTCTAGAAATTGTCAGTCGGCTTTTCCAGGGAGCTAGAAACTCCAATGCATTATCTTTCCTTTGTTTTTCTTCTTTTTGTCTTTTTGTTTTATTTTCCTGGGCAGGCAAAAATAAAGGCAAGAATGCTAAGCTATAACATTTGGATTTAGTGCTATTTTCTTTTCTTGTCCCATTTTTAAAAGGCCCCATTCATTAAAATAAGACCCTATATGTTTTTAGTCCTCTCTCGCTTTCAACTCTCCTTTTATTTGAAGTTAGTTCTGCCATGTGGTGGTTTTCAAGATGTTTATTTATTTACTGTGGAGCTCTCCCTTTCAAATGAAATCTTGTGTTTAACCTTAATATATGAAACAATAACCTGCCTCTGCCCTAGAGGTCTTTGCTCACCTCCTCCTGCCCCCCCTCCCTGAGACACACCTGAGCACCCAGAGTGGTGTGGATTACTGGTTTGTAATCCTTGGCCAAACACAGGATTAGGAGGGAGTGTCTGGTTTACTGTCCCTTGTACTGCCACTATGGAAGCCACTTCATTTCTCTGGATTCGAGTTTGCTCTTTTAAGAAAACGATATCCACACCAGATTCTAAGGGCCTTCCTGCCTTGACAATCAGCAGGTCTGACTTATAGAGAGAGCACTGAGGCAGCACAGTGTGTGGTGACAAGGAACATATACAGAGCTGAGGGCTAAAGGAAGAACCATCGGGTTCCAGCATGATTGGCCTTCAGTCTATGCAAAGGGAAGCTCAGGAACCCAGGCTGGTGTGTGAGCAGTGTTATCTCTGAGGAGAGCGTTTTGATTTCAGTGAGGCACCTGTAACCCTCGAATACAGAGGAATCTTGTGGAGAAAGGGATTTAAATCTGTTGTTTACTGTGGATATTGAATTTGCTGGTAGGTGGTTAGCTATGGATAACTAGAGCAATTTTTACTTACTAGAGAAAATGACATCCCATCACTTTCTTTTTTGTTATTGTTGTTAGAAGGGACGCACACATCTGAGATCTAATTCAGGAATCTGCAGCCAGTTAACACATCTGGTCAGAGAATGGAGACAGTAAGGCCAAGGTCAGGGTTCAGCCACCATGTGGGCCAGTTAGCTGGGCTGGGCTCTGTGGCTAGACTGCTTTTAACCCTGACCCGTTGCTTCTCACGTACGTGTCATGGGTCACAGGGAGGGGTTAGAAAGGGCATGAAAGTAATATCTGAACTCAACCTTTCCTCTTGGGACCTTGGAGAGCCTTTGTCCTGATAAAAGAGGGCTGGGCCATTTTATCTTGGTATATGGGGGCTACCTTGCATACATCTTTTTTTAAAATATTTTTTTTTTAGTTGTTGATAGACCTTTATTTTATTTATTTACACGTGGTGCTGAGAAACAAACCCAGTGGCCTCATACATGCCAGGCAATTGTACTACCACTGAGCCCCAGCCCCAGCCCCAGCCCCAGCCCCAGCCCCAGCCCTACCCCGCCAACATCTTCAACAGCCAAAAGGAAAATCTGAAATACTCTCAGGAACTAAGATCTTCATGTTCACCATTAGTGGTTCTCCCTAGTCTGAAGACAAATCTTCCAACTCTGAATTAGAACAGAACCTATTGAGTTCATGATCTATATTTCATGAAGGTACTCTCCCCCTTAGGCCTTGGGAACTGGGAGATGGGCTGGCATTAAGAGAGAAATTAATTTCTGCTTTAATTTCATTGTTCTCTGTCCTTGTTTTGTTTTCTTCATTTAGTTAAATACCATTTTAAATTAAAAATCAGAACACTTAATTTTCATCTGTAAAAGAAAAGCACACAGCAATTTATGAAAGTTGCTTAGAAAAAGAATATGATTCCAGTACACACAATTCCCTTAGAGAATGGTTTTGTGTGAATAGATTTTGACTATAAACATGGGATAGTTTCTCTTGTTTCTTGGCATAAATACAGTAATTAATGTATGAGGCCTTGGCAGGATTTCATCTTTGCCAGGGAAGCAATTGGATTTTTTTTTTCTGTGAAAAACAGAAAAGTTAAATAGTTGAAAATAAAGTATCTCATGCACTTTTTTGATGAGAAAAACATTTGATTCTCTTATACAAAACTCAAACATTACAAAATGCTAAACCTCACACATCTGAGTCTCTATACTAACCTGCCCCATCTTCAAGATTATGATCATATATATATAAAAAAATTTTTTTTCCTTTTCCCCCCCTTGGTACTGGGAGTTGAATCCAGAGTTGCTCTACCACTGAGCCACATCCCCAGCCCTTTTTAATTTTTTAATTTTGAGATAGGATAGCTAAGTTGCTGAGGCTGGCCTCAAACTTACGATCTTCCTGCCTCAGCCTCCCAAGTTGCTGGAATTAGAGGCCTGCACCACCAGTCCTGGCTTTCAAGACATTCTTCAGCCAATTGTAGAGATGGACACAAAAATCAAAATTTTAAATCTTGTAATTTTTTTTCTTCATAGAATTAATTTGTCCCAGAGCAGTGGCTTCCAAAGTGTGTGTGTGTGTGTGTGTGTGTGTGTGTGTGTGTGTTTTAATGGTGAATCTTTTCTTCAAAAATTTAAGTGAAATTTTAACAGGAGAAAAAAAAAAAGCACCTGGGCACAGTAGCACACGCCTGTAATCCCAGTGTCTTGGGAGGCTGAGGCAGGAGGATCAGTTCAAAGGCAGCCTCAGCAAAAGTGAGGCCCTAAGCAACTCAGTGAGACCCTATCTCTAAATAAAATACAAAATAGGGTGGGGATGTGGATCAGTAGTCAAGTGCCCCTGAATTCAATCCCTTGTACCCTAAATAAATAAATAAATTAAAGCAGAGATACACTGACTGTAGCTGGTGAAGAGCTCTGCTCACTTCCTCTGTGGCCCCACCCAGCAAGACTTCGGGGTCCCTCCACTGGAAGGTCCTTTCTGCAGAGGCACTTGCCACAGGCTCCTGATCCTGCTGCAGTCATGGATATGTTGGTGTTTGACCTTGACCTCCTTGACTACCTCTTCTAAGTGGGGTGTCCATCATGCTGTTTATTTCCCATCATTGACATCAAGTGCTTATTTTTAGTTAAGCTATAGTTAGTTGCAAACTTAAAAGCCCACCACCTAAGCCAACCAGTATTTTTTTTTTTCTTCTTGAAACAGGACCTTTACATTTAACTCATCCTCTGAGTTTAGCTCCAGTGCCACATTTGTCACTACGTTTTAGTCTGTGCCAAGAAGTTTTTCTCCTCATGGACTTGAGTTTAAATTCATAATGCTAGTGTTTGTGCCTGTCATGGTAGATAAACATTTGTGTTCATGGATCACATAGGAATGCTTTTTTTCCTTTTATGTCCCATTCTGGGAAATTAAGTTCTGTATTTTTTTTTCCCCCACAAGGTAGTAAAAAGTAATGCAGCATTTCTTTCTTTTTTTTTAGTGTCAGTAATACTGGGACATCTCTTTAAACTTTGAACAGACTAGAGTAACTCAAAATCCTGCAGAAGAAAAACAGAACCTCATATAATGTTGTGTGTCCAAATGCTCATCATTTGGCACTAAAAGTAGTGTTTGCCAGTATTAAAAGGTGTTCATATGTTCCATAAGCATTTATCGAGTACTTACTATGTAGTTATTTGGCTAAGCCTTGAAGAGATAGATCAAATGTGTCACATGTACTAATTCCTTTAGTACATTCATCCCTACAAGGTATATGCTGTTATTTTTCACTGTACAGTGGCCAGCCACTTGACAGTCACCCTTACCCCTGGCTTCAGTCAACTCCCATTACGTCGTTAATTTTCCAAACTAAATTTCTCTCTTTCCTAAGTTTCAGACCAGTTGCTTGCTGGAATCCCCTCTGCCCGGTGGCCCAGCTGGGCACATCAAATTTCTGCTGAGCAAATTTTCCTCCCTTTTCCATCTGATCTTATGTTTCTGGGTTTCTAATTTGGTCAAAACACACAGATTTACCAATGGGTATTCACTGAGAATGTGTCCTTTCTCAGGTACTATTCCAGATAAGAGAGATCTATATCTCACAGGCCAAAATACATTAATGGCCATTCCTTAATGGAGCTTATGGTCTAGCAGATACAAAAACCATTAACTTCTAAAATAATACCCATGTCTACTTCTGTTCTTCTAGATAGCGCCCTCTCCCTCTCTTTCCAGCTGGCTCTGTGGATGGCCTCAGGCAGTGGTAAGAGTCATGGGGAAGATGAAGTGGGTGAGGAAGGCAGGCAATGCCAGGGACACATGGAGCATGTTGCTCTTTCAGCTAGGATGGTCAGGGAAGGAGATGACATTGGAATGAAGGAGGGGATGAGCCATGTGAATATCTGTGATCTGGAGTGGCCTGCTTCATTCTCTCTTAGTCTTTACTAGTCAAGGGACTGAGTTAGGGTCATTTGAAATGCCCATAGCTACAGTTTGTTAATATTGGCCTCAAGATGGATGAATGGACTTGACACAGGCAAATAAGCACATAATTATTGCTCAGTGTGGATATAACAGGGCTGTGCCCAGAGTGTGCACAAGTTCATAGTTATCACACAGGGCCGAGTGTGAGAGGGCTGCATGAGCTCGGAGGAGGCCTGAGAGAGACAAAAGCAAAAGGGTGTGCAGAGGAGGCCTTGGTGGAAGCTGGCCCTACGAGGGTCTTGAGTAAAGTCTCCTGTCTGGAATAGGAAGGATGCAGAGGCAACATAGTTATGGAGGCAGATGCCTTGAGACCTCAAAACTGAGTTTTGGAGAACATGATATCAGATTTGGAATCAAAGCAGGTCACAAAAGAAGGAGAGCCCACACCATGATTTGTGATGGGAAGCATTCTCCCCTTTCTTAAGGGGCAGTGGATTTGCTTTTGTTTTCCATATAGGTAGCGATTGGTACTAAGTGGGCCTCATAAGGCTCCATTGCTGAGGGTGTTTTTAGGATTTATTTTTATTGATTAATTATACTGTACGTTACTGAGCAAAAAGTATTATCATAAGCTTTATAAAATGTTTTATTAAAAGTTCATGTACCCTTTGTTCTGTCATGATATTTGCATGTTTGTTGACATGTAAGTGGTAAAAACGTATTCACAATGTTCTCATGTAATTAATATTTGAAGTGATTTTATTTCTCCTGAAATTCACTCAGAAGCTACCGTTACTTGAATGTAAATGATGCAGGACTTCTAGGCTCCCTCCAGTATAATTGCAGATCCCCGTTTTAGCTCTGCCTCACCTACTCATCTTATGTCAAATTTTAGAAAAGCTCAAAGAGTTTGATTGTGTAGACTGAAACTTAAGATATAGATATTTCCAGAAGAGAGAGCAGTGATCCCGGGCATTGCTATGTCGACGATGGCCACCAGACCTTCATACCAGACAGGTTATTAGAGAGAGTTGCAAAAGGTGCCGAGAGATTGCTGAGCCTGATGCCATGTGAGAGAATCCATTCCTTCGGAGGAGCAAATAATGCTCTGTTTGTCATGGTCTTCGCTGTGCCTGGCAGGGAGTAGGTACCCAGTCAATATTGTTGACTAGAGAGGGAATAGAATGATGGACAGATAAATGCTTTTATGCATTTGTAAGATAATGAAAAAGGTAAATAGGTAGGCGAGTTGGTAGTCCAAACACCTTTAGAGCTGACCTTGCTTAGATGCAGAAACTCCTGGGTTTTTTCCTTTGGTTTCAGGAGACTTACAGGAAAGGCATTTCCCAAGGGATGAATTGGCTTTTTTTAATGGTGAAGCCCCTTCAATGAGCTTTGCCTGTGACGATGACACACTTCCAAATGGAGACATAGCGATGGCATAAACATTTGGCATGATCAGAACCCTTGGAGACATATAAGGTTTTTTTGGAAAGCAATGCACAGGTTAGTATCTGAGCTTGAAGGGGTTTATAATTGATAGCTAACTTAGGAGCAGGGTCCTTACTTGCAAATATATACTTTGGTCTGTGTTTGTCCATAAATAACTGTTTGGAAATCTTTTTAATGAGCAAATATTCTTTATTTTTACTTCTAATCTTATCATCTGTTTTTCAGAAACATTGGTCTGTTATTAAAGTTTGTGCCCAGACTTGGAATGCAGACGGTGAAGAACTGTGAAAGAGAGGGCTTATCAGATACACTTATAGTCCCCGTTGATTTCTGTGGCTCCCTGTCTACCCTGGCCCACTCCCCAGGTGTGCTGCGTGTACCCTTCTTGTTGTAATGGCCAATGCCTGTCCATCTTAAGTCATCAGTTCTTGAACAAGTTGTTGGTGTGTCCTATGTGGCTCACGCTTTGCTGGTACTTGACAGTATTCACAATAGTTTTGGTCTTACAAAATGATCACACATCTATATTTGAGATTAAAAGAAAAAAGCAACAATATTTAGTCACTGTCATCTGGAGGAGAGTTTTTCAGAATTACCTGAAGAGCTCCTTAACTGCACACTTGCCTCTGTCACCCTATTCTGCCACCCATGTTATAAGGCTGTTCTGGGACAGAAGAAGTTCACAGAGGCTGGTCTGGATGGACGCTGGTGTTTTGGAAACACCCCCACTTGAGGTTTCCCGCTGCATTGTGCAGGGTAACTAGTCCCCCCATGCATCTTTACAGCCTGCTAATTCATGTCTACCTCCTGTGCTTTCTTCTTGTTCTGGAATTCCCACTGTCATCTTTGCTGAATGATCGTCTCCATTCTTATTAATCCAGTATTTCTCTTGTTCCCATAGTCTGCCTTTTCTGCCAATCTGTAGGGAATGTTCTTACTGCAATCACCTGTTGTTTATTTCTGACCTCTGTGTCCTGTGCTCTACACTATTATGTGCAAGAGACTGAAGCAGAGAGGAGTAAGCTAGAATTAGTTTTGTTCTCAAGGAGCCTGTAATTTCTTAGATTTATAACTAGATATTGGGGAAGGGATGACACTTATATGTATGAACATGGTACCAGCTGTATGTAAATAACAATAGTAACATTTTGATGCACAAACCTGGCACACTAAAATGCAGCGTAATTGAATCTGACTTGTTGGCACATCTATAGGCTCTTCTCTTGTACCCAGATACTACATTTAAAACGTATTATCTGACAACTTCATGTCGATTCTGTAATGTTGCATAACAGAGTATTGAGTAAAAGGAAGTTTTTATGATTAGCAGCATTTGACTTAGAGTTTATGAGGTCTTTGGAAAGTTGAAATGAATCATTCACCACTGTGGTTAAGTGGCAAGACAGGCATTGTAGAGGTTCAAGTTCCCAGCATCTCACATGAGTGAACACCGTCCAGCCTTTGGCAACCTGCCACTTTCTGTGCTTGGTAGACAGGTTCATGAAATTTGACACCTTTATGTCTTTCCTTGAAAATCTTGCAAGCTTCAGCAATCATTCAATGGTTGACCCATTTGTGTTAAACTCCTGTTGTCAGATTCAAGTGTGAGATTGTCCTGGAAGAGTTGTCAGAGAACGTATTTCAAGCAACCCCCACCCCCTTCCTTTTTCCTTTAATATCTACCAGCCTAATCTTTAAGGCATAATTTATGCTTTGGGTGCAGAAGCGAGCCACTGCTTTTTTATGTTTATTGTATTGCCTCCAACTGCCCTTAAAATGTGGACTAACTTCCCCAAACATTTATTGTATCAACAAAGCACACTAAAGTAGGATTTGGATAATCATTCCTTTAGTTGACCCATGTGAACAGAGCCTCAGAGAACTTTCCTACCAAAAATATAAATGGCTCAAATTGGTGAGTTTAGATATTTTGCTGTTAGCTGATCTCCTTTGCTCCTCACCCCCATGCTTTGTTTCATTGGGGCCCATCCCTGCCTCTGTCCATAATGAATAAATATAATGGTTGAAGTCATAATTTTTTGGTTGTTGGGTAAACAGCCTCGCTGGAAATGCCCTGACCTTTAGAGTCAGAAGTCCTGGATTGAGGCCCGACTTCTTGCTTTTACTAGTTGTGTGATTCAGCCTAAGTTGCTTAAATTTCTAACCCGAAAAAATGGGAATAATAATGATGTCTGTCCCCACCCATGCTCCATCCACTTTCTACTCATAGTGGGTTCTACTGAGAAATGAATTGAAAAGTGCCACATAACACACTGTGCTCTTCCATGGAACTCCCATTCTTGCCGTGGATGGATGTAGGGAGCCACCTTGGGTTCAGGAAAGCATTCTTCTTGTTTGAGTACAGTTACTGAGACTTCTGGACCACTGTGGGGACCACTCTGTTTATTACAAAATTCTTTTTTCATTAGGCTGAGATTTACCCTTGTAACTTCCAAAGTCATTTTCATTCCTTGGTTCTGGTTTTACTGAGTAACATGAAACGATTCAAAATTGGGACATTTCAAGTCTTGGAAATTTGTAACTGAGAAAGGGGTCTTACAACTCTGCTTCCTGTTTTTCCACAACTCAATTCAATAAATAAGTGCCAGTGCCTGTCACATGGGTGCTGTGCTTAGGCTCAAAAGGCAGCTATTGTTTCTTCCCCTGGTCTCCGGAAGTGGAACAGGAGGGCATGCTACCCAAATGGAGATGAATGGGATGTAAAAACTTATTAACTCCTTAATGTGCAGAAACACAGTGGTTTTAATTTTACTTAGAAGCTTGCTGGAATAAACAATGCCTGCATTTATTGGGCTATAAATAATTTAAATGGCAACACAGAGCAATAACATACAAAAATGAAGGTGAAACAATAATAAATGAGGACCAATATTTCCAATTTCTATATAAACCTGTATATTTGATAACCATTAAGTGAAAAAACATAATTTCATGAAAAATGGGAAATGGCGACATGGCAACGTTAGTAACTTGGTGTGAGCTATACTTAATGTAGTTGCCTCAACGTGAAAAGACAATTCAGAAGTATCTTCTCAGGGATTAAAGGTACCATACACTCTTGAGTTACATATAGAATCTAACCCCAAAATCCACAAATATAGAAGCAGTACTAGATTTGAATTGAGAAGTGCCAGGTTCTATTCTTGACGTTTGTTTCTGAATTGCAGTGTGATTTTGCAGAAGTCCGAACTCCTCAGAATTTCAGTTTTCCTCAAATTTAAAATGAAACTAAAAATTTCTCCCCTTGCCTGCATTTTATCATTATTAGAATTAAGTGTGATCATGTGTGTGGATTGGATCTTAACTACTTCTTCTGAGTCTTGTAATTTTTGGAGAGTTCTTTAAACATCTCTGTGCCTGCTTCTTTATCTTTAAGATGGGGATAATACTAGTACCCACCTTAGGGGTTTTGTGAGTTTATCCCATCAAACTCATACATGCATGGAATTCAATTTCATGATCCCCCTTTTCCCTTCCTCCTCTGTTCTCCTTCCTCTGCTCTACTAGACTTTCTTATGCTCAACTATTTATTTATATTTGATTGGTTCTTTTTCCTTATGCATAAAGATGAAGTTCTCTGTAGTATATTTACATATGCATATAACACGATTTTTTAAGAATTTATTCTGCACTGCCTCCCATTATACATCCCTCCACTCTGCTGCTCTATCTCCTTCTACATTACTGGTCTTCCCTTTACCTTTATTATATCCCATCTTTTTTCCCCCTTTCCTTTGTTTTATTCTGGTTTCCGCATATGAAAGAAAACATTCAACCTTTTGAGTTTCTGAGTTTGGCTTATTTTCACCTAGCGTGGTATTCTCCATTTCCAGGCAAATGACATGATTTCATTCTTTTTATGGTGGAGTAGAACTCCAGTGTGTGTGTATTTATATATATACATATATATGTATATATTTATGTGTGTGTATGTGTGTGTGTGTGTGTGTGTGTGTATATATATATATATATATATATATACACACATATATATAGTGTTTATATATGTGTCTCTGTGTGTGTTTAATGAGATCAACCCAGATGCCTGTCAATAGATGAATGGATTAAGAAATTGTGGTGTGTATAATTTAGCTGTTGTGAATTGTGCTGCTATAAACATTAAGGTGGCAGTATTGCTATAGTATGGAAATTTTAAATCTTTGGGGAAAATACCAAGGAATGGGATAGCTGGGTCATATGATGATTCCATCCCTATTTTTTTGAGGAATCTCCATAATGGAAATGGCATATTATTTTTTAAATTGTAGTTGTAGACAGTTAGAATGCCTTTATTTTATTTATTTGTTTATTTTTATGTGGTGCTGAAGATGGAGCCCAGTGCCTCATGCATGCTAGGCAAGTGCTCTGCCACTGAGCTACAGCCCCAAGCCCAGAAATGGCATATTTTTTTAAAGAATATAAAAATAACACACTATTTACCAACCAAATTCAGTAAAACAACTGGCTGGTTTAATCTTTCATATTGCTTTGATAGTTTCACAAGATTTGACTACTTTGTCAAAAAAGCTTAATCATGATACAAAGAATTTATTCCTAAGTGTCTTTTTTCTTCAGAGCTTGTGGGTCAACTTTACTTATTCTAGGAAATGCTTTTAACATCCATATGAGTTTGGAAAACTTTAGGTAGGAATCAGTATGCCACTCTGCCTTCTTTGTTATTGCTAGGGTCTTAATCTTTGTCTGGAGCTTTGCTCACGATGTGTGTACAAAGAAAAAAAAATTCTTTTTAATGTTATCTTTGATTTTGAACAGTAGTAAGATTCAAGAATTTCTGTGACTCATTTTGGGAGCAATGAAATGTTGATCAAGAACTCCATTTATAACAGACCCATTCATAATAATCCTAGTGATTTATTTCACAGAAGCCATGTCCAGATAAAAATAATGGTCATGAAATTGTGGGCAATGCTTAGAATTTAGCCAGAAAAGAACCATTTAAGAAAAAAAATTATAGTTTCTCTGAGCTATTGTAACAAAGGATTTTATGTGTTCAGGATTTATATTTTTTAGATATTTATTTTTTATTTAAGTGACTTTTGTGTAGTATCTTCAAGTTATTTCAAAAGTGTTATGATTTCTTTAGATTGAGGAGCCTTTGAGCCATGTACTGTGCTTCTCAACCTTAGGAACAGTTAGATTAGCACTGGTGCTACTGATATTAAACTATCAGGAAAAAATGTGGTTACTTATAGCTTGCTATTAACTTATTTTCATTGTCGGCACCATTTGAAAGTTTTGATTATAGAAAATGTGCATGTGGGTATTTGGGGAGGTAATGGCTTACACTTGATAAAGTAGAAAGTGCTCTTGAGCAATACCACATGGTAGGAGAGAAAGGGCATGATTTGGAAACCTTGGATCTTTGTGATATTGGAGAAGGTCCTCATCTGTCAGTGGACACAGTGCTTGTCTGGAAAGGTTGGATTGTGAAACCTAAAACAGTCCAAGATGTAAAATAAATTTTCAACAAATATTAACTATAGTATCTTTTATCAGAAATTTGTTCTATTTATTTTTAAAATTTCAAGCACTGCTGAAGAGATATTTTGGGATTCTTTCAGTTTTCTTTTTGTTTTTTCTTTCCTTGCATTTTAGTTCCTCACTGTACTGGGAAAGCAGTGGCTATATTCTAAGGCAAATTGAACTATTGGTGTGAGAACCACTATTTGAAGAAAAATCACGTATTTTATTTTAATAAACATAAAATTGCATGGTAAGTTGTTTTTGTGTGTTTTTTCTTTTTTTAAAAAATTAACCTTTCATTGAATTTTTCCTCTAGGTGGCATTTTTCTGAAGTTGTTCATTGAGATCTCTCTGTATTCCTGCAAAACTTTAAATACGTAAGTAAATAAAATCAGACATCCTTATTGTTGGTGATTGTTTGGAAACACTTTCTAGGTGGGTGGCAACTTCCTACTTGAGAAAGATGCCAAGTTTCAAATTTTTGGACCCTATGTGATAAGCACTAATATTTTTAGGTTGGAAACTCCTTTTGCTTGTGCATGCATCAGGGCTATAAAGGACCCAGTGAAGTTTCATGAATGGTATTGAATTTAATGCTATAATTTCTGTGCTTCAATTCTGACATTGTTTTGTCACCATTTACGAAGAAGTTTCAGAGCTCTTAAAAATGGCCTTCGTAGAATTTAAGTTGTCTTTCCTTTTGAACTTCTTCTGGGACCGTTTTACCATTGGTTATCATATTTCTCAGAAAGGGGAAATAGGAATGGCCAGTTCAAATTACCCAATTTTAATACTTGATCATAGTTTTCATGCAGAAGGATTTCCAAAATGAAAGTTATAAAAAGTTAACCAAGAGGTGTTTTATATTAACTGAATAGATTTTAATTTATAAGTTGCTTTTGGAAAACACTAGTAATAAGGGTTGAGTAATCATCTGGCTGTATACTTTAGTGCAAATTAAGACAATGGGTAGTTAAATAATTGTCCCTAAAGAATGTGATCCAGGTCTGTTTCTCAAAAGCCTGTTCAACAACCTAGATGCCCTTCAATGGATGAATGGATAAAAAAAATGTGGCATTTATACACAATGGAGTATTACTCTGCATTAAAAAATGACAAAATCATAGAATTTACAGGGAAATGGATGGCATTAGAGCAGATTATGCTAAGTGAAGCTAGCCAATCCCTAAAAAACAAATGCCAAATGTCTTCTTTGATATAAGGAGAGGAACTAAGAACAGAGTAGGGTCGAAGAGCATGAGAAGAAGATTAACATTAAACAGGGATGAGAGGTGGGAGGGAAAGGGAGAGAGAAGGGAAATTGCATGGAAATGGAAGGAGACCCTCAGGGTTATACAAAAGTACATACAAGAGGAAGTGAGGGGAAGGGGAAAAATAATATAAGGGGGACAAACGAATGTCAGTAGAGGGGGCAGAGAGAGAAGAGGGGAGGGGAGGGGAGGGGAGGGGGGATAGTAGAGGATAGGAAAGGCAGCAGAATACAACAGACACTAGTATGGCAATATGTAAATCAATGGATGTGTAACTGATGTGATTCTGCAATCTGTATATGGGGTAAAAATGGGAGCTCATAACCCACTTGAATCAAATTGTGAAATATGATATATCAAGAACTATGTAATGTTTTGAACAGCCAACAATAAAAAATTAAAAAAAAAAAAAAAAAGCCTGTTCAACCAGGGCCCCTAGAGGCCTCGTTCACCCATGGGAATGAGCTCAAGCCAAAGGACCCAGGATATGTGTGGATTCTGGACCAACTGTTTCCTGTGCCCTACTCTCCTTTTACATCATTGACTCTCCTAGCAACCCTGTGAAGTAGGTGAAAGCCAGAGAGGGTGTCAATAACTTGTTCAAGGTCACATACCTAATTATAGGGGGTAGAGCAGGAATTTAAGCCCAGAAAGTCTGATTAGGTTAAAAAACAAACAAACAAACAAAAAAAACCACCTCTCTAGGAGGGCCAGCAACGTGCAGAGGATTTACACAGAGTCAGCTCTCATTTGTAGAAAGGCCATCTTTTTGGCTTACTGATTTTGGGGAAGGAAAATCTGCTCTTTTGTCACATTTTGGGTTATTGATTTCTCAAGTGTTACTACAGTGTTCTAAAAACTAGTACTGTTAGGTTAGGAAGCTTGGGTCTTTTTATTTTTTATTTTTTTTAATGTCATCTGTAAACACTTGTGAGTTATAAAATGGTTAGAGCTGAATTCATTCTCATGGGAAGGTGAGGGCTGACATGAAACAAGTGGTGTTCTGAGCAGGCTAATCGTTGGTACTATATCCATCTGATGATCTTTAAATATCTACTTTATATTTATTTAGTGGGGATGGGAGAAGCTGGTTTCCTATTACTAAAGATTATCAATAAAAATGCACATCTTTTCCTGTATGTTAAAAATAAGGGAATTTTTTTTTACATGTGATTTTTTTGAACCAAGTATTCATAAACCTGTTTAAAATTTGGCCAGCCATGACTTTGCCATACGTTGTTCAGCTCCAGAATTTCCAGGTGCCTGTCAGCCCATTTTTGCTCACATTGTTCCTTGAGTGAAGATATTCTCAACAGAGACAGGTTTGTGCTGTGGGGAGTGTGTGTATTTTCATACAGAGGCACCATCACTTGAATGGGAACAGGAGCAACAGCCACATTGCCTGTTTTCTTATCTTGGGCACCCAAGTTAAGTGTACCTGTGTTCCGCATGTATGCTGGCAATGGTTGAGTCTGCCCATCCTAAGTGGTTACCCTGTTACTCCCTTAAGTCCTCCTCTCTGAAGAATTAGTCCCATAAAACCAGCTTCTTCTGTTTCTTGTATTGTTATGTTTTAAGTTGTGACTTTATCCTATACAAACTTGATTATCAGGTCAGACAGGCACTCTTGTTCTTACATTCTGAATTAATGGCATCTGAATTATAATTTCCTGTTATTTACATTGCATTAATATGGTGGAAGTGTCCTCTGGATTGCAGTTTAAGGAAACCCTTGACATTGGCAATCCTAGGGAGGCATCCCCCTCTATTGGACACACACTTGGCCTGGGATCTCAGCTGGCTCTGTGGTGTCAGTTGTCTGTGTGACCTAAGGCAATTTCTGTACTCCATGGCACTCCAGATCTCTTTACTTGTGGATGATCTCTTCCTTCTTAGGTGTTTTGGAAGATTGATTGAGGTAAGAGGGAGAGTATGTAGTTTTAGATAGTCAACAAATCTCCCCTTGTTGGCTCCCTGACTTGGGTTTGATGGAGAGGACACTGGATATGAACTCTGAGACTCTGCTCTTCCAGGTACTCATCATCGTGCCTCGAGGGCAAACATCTCCCCTCCTGTGCCTCATTTGGCAAAATGGCAAGGCAATACCTGCTCTGTTCTGCCTGCCTGCTCAGTGAAAATTGTAGGACGGTTTTGAAAAATGGGAGTTTAGGTGTATGGTTAGTTTAAGGGAACTTATACTGACAGTACTACCAGGCTTTAAAAAAACAAAAACTAGTCAGACTTTCTGGGCTTGAATTCCTGCTCTACTCCCTATAATTAGGTGTGTGACCTTGAACAAGTTATTGACACCCTCTCTGGCTTTCACCTACTTCACTGGGTTGCTAAGAGAGTCAATGATGTATGGAGAGTAAGGCACAGGAAACTAACACCTAGTGAATCTCAATAAATGTGCTTGTAAATTTGTCAGGACCCAAGAAAGGAGGCAGAGAAATGGGCTCCAAAAAATGTCCACAGTTTTAAAATCCCTAGAGTTTGACCTTTAACTTGTTGAGCTTTCTTTTACACCAGATTTTAATTTTTTTGCTATTTTGGAATCTGAGAAGATAATCTGAATAGACTGAAGGTAACCCTGCAAGGAGTACTCCCTTGTCAGAAGAGCACATCCTTAGGAGTTGGTGGGTTTTCTTCCTGAGTGGACTGTGGACAGTCTTTCCTCACCTGTGGAATTCTTACTGGGACTGACCAAATGTACAGAGTGGAGGTCTATCTGGTAGCCACTACCATGTATGGCTACTGAACACCTGAAATGTGGCCACTGAGGCACTGTAATTTTATTTTATTTAAAATTTAGAATAATAGTTCATTTATTGGAAAGCTTGCAAGTGTATTTGAAATAACTTGAGTATGCAAATCTATTCTTTTAGCTACAAATTTTACAAAGTTAAAACCAAATCAGTTATTTCAGATGAAAATTTTATACCCAAACTGAGATGTGCTGTAAGTGAAAAATACACAGCAGGTTTTAAAGCATTAGTATTAGAAAAGAGAGTGCAAATATCTTGTTCATAATTTTTATATCTTGCTATCCTCACACTTTTTTCAGATTGAACAAAAGTGGGAGAGTGAGCTTCCCCATGTTATAAGCTCTATCCAAGAATTCATATCTCCACATTAAGTAGGAGCCACTCTCAAGTCTTATGAAGAATCTTTAAAGGTCCCAGCAGCTCCGGAGACTGAGGCAGGAGGATCGTGAGTTCAAAGCCAGCCTCAGCAAAAGCGAGGTGCTAAGCAATTCAATGAGACACTGTCTCTAAATAAAATACCAAATAGGGCTGGGGATGTGGCTCGGTGGTCAAGTGCCCCCAAAAGAATCTTTAACACAGGCAGCTTTCCTTTGTGTAGCTTAACTGTTATGCTATAGATGTTCCTAAATTCTAGTATCACACCTAGAATGCACTACACCATCAGTTTGGAAGCAGTTAATGGAAATGGACAAGCACTTAATAAAAGAGGTATAACAACTTTCTCCCTTTACTGAAGGTAAATTGGACCAAATAGATGGTTTCTGGATAGGAAAATAATAAAGCACAGGTAGCAATTTTCAAGATTTAACAAAAGCAAATCAAAGTACATTAAAGACGTGTAAAGTGGATGCAGTTCTTATTTATCTTTTACTTTTCATTACCTGTATGTTGACAGCTTGTCTTTCTTCTGATAAGAAATCCTTGTTACAGAAGACTTGGGACTATATTCCCACATTTCTTATACTGAAGTGAGTGCTGATTCACTGGGGGCAAATAAGTCATTTTCTTCTAGATGACAGTTTGTGAACCAGTCTCCTGGGTCATGGCGACCCATGTATCCATCTTGCTTTGTGTTTTTGTGCTCTTTCTGATGGATTGTTGCACAGGGAATTCTGCCCCTCCATCTGATGGGATTAGTTCACAAGGGATGTTCTGGATGTCAATAAAAGCATAGTTTTGTGATGGAATGTCTGTGAAAAAGGCCATGTGCAAATCTTCCGGTACAGTGATTCACTTCCAGTTGGTTATTGCTATTGTCTTTCCACCTGCATGAAGACATACCATCATCCTCACCTAGGAAGCTTTTTTATATTAATGAACTCAGCCGAGTGAATATACCCTGGGATAGTATGGAGACATTGCCCTGACTGTGACTATGAAGAGCATGTGTGTTTTTATATGAAGCTTGCCACCATAGGCAGGTAAATAACTATATACATTTTTATTTAGTATTCAATTTTTAAAAAATAATTGTTCATGCCAAACTGCAGCAATCCTTGCTTGCCATTAAAGGGGGTAATAATATACCTCTCAAGTTCTTAGATCCTGCCCTGTCTGCTCTTTAAAACTTTCCCTGACTTCCTAACTGAAACTGACTTCTTCTGAATTAAATATTGATTTAATCTGCATTGCCTTTTTGGATCAATTCAGTCACCACAATAATGATTTTGAAATCTTTCCCTCTCTTGTACTCTCACATAGGGTGGAACCACTAGTCATACAGTGATCCTGTCCTTCCAGACAGCCTCAGCACCAGCATCCCCCAAGCCATAGGCCAGCTACTTGCCACATAGCTCGGGGCAAGGGTACCAGGAAACGTGTAAGGATGGGGCCATCTCCAGTCTTCTGCACCTTACTGTGCCATCCCAGAACAGTCTGTGAAAAAACTCTCAAGGCTATTTGCTAAGCTCAGATGCACTGGAGATTTATCTGATTTTGATCCAAATTGTTCTGTTTAGATAGCCAAGTTGTGTTAGGAAGTGGACACTGGCTCAGGTCGTCTCTTTTGCCTTTATTAGAAATCTAGTGTTTCTCTTTTAATGAGCTGGTTCCCTCTTGCTGCTTCACGACGACAGTTCTCTCTCCTTGCTTCATTCTCAGACCGCATCCCTGGCTCAGTTGAAGTTCAGTCTATTTTTCTCATCGTGTTCATGGAGTCTGGATTGGAAAGACAATGTGAGGTGGTGGTCAAGTGCTTTCATGGATTTCTCATTATTTAAGGTCAGGGTCACCAGTTTGGGGCAATTTACAGCCTATATCAGGCATATATAAGTCTATCCATTTGGACACTGATAGGCATTTTGATAAGAGAGGGTTGCAGAGAAAGTCACTGTGACAGACCCTACCAGTTACATTTTTCTTGAGCTGCTCTGATAGTCTATGTTGTGTGCTCGCCTATTTACAGCATCTGCCCACAGGTCACACTTTGATCTTCCCTAGTGCTCCTGAACACTGTTACCCTTCCAGAGCCAAGCATTAGACCTTGCATACTTAGAATTGCCAAAAGACATTTGTATGTGCCCCTCCCCAATTATCCAAAGAACCCATGTTCATACAGAAAAGCATAAGCATGCATGAGAGAAAATCTTTCCTTTTCCTTTTTAGTAGGGCCACCACTATTAATGTAATGGCCAAATTTCTAAGAGTACCTCTTCTTCCATGTTCTGTTTTTCAAATGGTAGAGCTTTGTCACAACTTTATATTTGGTGATTTTTTTTCCTTTTTTATTATGTTATAAATATTTCTCCATGTCTTCCTTTCTTCTTTGTTTAAAAAGAAAAAAAAAGCATTTTAATTTTTTTTTCCAGTACTAGGACTTGAATTTGTGGGCACTCTACCACTGAGCCACATCCCAGCCCTTATTTTTATTTTTTTAAATTATTTTTTATTTGTTCTAATTAGTTATACATGATAGTAGAAAGCATTTTGACACATCATCCATAAATGGCGTATAACTTTTCATTCTTCTGGTTGCACATGACGTAGAGTCATACCAATTATGTAATTATATATGAGCATAGGGTAATAATGTACTATTCATTCTACTATCCTTCTTAACCCCATACTCCCTCCCCTCCCTTCATTCTCCTCTGTCTAATCCAAACTATCTTTATTCCCCTCCCCCGTTATTATGAATTAGTATCCACCATCAGAGAAAATATTTGGCCTTTGGGTCTTTGGGATTGACTTATTTCTCCTAGAGTGATATTCTCCAGTTTCACCTGTTTACCAGCAAATGCCACAACTTCTTTAAGGCTGAGTAATATTCCATTGTGTGTGTGTGTATGTGTATTACAATTCTTATTTTTTATTTTGAGAAAGGGTCTCACAAAGTTGCCCATCATAGCCTTGAATTTTCCATCCTCTTAGCCTCCAGAGTAGCTGGGACCACAGATGTGCACAACCATGTCTGACTGGTTTAATATTCTATCCTACAGCGTATGTCTTAAATCACTTTAACTTTCTTTCTGTCTTTGACATTTGAGTTATTTTCTTTTTACTTTTTAAAGACTATATATAAAACTTTGGATATACTTCTATAAATGGCATTATTCAGATGTGAAAATATTCCAGGACAGTTGAAGTCTCATTGGTAGTATATGAGAATGCTTATTTTATGACACCCTGATTGGTAAGGAGTTAAGATTCTTAAATCTCTGCTGGTTTATGAGTTGAAAGTGGCATTTCATTTTAATTTTTACTGGTGTGTGTGTGTGTGTGTTTTCAATAAAACTTTATATATGGGAGCTGTGGTTGTGGCTCAGTGGTAAAGTACTTGCCTAGCATGTGTGAGGCACTGGGTTCAATTCTCAACACCACATCAAAATAAATAAGGTCCATCAACAACTAAAAAAATATTTAAAAAAAAAAAACTTTATGCAAAAGGCAGCCGTTGTGTTACAGAGTGTGCAGAGGCTTGTTAAATAATAGATGGGAAGGGGATGGGCAGAAGGTGGTCATCATTAATTCTTCTCCCTCCCTCTCCTTCATATTCCTTCTAGTGGCAGCCTTCTTTCTTTAACTCTTTCAAGTACTTTTGGCTTTTTATTATTAATGAAATGGAGTATTTTTCAAAATCTGAATAACAATTTGTGTTTTTTTTTCTCTTTTGTGAATTGTTTGTTTGTGTTCTTAAATTCAGGCAATATTGTCAATTGTGAAAATGATGATTCTGACATCCGTGACCTTGTTTCATTTTCCTAGAAAAGTTGGTGGATGCATAATTCTGCATTTTATTTTTTAAAATTATTTTTTATTTACTCTAATTAGTTATACATGACAGTAGAAAGCATTTTGACACATCATCCATAAATGGAGTATAACTTTTCATTCTTCTAGTTGCACATGATGTAGAGTCATACCAATTATGTAATTATATATAAGCATAGTTATCTATGCATTAACTGTTAATTACATATAAAATTATCCTGCACTTCAGAACAGCTCTAGGAATTAGAGAAATGCAAATGAAAACTACTCTAAGATTTCATCTCACACCAGTCAGAATGGCAGCTAAAAGAATATAGACAACAATAAATGTTGGCGAGGATGTGAGGGAAAAGGCACACTCATACCTTGCTGGTGGGACTGCAAATTGGTACAACCAATCTGGAAAGCAGTATGGAGGTTCCTTAGAAAACTTGGAATGGCACCATTTGACCCAGCTATCCCATTCCTTGGTCTATACCCAAAGGACTTAAAATCAGCATACTATAGTAACACAGCCACATCAATGTTCATAGCAGCTCAATTCACAACAGCTAAACTGTGGAAGCAACCTAGATGCCCTTTAATAGATGAATGAATAAAGAAACTCTGGTATATCTATATAAACAATGGAATATTACACAGCATTAAAAGAGAATAAAATTATGGCATTTGCAGGTAAATGGATGCAGTTGGAAAATATCATGCTAGGTGAAGTAAGCCAATCCCGAAGAACCAAAGGCTGAATGTTCTCTCTGATAAGTGGATGCTGGTTCATAATGGGGAGCAAGGAGGCATGGAAACAATGGAGGAACTTTGATTGAGCAAAGGGGAGGAAAGGTAGGGAGGGTGCATGGGGCAGGAAAGATGGTGGGATGAGATGGACATCATTACCCTAGGTACATGTATGACTGCACATATGGTTTGACACTAAATTGTGTACAACCATAGAAATGTAAACTTGTGTTGCAGTTATGTACAATGAATCAAAATGCATTCTGCTGTCATATATACCTAATTAAAATAAACAATTTATTAAAAAAGAGCTCAGGTATAGACATGTCAAAGAGATCACAGCTAGAAGTTTTTTTTTTTTTTTTAAAGAGAGAAAGAGAGAGAGAATTTTTAATATTTATCTTTTAGTTTTCGGCAAACACAACATCTTTCTTTGTATGTGGTGCTGAGGATTGAACCTGGGCTGCACGCATGCCAGGCGAGCGCGCTACCGATTGAGCCACATCCCCAGCCCACAGCTAGAAGTTCTTAGGTGGCTTCTTGGTTGTGGCTGCCATTCACAGCCCTACTCCATGAGCACTCCTGCCCCATCTCATCCAGACGTATAGGCACCCTTGCAGGCAGGCAAGGTGCACCTACCTCTGTTAGAAGAATAAAGCACAGTAATGTGCTGGGCCATAATAAAATGTTCATTGACTTCATGAAATGCCTCTTATCTGCTTCTTCTCTCCTGATTGGTCTTCTCTGTTCACTTGGCCGACTCCTTTGTTTTCTGCTTAATAACTGATCCCATGTACTCCTTGGCCCCTTCTCTCCCTCATCTCCTTGCATTCTCTGAATTATCTAGCCCACTCCATGGCAGCTCTGCTGCCATCCACAGCTGGTGCTCTCCAGATCAAACTTCTCCTTCAAGCTGCAGACCCCTGAAGCCAACTGTCTGTTGGGCACCTTCCCCTAATGTCCCACTGGCCCTTCTAATGCAGTGTGCCCCCAAATAAACCTTCTCCTCCTCTCTTCATGTGCATCCCTGTTCTTCCTGCCTGCATCTGGACTTTACTTCTTGAATTAGTGAATGTTTTCCTAATTAAATATATTCTTGCCAAATGGATAAATCAGATTTCTTGAGAAGAAACCAAAGTTGGTATTTTGCAGAGCATGCTATTTCAATGGAATCTATTTATGAATTCTTTGTTGGGAGTGAATCCTCATTTATTAGTTTACCATTTATAGGATCTTGAATTTTTTTCACCTACTTTCTTGATTTAAAATCCCATGACCCTGAATAGTGTCTAATGTACACAAGTCAGGCGAGAGCCTCTAGACAGTACTTTCTAGTTAGAGGGCTTTTGCTTTGAGGGCTTGACATTTTTTTCTTTGAGTCTTAATTATTTCCATATTCTAATATGTATTGTCTTTTGTAAGGTTGGAAGTATCCTTTATTAGTTAGTTTTTTAGCTTACCTCCCAGGGAACTCGGGCAAGAAATACAAATATTTTCATAAGATTCTTCGAGGGAATAAAATTAATATTTTTGAGAATGAAAATATGGTGACTTATCTCCTAAGGATTGGAAGACTTTATTAAGATAGCAAAGTATGCTTCCCTAAGGGTAAGTTTGTTTTCTTAAGGGCTTATTGGAAATGTGGTGCTGGGAAGAATAAAAGGAAATTTAATACCATGGAAGTTGGAAACAGCCCCTGAAACCCCAGTCTGTTTTAGAACACACATAACACACTAATTCCCAGAGATTTAAGACAGCTCAGTTTACTTCCTAAGGCTGTCAGGCCCATTACGATGGTGACACGAAATGGTTCTTCAGCACAGATGTGCCATGGCAGGGCTTTAAATACCAAGATTTCTTTTCTGCACCTGAAGAAGGGGCACCCCTTGGTCTGCCTTCCCTTGTCTGTGTCAAGTTGCTTGCTTTGGGTTGATACTTCTCCAAGGTTGGGTTCCTCAAAAGCAGACACCACTGATGCTAAAAAGTTAAGGAAGTGGGAGGGAGAATCTGAGATGTGTCTAAATGTTGTTCCCCAAATGACACATGCCTTAATAACAACTCCTGACAAACCGTTAGAGTAAATGGAACAATGGACTTATCAGGGATCCTTATAGGGTTGAAGTTTCCTCAGTGCTAATCAGCCCACAGAAGTAGGCCCACAAGGAAATTACGATATTTTTTCCAAGCAATCAGGTCTGGAAGAAAACAAAAAATCTGTTGGAAACCTGTGGCCAGCCAAGTTTGAACAGAGCCAGCCTCATTAGTTGGGGAAATTCCTGGGGAAGGAAAGAAGGTGGAATCCAGCACTGTTAGTGGACCTACAGAACTCTGTGCTGTATTTTTCTCTTTCTTTCTGTTATGCTAATGTGAAAGCCTTAACATCATAACACAGCAAATGTACCCTGATAGCCTGTTGGCTTTTCCACTCTTGTGGGATGCGATTGGAGCTATTATGTGATGCTAGGGCAACCCAGAGTAGGAAGGTGTCCCTGTCCTTAAAGAGCTCCCTATCTAGCTATGAGTGGACAAGTAGAGAAGTCACTGCCACTGTGGTAAACCAATTATATTAGGGACAAAGGAAGAAACAATTAAATCTACCATTGGAAAAGGTATTGTAGAGCTGTGGCATTGAATGGGGACTTGAGAATGACAGAGATGAATGTGGGCAGAGGAGGCATGGAAGTGCAGCATGTGGTCAGGAAGCAGTGAACGGTTTGGGGTGACTGAGACATGGGTGAATAAATTGCTGAGAAGGCAGGCAAGAGAGGTCAGGCTTGAGCCTCCTGAGGGCCTTGCCTCTGTTTTTGACATCTCTCCCATACAAACATCAAAAAGTGCATACCATTTGTGGCAGAACCATTTCTGTTGACTCATATCCAAGCCCCCATGAAGCATCCCACCATTGTAGTAACAATTTAGGTGCAGAATGGTGACTAGAACTTAGAGAACTTGTATGGGGTTCAAAGTTCTAAAGTTACAGCCTTTTGGTAAAGACACCAACACTTTGCATTAAGTGACTTACTAGTGATACTATAGGATCCATGAATACCTTGTTAAAGGGGAAATTGATTTAATTTATGTTGGTGGTCAATTTTACACATAAAATATGGACTGGATGTAGCTTAGTGGTGAAGTGCTTTCCTAACATACACAAGGCACTGGATTTGATTCTCAGCTCCACTCAAAAAAAAAAAAAAAAAGATACAAACACACAGATACATATACACACAAAAAATAGCCAGGTGTGCCACATGTCTCTGATCCCAGTGACTTGGGAGGCCGAGACAGGAGGATCATAAGTTTGAGGCCAATCTCAGCAACTTGGTGAGACCCTCTCAAAATTCAAAAATAACAATAATTTAAAAGAAAAGGACTGGATCTGTAGTTCAGTGCCCTGGAGTTCAATTCCCAGAACCAAAACAAAAACATAAAATACAATTTTTTTCTCTATTTTCTTTTATTCCAACAAGCTCCAAGTGTTCTATATTTCTGGAAATGTCTAGCTATATTCAACAGCATGCAGAATTGATTATATTTATTTTTCCCCGATTCCTTCCCCTCTCTGCAGTATATTTGTCCCACAGTATTGTGGATGCCCTTGGCCCTGTTGGAGAGGTACACCTGCTCTTAGTTACCTTCAGTACATGGATTCAGAAAGGGAACAAAAGTAATAAGTTGACATCAGGTTTCCCCCATATTACATCATGCAGCTAATCTCCATCCCTTTGTTTCTTTGTTTTTTGTTCCTGATGGAATCACTGCATTGGTAGAGGGGAAGAAAATTTAACATGGTGCCCAGGTCTTGGGCCATTGCTCAGATTAATTAGGAGCAGAAGCTGAAAATGACTCATAGAAGTCAATGGTAGGTCAATTGCTATCTCACCAAATCTTGGACTGGCTGACCTCTAACTGCTTGAATTCGAAACTACACATAGAAGCTGGAGATCTAGCTTAGAGCCTTCACCTAGCACACCCAAAGCCCTGGTTTAGTCTCCAACACCACAAAAAAACAAAACAAAAACCAAACGCTGCATATATATATGGTTTGATCCATTCTCAGAAAGGCTCTCCATGTGTCTTTGCTACAGAACAAGCAGTCACCTTGTTTATCACTTAGACTAACGAGTGTACTCACGATTCTTTCTCCCTTAGGAATTTCCACTTCCTCTTTCATCATTTATGGAGTATTTTTTTTCCCATGGAATTCCCCATTTTTCTGTAGACTCACTTTTGTTCCATCTTTTGGAATTGCAGTCAGGTTTCAAGAAGGACATGTTTCCCCATCAACTTTGCAACACAAGATAAAGACTTAAAATATTTGACAACACAGAAAGAAGCAAGAGGATCTCTTGAGTCCATTTTAGTAAATTGGCCACTGACTGTTGGGTATCTTTGGCTGAATTACTATTCTTTAGTGAGTGAGTGTAAGAGTAGTCAATTCTGAGAAAAACTATTCCAAGCAGCCCGATGAAATTCTGTGTACCTCTTGTCAGTCACTGTCCCCAATACAAGAGTGAATACCAAAGGGAAATAGGGTACTTTTTTTACCCTTGGGTTTGGCATCCAGCATCACAGTGTGCCTTCACTGTGTGCTGCCCTCTTCTCCATGCAGACTTGGTATCTCAGTTTAAGGAGATTGCCCTCGATGGCTATGGTCTTGTGAGTGCTCTTGTCATGATAACCCAGACCTTTGATTTGGCCCTTCTCATATGAATTGGTCACTGTCTTTGCAACCATCAGGGTCTCATGAATAGAGTATTATTATTTTTCCTGTCCTGGCTACTGAAAACTGGAGAACCTGGTTTTGAGGATGGATGATTTTTTTCTTTTCCCCAATTGAGCCAAAAGTTGTATGGGAAGATACAGGTTCATGGCCAACAGACAGGTAAGAAGTGGTTCTTTAGTGGCTCTTTAGCGCCTTGTGGAAGAAATGCCAGTAGCCTCCTGCTCTCTGTGGTTTTGCTGTTGTCACTGAAGTTGAAACTTGGGAAGTTTCATTAGAGTGCATCTCAACATTCATTCTGTAGGAACCAAGACTTCTGTCAATCCTCAAAACTATCATAGCTGAAGAAAAAGATGCTAAGGCTTTGTGCGTGTAACTTTCAGGAATGTTTTCCAAGGCTAATCAAGATGATTTTTAGTGAAGGTTTCTTTGTGTCTAATTCCCTGAGGGGTAACTGGGATGATCATCAGTCCAATAACCCTGACTCAGAACTTGCTCTATTGTGTTAGACTTCCATGTATTAGAATGTAATGTGGATATGTATGTGACATTTCTGGAACATCTCATAAGACCAATAAGACAAAATATGCTGAACTAGAACTGTTCAAAAATCTGAGATTCATGACTGGTCTTCCAGAATGTTGTTATAGGAAAATGGTCTTCCTTCGCTTCTACAGACTTGTTAATGATTATACAAAGTTAAACAGGATTTGTTTTTATGATAGGACCTCTCAGAGACTTCAGCATTTGTTTTTATTACAGGACCCCTCAGAGACTTCAGCATACTAATGTGTGCAAAGGCTCTTCAAGAGTCAGAAAGAGGATTCAGTCTCTGTCCTGGGGTCTCCTTAGACTCAGGGACTGTGACCATGTCCCAGAACTCATGTCACTCTGGCACAGTTGGGAGGTAATGGCATGGGGTTGATTAAAAATGGTCACACATTCTTTTTAGCTCTTGCCATCAAGAATTGGAGTCTTATTTCCCTATCCCTTGAGTCTGGGCTGGCCTTCTGACTTGCTTTCACAGATAGAATGTGACAGAAGTATTGTGTAAGTTCAGAGCCTCAGCCCCAAGAGAGCAGGCAGCTTCCACTTTTACCCTCTTGAAACATGTCTGAGACCTCCATGTAAGGAAGTGGTCTAGCCTCCAGGAGAGTGAGGGGTGTCAAATGATAGGCCACTGCCAGTTATGGGGCTCCCAGCGCTGATGACCTGGCTGGATGCAGGGCATGACTGAGCCCAGGCAAGACCAGTGGAAGAACTGCCCAGCCAACCTCAGGAATCATGAGAAGTAATAAATCATTTTTTTTGAGGCACTTTATTACATAATAGTAGTGAATGGGTACGCCAACGTAAACACTACCACCCAGCAAAAGCTTTGAAACCAGACAGAAAAAAATGTGTTTTTAAAATCTAATCTGATACATTAAGGAGGTTTTTTTTCTGGTTTAAGATGAGATTTCTAGACAGGGGTTTTCCAGAAACCTGAGTCAAGTGAATAGTTAACAAGAATGTAATATGTTTGGCGGGTGACGAACAGCACCAGAAAATGACACCCGCTCCCAGCATGAGTGACCCAACAAGGCCGAGCTCATGCTGCCTCAGGGAGGTTAGAGGAAGTCATGGAGAAGTTTTGGACTGCCCTCAGGGACAGTTTCCTAAAGGCTATCTGACAGCTACATGGGAGGGTGACTGTGTCACTTAGGGCTCATTCTTATAGCCTAATAATTAGGTTAAGCAGACACAGCATTGGGTACAATCCATTTGCTCCGCTCGTTGACCAGCTGTGGGATGTGAGGCCTTTCCAGTGTTCCTGTCACAGAATGGGTTTAATTATTCCTGGTTCCTAGGAGCAAATCTCATTTGCAGATGGCACGAGGGCCTGTTTTCAGCAGGTAAGATGTAGAGACCTGAGAGGGAGACACGAGTGGCGGGTGCCTGGGCTGGCGCAGATCCTTAGACATGACGTCTGCTGTCTCCTTGGTGGAGCTGTTTACGTGGAAGTCAGTCGAGGCTGCAGCTGGGAGGCCTCAGCCAGAGTTCCCTCCTAGTTACATCCAGGCCCTAGAATGCTCAGACTGGAGGATCACAGCATTCTTGCCACAACCACGCTGGCCCCGGTGAGTTGGAAAGGATCAGAAGGATCCAGGAATCATGGGAGTTGGAGCTGGAAAAGACCCACTTGGTCATGAAGCTTCTTCCTGTCATGGCCAGACCATTCCCCTGGGACACCCTACAGTGCTTTGTAAAAGCTGTTTCCTAATGACTCAGGCTGGGAGTCTTCCAGCCGTTCCCTGGGGAGGCCAAGCGGCCTTTTCTGAGGAGGAAATATTTTCCTCACGATTGGTTGGGATTTTTTTTTTGTTGGTTGGCTCCAGCCCCATTACTCCTGGCTGGTCTCCCTCAGACCACCCTGAACAAGTTCCCCCTCTACCTCTTGGATTCCCACACTTAAATCTATGTCATGCTTCCGCTGAGCAGCAATTAAATCCAGGAGGAAGGGCCTGCTTCCTAGTCTTGCACTTTCTGAAGAAGTGACTTTCCCCAGCTGCTTCATTATTCTGAGCCCTTGCTCGGAATTTCTCCCTAATTTTTTTTTTTTTTTTTGGGGGGGGTCCTTGTTTCATTTCACATGTGGAAACTGTGCTTGAACTTCATATCCATTGTACTTCATATCTACCACGGGAATGGCATTTTTACTGAAAATTAATTGAATTTTTGAAATGACTTTTTGCTAGACTGGCTCAACCTTGGTTGACATGTTGTTGCTTAGTGTGTACAAAGAGCTGTCAGTGGATTATGGCTCCTCCAGAAGCTGATAATAATGACACCATCCACACTGTACTGGTTGGAATAGCTACATAAACACTGTGTTCCTAGGACATTTGGGGGGTTGGGAAGTTGATGTAACTCAATACATGGTCTGTAAAAGAAGGAAACTAAGTATCTGTGTCTGCCAAGCTCACAGCTATGTTGGGGATGTTTAGAAAACAAGTAATCATGGTTTGTGGGTCTCCGACTTTGTTGTTACTGATGAAGCCAAGCACTGACTGCTAGGATCTTACCAATGGTCTCTACCAGTCAGTCCAGCCAGAATTTATAGGCTGAGATTGAAGTCAGAAGAGAGGTTTAAATTAACATTTTTCTGAGCTTGTTCCACAGAGTGTTGCAGTTCCTAGGGGCATTTTGGGAGTGTCCGGGAGGCAAAGGGAAGAGAACCTCTTATTAACCCCCTACAGCTCTGATTTAATCTGTTTCATGTAAAGAACTGGGATTGTTTGTCAGATTCTGTTTGATAAATAGTATTACATGTTCAGAAGGAAAGTTTGCAAACCACAGGTTCAGAGAACTGACTTCTAGTAAAAACAAACAGAGAGAAAAACCTCTTCAGCCCAGCAACTAACGATTACATTTCTGGGATCCACATAGATCAATCCACAGACATTTGAAAGCAGTAGAAAGCGAAGGACTAAAACAAATAGATGTTTCTGTGTAACTACAGTGTCATCAGGAAACTCTTAGTCAATATAAACAGGACATGCAGACTGTGACCTTTAAGTGGCAAGAAAAACAAGAGCCCAATTCTGGTCATCGTGCAGGTGACTGCCAAATTGTCTTAAATGCCAACAAGTACTGGAGGTTGAGGTTAGTAAGAATCATGCAATAACAGCTTCCATTTATTGAGAGCTTTCCATGTGCTGGCACTGTACCTGTGTGCGTGTCACACATGGGGAAACAGAGAGGTAGAGGTGAGTGATTTGCCCAAGGTTATATAGCTGATAAAGTAATGGAACTAAGAGTGGGTCCCTTTGACTATTTATGGGTCCCTTTAAATGCTCTGCTTTATCACCACTCTCTAAATCCCTTTGTATTTTTATCACATGCACACACATCTCCCTCTAATGGTTCTGTTGAGTCCCTAAGGATGGCAAGTTTGAAAAATTGTATTGCTGTAGTTACAACTTTATGATCAATCCACTCAAAGATTGCTCCATCTAAGACTGAAATTTAATGTTGCATGTAAATTGTCCTCAATGGCAGAACAAAGAATAAAGAGAAAGGGAGTCAATAATCTAATTTTGACACTGCATATTGATACCAAGCAGGCATGTACAGCTCTCAATGTATATTTGTGCCTGGTCTTAATGACTCTTCGATGGCCACTTCAGAGTTTTTCATGGTACAGCAGAAATTGGAACTCTGGATACCATAGCAGTGGGTGACATTGCCAAGGTAGGTGAGAGTGCCCTATGTGTAGGTTTTAGGTTTTAAATGTTGATGTCTTTCTCAAATGTTACCTTGCATCTTCAATTCATCCTCTCTATCATGGCCTTTCCCAAAGGCTGATTAAGTAAGGATAGGTCTGTTTTTAAGGGTCTTCCCTTGACTGACTTTATGCCCTTCCAAATGTGCATGAACAAATTCCTTGTTCTTGCCAGTAACCAGGTGGTTCAAGTAAGTACATTAGTTTTTCCTGAAATTTCTCTGTTATTTACCTCTGTTGGAGCAAAGTGGACCTCCTAAGGAGTGAGTTTAATAGGCATTTAGGTTTGTTTTTTTAGGTGCATTTGGAAATGCTAGGACTGTTTGAAAAACCATTGCAGAGCACATCCAGGTGGCTTGAATGATCCACCTCCTCGCATTGCACCAAGCCTTTTCCAACAAGGTGAAAGCTTGCGGTGGGTTTCTCTCAGGGACTGAGCAAGGCAGAGGGTGGAGGGAGTTGTGAACTGATGTGGGTGCTTGGGAAATATTGAGTAATAGTTTTTCAAGCCACAAGGACCCCTTTTACCTAGCAGAAATTCATAAACAGTGCCCTGGTGGCTTAAAAATGTCCATGCTCTTAGACCATACTAGAGAACCCACACACTGGAAGTTCCACCCCTGATTCTGTAGCAGATGATGACGACTTTACAAAGCCAGGGCCTTACATGTTGCCTCCGGGGTGGGGGTGAAGGGGTAGTGTGTTGGTCAGGAGGTCAGGAGGGAAAAGTTGCTGAATAACAACTCAGCTCTAGTGAATCAAGTTCCAGCTGGAGGAACAGCAGTGCTCTGTGCACCATGGTGGACCCAAGTGGCTGCAAGAGTGTATGGTCCACCTCATGGTGACAAGCAGCTTGTAGGTGCTTTCCAAAACATCTGTCTTAAAGAGGCGGCTGAAATTCCTACAGGGGAGTGTTTCCATTCATTGTCCATGAGAAATGAGAGTGAGTGGGAGTAAGTGCTATACAGATCCAGAGGAAATGAGTCTGCTCTCCACTTGGGATTACAATACAGATGAATTCCATATTTTGGTTAGGGAAATGTTTTCTTTGGGAAAAAAAAAAAAGACAAGAAAAGTTTAGTTGCTGACCCAGTTACTAGAAAGCTGACTGAAAGGCAGTTATAGGCCTGCTGAAATGGTTGTTCCAGTTTGTATTTTGTTGTGTGTGTGTGTGAATGAGAGAGGGAGAGAGAGAGAGAAAGAGAGAGAAAGAGAGAGAGAGAGAATGAGAATGGTCTAGAACTTACTGGCACACTTCTGCCTTTGGCCCAACTTTCCTACCAAGGTGGCCGGACACTGCTGACAAGCTGCTTTAGAACTGCTGTGGTCAGCAGAACTGCGGATCCTTCACTACATCTGCACAGATCCATCATTTGAGGATTCAAGCAAACGCAACATATTTATCCTATTAACAAAAATTGCAACAGAGGTTTGCCTGGCTAAATTTTTGCTGTTAAAAAAAGAAAAAAAAGATAGTCATATAAGAAAGCAGCTATCATCCTGCTAAGCAAAATAAGCCAATCCCACAAAACCAAAGGCCCAATGTTTTCTCTAATATGCGGATGCTAATTCACAATAAGGCGGGGGCGGGGGGTACTAGGGAAGAATAGTGTTACCTTAGAATAGGTGGGGGGAAGTGAGGGGAGGGGAGGGGATGTGGGGATAGGAAGGATAGTAGAATGAAACAAACATTATTATTGTATGTATATATGTGACTATATGACCAATATGATTCTGTAACATGTACACTCAGAAAAATGAGAAATTATGTCCCATCTATGTATATCAAAGTGCATAAATACATTCTACTGCCATGTATAACAAAACAATTTTTAAAAAGGATGATACTTGTGACAATTCAAAATGAGCTCTGTTTTACCCTCTGAAGTGTCATTCAACTGCAGAGCTGCTGAGTGTGGCAGTTGTGTGCAACTATATGGTGTTGAATGTGAAGTCCCTCATGGTTCCTGTACTCATAGAGTTTACTGACGCTCCTAAGGGAATTCACTATGCCTGGAGAGCTGCTTTTGTGGAGACTCTGAATTGGCAGGTCAAGCCTTCTCATTGTTTCTCTGATATGGGGGGTGGTCAGTGATTGTCCTCAGTCTCTTTCTCAGTGCCCTTCACAAGAACCAGGGACAAGAGTGCTTGTGTGCGGCCTCCCCACCTGGCCCATGGGCCCACTGGAGGTGGATTGGCCTCTGAGCGTACTATATCCCTGCCTGGAATTGCAGGATATAAGCAAAGGCTCAGATAGATTCCCCCTGCCCCTTCTCAAACTGCCTGTTCTGTTCTGCCCTCATCTACATGCAACAATGGCATTGTCTTGCCTGAAATTTTGTCCTTGTTGTGACTCTGCCCAAATCTCGCTATTGCCCTTAGTCCTTCAGCTGTTTCTGAAGGTGACCTATCTAGCTGAAAAAGACTCTTTCTTCAGTCCTGCATGGTCCTTCCTGTGCTCTGAAATTTCTGGAGTCTATATCCTGAGGGTGGCTGCCTTGAGCTGTTCCACTTTTGCACCTGCATACAGGAGGTTGTGCCCAGTCTGAGGCTTGTCTTTCCAGCAAGGCTCAGGGCAAGACCCTCCCACTGTGATCTTTCCTTGAAGAGGGGCTGCAGAGGAAGGATACGCATGCTGAAGATGTGCAGCTGGGGAGCTCAGGGAGCTCTGTGGACATGTGCTGCCTGTTGTGGACAGGGCCTCACCTAAGGAGGTTTCCTAGGGAGCATTTCCCAGGTGTGATGTCATGTGGGGGTTGTGAAGGTGAGTCAGAGAGGACTCTGGCTTATGGGAATGTGTCTAGTGACACATTCTTTTATATATATATACTGTATATATAATTTTATATATATATATATATAATTTAATTGTAGTTGGACACAATACCTTTATTTTATTTATTTATTTTTATGTGGAGTTGTGGATTGAACCCAAGCACCTCACACATGCTAGGTGAGCGCTCTACTGCTGAGCCACAAGCCCAGCCCCTAATAACACACTTTTAAATCTCCACCATGCCGTGGAAAGTACTCATGGCATTGAAGTGGCACAGATAAAGACCAGACTGACCCCCCACCCCACCCCATCCCAGGGCAATAGTCTAAAGTGAAGTTTCCATGGAAGAGGTAGCCTTGAGCTGGACTTCGAACAGCAGGCACAAGATGACTTGTGGAGATGAAGGGGGAAAGAGACAACAGCATCAGTCAAGCATGGAGCGGGCCCAGCAGGAATTCTGCTTAGCTGGAGCTGCTGAGAGGAGTGTTCAGTGCCTCCCAGGATGTAAACTGAGCAGCCATGGCTGAGAGGAGCCCTCCAGGGGATCCCTGGAAGTCCCAGGAAGAGGTTTACCAGACAGAAGGACAAGGGCCATGTATCATGGCAGCTGTGGGAATGGGTGATTTGACTGTGCTCCTGATGGGCCACAGCAGCATTTCCCATTCAGAAAGCTGAGCCTCTCAAGGGACGTACTAGAGAAAGCAAGCCCCAGGGTAACATGAGGCCTGTTCAAGATTATTACCTTTTTTTTTTTTACCTTAGTGACAAATCAGAGCCATAACACAGTGCTAGAGAATCTGTTTCTAAAAAAATGTGGAAGTCGTTGGATAAAACATTAATGACAATAGTCTTTAATAAAAACAAACCCAAAGGTCACAGAGCTATTAAATTTCTATAACTTAAGGATTCTAGAATTACAAATGACTTGTCTTGTATAGACCCTTGCCATAATTCAAACTCAAAGCATTCTAATGTTATTTCTAGTACAGGAGTATATTTTTTAAAAAGGGATGCTTTTTAAAAAAAACTGAACCCTGGTGTCCAGGTCTCTGCCATCTGTGGTCTAGGTGGGCATGAGGTAATGACTGCCCTCTTCAAAACAGGTGTGCAGGTACTCAGGGTGCCTTACTGATTACCAATCGTGAACTGAAAGTTGTCTTTTGTGTGGATTTGTAGCACAGTCTTAATGGTTTTTTTTTCCACTTCTTGAGTGTTATTGGAGCCCCCATCACTAGAAGGCTGTAATCTGTTTTAGTAACTGATTTATCAGGTGCCAGCTGGTCACATAGCCCATGCAAGTGTGTCTGAAAGGGACCCTGTGTTCTTCCTGAGAACTTTGTGACTGGCTTGGCCAGGGGTGATGGGCCAGGATCTGACTTTGTGTTTTTCACACCAGACTATGAAGTGGCTTCCACAAAAGGGCCTTGCATTTGAAATAGGAGGATAACCTCTCATGGTTTCCATGTTCCAGGGCTGTGAAGACCCTCAGAGGAGCCCCATAAGGCCTTGACTGTTCTATTGTTAACAGTGAGAGAATCCTTGAGAGATGTTCCTCCCACATGCTCCTTCCCTCTGGGTGTTGACCTGCGCTCTCTCCCTGCCCACAAGCTACAGGGACCAATTGAGCAGGCTGTTCAGTCTGTCCTGAGAGCAGGTGCGCACAAGGCAGGGGGGTGGGGTAAGGACGTTTGGGAAGGTGGAGCTGCAGTTAATTAAGCACTTTCTGTAAGGGGTAGGTGGGGAGTTTTCTGTTCCTTTGTTTTTAATGATAATATTGATGTCATTTTTCCTCATGATTCTCTTTAGCAGTGCTAGGGCTCAGCACTGGGCACTCACTGAGGACATAGGAATGTCACAGACATTGGGGTTTTTCCTTGTTTACTAAAGACCCAGAGTGTCGGATGGAAACTTTCTATGTCCCCATAATAAGGTAGGGACTCCCCACAGGGATGTGCAGTTTGTTCAGACAAGTGCATTGTTCCACGCGGACCCCAGAGCACCTCTTCAGAAAGGCCTTGTCTGGCCCCTAGAGAAGGAGCTGTTGTCTGGTGCTGTGATTAACACTGGAATTTTATAGCTGGTTTTGTTTTATTTAAGTTAAAAAAATTAACTATACATGTGTATGGGATATAGTATGATAGTCTGATAGGTGTTACACTAGGTAATGATCAAATCAGGATAATTTGCATGTCTGTCTTTAAACATTTCTTTATGTTGGAAGACTGAACTCTCTTCTTATAAATTATATATACATGCATGTAAAATATATTTATTTTCAATTTACCTAATAAAGTATAAACTAGAGTTACCCTATTGTGCTGGAGAACCCTAAAAAATATTTTTCCTAATTGTTGTAGCTACTTTAATACCCCACTTACAAGTCAAAGCTGGTTGCAGAAGGGCAGCAGCAATGGGTACTTGAATAAGTGCCCTAGGTCACAGTGTTAGGAAATCGCCCTACTGCTGCCTCCAGGCCTAGAGATACTAAAAATGAACTGTGTGGTTCTCCCAGACAGTTCCTGTTGAAGGCAGTTGGTGTGAGCCCATCCTGGTTCCTGAAAAGGACAGCTGAGACCAGAGTCTGAGGCCTGTTGAAACCAGCGACTGAATATTTTAGAACTGAGAGGAGGAACTTGCATGGAGACCATTGTTTTTGGAAAGGCACATCATGTTTCTTCCACCAGTTTTGCAGTGTTGGCAGATAAAACACTGCAGCCCAGAGATCATTACCAGTCCCATTTTAGGGAAGCAAACAAGACAGTGACCCAATTTAGTCCCCTTTCATTTGTGAAAGCACATGATTTGATTCAGACAGAACCAAAGACAACTTGAAGAGTTCCATTTCATAGTTTAGTTAACATAAAACATCTCTCACCAAACAGGGAATGGATATTGGTGGGCATGCTGTGTATTATGTTTGCTACGTTGCTTTTCGCTTTGCTTGTATAAGATGATAAATGAAAAATAAGGGGTCTGTTTTGCCTAAAAGAAGGAAAATGCTATGCATGCCTCTGTGTGTATGTGTATTTTTTAACATATTTTTCAGTTGTCAAGGGACCTTTATTTTATTTATTTATATGTGGTGCTGAGAATTGAACTCAGTGCCTCACACATGCCAGGCAAGCTCTCTACCACTGAGCCACCACCCCAGCCCCCGTGTATGCATATTTTAAAAACTTGTTTGCAGCATCTATGCTAATCACATTTTGGAGGCCTGTAAGTTTTTCTGGAAAGTGACACAGGCTGTATGAAATATTGAGAGAGCATTAAATGCTGAATTGTTGGTCTTAACTAAATACAGTGTGAGATCAGAGAAAGGAGAGATTTGTGTGGGCTGAAATGGAATTCAAAAGTATATCTTAATGATTTTGAAAGGAGGCAAATAAAAATGCTAACCTTAAAAAATAACAACAATGAAAAGTTTGGCTGGTTGTTTTAGAAGTTGTGTGTGGGGGTAAGGAGAATGCGAAGCATGGCTGTAGCAGCTGTGTAGTTTTAGGACTTGTTCCACCAGCCCACACCTTCAGATGCAGACGTGGGCAGCATGGCCAGAGACCCCCACAGATGACAGTGTCTCATTCCCTACCCTAGGTGATGGTGTGGAGGGTGTGACAGCTCTGTTTCAGTGGGGCAAGGGGTGGTCAAAGGTGATAGAAAAGCCAATCAGCTAACAAGTATCTTTTGAGTACCAACTGTGTGTAACAATAGCAATAACCACCTTTATTGAACACATGCTATATGCTGAGCATTTCTTTCTATTTCTTACAATTACTCGGTAAGACAATAATTCAAGTGCTACCGTTATTTTTACAGATAAGGAAAGAGGCTCGGGAGGGTTATCTTTGCCCATTTGTACTGCTATAAAAAACGACCTTACGCTGGATAATCCGTAAAGACCATAATGGATTTCTTACATTTCCGGAGGCTAGAAAGCTCAAGATCTAGGTGCCAGCACTGGTGTTTGGTGGAGGCTGCTCTCTGCTTCTAGGATGGTGCCTTGTTGCTTATCCTCACCTGGCCCACGGTGGAAGGGCAAGAGAACACTCTCTTCAACCTGGAGCCTTTCATAAGGGTACTAATCCAGAACCCTCATGACTTAATCACTGCCAAAGGCCACACCCTCTGAATACTACTGTATTGGAGACTAAGTTTCAACATGAATTTTGGAGGAGACACCATCACTGAAACCACAGCAGGGGTCTGGTGACAAGCCTCAGGTCATCGCACTACAGTTGAACGGTAGAGCTTGCAATCTGAAGTAGGTTACGGATGGATTGCTCGAGTTTTGAAGGATCCTGCTTTTTGGTGTGTGGTTGGTGGCCAACCATTGGAGATAGAAAGGGTAGGTGGTGTGTGGCTGCAGACCTTCGGCAACCTGTGACTCTCAGAGGATGAGGCTGGAGGAAGCTCCTTCTGCATGTACTTCTCTTCCCTGTGGGGTCCTGTGGGTAGGGAGACTGTGCCAGTGCAGGTGTGGTTGCTGACCTTCAGAGTCAGTGAAAGGAACAAATGAGCAGGTGAAGGTGGTGGTGGTGAGGGTAGCTGTTGTTGATCTGGGGAGGTAACTTTGGTCTCTATAGTGGTATAGTCACACATTCGGGCAGGCAGTAGGTTGAGTAGAAAGGCTGGGTAAGGCAGGAGGGAGTAGTGGATCCTGGGATGAACTGGAGAGTCTGTGCCATTTAAAATGAATAGCCACTGCTTAGCTCTAGCCATCTGGTGACATGTGGAAATGTGGGCCCAGGATTGTTAAAGGTAGTGCTTATCAGCCAGAAATCTGTTTTGTTTTGTTTTGTTTTATATTGTCCTCCAATCTTTGAATGTTTGCTACTAGTTTAAAAAAATGTAAATGGATCCATTATTGTAGATAAGCTCCAACTTGAAACCTCTGGAAAAGATGGAATAGAAAAAATTGGGACAGACAGGTTGGAAACTCCAAGACAAGAGACCAGGATACAGGATAGCAGGTGTTTCTCACTTGGTGGACATATCAAGTGACAGCAGCCCATACCAGCATGTCTTAAACCTTGCTGTGCATATGAGTTACCTAAGAGCTTGTTAAAATGCAGATCCTGATGCAGGAGTAGCAGGATGGGTCTGACATGCTGCAGAACTAGGGCCTCTGTTGAGAAGGATGCTAAGGCAGAATCTAGGCTGCCATCTAGGGAAAGTACTGTGATGAGTTAGTGCCATCTACTGTGAGCAAAGAAAAGGGAAGTGCCTCACATGTTACCATCCCTGTGCTGCACCAGACAATGAGGTAAATGCTATCTTACGGTCATTTCCAGGGTCCCCCCAAAAGGCAGAATTAAAAAACACAGCTAGATGAGAAGCTTAGGAGCTTCATATCCTATTTATGCACACCCTTCTGCATTTAAAAAAAAAAAAAAAAACTTGGACTCATCTCTCTATCATCTGGGAAATTGGGATTAGACTATTAAGCTTTCAACTTGGGTGGGATAAAGGGAGAGTTAACTGATTGGCTTTCCCTTCTTTCTGCTGTGTGTTGAGGGTGAAAAATATGTCTTGCATATGTTGGTGTTCTGTTGCTTCCACGTGGCTTGGCATCCCTTCAGCATGGGATCCGTGGTGGGAGGAAAGGGTGGGTGCTGAGGAAATTGTTTTGAGCAGAAATCATCTTGTTTCCATTCACTAAGAGCTGTTCTTGGAGCCCTTCTCCAGGTCCCCTGCCTGTGTTCAATGCCCTTGGAATTGTATGCCAGGAAACAATATGATCTTTCTAATTGGGCAAGTGGGAGGAGGGACTGGGTGAGCCAGGATGGGCCCACAGTTGATGCCTAAAAATAGATCTTTTTCCTTATGAATAAACATTTTTGGGGATCAAAAAAGCCTTGCACATTTTTGACTGTCCTGGGCCAACGTTGCCTTCACAAGTCAAGGGAAGAGGCCAAGGAGACCAAGGCATAGGCAGGTGGGTGGAATGCCAGCCAGCCAGACTAAGATCGCCATGGTGATTGGGCCCCTTGGAGGAAACTTCAGTGGCCTCCAGGGAGCAGAGGCCATCTCAGATCTGGGGCCAAAGTACATGTGTAAGGAATGAGTAGGACAAGTACAGTCAAGGACCAGTGCTTCTTAAACTTGAATGTGTCTATGAACGTTCAACAGAGGTTCTGATTCAGGGCGGCTGGCGTCTGAGTTTCTGTGGTTCTCCCAGGCTCCCTGCTGGTCCAGGGAGTACACGATGGGTTTCAGGGCCTTGGAGTGCATCTGTGATCACCAGGCTTTGAGGAAGGGTGAAGACAGATAAGGAAGTTAGTCTACTCCGTTTCCATTAAATTTGGCCTAAGCTGAGTGTTGGAGAGTTATTTTTTTTTTTTTTTAGCATTGTGACAATGTTTTTGTTGCCTGATGGTGGTGACACTTTCATATAATGACAAGACTCTGAATTTATGTGTTAGAATTTTATTGGCAAAAATGCCTGTGGTTGGATAGCATCTGAACTTTATGGATATAATGACTAATTCATTAAAACACAGCCCTGGGCTAGTTGATATATAACCGAGATTCTTGTAACATAATGGAGCAGATTTGAGACCAAAGCTGTAAGGACAAAAGAATAGCCCAGACATTGAAGCTAGGAGGTAAAAATCATACTGACCATCTTAAAGCTTTTACAAGAAAGTAGGTAGTTTGCCCTTTGGGAAGGAAAAGACATTCCCTGAGAAGCCAGTGTTCTTACTGGGTTCTGAAGTTTCTTGGAGAACAAGTTGGTTGAGAGAGATAAAAAGCCAAAACCTGTGCTGATTCTTTTTTTTTTTTTTTCCTGTTGTTTGGTACTGGGGATTGAACCCAGGATGTACTGTCACTCAGCAACACCCCCAGCCCTTTTAATTTTTTTATTTTGAGACGGAGTCTCACTAAGTTGCTGAGGCTGGCCTTGAGTTTGAGGTGCACTTGAGCTGGTTCTCAAGCTTTGGAGATTTATTCCAGAGGCAAGGGTTAGACTACCCGTCTCTCTCTCCCTGAAGGAGTTTCTCTGGGTAGGACTTTTAGTTACGTCTGGGTGATCTTTGTAGAGGAAGCCCAGTGAGCTACATTTTCAAGGGTCCCCCCTTCATCCTTGTGTGACTTCCACATCCCTAAGGGAGAATGCCTGCACCTTCCTGCCCCTGCCAAGGATATGAATAGTCAGTCTGACTTCTACAACTCTGGGATCAGAAGGCTCCAACTTGTGACTTTGATTATATTGAAATTGTTATCAGTTCACATCAGAATCTGGTGCTTCTTGTTGAGTGGAAATGTTGTGGTCAGGTCCAGGAAGGAGCCTGCAGCCTGCCCGCCCCTGAGGTATGATGTGCTGCCGTAGTGCAGTCCAGTGGCCAGAGTCTACCGTATGTTGTGGCTGGTGTTTGGAGGTTTCAGAGGCACTCCCAGCCACAGGCTTGGCAAGGGAGCAAGGACACAGCCTCCCCCACTTATCACATAGGGAGTGCAGGGTCTGGAAGGCATCTGCAGATGGAGAGGCTGTGCATTAGCAGGAGGAGTGGGCCTGGGGAGTGGGAGGGCTGTGGCTATTCCTGAGAAAGGGTTTCTCTCTCCTGGCTCCTTTCTTTCCCCAGGCCTGCCTCAGTTTCTCTGGGTAGGACTTTTAGTTACGTATGGGTGATCTGTGGCCGTGGTGGGGAAGGCAGTCCTAGGTCATCCTTATTCTTTTTTACTACAGTGTCATGCTGGCCACTGTGTATAGTGCCTTCTTCCCTCTGGGAAGCACTGGGGAGAGAAGTCACACAGCAGGAAGGAAGGTAGGAAGGGAGATATCTCTGCAACAGAGGTCCAGAGGGGTTTCCGAGGGTCGTCTGTATCTGCTCCCCCCGCAGCAGGGTTGTTCAGGTTGAGCTGGGTGGAAGGCCCAGGCCCCACCTGCCTCTGTGGCAGTGTTCTGGTTCAGGATTCTGTGACACCTTGGCAAGCCATCTCCTGTGCCATCATCACTCCTTTGTGGCTGGCCCTGTGGTGTGTCCCAGGGTTCAGATGAAGCAGTTTTGAGACACTAGAAAATGGGCTTTCTTCCTAAGAAGTTGATGATCAAACTTGTTTAACTTAGAACAAAGTGCCACTAAAGCTTTTTGCCGTGGTCTTATAGTAGAGGGCGGAAAACAGTATTCTGAGATTTGAAAAGCTTCGGTTGATATGGCTCTGGGACTTTGGCAGTGCTTCTCCCTGTGCCTTGTCCCAGCCTCTACCGCCTGATACATGACGTGGCAGGAATGGGGAGTGTTACCAGAGCAGTGTGAGGATGGGCAAGGTCACTGAGAGCTATTTCATGGTTCCATTTGCTGCTGATGGGACCTCCTGACAAAACAGCTGGCTTGGGCAGAGGAGGCCCTGGGCCTCGAGGATGGCCCAAAAGCCAAAGCTTATGCCTTGCTTCCCCCAAGGATCTGAAGCTGCCTCAGTAACATGGGAAGTAAGGAAGATGGACCCCACATCAGCAGTTCTGCCTTTCTGTTCCTATTTTGCCTTGAATCAGATGGATGGTCAGGAAAAGAAAACCCAGAAGTTACCAAGTGGTGGGGTGAGTCAGTATCAGGAAGGGGTGAGGTACCAGGCCACGCACGGAATCATAGAGTCATAGTCTTGGAGCTGTGGGAGCTCCTCAACAGCTTTCTTTTGATGGATGGCCTCACTATTTATGCAGGATCCAGGCGAGGTCCCAAAGAAGCAAAGCAGCCTGCCCAGGGATGTATGACTGGAGGAGGAGCAAGTTCTGGACTCCCAGTCTGGTCTTCCCTCCTTGGCACAGTGATGATTGCAGGGGAACCCATCTGTTTCCTGCTTCATCTGAGGAGCTCCTGCTAGGTTCAGACAAGGGATGCCAACCTCCCCTGTTCTCTCAGCCTTTGGCTGTCTGCTTTTCCTCTGGGAGGGACTCAAGGGTTTGTGAAGCCAGGTCTCTGGTCCAGCCACAGCATCTCCCTTCACCCACATCACACATTTCATGATCACATTAGCCACAACTACCCAGCTTCCCCCTCCTGGGCTTCAGGGGACCTGCTCTCCTGAGCTGTCCAAGAAGGCTGTGGAGGCTCACAGCTAGAGCATTGGGGGTCTCTTTCTCCACCAGGCTTGGGGAAGTCTGGGGCCTCTGCTCATCACTGTACTAATAGCATCTCTGGCATCTTTGTTCTTTCTTTCTGAAAGCACTGGTTTAAAATCTGAGGCAGGGTCTGCAGGTCTGGAGAGAAGTGACAGACCTCATTTTTAAAAAATTTAATAAAATAGCTTTAGTTCTGGGAATGAAAAGAAACAATTTCAGGTGTTGATAAAGGCTTGGCAGAGTTCTTTTCCTCTTTTGAGAGCTGATCCTACAGATTAGGGTTTTGGCAGGACTTAACCCATACAGGCAAGGGGAAATGTAAACGATGCTTTCTTTCCTTTTCTTGTGATGAAATCAGGGCCCTGACCTTGGAACAGGAGCCTCTAGTTCAAGCACTGACATCTTCCTAATCATAGGAGGCCCTCCACCCCCATCCTTTGTTCAGGAGATTGAGAAGCTCTGCTTCTCATGATGTCAACAGCACATTTACAAACTAACACTTATTGTTCCTTATGATTTCTTCTCATAGGTATTTTTCTCAAATTTTTTAAGGAATTGCATTAGGCAACTCTGTGTTCATATGGTTTTAATTACTCTCCTACTGAATGGAACAAAGCTTCATTTGTTTTAAAATACCTTACAGTACAGGCTTAATGTTTAGCGCTCCCCAATATATCTTAATATAGGGGTGTTCTGCTTTTGCATGGGTGTAGTCTCAGGAATGGGAAAGATGGCTAGTTCTAGAGTCTTGGTTTTTGAAAAGGTAGCACCAACTTAGACCTAAGTTAATATTTGCTCCAGATGAGCAGTAGATCCTAATGTCCTATGGAGGTTAGTGGTTTCCATCTCCTTGAGCCCATGGGTAAGGTTGTGAGTGAGCAGACTCAGCAAAGGAGGGAAGAAGAGGCAAGGCCCTGCAGTCTGTTGGCCTGCACCGGGACGGCCTATTTGGTGCCACTGGATTTTCATGGTGTGTCCACTCATCACCACTTAGCATTAGGGGAAAGCTTTCTAATTCCTGCCCTTCCCTGGGTCTTTCTTCTCTCATTACTTTTTAAAAAACTAGTTAAATGGACTTCATAGAAATAAAAGACACTAAAATAAGTTAGGGTGAAAATGTTAGTACTTTGGTCCACAAGATGGAAAGAGGGGTGTTGAGATATTAGTGCTATTTCTCTAAAACATTTACTGAAGGTGATGATTTTACCATTGTGTTTACCTTGTGTGTGTGTGTGTGTGTGTGTGTTTGTGTTTGTGTGTTTGTGTTTGTGTTTATATCAGTTAAGAACTGCATTTGTCAGTTGCTGAGACCCAGTTGCATTATTTTAAGCAAATTAAGAGTGTTATTATTTTCAGGTAACAAGAATTCCTGAGGTAGGTGGATTGGGAAGTTGGCTTCATGATGTCATCAGGTACCCAGGCTCTTTCTTGTTCCTCCACCATCATTAACACAGGATTTTCATTTTCTGAGTCCCCCGCAGTTATGAAATGGCCCTTGGAGCCTTTGTACTCACAGTAGGAGACAAGTAATTGTCAAAGCTGAGCCAACTCCCTTTTAAGAGCTTTCATAGAAGCCCCTTCTCTCTTAAACTCTCTTCTTCCACTTAAACTCATGGGCCACCATACCTGCAGAGGATATGGAAATATAGACCTTGTGGTTAGACCATTCTCTCACTCCCACCCAACTAAAAAGTAGGATTTCCATCAGGTCAGGACTAAGATAAAGCAAGTAAGGCATTCAGCTTTGTTGTAAAGTTTAAAGAGGCACCAGAAAACTCTTATGCATGTATCTTTATAGCCTCATTTAATTTAACTATATGCTATGAGTATTTTTGCATTGTTACAAAATCATTTTAATGTCTGCATTTTATTTCATGGCATAGATATAAAATAAATTAATAAAGACATTTCATTTTGAAAAAAGATAAATGATGTTTTAAAGCAATGTAACAGGCCATATTGAGGCCTGAGGGAAAGGGAATTTGATATTTTGTTCATTGTGAATTTTAAATTAATTTTGATTTTAAGAACATTGCATTTTGAAATATTATGTATCACGATTAATCTAGTTTTTGCATACTTTCAGTTTTGTGCCCCAGCCAAGTGCCTCAATTTCCAGTACTGACTGTAGGCTCTCTTAGCAAAAAAGGGGAGAATGATTGGGTGGGAACCTAGCAGTCTCTGAAAAGGAAATGTCACCCATTTCTTTCCCAAATCCTAATCCATCTCTGGTTGGGGAATGAGTAAACTTGGGGGAACACCACTGGCAGGCTAGCATTTATAGAGCATTATTCCTATCACCTAAGAACTGATCAGAAACTATCCCAGTCTTTCAAGAGTAAATTTGTGGCATATGTTCATACAGTAACCTCACCAAATCTGTGAGGGACACATTTCAAGATCCCCAATGGAGCCTGAAACCTCTAGATACTACTGAAACCTATATATAATTATGGTTTTTCTATATATGCAGATCTGTGATACAGCTTAATTTATAAATTAGGCACAACAAGGGATTAGCAATAACCAATAATAAAATAGAGCAATTGTGCTAATATGCCATAATAAAAGTTATGTGAATATGGTTTCTCAAAATAGTACTGTACATACTAACAGGAGGGCATACACTTAACAAAAGGATGACTCACTTCCCAGGAAGGACAGAGCAGGATGGCATGAGATTTCATTATGTCACTCAAATAGCACATAATTTAAGTAAGGCTTATTAATGGTTTATTTCTGGAATTTTATATTTCACATTTTCAGATTACATTTGACACAGGCAACCAAAACCATAGGAATAAGAACCAAGGATAAGGGAAAACTACTGTATTCGTGCCTAGAATTCTCAAGCAGGTTTAGGTGCTGTTGGATGAGTTGGTGTGATTAGTCTTTTGGGCAGTTTGGTGTCCATGTTATAATAGAGACTAATAAAGTCTGATTCAATAAGTACCCATGAGGTGTAGAACTGATGAGAAGAAGCACTGACTCAGAACACCTTATCAGCTGATGTAAACTCAGCGCAAATTACCTCACTAATGATAGCTTCTTCTTCTGAAGGGAATAACAAATACCTCACGTTGGGGGGCAGGGTTCTTCTAGCCTCTTGCTCTCCACATGGAAATACCTCGTGGAGTTTATGGATTAGCTTGATTTCTTGTGGACCTTCTTAGTAGTTACATTCTTCTTCAATAAACTAAGACCATATGTGAAATGTGAAACCAAAAGGATTGATGTAACCTGATTATTAGAAACATAGTATAGAATTTTTTTTTTAAGTTGTAGATGGACACAAAACCTCTATTTACTTATCTTTTTTGTGGTGCTGAGGATTGAACCCAGGGCTTCACACATGCTAGGTGAGTGCTCTACCACTGAGTCACAACCCCAGCCCCATAGTGTAGAATTTTTTCATAACTTTTAATAGTCAGAATTTCAGAGAACCTCATTTTAAATTTCAAACAATTTTTAAATAGTTTTTTCTAAAATTATAATTTTGACAAAGTTCTACTGAACAAAATTCTACACTGTTCTATAGTGTTTGTCTATACATTGGAGTCTCCTTAAGTGAAAATAACATGCCCACTGGCTCTTATGACAACCTGGTACGGACAAAATGGCATTTACACCATCTGCTGCACTGAGAGTGGGTTTGGTTTTGTTTCTTTCATCTATAAGTTTCCAGAAGTTTGATCTTTAGGTAAATTTTGTAAAATATTTTTTCACAAGTTATTAAATGAGTTAATACCTGGTATACAAAGATAAGTGCTTTTGGAAGAGCTGCTGTATTCTTTTTTTTTTTTTCAGGCCGGGGGTTGGTATCAGGGATTGAACTCAGGATCACTTGGCCACTGAGCCACACCCCCAGCCCTATTTTGTATTTTATTTAGAGACAGGGTCTCATGAGTTGCTTAGTACCTCGTTTTTGCTAAGGCTGGCATTGAACTCATGATCCTCCTGCCTCAACCTCCTGAGCTGCTGGGATTACAGGCATGCACCACCGCACCCAGCAAGCTGCTATATTCTTGAGCCTGATTTTTGCAATGATATCAAAACAACAACATTTTGAGGCTATGATTCATACCTTGATGCTTTTATACTTTCTTGCATTGCACAAAGTCATGATTCAGCTGTCAGATGATTTCCCTTCTCAAGACTCTAGTGTTGCGAAAATTCAGTGATTTGTTTCACAAATCCTTTCATCTATCTCTCCGTGTAGTGATTTCTGTTTCTAATGCTGCGAGCATTTTCTCATCCAGCTACCTTCCAGTCTCAGTGTATAACCTGGCTCCATCCTACACTAGCCTCTGTTGCCTATAAGACTGTAAAACACCTCTGGGCACTATAGCTCATGCTTGGGACTTGGGAGGCTGAGGCAGGAGGATCACAAGTTTGAGGATAGCTTCAGCAACTCTTTGAGACCCTGAGCACCTTAGGGAGACCCTATCTCAAAATAAAAAGGGCTGGGGATGTAGTGCAGTAATAAAGCACCCCTGGGTTCAATGCCCAGTACCAAAAAAGAAAAAAAGACTGCGAAGCACAAAACACTTTCAGGAGGCCATCTGTGGCTTCAGGGGGAAAGTGCTATGCTTTATCACTTTTCAGCCTTTCACAGGAATGCTGTGACAGTAAAATGAAGTCACCAGCAAAAACTCTTTTCACTTCTTATGAAGACACTGCTACAGAATTCCAGGTATTGGTTATGGGTACACTTTTAAAGAATAAAGGTGTTTGCCTTTGACAGGATCCTACCAATTAATTGCTTAGTTGGTTGCTTCCAGTTGGAGAATGATATTTGTTTTTAAAAGTAAGCTGTCATTTGTTAGCATTAAACTAGTTAAAATGGAAAATCTTGGTGGTCAATATTAGCATCTTTTGAATGTTGATGTTATGATTATCCTAGATGTTGGAGGTAATGTTCTGTGTTTATTAATACACATAAATGTCCAGTGCCTCAGTTTCCCCATTTGTGAAACGTATTAGTAGCATCTACTTGGAAGCAGTGAGGGAGTTAAATGGCAATGCATTCAGCCGGTATATACTTACCACAGTGCCTGCCATCTTGGTGGACCCTGAAAATGACACCATTGCTGTTAGTTATTGCTGTAAACATTTTGTAACCAGCTCGCAAAGCATGGCCATGAGTTAACATGAACACAGTTAGACAACCTGAGAGCGTAAAATAGGCAGAGTGTGAACAGGGTTTAGGACAGAAGCATTCATCCTGGAAGGTGCTTGAACTGGGAAGCCTACAGCAGGTACAGTTCAGTGATTAAGTGCCCATGTGAAATGAGTGGTTTAAACATTTCAGTATTGCTTTCTGTTACAGAGAGGATAGTTACCCTAAGGAGAGATCTAAAGTTGGTTTAGAGATTAGAATTTCCTGGCAGCTATCAGGTTCAAAAAGTAAAGATGGGGGATTATCAGGCCTGAGAAATGAGAGACAGGAGCAGCAGAGACCAGTGACTCTTGGGTATTACTCTTCATCATCGCAGCGCCCATCCTTTGCCTACATTCTTCAGGATTCAGAACTGGAAGCCTGTTGGCTTCACTTGCTCATCCAGACTGTCCAGTAAATTTCATGCATCTGATCAAATGAAGCTTAGGAGGGGGACTGAAAGGGGAAACTAATTTTTTTCAGTTGAATTATACTGTTCGGCCTCTTTTGATGGGACTAAAAACCATTGTTAAAATATGAGAATTTCACATTCTTCTTTTTCCCCTTCTTTTAATGTCTGTGAAGTCAAATCTAAAACCTGTTCTTTGGCTACACTGGAAGTGCAGTGAAACTAGCTTTCTGGACTCTTCCAGGCAGAAGACTTTGTCTATGAAACGTACAAACACAAAATGGTCAGGTAAAGTGACAGGACCTGAGGCTAGTCCAAATTTTTTATCTTTTTGAATTAAAAATTGTCCCAAGTGGCTGGGACATGGGAGGCCATGCCACCCAGGAGGCAATCCAAAAGTCAAGTTGCCATTCCTTGGCCTTCTTTGTACGTAGGTTCTCTGTGACTTCCCGTTTGAACCTTTTGGGGCGGGGGTGGGGGGTGGGGGGCAGAATATCATTCACACGAAGAGCTTACCCAGAGCTTGATCTTAAGTTTTGCTTCCTGATTCCAGACAAAATTGAGTTAAAAGCAGAGTGCTGAGTCCTTTTGTTTTTCTGTCTCCAAGGTGCCTGGCTCCAAGCAAATCCTCCCGCCAAGGCTGGAGTGCACTCTGGTTACTAGGTCTGTGTGCTGCTGCGAGCACAGCATGGAAATGGTGACTTGACAAAACGCTGGCCAGGGAAATACACTTCTGCTGCAAGCAGGGCCAAATGTTTCCCAAATGAATTCTGACAAAATGAATTTAACATTCAACCTTCTGGAGTTTCTCAGAATAGTTTAGGACATTTTAAGTCAACTAACTATTTGTTGCCTGTTTTGCAAATTTCTAGTGTCTCCTACCTTTGGGGTACTTTATTTATGTCAAAATTTTTTTTTTTTACTTTTCTAAGCCATGATGGAAATTTTTATCTTATGACATTTACCCTGGAAAGTAAATGCCACTGTGGTGGTACACACATTTGATGTTGGGGTCACATGGAGGGCACTTTGTGGCCTGCCTTCAGAAAAGAATGGAGAGCTGTCTTGTTTTCTTCGTCTGATTCTTAGAATGCATTCAACTGACAGCAACATAATAGCATATTAGGGTAAAAAATGGCTCGCCTCCAGTGAGTTTTTACATGGGCACAACTTGGGCTCAGAATATTACAGTTAGGTAGGCGTATTGTTGGACAGTGATATGTGCAGCCTTACACACTGGGCACAAGACCACAGCCATTCTGAATTATTTATTCTTCTCTAGTGAAAGAAAAATGTGGTGCATTTGAATGACATAATAGACAACTGCATGCTATTGAGATGTGAGTATAACATGAATCAAAAAGAAATGAAAAAAAAAAAAAAAAAAGGGTATTTCACTAAATAGTTCCAGGCATTGTATCACAATACTTGGTTATATGTTTGTATGACTGATTAGGAGATGTATTCCACTTAGTGTTACATCCTGCATGAGTTAGAAATTCAAGATGATTGTTCTTTTTTAAAAAAAAAATATGTGTTTTTAGTTGTAGAGGACACAATACCTTTATTTTATTTATTTATTTTTATGTGGTGCTGAGGATCAACCCAGTACCTCATATGTACAGGGCAAGTGCTCTGCCACTGAGCCACAACCCCAGCCCCAAGATGATTGTTCTTAACAGCTTACTTCAGACTTCAGCTATTGGATGGATATTGTGTATTTTCAAGCCCAAGAATATTTGATGGCCTGTGGCCACAGTGTTTGTGTTCTGATGATTCCATCAAAGCCCAGCAAGTGTGTGTGTACCAGCTGAGAGTGCAGGGGCCAGGAAGCACTGTTCTGTGACTCTGGGGATTTAGAGGGCTGCCTTGGGCCAGGGCTGGTGTGGGAGGCCAAGAAGTTGCTTTTCCAGTTTCCATAGGGCCTGGGGGACCACTGGTGGAAGAGACCCGGGGTGGAGGCTCCTAACCTCTCTCCATGCAAGAAAAGCCTGGGGAGGTCCTGAGTAGCTCTGCCCTTGTCTTCCTCAGGCTCAGCATGTGGACAGGAAGGAACTGCAGGGCAGCTCTTAGCCAGAGAGTCTCTGCAGTGCTTCCACCTTCCTCCTGCTCTTCTGTCTTGCTGTGTTATTTTCCTTCTTGGTGATAAGACTGTCCTCATCACCCTCCAGTGGCTATTAGCTATTAATGCTTGAGATACTCAACTTTTGCCATAGTATCTTCTCCCTATATTCAGTTAGGTTATTTTGACTTATATTTTTTTAAAGTTTTTTTTTAACAAGATATGAATTCTGGCTGTCTCTTCTTTGTGTTGGGGTATTTCTCTTTGTTTTATAGCTATTTTCCTACTTCATTTCCCCCCCCCCCCCCGCTTTATTTCTACTTCCCCTTTCATCCAAGAAGGGATTAAAACAACTTGATTTCCATCAAGGTTAGCATTAAGTGTTTCTGACACTCTAGCCAGGAGTGCCCCTGAATGGGCTGTGTAGATACGAGATACGTAGGCTGTTTGTTCTGTCAATGACCAGGGGAATGACTGATTTTCAAAGCCATGGGTTTATGACTCTTAACTTTTATCATGGTTACCGTTTACTAAATGCTTACTATGTGCCAGGCTCTGTGCAGAGCACTACCCACCTGTATTTTCTCCTTTAATCTTCATATCAACCCTACAAAGTTGAAGGTGGTGTCCCCATACTCAGCTGGGGAAATTGAGTCATGGTGAGGTTAGTTACTTGCCCCCCTTCATTCTGCTAGTGTGCGGCATAACCAGATCTGAGCTTTAATCATAAGTAGGTACCTTCCAGAGCAGAATTATCTAGAAGGGGAATTTGGCAATGTCCAAAGACTTTATTTTTGGTCAAAACTGGGAGAGTTCTACTGGCATACAGTAGGAAAAAGCTAGGAATGCTGCTAAATACCCTGCAATTTATAGGACAAGCCCCCATGACAAAGAATTATCTGGCCCCAGTGTTAAAAGTGCTGGGGTTGGGAAATGCTGTTATCTAGATGTAGCGAAGAACATTTCTGCTTAAGAGTTAAGGGGTACCATCTAAGGGATCTTCTGAAATTTTTGTTATTTCAAAAAAATATTCCTTATTTGCATAGTTGTAAGAAGTATTTTAAAATTACTCAGTAGGGAGAAAAGGCATGTAACTGTGTACAGGAAGGACACATTTCATGAAACCCTGAACTTTAGGAATTCAAAGGAGTCCTGACAGTTGTACCTCTGTTGTGATAAGATTATTGGAACAGAGCCCTGCCATTTGGATAATTACTCCAGACATTTTCCCCCGCTTTGGTTCCTGTTGAGAGGCTGCATAAGCATAAATTCTCTGTTAGATGTCAGCAGGAAATTTTAGAATTGTGAAATTTGTTGTCTTGGCCACATTTGGGTCCCATGAGTAGGAGTGTCTCATATGGCTCCATGGACCATGTGCCTGAAAACCCCCATGAACAGCCCAGGGAGGCTGCGAGGCTGAGGAGCATAATGAGGAGCAGAATCAAGGGCGAGCCAGGCTTTCATTGCTCCGAGAATGAGGCTGGGTGTAGGTTTTGTGTGGAGCAGCCTTAATCACAACCTTCTGTTTTTGTGTTCCAGTCCTGTGCTTGGCCCCTCTGCTCATCAGGCAAAACCGAGCTCTCCCTGTTGGAGAAGTTTAAGGTCTTCCTGTTTGTCTGAACTCCTGGCAGCGAAAATGTAGACATCTGTGCGTTGTCCTGCTCATTTCCTTCCCTGCAGCCCCCTGCGTGGCCCCCCAGCAACACCTACACCATTGTGTTGTTGCCACTCTTCCTCATTTCGACCTTGCACTAACTGCCTGTTTATTGTGCTGGCTCCTCAGATAAAGTACTCCCTGGGACATTTTTTTTTTTTTCCTTTTTTCTTTTAATTAAATACTTGGGGCTTTAAAATTGAAGATTGAGCTAAAATGCAACACACAACATTTGGAAGTGCATCTCAGGCCACAGTGAGGCTGACTTTTAGTTCCTGCTTTTCAGTCACATTACTTCCTTTTAGGGTAAAATGTTTGTTTTGTACATGAATGTCAGGACAGCCCCTAGTCTCTGCTACTCTCCTGGAACAGACATGGTGATCCCTAGCTTCCCACAGTGCCATTGTGAACCTGTGCCCTCACACATGCACAGGTTCACACATGAACACACTTGCTTGTGACAGATTTTTTTTCTTTCCCATTACTTGACTAACTTGTGCAAGCATCCTACAGGTGGCTTTGTAAAAATGCAGATCTGCTCTTGTCACTTTTATGCTGAAAATATCATAGCCTCTCCCCCATCATAATATATAAGACAATTCGAAATCCTAAGCAGCGTATTTGATCCCTCATGATATGACTCCTCTTTCTTCTCCTGCCTCCCAGGCTTTCTTGATTTCCAACTCCTAACATACAGAATGACATTCACTCAGCATTTGGCTCAGTGCAGCCTGCTCTGTCCCACCCCAAGCAAACAGGGCACCAGTAGCACTAGGCTCCAACCACTTGCTGATGTATCAATCTCCCAACCAACCCAAGGCCTCTTGGGAATCGAGAATTTCACTTTGCCTTCTCTGCAGTGGCTCAGAACCAGGCATGTGGCCAGTCTTCAGAAGTTACTCTTCATGGTATATGAACATGGTTTGTCATACATTCTCTATCTGGTGGCAGTAATGAGATCAGTTCACTACTTCACTCCCAGACTTGGCCTTGTGTTTTCTAGGAAGGCCACTTAAAGTTTATTTCTGATGAGGAAATTAAGGTGCCTATGGATATTAAATGTCTTATATAAGATGAAAAACTTGTCATTTTCTCATACACATTCATTGGAGCCCCCTCCTTCCTCCTGAAAAGGTCTCACATGATCAAGAGCTGAGAAATTTATTTGGAAGGGACAGATTGCAAAAGGGGTTGGAAATTCCTTTTGGGGATCATATTTTATGCTCACAAACTCTTTCCCTGGTGGGGTCATTTATTTTTTCCTGAGCCAAATATAGTGTGTACCTGTTTTATCAAGTCCATACCATTTCTTTGAATGATTATGAGCTGCATTTGCACCAGCACCCCAGGACTGAGAGTACTGCCCTCGGCAGCAGACCTGCCATGTATCACCCCCAGCCTCCTAAAACACCGTGTGGATGCCATGTCAAACGGTGCATGTTAGTCTCTTAAAACCACCTAACCTGATGCATTCTGGGAATTTATTTCTTGGTAGGATTTGAATCAGAAAGCTAGACTCATTTGAAAGTCATCTGAGTTCCTTGAAATTCATTATAATGAATACACCAAGTAAATCTGTGAACTAAAAAGTGATTTTGAATGGGTCAGAAGGGGTATGGGAACCTACAGTTACTTTTAATTCTTCCTTTTAAAATCCTTCATGCTAAATACCTAGCAAGTATGCCTGGATTAAATATCATTCATCTTTTCAGCCTCCATTTCTACCACACACACACACACACACACACACACAGATCAATAATTTGTTTTGCTCAGAACATAAGCAGTGTCAGCATGGCCCGGCCCTTTCAATTTCTTTTTTATTAATTAATTAATTAATTAATTAAAATTAGGTATATATGACAGCAGAATGCATTTGATTCATTGTACACAATTGCAGCACAACTTTTCATCTCTCTGGTTTTACACGATGTAGCATTGCACCACATGTGCAGTCATACATGTACCTATGGTAATGATGTCCATCTCATTCCACCATCTTTCCCGCCCCCATACTCCCTCCCTTTCAGATTTTTGTAAGAAGTGTTTATGCAGCCATCCAGCATTATCCAACAGACGCAGGAAATTTCTAGCTTTTTCCCCAGTTGCTACTCTCTGTTGACTTCCCAATTATGTTCCCGATAAAGCCTTATCATGGTTTTCTCAGGATTCTCACCTCTTGGTACCACCTTTCCCCACAGTGGGCACACTTGAGTTCTTGGTGACCTGGTTCCATTTCTCAGTGTCTTGGTTTCTATTATATTTGTGCATTTCATAATTCCAAGTTTTACAACAGTTTCTAGGACCAGGATGAGTCTCCTTGTGTCTCCCCCCACAACTTCACCACATTGCCTACTCATCCTTCAGTACAGCCTGGACAGTCACAGTGTGAACAAGTTGGCAAGCTGGTTGGTTCTGGCACCAGGCCTTGCCTGCCTCTGAGAACTTCAGGGTATGGTCCAGTCAGAGTCAGCTGTAGATGCTCACAATGACAAAAAGGGTTGAGAAAGGCATGTTAATGTGAGTTCTCCAATTTAGGAATGCTCACTCCTTTTTTAAGTGTTTTCTAGTAGATATTTAATGAGCCTGATTTTCAAGAAAGCCTGAAGTTTAGTGAGATAAAAAGAGAGGATAAATCAAACATTATGAGCCCTGATTTTTAAAAAAACAAAAAACACATCTATTTTTGCAGAATTGATGCAGTTTCATCACTTACCTCAGAAATCCACCATCTCTGCCCTCTGTTAGGAGTTGGGCCCTTGGTTTCTTGAGGTGGAGTGGGGGCCAACATGTGCACACACTACATTTACCAGGTTACTGTCCCCCATGAACCCACCCCTCCAAGGTCTGCATTTTTATTCCTGCCCACATCACAAAGGTCTAATATAGGTTAGCTCTTGTTTTTATGAGTGGCCTTCACTAAAGGCAGATTGGAGCAAAGGTCAGAAAGTTAGGAGGAGTGGAGCAGAATGTGTTCGTGAGCGTCCTGTTTGTTGAGCTTTACTCTCACAGACCACCTGCCAGTTGAGGATGTGTATGGCTGACTGGCAAATAATTTGTCTTACCAGAACCTCTTACCCCTGATCTTTGCTGTCTGCAGTTATCATCATAATCAGATTAATACTGCCTTTGACAGCATTGTGGCCAAAATTTTTAAAAGAAAAGAAATTTGAATCTATCCATGATCTCATGGATAATGCCAAGTAAAATTGAAAATCAGTTTCATGTCATCTCAGCAGCTTCATCACCAGGCTTATTGGGGTGGAGCATTGCATTCTTGAAAATTATTTGAACCATTTGGTTGATTATAACAAAATGACAATTTATTGGCTCATTAATAAAAATAGATTTCAGAAATATGTGCCCATCCGTAGGTGTAAATCTGTCTTCTGGGGCCATTTATAACTGATGAGAGAATTGTACTGCTTGACTTTGATAATTCACCAAGGAACAGAGAATCAGTAGCAAACATTAGTTTTATTGGGCAGTTTCTTAAAATTTGTTTTGAAATAAAAAGGATAACTTGACTCTTACCTGAAACTAAAGCACTTAAATAGAAACCTCCCATATTGCTAGCTTCTCAGCTGGAGAATTCATATTAATATGGATTTTTAAATCAGTGGGTGCTTCTCTTGACATATATGAGACCAAAATATAAATACGTTTTGAAAAGGGTTAAACCTGTGTATTCTACCCTGTCCTATGGCATATCACTGACACGTTCTTCATGATCCCTAGCATTTTACTTGTCTGGAACAGGAAGCAAAGTATACAAGGAAGAAAGGGCCCTTTTATGACTTTGGATTTTTTAGAGCTAAGGAAGGGTCCTTTAATCGTAGGGTCTATCTCTGAAGGTAATGGTAGAGGGACCTCAATTTTAACTGTTAACTCAAAGCCTGGAGCAGGGAGTGCTCTACTATATTCCCAAGAATGAGAATTAGAGTTGGGTCCCTCCACACACACATAAAGGTAACTTGCGGGGGTGGCCAGTCTAGCCCATGTCTTTTGGCCAAGGCCTTTGGACAACTCCTTGTGCAGTGACCAAGCATTCCACTTTCCTTGTCTACCAAACTTTATGGTCAGATATGGCCTTTGGTTCTGCTATCCCCAAGCCTTTGTACTTGACATTCCTTATAACCTACAGGGTTCCCTTCTCCCTTCCAGTCTGAGGTCTCCCTCTCCAGAGCATCAGGTGTAGAAGGAACCATGAGCCTGGGTTCATGGGAGAAGGTGATAAGAGGTGATCATGGGCTTGAAATGAGTGGCTTTTGAGCTGAAAGTGACAGAGGTGATCTTCAGATCCATCACCTTTACTTTGTACCTGAGCTATTGAAGGCAGAGTAATTAAGGGAGCTGTGCCTGGTCACATGCCTGTTAGCCAAGAACCTAGGCCAAAACTTGTGTTTTCCTGACTTCCTGCCTAATGGGCCCCCCTCCCCGCACCCCTGTACTTTGTTATTAGACAAACTTCAGTTTAAAGAGATATGATGATAATAGAAGATGATTTTTGTGGCCTTATGGAGACAAACAGAAAAGTAAATCTTAACCAATATGATGATAGTCATAATGGTTCCTACCATGTATTGGTACTTGGAATAATCCTTGACTTTATATGCACAGTTTCATAATCCTCGTGAGCTAGATACTTTCTTCACTCCTGTTTTCCTAGAGATAAGGAAATGCCTCGAGTGAAGTCCATTGCCATAAAGGCAGAGCTAGTAAATGATAGAGCCTGTTTTATAGCATTGAAATAGGGCCTTACTGCTCCATGACTCCTTTTACATGGGGAAAATTATTGTTTGAAGGTGAGTTTAATTATTCACAAGTCAGGTGGATCCTAGAACAGGAAGATCTAAATGGCAGAAGGAATAGCTGAAACATGAACTCAGAAGTGGCTGTTTGTGCTGGGTGGCAGGCTGGGAGGCTCGGCTTGTATAAGCATTGTCCTCAGCATGCTACAACATCCCTCTGTGTAGGTTTTGTCAATACCCATTTTACTTACATGGGAACTGAGGAATAAGGGCACGACCATGCCCAAGGTCATACTGGCAGGAGCTGTATTCAAATCCAGACAATCTAGCTTCTGACTGAATCATTCTGCCATGCAGCCTTTCTGGGTCAGCTCCTTGTCCTGGAAGGGTGGAGTAGGAGGTTTTGTCCTGTGCACCATTCTATAAGCCTGCCAGATCCTCCTCAAAGACATTGTCTGGCTTCCATTTTATGCAGGGACCCAGAATTTTCAGTCACTCCACTTGTGGGAGAACTTGGCTTTGGGATACAGGGAAGAGGAATTTTGCTACTACATGTGGATTCTATGGTGACCAGAGCTGTGGGGAATGGTTTGCTGAAATGAAGTCTTAGTTCTACCCACCATGAGGAAACATGTATTAGCATCCAGGGATATGCTCCTTTTTATGACCTAACTAAAATGCAGTCTGTTTTTTCCCCCATTGATTCCCCGGGCTCTCTTGCTTCCCAGCTTTCTTTCATTGAAGGCCATGTGGGTTCTCAGGGAGTCATCTGCTTCAGGCTGACTTGTGCTGGGAAGTGATAGAAATGGCAGGAGCCTGCTGGACCCTCACTGCATCCATAGCACTGAATGTGTGAGCGAACAGGGCCAGTCTTCCTCTTTGCCTGCCTTGTTCATCAGCTCTTACAGTTCTTGCAGGCTTCCAAGTATCTCTTCCTATAGGAGTGAACCTAAAGCCTCTTCTGCCCAAGCCTTTCAAACACTTTTGCTTTTGTGTTTAAATGGCCTGGTCTTCTGGCACCTGCCCTCTTCTTCTGAGACACCCAATTGAACTTTCTCTTCCCTCACTATACCTCACTATTGTTGAAGCTGTAATAAGAAGTCATTTTTCCCAGAAAGAGCTTATCAGATCCTATGAAAAAGTACAGGGATTCAGAATTCTCAAAAATGGATTTTCTTTGACCCTCTTGAACTCTGAGCCTGCAGTGATTTCATCTAGGTGGCCAGGAGGAAAGCTCACTGGGCTCCTACTCCCATTGTGCATTCCTGAGTCATTAGGCCAGCTCAGTACTGCAGGCCAAGGATTTTGCTTGAGTTACAGGATGGCTCTGGGTTTCCAAATACCTGAAGCTGTTGCAACCATATGTTGAACTGGTGTGCATCCCTGTGGAAGCTGCCATTCAGCCCATATGTTTTTAAAACAGAATTTGAATCCTAAATATCTTGGGAATTCCTTAAGTTAATAAATGAAGAAAGTTTAAACCTGTCTACGGTTTTGGATTTGGCATTCTCATTAGGGGAAAATTAAAAACTGCTGCATAGCTTGATCTCCAGCTATGAATCATCAAGATGTACAATGTTGGGTAAACTGGGTGTGGATACAGCTTATGGATCTACATTGCTGGGTTGGTTTTTTTTTTCAAAAAACTTTTAAAAAATATTTATTTATTAGTTTTTAGGTGGATACAATATCTTTATTTTATTTTTATGTGGTACTGAGGATCGAACCCAGTGCCTCAAGCATGCTAGGTGAGCACTCTACCATTGAGCCACAACCCCAGCCCCTCAAAAAACTTTTTTAAAGTAGCATCACAAGTGTGTGTATTCCTAATAACACAATATTTTATGGATCTTAAATCTGTGAGAGAAATGGGGCTCTTGAGAGGGAAGGTTTTCAATACATAAAATCATACAGAACCTTGTTGTGAATTTTCACCTTGTACATTACGGTCTTTATTGCACTTGTATTCAATACATAAGGCTTAGGCCATTTTCAGATCCTTCTCAGCTCCTTGGCTCTCAGAGGGTGACCCACAAGACAAGGCAGTTCAGACGTTAGGCTGCATCTGTCTTTGGTTGTGAAAAGCCAGCAGTCATGTGAGTGAATTAATCAGTGAACATTTGAGTGCTGTATCACCTATGTTAGATTTAAGTTCTTTGCTTTTAAATCATCCTCCAAACTTGTTACATTCTACTGCAGCTTAGCAATACTGGTTAGAAACAGAAGTGACCTCAGGTTTAAAAAGAAAAAAGCAAGTAACTATTAGCATTGTCTTGGGCCAGAGTAAATCCCAAATTAGGCTCTTGGTGTTTAAGAATATGAGTTGTCTTACTGTTAGACTGGTCCGTGGATACTGTCCTTGGGTGGGTAATTAGAAACTCATCACTCTGCTGATAACTTTTGCAAGTAAACTCAAAGCTTGTGGCTTTGTGATGTGCTTGCAGTGTTGTTTTAATGGGATTCTGAGTGAGGCTGCTGCTGTTCCAAACTGCTTCTGCCTTTGTCCTCCAGGAAATTGCTGGGAGGGTATTTCAGCTGGCAGGTGTGGGTCCCGCACTCTGGGAGTCAGGCAGCTAGATGGTCCCCTCAGCCTCTGTAGAAGGAAGTTTCTGCTGTACTTCTCTCCATACCTGTCACTGCCTTAATAGCCACCTGGGACTGGGGTTAGCAGGCCAGCTTGGACATCAACCATTCCTGCTTTCTTCTGTCAGTATCACTGATGGGTCAGATGTTGGGACTAGTGAATGTACAAAGAAAGAAAAATAATTTTGCTATTTTTTTATTACCTATGTGTGTTTCTAGATTAACATTCTTGTCTCTTAAAATTTTGGATTTATAAAATGATACCATATTGTTGGGGGTTTTGTTTTCATTTTAAAGGACTTGTTTCAGAAGGGAGCAGTACCTAAATTAAAACCTGTCCACAGCACTGGGCCTCATGAGTTAATGAATGACTTCTCATGGAAGCCACTAGTTTTCACCCTCATGTCACATTCTTGTCCTTCATCTCTGAAATGACCATATTTCCAGAAGGAATATTCTGACTTGATGGTGGAGGTGGCATGGAAAAATGCAAAGTGTGGTCCCAACTCACTAGTTCTAGCTGGTGACTCAGCTTTCCACTCCCTCCCACTTACTGGGAGATATTGGCCTGCTGGGCTTCCTAGCTCCACAGTCCAAGGTCCAGGGCCTCAGTCATCTCCACCGCTCTCCTTGATGGCTTCCTGCCCTGCTCTGCTTGTTGACGTTCTCACTCCAGCCCTCTTGCCTCTGTTAGTTGGAAGGATCTGGTCTGATGCATGTTGGAGACAGGTCTCTGAGACACCTGCATTTTGGTTCTGTGCCAAACACCTGTACCAACTGGTCCATGAGGTGTCTTCCAAGCTTCCTGCTGGGCAAGCTTCACTTTAGACAAAGCCCAGAGCACTGGTCTTGTAGTTGCTGGAAGACAACTTCCTAGTACATCCCTAACTGCAGGGGCAGGAGGTGGCCCAAGCCTCTTCAAATATAGCTCTCAGGAGAACCACGAGTGGAAGGAGGAGAAGCAGTCACTCTGAGCAAGTTGTGACTCATTTGGTAAGAGATGTTGGACACGCCTAATGTGGGAAAGGATCTTCAAACTGAACTCTGGGAAATACTTCTGATGTCCTCACTTACCCAAAAGGGAATTTTTTTTCCTTTCTTAGTTAACTTCAAACACATTAAGAACAAAGTTTTTATTAAAGCAGCTTACCTAGTTGAATTATACAGTGTGTGCTTCTGAGACTGTAGGCCACACTTGACTATGTCTCACCAAGTGACCTTTAATAATCTAAAAAAAAAAAATCTTTCAGAGGATGGTGACATTGAATTGAACCTGACACCAAAGAGAGGAGGAAGCAGGAGCAGGTGTTCTGACTCAGCCAGGGACTCCTGTCCTCAGAAGAGGTGGCACTTGATGTGACCTATTTGGCAACAGCAGAAGTTTGGGGTTTTGCCCACACTGCATGTCCATGTGGAGTAGCTGTACCTCTGCTTCATGTTGTCAGGGACATGACTGATGAAGGGGACTCTGGGATTTTTCAGATGTTATGGCAAAGGAAAATGAGAATTCATGGGTTGCTGCTCAATTTGGATGAGCTAAAGTAGGTTCCATGGTCAGTGCTGTCAATGGGGTGGGTGGAGAAATAAAGTCCTCTTCCAAGGAAGGATAGGGAATATTTGAAGCAATGATACCATTACTTCAAATACCATCTTTCACAGAGCTTTCCCCAAAGCTTCCAGTCCAGACAGGGCTCTTATTCTAGTTGATCATTGGGTTTTCTGGTGTTCTGAGAGGTTGTGTGAGAGACTCAGAAATAGCAGGTGACATAATCCTCCCCATTGCTCATGTTTGGGGTTTGTTAAGCTGCTGGAAGGGAACCTGGCTGATGGCACTGTATGTTGTGAACAAGCAGTGATTCTTTCTGCCTCTGTATAGAAGGGTCTACAAACCTGCAGTTGCTGTGAGAATGAATGTTCATCAGTGTTCTAGAAGGCAGAGAGGTACCCAGCTGTCTGTGGAGACGAGCCAGAAGCCCATTCCCTAAGGACTAATAATTCTCAGAGTTGAGTCATTTGAATGGAGAGTGTTTGAAGCTTCCCCCTACAATAACAGGGAGTTCAAGAAGGAAGTTATAGCTCTGGATTTTTTTTTTTAATTCTCTGTTTTCCACCCTTATGACTTTTTGCCATTAAAAGTCTGTACTTTTTTATTTATCCTGAAAAGACTAAGCTTACTTTAAGGCCTTTGCCTGATATCACAGAATTCATTGTAAACTTGAAAGATGCTTTCTATTTAAAATTATGTAAAGCAGTGACATTAAAAGGCAACTCTTGAAATTCAAGTTTCAATTTCATTAAAACAAACCAAAAAAAAAGCTTCTGACCCATAGTGTGTATAGTCAGGCATAGTGCCCTGGCTAAATCAGGCCTTAGTCTCTGCCTTGAAGTTCATCTGTATAATCCTTCCTGTCTGGCAGACCCAGAAGGACAGACATATGAAGACAGACTCATTCTGGACACTTTTAGATGAGGGCAGTTGTAGCAATAGCAGGTAAATATAAAATATGTAAGTAGAACTTCAGAAGTCTTAAAGAATTGGTCATTTAGAAAATAGGATGAGAAGACCTGTTATCTCTGGATGCAGCTGCCCTAAGGCAATGGTGGGAAAAGGACCCCTCTAGAACTGAGTGCTCAGGAAGCAGACCCATTAGACACAGGAAGAGTTGGAATATGGCATCCAGAAAGGAATCTGGTACAGACCAGGACTGGTAAATTAAAGAACAGGCTTGACTGAGCAGGAGGTGAGGAGGGCTCACTGGGTGTCTCCATGCCAAGAAAAAAAGAGATCATTCAGGTGCTTTTGGGGAAGGGGGCCACCCAACAACTGAAACCACCAACCAGTTCAAGGGGAGAGGGAAGCATCCTGAACAGGAAGCTGAACTGGGTCAGGTAAGAGTCAGAATGCCTGAGAATCTCCTAGGTCTACTTCATGAATTTCCTACATTTGGAGTGACTGAGGTGTCCACCAGAGCATGTACTGAGTGGCCCACCCACCTCTGGAGGAGGAGAATTTGAACAAAATAAGGTGATATGGCCAAGTTTGCATAGGCAAGTCCAGATAAAGCAAGTTAACAGCACAAGAACTCCTTGTACTTATAAGTGGGGAGCTCCATTTTGCTATTTTCAGAATAGTTATTATTGAAAACAGAAGCTAACTTTAACATGTGACCCCTGGAGAGGAAGGATCCATAGCACTGTTCCTGGGTCAATGGCAAGTTGGGCTCCACAGTTCTGTCATTGTGTCTGGGACATTCACACTAGAATGTACCTTAAAACTTATTTTTATTTTTCAAAAGACAACTAAAAATGTATTTAGCTTAGTAGATATTGTGAATGTCTATCCAGATCATAGAACACAGCATGCTCATTAGAAGAGACGTTTTTAAAATGTTAAGATTATAGACATTTATTTTAAGTTGCACCTGCGTGTTTAAAAACTGCTCTCTGAGGAAGCAGGGTTTCTTCACATCCATACTACTGACTTTTGGGGCCAGATCATTGTTCATTATGGTGGCTGTCCAAAACACTGGATGTTTAGCACACCCACTCAAAGTTGTAACAACACCACTGCCTCCGGACATTGGTAAATGTCCCCATTGGCAAAATTGCCCCCATTGAGAACCACAGTTTCAGTGACTTTCCAGCAGAGTCAGAGGTGGGATGGAGGAGAGGGGCTTGTCATGGAGGCTCAGGAAAGGGTAATGACAAAAGCAGGAGGAGCTGAACATGCTTAGAATGTCTGTCACTCAAAGAATAATAAATATTAGTGCACTTGCATCCTCCTGTTCAACAGCATAGCATCAAGATGTTTTCATTTCTGTAGCCAGTGTTTTATGAAGTGGCCAGAGTGAGAGTTCACAAAACTTCCTCTGGTAGGTGATTTTAAAAAAGGATAAAAGAAAATGTTGTGCAAGGCACCATGCATTTTGTACCAGTGCTGCCCGTTGGTTCTGAGGTTGTTTGTGCTCTGAAGAGAAGGTCCTGAATATTTGGGAAGCTCATTCATGCCATCTGAGGATTAGCTGAGGAACAGCTGCCCTCCCTACAGATTCACCCTTCCTCAGCTGTGCAGAGGACAGGCAGGCTGACCACTGGCTGTGTCTTGATGGAGCCGGGCCACACTCCCCCTGACCTCTTTTCTTCTACCTGCTTTGGACTGCTTTCACCTCACTGTGGAAGAATCTGCTGGGAGATTGTTAGAGACACAGTTTCCGTTACCACCTCCAGGACTCTAGCGTCAGCGGATGGGGACCAGGGACTTAGGCTTCTTCAACAGCTGTCCCTGTGTCCTCCTCTAGGGGATGCGGGGGCGGGGGTGTGTGGTTCAGGGATCACACTCTAAAAAGCAGTGCCCTAGAGAGTCTTTCCAAATTTCAGAAGCAAAAACACACACATTCTGCTTACCTAATCTTCTTATCCTTGTAGAAGACCCTGGGATGGAGGCCTTCTTGCCTAGCATTTAACTTGTATAACTCATGCATCTGAGAAAGATGTTAATAATAAAAACAGATATTGGCCAAGAAGATTCCAGTGAGCTGGCTACAAAATACAATATGCTTAGAGATACACTGATTATTTGGGCCTCATGGCTCAATGTAGTAAATTTATTAATAATTGGAGCTTTTTAAAAAATTTAATGAAGGTTTGTTTTTCCAAGTGTACAGTTGGTTGATCTTCACCAGTAACTGGGGCATCTCCGCCCTTGGTATTTCTAGTGTAAATTACTGAAGCCCTGTGCTTTGAAACCCATTTGATAAGCTTTGTGCTTTGAAAGCAGTTTGATAAATCCTTTGCTGAGAAGCATCTGAAGGGCTGCTCAGACCAGGGAATGACTCTTCAGTCTCTGAGTGCATGGTTGGGAACTTCCTTACAGAGTTTGTCATCAGTAGTTTTGTCAAATAAGACTAGGTTAGTCAGCTTGTCCTGAACTTTGACATCTTCTTTTTGGCTCTGTCCACAGCTTTGTCCACTGGGTCTTTGTTTTTCTTGGTCAACTCTCTGGCATCTTTCTTGTTGAACTCCTTGGGCAGCATCATGAAGTTCAAAGAGCATCAGGGACACTGCAACCTCACAGGGATGTCAGGAAAAAGGGACCGCTGCTCACAAACAGGACCAGAAACTCCACCTCAGTGCTGGTAGTTTTTAGTGCTTATTGCACCACAAACATCGTGCTAATAATAAACTAAGCACACATAATGATCAGTTAGTGACATAAGTTGGGCCCTGTGAATTAGAAGGTATGCTGGGGATTCTACACACACATACTCACCTTTGCTCCTTGTGGCTTGTGAGCAAGGTGCTACTTGCCTTATTTTGGAGGTAAGGAAACTGAGACCTGCAGAGGTTTGATGTAAACAGCCTGAAAAGACCCAGAGCTGAGATTTGGTCTTGGGTCCGTTTATGACACTGAAAGCGTTGTGTTCTCCCCACTCACGTAGTTTCATGCAAAAGCCAATGTGGTACTTCCTGGTGCCCACTGCCCCTCTGGATGGGCTGAAGGGCAGGGGTAGTGGGAAGAGAGCAGTGTCCATGGAAGCCAGGTTGTCCTTTTGAAAGGAGGCTCTGGAGTTGGAGGAAGGGCTGTGGTCTCCAGACTACTGTTAAATTGTAACTCTGTTACATGAAAGCTTTTCTCTCTTGTAATCAGCATTCTCTTGGCTCAAGTAAAACTCTCCAGGGAGGGGCCACATCTCTTTTAGGTTGTTATCTCCCTCCCTAGGTCTACAGATTTTTTTTTTTTAATAAAACATAGGTCCATTTCAAGGAAATACAGCACACATTTCTGAAAATTCCTCTTCAGCTTCCAGGATGGCATCTCTCAGAATCCACCAGGAGGGAATCTTCAAACATGCAGGGGCCTGCCCAGACCAGCCTTCACTCATTCCCCACTAATTCTGACTCTTCCGGTTTGGAACTAACACACATATGATGTGTATGTGTGTATATAGAAACACACACACACGCACACGCACATGCACACACATCTATGCATAAAATTATTCTGGTTCTGAGGTGCAGACCCAGGAATGTTCCTTCCAGTGATGTAGTAGGAAGTGTACGGCATCACGATTTTGGATTCTCTGTAAACTTGTTTAAGCTGAATCTGAACTGGCCTTTGGAGTTAACTTGTTTCTATGAAACAGATGATACAGAACAAGTTTAAGTGACCTCAGGAGAAAATATACAGATCTAGGTTGTTGGATATCCTGTAAGATAACTGGCCTAGTATATTCAAATAGTTAATATTGGGAAAAGTAGGGAGGATAGATCAGGGAGGAAAGACTATTCTTGTCTAGAAACCAACCAAGTACAATGCATGAGTCATGGTTTAAGAAAAAAAAATGACTATAAAAAATGGAATGAGATATGGAAATGGATTAGGAGTATAGATTAGGCATTGGCTATAAGGGTATTATTGTCACTTTTCCCAGTTATATTAATTTTTTTGTGTTTATAGAGGAAAATGTCCTTATTTTTAGAATATGTATGCTAAAGTATTTAGGGATGAGTATTCAACATTTGCTACTCATTTTTAAGCGGTTCAGAAAAAAATGTGTATGCTGTAGATCAGTGGAACAGATATAGGACAATGTTAGCAAATGCTGAATCTGGGTGTTGGTACATGGATGCTCAATGTTTATTCTTTTTTTTTTTTTAATAGAAGAGAGAATCGAGAGAGAGAATTTTTTAATATTTATTTTTCAGTTTTTGGTGGACACAATATCTTTATTTTATTTTTTTTATGTGGTGCTGAAGATCGAACCCAGCACCCCGAGCATGCCAGGGAAGTGCGTTACCACTTGAGCCACATCCCCCAGCCCCTCAATGTTTATTCTTGTCAACTTATATCTGTGTTTGAAATTTTTATAGTAAAGTTAAGAAACAGAACCCAGGTGAGCAAGCAAGGTAGTGCTCTTCAAAACACTGTCTTAGCCATACTCTCTACTGTTCCTGTCATGCTGGAAAATGGGGGCTATTTGCAGCTCTGACTGATGTTCTTCTAGTCTTTCTCCACCTTCTAGGTGGAGGTGCACTTTGCTCCTAGGTTTCTATTCCTGTAACCTAGTCAGTGGGCACCGCCTGGTTCTGGCTACATGTGTACTTTCCCTTCCAACTGACAACAGAAAGGTGCCAGAGATGGAACCCAGTGATCCAAGCTACAAATGCCAGCTCAGAGCTACTCACCACCTTCTCCCTTCTTGTAATTAGGGCAATGTGAAGGATGTATCAGTATACTACCAACGACCACAGATGAGCCTTTATAAACTCCTCTTTTCTCTCTGTTCTGTCAATGAAATTGTAGATTTCTGCATGATTCTAGTTTTCTGTTTTGTTTGTTTGTTTGTTTTTGTTGTGTGTGTGTATGTAAGTTATTTGCTAAGAGGGTTTATGTTGTGGACCTTTGTGACAATTGTGACATTATTTTCTGAAAGTCAGAGGGCTGTCCAAATTACCCACAGTCATCAGGGGTGTAGTAATAAAGTCAGGTAGCTTAGAGGAAAAAGGCATTTAGTGACCCATGGAGAGAAGACTTTTACATGAAATGGCATTGGGGCCTTGTTTTATGAGTGTGCTTCATGGAGCTCTGAGGAGGACTGTGTCCAGTTTCCCTGCTGCTAACAAGGATCTATAACAAAGATCTGTTTCCCCTTTGATAGAAATGTTGTCTCAGCAGGTGCCTGCCTTTCTGTGCATATGGCCTAACTGGGACACTTCATATGACTCAGACCATTCCAGAAACCCCCTGCTGCCTTTCCAGATTTCCCCTTGTCCCAGCACCCTAAATTAGACTTCATTTGAATCCCCAGGAAGATACAGTTTTAGTCAGTTAGCCTTGCATATTGTGGCTGTCCTCTGATAGCAGCAGTTAGTAAACATTCAGGAGAGACCAAAGCATCTTATCTCCAGTTCAAAACAGAGAATAGAGGCCACATCCCAGCCATTCTAGTGCAAATACAAGAACTGGTGATTGTTTTAGCACAAATAGAGAGGGAACTATATTTTCTGAGCTTAAGCATGTGGGCCTTTAAATTGTCCTACCTCCAATTTGACATGGACCACTTTGCTAAGCCCAAACACCCCATCATCTTCCTTGCTTATGAAGTTTCACAGCATTTCTCATGGGAAACTGCAACCTACTTGCATTCCTGACCCCAAGCTGAGCTTGCTGACCAGGACAGCGGACACTGTCATAGCCATTAAGATACAAGTCACCTGAGAGATTGTAGAAGAGTCCTGCAGTTTAGCACAGGAATTAATATGTATATTCACATTGAAAAATTGCCATTAACTAGAGGGACAGGGATGGAGAGGGGCTGATTACATAGCAAATTGGTTTTCTACTGAAGGAAGGAAGTTGATACTTACAGAACTCTTATTCTGCTGGGCACTGTGCTGAATGCTTTAAGATGTGCTTGTTTCTTCCTTACACCCATCTTGTGTGCTAGATACCTTTACTGTCTCCAGTGTATAGGTAAACCCAGGTGGTGGTGGAAGCGGCTTTGGAACCCAGATCTGAGGGACACTAAAACTCCCTCAGTGGAACACACCACCTCTCCCTTATCCAGTGCTTAGCACAGCCCCATTGCACACACACATACACCCTGACAATTAGGTCCATATGTTCCCTGTATTACACTAACTATGTCCTCAAAATAGCATCTTGTGTAACAACAGTGATGTGAGGAGTTTTTAAAGACATCATGATTCATGAGAAGAGTAAAGTCGCCACTCACTAGGACCTCAACCAGCAGGCAGAGCTGATGCTTGGTGTAAAAACAGGCATGTTAAGCTTTGGCACTGGGCTTCCTTATTTCCCTACCCCCTTCCCTCTTAGATAGCTCTCTGCCTCAACAGAGCTCAGTATGCTGAGGAGTTCTTTGTAGTTCTCATGGAGTTGACATAATAAGATTGAACACTCAGAGAAGGGCCATATGCCCAGATGTCAGATATGCGCATCTTGATTCTGCCTGACCTTGGAGAAGGGGCAGAAAACAGAGCTGCAGATGAGCACTGCCAGCCCCTGATACAGGGTTCAGGCTCTGAAAGAGGGTTGAGCCACTGGGGCAAAGTCCTCTGGTAATGAAGTCATTTGTCCTCAGGAACAGAATGAGCCCTCTGTGAAATCAGAAACAATGGGCATGTTGAGTTCCAGACCTGGGGTGAACTGAAGCTAAGGCAGAGGCACATGTGATGAATTGGGACAATTCAAGAGATGCATTCTTCATAGACAAGTTTCTGTTGTCAACAAGTCCACTCAGTTGTAATCATAGTTAATGGTCATTAATGTCTCTGTTTTGAATATTTTTTCCTAGTAAGCCATGAACTCTTCTATGAGGTTTTCCCCCTTCTTGAGTTTTAATTAATATAAATCATTTTGTCTAAAATAATATGAGAAATAGGTGAAAGATAAATTTGGGTAGCAATATTTCGTTTATTCTTTTTCATGGGTTTTTCCTTTTACATTCTCATTTACCTAGGAAGCAAATAATTTTATTTCTCTGCTAGTAATTTCATTTCCAGACAATAAAAGTTGGAAATTATTTCTCTGCTGCCGAGCAAAAGTTTTTGGTGCAAGTTTTCTAGAATTTAGCGTATCTAATACCAGAACAGTAGCCAGAGTCCAGCACACTTTAGAAAACATAGCCAGTCTACTGACATAGTTCACTGTCTTGATCTGGATTCCTGCACTGCCTTTTCCCTCCCCCCTTCCCTAATAAAAGATAAGAGATCAGGAGCCAGCTGCTCCCGAGAGTTCAGCACCTGAACTGTGTCCCCTGTATGACTGGGTGCCCCGGTGGGTGCTAGCGCCACTCTCTCCTGCTATGCTGCCCCAGTTTTGAGCCTGTGGTCTCAGAGAAGTGGAAACAAACCCCATATATGCTAAGACCGGTTATGCATGCTGCCTGGGGACCAGAGTGTGGTAGACACCGTTCTGTCGCTGACCGGACAGAGCGGGAAGAGCGGGTGGAGCAGGGACGCGGAGCCGAGGCGGGAAGGTGGCCGGCGTCCCGCGAGGGGGCGGGTGCAGCCCGCGAGTGTGTGGGCTGCGCGGGGCGGGGCCTGGCGAGCCGCTCACGCCCTCCGCTCTTTCCTCTGCTCTAGGTGAGGCCGCCGCGGGGCTGCTGCCGCCCAGCGCAGTACTCGGTGTCACTCAGCACGAATGCCGCGCGCCCGGGACCGCGCTGCTGCCGCCGGCCGCGGGAGTGAATGACCACTGCTGCGACTTCCTTCTCAGCCTTCCTGAGCAGCCTCCCGCCTAGTCGGCTAGCTGTTTTGGTTGACCCCGTGGATTCCTGCCTCTTTCTCCGCCGTGAACATCAATATGTGTCATGTCATTGTCACCTGCCGCTCGATGCTCTGGACCCTCCTGAGTATTGTGGTGGCCTTTGCGGAGCTCATTGCCTTCATGAGCGCGGACTGGCTAATTGGGAAAGCTAAGAGCCGCGGCAATGCCGAGCCGGCCGGCGCGGGCGGGAGCCCCTCTGAGCCCTACCACCCAACTTTGGGCATCTATGCCCGCTGCATCCGCAACCCCGGCGTGCAGCACTTCCCGCGGGACACGCTGTGCGGGCCCTACGCTGAGAGCTTCGGCGAGATCGCCAGTGGCTTCTGGCAGGCCACTGCTATTTTCCTGGCCGTGGGGATCTTCATTCTCTGCATGGTGGCCTTGGTGTCAGTCTTCACCATGTGTGTGCAAAGCATCATGAAGAAAAGCATTTTCAACGTCTGCGGGCTCTTGCAAGGAATCGCAGGTAAGTGAGCAGGACAGAAGGAAACAGCTTTCACTCCAGGGAAACAGACTTCCACTGCAGCTTGGCACTTGTTGATTCACACTGGCTTCTTGCTGCTTTTGAAAAAGACCTTCCCTTTAATGAGGTTTACCTGTGTTAACTCTTAACCCAGGAGGAAGACCCCTTCTCTTGTGTGGCCTGAACTTCCTCATGGCTTATTCCCTCTAGGTCTAAATTATTGAGTTTTGTTTGAGTAACTACTCCTTTTTGCTTTCTCCATTCAATTAAAATCATGCTTTCCTTGTCACTGCATCTGCTGGAAGAATGGTGGTGAGAGTGAGTCCCACCTGCACCAAGTGTTCTGCTAAGGAAATTGGTGTGGGTGTTCAATAGGAAGCCTCCAGCCTGCTCCTGCCACCCTATGGTTTCAGCGTTGGGTAGGGAAAATACAGACTGGGAAGGAATTAGTATCAGCTGCTCTGTGTTTAATGCTGTTCTGATTTAAATTGTCTGTCTCCTGGAGCTTGACAGAATGTTCTGTGCACTCAGATCAGAAAATGCAAGCTAACTCTTCCACTTTCTGGCAGTTTCTCACTAAAGAGCTTGTTAGAAATGGGTGGGAAGAAAAGTATGAGCTCTTTATGGTGATTCCCCCAGGGAAGGCTGTGAGCTAAAGGAAAAGATTCACTGCCCCCTGCACTTTCCTAGACTTCCTCCAGATTGTTGAAAGGTAGATTCTGAACCAAGAGAGCAGCAGTCTGTCCCAAGGGACAGCTCAAAGGACTCTGTGTGGCAGAAACACACAGAAAGCTGTTGGAAGACATCCCATGGAAGTGGAAGGAATGGACTATTGCTTTAATTTTGCAGGGGTGGGGGTGTTTTAACTTTTTAACCAAGATACAAAGGGGGAAGAACAGGAATCCACTTACAGCGCTAAATGAAGGGCACAGGTGATTCCTCAGCAAATTTAAGAGAACATGGGCCTCTTTGGTGTAAAGATAAGTGTTGAGCCGTGTGTCCAGGGCTGCAAAGAAACAGACCCCAAATGAATTAACTCTACTCTGCCTCAAATGCTTGAGCTCAGCAGGGCTTGCTTCCAAATAAACAGACCAAATGACAGGGTGTTTTTCCCCCCAAATAGCTGATAAGATAAAGTTTGTTTCTCAAATCTTAGGGGGCCCATGTGTGGTGTGCATTTACAGGAAAGAGTAGACATAAAGGGCCAAGAGAGATGATGGAGATCCTGCTCTACATTCTGATTTGCTTTCACGGGGGTGAGGGGAGTACTCCATTCAGACACCAGGGCCTTTAAACTTTGTCTCAAAGAAAAATCTTAGGACCCTCATTTCTTTATCTGCTAGGATCAGCCATATCATGAATGACCAAAGCAATCCTAAGCACTCACAGAATCCAGGAGGCCAGAATTCCATTTTTCAGCTTTGCCACTAACTAGCAGTTCTACTTTAGATGAGTGTACCAACTCCCTGAACATCAGCATTGCTATTCTGAAAATATAACCTTACCTTTAAATGTGTATTTTTTTAATCTTAGATTTCTGATTCTGTAAAATTGATTGTCCCCTTTCTATTTACTTCTGAAATCTGAAGTATATCCCCTTGGGTTTGGCATTTCACCTTCCAGAAATGTTAAATAAGAAAGATTTTGAGTACAGAATTCACCCCCCCTACACACTTTTTTTTTTTTTTTTTTTTTGGTTAGAGGTCCCATCAGACACAAAGTACCTCAGGTGTTTACCTTAAAACTTTTGTAAAGTATTACCAAAGGCTTTTGAAAAGTCAAAATAAACATGTAGATAAAGTGAAGCCAGCACACATAATTTATAAATCTCGTTGAAGATCCCTGGTTGACCAGAGAGGAGGATTTGTTTAACTTTCCCTCACTATGTTGAGTTTGCACATCCTCCATGATTTCATGCCTTGGTTGTGGTTTATCAGTATGATGGTATGCAGGTTAGACTCCTGGCTTGCTTCTCGAGGAATACTTCTCATCACTACTGATCTGCCTTCTAGCAAACCATTGGCCTTTTACATCATGAGGTGGGACATCTTGGGCCCCAACACCAAACCTGTCTTTTGAAGTCATTAAGAAGCAACATAAACACCCTTTAATTTTGTAGGCTACTAATATGCAGTTTTGAATAATGGATTAGTCCAGTGAATTCCACCTCTACAAGTGTGGATTAGTCTTAACACATCTTTTTGTGTTCTGTTTGTAGCTTCACATAAATGGTGTGTCATTTATGTGAAGTACATATTTCTTAGGTATTATTTGTACACTCCAGTGAGGTTTTCTAGCTTTTCTCTAGGCATAAGGCCTTTGGGGAGAGGAATTGAGAAGGAGGTAAGAGTACACCCAAGGGGCCAGTCTGCAGGTCATTTGTCTCTTTCAAAGTTTGAGTTTTCTAAAGAAATTTTAACTTTCTCTCCACACTACTTAGACAGCATCTCAAAAATTCTGAAATTACTCACAACTTTAAATTGGCAGGAGGCAGAGATTCCTGTCTTGTCACTCTGCTCTCCAGGGGCCCCTGAGCACTGAAACCCAGGAAAGAAGTGGTTTCTTTTCCCTTTGCAGCCTAACACCACACCTCAGCAAGGAAATAATAAGAAAGATGGACTAAGCCATGTTTCATGTGTTCAGGGGCACTTTCTGCGAAGGGATTCGGTGGGCTTTCTCCCTGATGCAGGTCCTCATCAGGCTGTTCAAGCCAATGCAGGCAGCAGCCCTTGTCCTGAATGGATGGCCAAGAAAGTTGCCATACCAGTGTCCAGAGCAGCTGACTTGCTTTTTCTTCTGCCAGCGTACTGTCCTAGCACCTGGTCAGCCCAGCCTCAGCCAAGGACTTGCAGCTGTGAGCACCAGTCTTTCCTTTCCATGCCTCCCCGCCCTGCCCCCCAATCCTGAATCTGTTCAGCATTGAGACAAATGGTGAGAAAGGAGGCCGTTGCCAGAACAACACAAGGGTTCTTTAGAAGTACACTGTGGCTGGGTTTCGTCTTACAACTTGTATTTTGGCAAAAAAAATGACATTTTTATAAAATGTGACTAGATGGAAAATTATATAGACAGCATATTCCTTTGCCACACCTAATTTTAAGGAATAAGTAGACCATAGGGTTATATAGCCCTGTCAATAAAAAATATAAATCATTAAAGTCTTGATATTAGAAGTTAAGTGTGAAAGAATCAGCTAGCAGTGGAATTCCTACCTGAAATTACTTCAAAAAGAAAAAAAAAACAAAACGATTGACTGTTAACAGGTAGAAGGATTTGCCTTTGAGGCCTTGCCTAACTGGGGCACCAGCTGACACATCCTCATGGTGAACCCATGGTGTCCAGCATTCACTCTGGGCAGTAGTTAAGAGTTCACACCTGGCCTTAAAGTGGCTGTGAAACGTTGGCCAATTTGCCTCACTTGTTTAAGCCTTTTTTTTCACTTACACATACCTCAAGGCTGCTTTGAGTATTAGATAACACAAGGAAGACTCCAGCACAGCGCTTGCCTACGGTGAACGATGGCACCAGATGACAATACTTATTAAATATTTCTGCTTTCTTGACAAATTTCAAAGTATATTTTTGGGGTTTTCTAGAATTGCTGCATTCTGAAGAATAGGAACATCTTTTATAATCGTAGACTTGATTTTGTTCTGTTCACATGGTAAATTCATTATATAACAGTCTGCCTATGACAGGGCTGCAAGGTGAAGAGCAGTCCCGGGGCTCTGTGTGATCAGGTGTGCAGGTGTGTCTTCAGATCTATCTACCTCTCTCTCTCTCTCTCTCTCTCTCTCTCTCTTAAGAGCAGAAGGTAGTAATAGAATCAATAGGAAAACAAACCTCTTCCTCCCACTCCGTTTCCTCCTGTCACACACTTCTCCATTCCTTTTCTTTCTGGAGGCAGCTTCCACAGTTGAGTTTTGATTGCAGGTGGCTTCTCAGACTCCCCTGGCAGAATAAATCACAGGCTGATTGGTCTTCACTAGGTGAGGCTTGGCCAGGACTTGGCAGAGCCAGAAACACACGTGGGTTCATATCCCTCTGGGATGCATTACAAAAGCTGGGTAATCAGCCAGTGGGTTGTTTTTGTGCCAGCTGTCTTCCTTAGGTTGTGACCTGGATGTAATCCACAGTGAAACTGTAGAATGCAAAGATCCAGGTTTTCCATGACAGCATAGTGCAGTTTGTTTTTGGAAGTGCATGCAGGGCTCTCTTAGAAGTCCATGGAATCCCCAGTGACTCAGGTTTGGGACAGAAGCCATTAAAATGAGCTCAGGATTTGGCTCAATTGTGCTGGCTGGGCCTATCCCGCTGGGGTTGCCATGGGGGTTGGACTAGCACTTGAGCTGTGGGGCCTGGCTGCCTGCTGTCTTCCAGTCTTCCCTCCCATGCTTGCTTCTTTTGTCCTGTTGATGCTCACACTCTACATTCCCTCTTGCCATCATCTGTCCATGTGGGTCTCAGTCCAGCAGGATTGCCTCAGCAAGTTGCCTCACCAGTCTGATCAGCTAGATTGGGCTAGACCTGGCCTCTGTAGGGCAGGGGTGAAGGGGTGTGGTCAGGGGAATTGCTCTTTGCCATGGTGGCCAAGGGCCTGTGGTGGTGGGGGCGGGGAGGGAGGTTCAGCTTTCTTGGAAGTGAGCAAAATGATTGAGGGTGAAGAAGGACAATATGAAAAAAGAAAATAAGACTCTGAGAAGATGAGCAAATGGTTTTGCCATTGCTGCGTGCAGAATTGCTTTTGTCCAGAATCTGAGTGGGTATGGAAGTATAAGTGGGTATGCAAAATATATCACAACCATCTAGGACTGGTATTTCTTTTTCACAAGGTAGAAAAAATAACCTTAAGTATCAAGGTGATAACCACAATCCAACCTAGTCCCAGCCTTTCATTTGGACTGATTCCCTCCCTGTGCATTAACTCCCAGGCAAAAAAAGACTAGACCAATCATTAAAGATGTGAGAAAGGAGACCAGAAACTCAGGAAGCACAGAAGAGTCCTATCCCATAATTTTATACCTAAAAGATTCTCCTAGCTTTCTCTTTGACCTTGGTTGCCTAACTTCAAAATGTCCTCAGAGAAGGAGGCAGAGGAGTGTGAAAGGGGTGTGCCCTCCTTTTCCTTCTCAGTGAGAGCCAGACACTGGAGGCTTCTGTTTCACCAAAAGGGACTCCTGATTCCTCTAGACAGATGATGCCTCCACCAGAAATCAGGTCACTAGTTCCATGTCTGAATCAATTTAAGAATTCCACAGATAGGACACGTTGATGAGTTAGTTCATCAGTGTTTAGTAATCCCTTGGGGTAAAGAATGTAGAGATGGTATGGTAAGGCAGGCCAGAATTAAATTTTAATTCAGGGAGCTGTTTTGGGATGCCTATTATATGCAAAGATTTGAAGGCTTGGGTCTACAATTTCTTGAATGTCTGCATTCAAGCTGTCTTAGAAGGTCATCATTTTATAAACTATACCCTAGAGAAGCAAAAAACATGTCATCATGTATAAAGGGAATAAAGAGCGCAATCATGTCATGAGATTAAAAACTACTTCCTAAAGCAGATAGACAAAGCAGGCATTAATATGAGCCTAGAGATTGGGATCTATTTTTAAAGAATCAGTTATATGGTCTAGAAGGAAAGTACAACCTTTCTTAAAATGAAGATATAGCAACTGATGAGCAAATAAAATGTGGAAAGTGGTTTGCCATGGTAACCATTTAATTGTTGACATAAATTATCACAGAGCCATGGATGATCTATGTTCAAGTTACATTAACAAGTAATCCCTTAAGCATGGCTCTTAGTATTTACACGGCAGTTCAGGCTCTCCTTCAGGAGCTGAGGCAGTGGTGGCATTCTTCTAAACAGTAAAGCCACTTTAAAATAATTCACATTTCTTATAAAGAACTGTGTTATGGCACAGTCAACCACATTTATGAGTCCACTTATTATACATGGTCTTCCCTGTAGCTTTATTAAATATCTACCAATCTGTCTTTTTAAGACTAAATATAAAAATACACATGTTGAGAAAAGCCAGTATCAAAAAACTTTAAGAATCAGTACAAATACGTGTCCACAACTTGATGTAACTTCAAATCAAGATGCAGAGGGGCTGTGTGTTCAGTGACAGGAGGCCACCACAGTGGCCTTCTGTTGACAAGATGGCACCTGGATCTTGTAGTAATTATTTAACATTATCTGTACCCAGTGCCCTCAGCAGGCAAGAAGTTTACTTATTGTCTGGAAAATTTCATAGCTTAGTAACAAGTTTTTTAAGAAGTGTCTTTCATGTGTTATGCTGCATTCTATGAATTACCAAACTGGTGCTATCATAATCCTACATGTCAGGTGAATAATTTTATCAAGAAAATATTTCATAAAGTTCTTCTAGTTGCAGATAAGCAGTTTAACAAGCAGCTCTCACTCTGAATGTGAAATAATGCTTCATCACCAACTGCTGGGAAGGAATAATCTGACTAAATTAGTTTGTCAGAATGCATTTCAACAATTTTAGGGTGAAGCTTAAAAACTGCCAGGGAGGTAACGTGCACATAAACAGCATTGCAGGGAAAGATCTAGGGTGGCAGTGAGGGGCAGCTGCAGCTGAATCTTATAGATTGTGTCGCCACACACCCTGAGGGCACCACATGATTCTTAATTGATAGCCATTAATTTTGAGTAATTATAACAGAAACTTCCTCTGGGAGCCTTGGTTATGGGTCCTTTTATGATAACTATGCTCTGTCATCCAGAGAATTCTATTTAAGCAGCTCTGCCATCCTGTCTCCACCCCCACCCCAGAGAGTATTTTCCTTGTCAGTTATACCATGTAAGTGTTTATAGCAGAAAATGCATAACATGCTAATTTCTCTAGGGAGATGGCATAAGGATTAATACAAGTTTTTTTAAAAAATTATTAACACCTTCAAGTATCAACCAGCTCCTTTTTCTCCCTTTTCCCTCAGAAAATCTTATTAGAAATCTCTAATGTTATGATTAATCCTGTACTGAGCTGACAGGTGGATATAATGTATTCCACAAAGACAAGCTAGTCATCAGCTGAAAACCCTTTCCATTGCTGGTGGACCCTCTGGCCTCTCATTCCTGATCTGGCTCTTGAAGCAAATTACTAAATGGCAAAGTTGGGCCCTGGTCTAGCTTGTCCATAAATTCTTCAAACTTTTAAAAGGAGATGCAATGACATTTGCAGCTAGACTCCAAGAAAACTGAAAATACTGTTTACCTTGGTATTTGCCCAGTAATAGGCTTCTCAGAAAGATATCCCCATCTTCACACAGATGACCCTCCACCAGCACCCAGAAGGGCACATCGACCAGTAGTTGCTGCCTTGAACAAGTGCTTGTCTACTCTGTTGAGATGCCCACTGTTCCACAGCAAAAATGAGGCCAGTGTAATCAGAGATCTCAGAACAAGATGTATTCAATTTAAAGAACTATTGGTTTTTATTCTCAGAACACATCCTTTGTGTTAAAATATTCTTTTATGAAACAGCGAGAGGGGATAATGGTTATTTTTGGTGTCCTTTTATTAGCAAAATAAAAAATGTTGGCCTCCCAGTTATTAGCAAACCATTTTATTTAAAGTTTTTACCCATGAAATTCTTTCTAAATTGTATATCATGTGTGTCTTGTCTTCTGTGTCTACCACAGAGTATAGGGAGCCTACCTGACTTGGTGAATGAGGATCATTGCTGCAGAATGTCTCCAGAATCCCTGCACCTGGGAAGCATATGGTGCAAGGATTTTGGAGCATTCTACACCATGCTCTCTGGGACACTAACAACCTGATGGCCAATTTGATGGATAGGGAGCTAGGTGTGATAGGATGTGTGTGTCCTCCACATTGTCTTTATAGTAGCTGACACTTTGCCTTGAGATATTGTGAAAGAGAAAATGTGCCCACCTACCAACAGTTGACGCCCCACAGATAGCTGAGGGACGTCCAAAATGACTTCCAGCTGTCAGCACGCAAGATTCATTAAATAAAAATTTAGATAGAAAACTGAGAAGGAAGCTTATAGGTAAGTGGTAACTGGCTGCATAGGAATGTTGGTTGACTGTGTACACCAGTTGCCAAACCACACAAGTGATCAGGTGGCCCCAGATATAGTTACCTCACTAAACAGGTTATTCTATTGGAAACTGAAAAGCCCACCCCGCCCCCCCATGGGTCTAGGAATTGTCCTCAGGGCTATCGACAGGAGTGGACCTTTTCCTGGGCTGTGGGACAGCCTGCATGTCCTGTGTGCCTTCAGTGCCATTGCTTCCCTGCTGACCTCCGAGACCGCCTTGCCTCTCGTGCTGCTGGCCTGGTCCCCCTCATTCCTCGCTTGTCCGCTCATCCTCTTGCCTTCCGTCGCCTGTCACTCTCCTGTGTTCTCCAGCTCTCCCCACACCCTGCTTCCCTCCCAGCAGTACCCTGGCCAGTTCTACGGCAGCTCAGTTGGCCTCTTCCGCTGCCCTCACCACAGCCAGGCATATGTGGAAACAGTTTCAGTTTATGACTGAAGTTAGGCTGATCTCTACACAACTGAAAATTTATTACACTTAATCGAATTACTTCCTTTTTCTATGTGCTTCCCAACCAAGAACCGTTTTCTGCAGCTAGCAAGGAGGTTTTCAGAGCAGCAGTTAAGCCAGGCCCATGGTTTGGCCCCTACGTGTGTTTCAGCAGTCACAGCGTGGGTGGAGTTCTCCTTGCCCTAATTATCAACCCCTAGGATTCCTGTTATCTACCAAAGCTTTTCTTCCAAATAGTTTGAAAACTTGGCAAGAACTTTCTACAGTGGCTTCACTTACAAATGTACTATAATTGTATCACTCTATAGCTTTTTGTTAATTTATTCAAACAACAAATATTTACTAAGCACATACTACACACCCACCATTGTTCCAGGTAATTGGGACACAAAGAATAGACTGCACAAAGTTCTCTATCCTCGTGGAATTTACATTCAAGCTGATGGGGACAGACGGAACAACATAAGTGAATTGTTTGTATGTTAAAAGGTGATGGGAGCTATGGGTAAGAAGGTGTGGCTAGGGCAGAGAGGTGGGTGTGCTGGAGTGGCGAGAGGGCATGCAGGATTTTAAATTAGGTAGTCAGAGTATGATTAACCAGGAGACAATCAAAGCCTTGAAGGAGATAAAGAAACTGGCCATATGAATAATCGGGAGAAATAGCATTCCGGGCCCTAATGAAGGCCAATCAGTGCTGCTGATAGGCTAATGTGGGCTTTATGAGAAAGAAAGCAGTCCAAGATGATGTCAAGGTTTCTCACCTGAGCTGGTGTGAGAACTGAATGCCGATTGGCTGAGATGAGGTCAGTAGGGTGAAGAGCAGATGGTAAAAGTTCAGGTTTGAACATAATTTTCAAGTACCTTGTTAAGCATCTAAGGGTCGGTCAAGTAGGCAGTTAGATATGCAAATCTGGAGTTCAAAAGTGGTGATGGGAATTCAGGAGACAGTAGCATGAGGTAGTATTTAAAGCCACATGATCCCATGTGATCAATATGGAGAATGTAGACATTCAAGCGGACAAAGGACTGCACCCTGGGCACACAGCATCTGGAGACTGGGAAGGTAAGGAAAAACAGCAAAGCTACTGAGAGGGAAGAGCCAGTATGGCTTCCCATCTGGAAGCAGAACACTGGCAGGTGTTTGAAAACCCATGCAGGGATAACTGTCCTTAGTTTTCCTTTTAACTAATGCATCAGTACTTGTTAAACTTGATGACCAAAGCTGACACCCTTCATAAGCTTAAAATGGTTTCTGAGCTGTATCCCAGAATGGGGTTAGATATGGAAGTCCAGTCATTCTCTTGCCTGGCTTGCGGGGTTCATGTTAGAGAGATGGTCACCTGGGTTGAGGGACCCAGAGTGTCCTCTTTGGAACTGTGCTACAGTGAACTGAGCTGGGTCAACAGACTGGGGCTCAAAATTAGCACAGTGACCAGGGTTTCTCATAGCGGTGACATTTGGACTGGGATGTGGGCGGGTATTTCCAGGTGGATGAATACCCAGCAGGTTGGCATAAATAGGAGGGCTTTTTCAGGGAATAGTGGCATATATTCTTGAGTATCACTAGTCTGAAAGAAACCTGACAGTGTCCCGCTCCTTTAACCTTCCCGTGGCTACTCAGTGATGCACCCAACAGGGCAAGGAACCTGTGAACACTCAGTGGGCTCCTCCAGAATTACTTCCTGAGCCGCATTCCCTCATCGATCCTTCGGGCCCACTCAGTGGTCTGCTGGGCATCCCTCTGCAGACAAAAGGCGCTTCATGGCTGACTCAGTAGAGGTCCCCAGCACTACAGCTTGCTTCGGCTCCTCCACACGCAGAACAGATGGCCATCTTTTGTTCCCATCCTTAGAAAATTTCCTTTGTAAACTGAGGTCTAGACAGTTGTGATATTTAGTCTGGAAGCCTGTGTGAAGAAGAAGTAAGGGTGCAGCACCTGAGACTCGCTCAGTTATTCCACATAACAGGACCTGGCTTAGGGTGCTCACTTTCCAGGTGGTAAAAGTAACTTGCTTCTGTGTAAATGGCAGATGATCCATAAACATGGAGCCTCAAGTCCAGTCCTTTGACCAGCAGAGAGAGTAACGATTGTGTGATTGGTCTGGTGGGGAGGAGCAGGTGACAGAAAATCAGGGAAAGGCTGTGAGCTTTCCCTCTCTCTCATACATGAGCTGAGGCTGAGACCTAGCTCCCCTTCCTAGCTCCCTGTGCTCTAAAGCTTGAGTGGCCCATCTTCAGACCAAGTGACATATTGCTCATGGTATTCAACAATGTCTAGCCTTCCCAAACTTGAGGATTGGCAAGACTCTTCAGAGTTCTCTTCCCACTACAGGGGTTTGATTAAAACTTACATTGGATAGCCTGCTGTTTGGTTCCGGGCAGTGATAAGGAAGTTACCTAAGATGATTTGGGGGCTGGTCTTTTCCCAGTCAATGCCGAATGTTGATAGGAAAGCTGGACTGTGTGGGGTTTTTTTGGTGTTAGTTCCCTCTGTTTTGAGCACTGGGGAGGCAGCAGTAGTGAACAGTTCCTACCTACACGAAGACCGTAGTCTAATTATTTGAGTTAAACCCAAACCAAATGCTTAGGTTCCACAGAGAGACTCTGAAAATTCCTGTGTGGGTCACTAAAACTGGGGGGAGTATAATGTGACTAAAATAGCAGAGGACGTGAAAGGAGTCACACTGGAATAGCTGGTGCCCCATAAGGGTGAGCACCATGTAGAGGGTTATCCTGAGGTTGTCAAGACTGTCTAGCTTGAGGTGGCATCTGAAGGGTAGTCCAAGTGACTAGCCATCAGTTTCTTTTCATTTACTTTTTTTATTCCACCAATAAGGTTGAATCATGCCCTAGGTGACCCCAGGATCAGCAGATGCTGGCATCGTCCAGCTTTCTTGGTATAGTGAACTGGGAGGCTTTTAATAAGAGATGTTAGGAGGATGTCCCTCCAGGATAAGGACATAGTACTGTCTAAGACACATCCTGTCAAGCTGAGCCACAGCACAGGTTACCAGCTCTCCAGGTCACTTAGTGTTCTTTTGGTGGTGACTCTGTTGTCCTTGGCTCCCAGCCAGTATTCCTCCCTGCATTGTCCCCCTCCCAGCCCAGCCTGCTGTATCTCAGCCAGGCACCAAGTTGAGGTCTCTGTTAGAAGAAAGCAAGTGCCCACAGCCTGCTCTATTGCCTTTTCCAGTACCTCACACCAAACATGCCCAGTCTTGGGACATTTGTTAGGTAGGGCCCAGGGATACTTGCCCAGGGAAGCTGCTCTCAGTCTAAGAACAGTATAGACCCAGGGTAGGCTGGGCACAGATGAATGGCTGTACGTTCCTCATGACTAAAACACTCAGGGTCACTCCAGGGGGACTGGGCTACATGAAATAACCACACAAGAGACAGAGATACCTTTTGGGGGGGTTCCTGTGATGGCTCCTCTGACCCTAAGGGTCCACAGAAAGAGAGCGAGAGAGAGTGCTGAGCCCTTTTTATTGAGGAGAAGGCATTCAGATGAGGCAAGGGGTCAGGTTTCAGGGGTGGAGTCTAGCTTCCTGATGTCAGCTGTCAGCTGGTTGACTGACATCAAGGAAGGTCATACCCAAAGGCAGAGCAAGAGAAGGGGACACACAAAGGGCATTTCCATGGAACATTCTATCCCAAACAGGGCAAAGGCGTAACATTACAAAGGAACAGGTGAGCGTAGCTCAATCCATGGGGTGACAGGCCTATGTCTGAAGACACATTCTGCTACTTTGAGGATTGAGGCAATATCCAGGTCACTATGAAAGTGACTGACAGAGCCTCTCCAAGTATGCAAATTCATTCAGACTGGCTGCCCACACTTCCCTTGTCTGGGCTTCCTGAGGGGAAGGTTGAGTGTGCAGTCACCTGAGAGGGCCACCTGAATCACCAGTCATTCTGGAATTCCTTGGTAGAAGCAGCTTTATCTAAATACACAGAGAAGTAAAATTATTTAAAAAAAAAATTCTTATTTTCTTGCTTACCCAAGGGCTGTTTTGTCAGTTTAAGTTCCTGCATTTTCCTGGCACTGGCTGTGTTGATGACAGCTATGATGAGTGCTGGGAGCAGAGGCCACCAGTCAGGGCAGAGTGGACAGGTGGAGAAGCTGCTGAGGTGCATGACTATCTCAGTTGCCTGCCCTGGGCAGCATGTGGTTGCCACATACTGCACATTCCCCGGGGCGATGCACCATAGCCTGATGTTTATCACCCTCCCATTTGGACTTTCCTGTGGGCTTATATTCAAGCTGAAGCTTTTGACAAACTCAAGCATGACACCCTTTTGTAATAAGGTCTCCCTGCTGTCTTTTGTCACTAACTGATTAAGGCAATATAGCAGTATTAAGCTTTTAAGATGACTAAAGCACCCAAGGTATCCCATCTGTGCTCCTAGAAAAGGGAACAAATGCCTAAAGGAGGTCAGTGTCCTGGCTGGGCTCAACAGGCTGTGAATGTGGATCCAGTGCTATTAGGGGAAGGGCTCTATTATTTTAAACCAGCCTGCTTCCTAACAGGAAGTAGGATCCGAGATGCTGCATTAAGGTATTTCACGTATCCTACAATCAGCCAGAACCTAGCGCAGCGTGGCAGAGCTGGGATGATATAGTGAACTCCATGCTTTCTGTTATCTGTCCCTAATATTTTAAAATATATTCATTTTACATTTAAGCCACAGTATAAATGAACTGTGCAATTAATCCTTAATTGGAGCTACAAAATATGAACACTTTGGTCTTTTAATGGGAAAAGCAGTGCCCTTGCCCAGGGCCTCCACTTAGAACCTCAAGACAGAGGCTGTCTGAACAAGGGTGCCTTTGAGTCCTGTGTGGGTAGACATCTGATAGAAAGCCCAGTGGTGGTGTGTCACCTAGGAGTCTGAGGGAGGAAACTATCAAGATCTCATAGGTGAAGCTTCCTAGGAGACAAAGTGGGATGCAGACAGGATTAACTGGGGCTTGTCCAAGACCTTAGAAATACTTAAGAATCACTTTAAATCGTTTTAGAATTCCTGGCTGAGTAAACTTCTATTCAAATGGAGAACAGTTTATTGTTTCAAAGGTACTAAGTTATAGCCTGATATCCTTCCATCTTCCCAAACTATATCTTTCAAAATATGCCTTCAAAACTAAGCAGATCTGTTTATTATTGATGGTTAGACTTTGCTTGTGCTCACAGATGGGGGAGGTCTGTCAAAGGCTTTAACTTACAGGCTGCTGCTGGTCTATGTTCCAGCTTTGTTATGATTGTAGAAAGTACTCTTTACTGACTTTAAAATTCACAACCACCTTATGAGTTAAAGATGAGGCCATTTTATGGTGAGGAACTGGGTCAAGAAACTTTTCTTAGATCACCCAGCTCATAGAAGACGGACTGTAGATTCAGACCTTATCTTACTCCAAAGTCAGAGCTCTTAACGGCTTACCCACTCTTAACTTGGCAAGCCTCTGCTGTGACCCATCATAACACTGTTCTGGTCCCATGCTGACAGGCTTGCACTCTAGGAACTCCCCTGGTGCATGCTTGCAAGGCAGCCTCTGATTTGACTGCCGACACCCACCCCTAGACTGCTGGTTCTGGACTTTGCATAATCCAGAGGATGATCAGTTCACATTGTCTGCCCTGGCCTTGGGAAACTGCTTCCTTTCATCTCTAACAGCCCCTCTCCATGATGTACCATGCTGCTCTTCCTCTGCAGCTCTACGGGCACTCTGCACTTCCCTGACTATAGCCACTGCCTCCCTGGCTCCAGTGTCCAGACCTGTGGAGAAAGCAGTCCGGGGCTGCAGAATCAGAAAGACTTCTTGTGAACCACCCAGTGGTTCCCATGAGGTCCTCTGAGTGGAACAGCAAGATGAAGTGGGGACATTCAGACCCAAAACCACTGTAGTATTAAACTGCCCAGCTGGACAAGAAGACTTCATCCAAGGATGAAGACAGCTATGAAAATTGTGATCTATGGCTTGAAACACTGTCCCCAGTCTTCCTTCAAACCTCTACTGCACTTGTAATCCCAGCTACTCAGGAGGCTGAGGCAGGAGGCTTGCAAGTTTGAGACCAGTCTAGGCAACCTAGTGAGAACTTGACTCAAAAAGGGCTGGGGTTGAGCTCAGTGGAAGAGCACTGCCTAGTATCCACGAGGTACCAGGCTCAGTCTCCAGCACTGCAAAGACAACAAAAAAGTCCATACTGCCACAGATCCACTCATGTTCTCTGGGTGAGAAAGTTTCCAAATGACCTAAAAGCTTTGGCGTTATGAACCCAGAGAATTTCAGTTAAGGTAGGAAAAGAAAGAGAACTGCAATCTAAGATTTTTTTTTTTTTTTGAGAGAGAGAGAGAGAGAATTTTAATATTTATTTTTTAGTTTTCAGCAGACACAACATCTTTGTTTGTACGTGGTGCTGAGGATCGAACCCAGGCCGCACGCATGCCAGGCGAGCGCGCTACTGCTTGAGCCACATCCCCAGCCCTCTAAGATTTCTTTACAAGGGTAAAATTGATGTTCCAAGGTCTATGAAAACTAGGACTTTTTGGTTGATTGAGCAATTTTGTGTCATTTTGCAGAGAAGAGTTTTTTCCTGCCCCACATGATGCAAACAAACAAAAAGGCCTTTAAATAATACTTCATACCGAAAGTGTTGGGTAAGATTTGGAACCTTTGCTAATGAGTGGTGGCCAGTGCCACCACTGAGGGTGAGGATGAGGCAAGCCAGGCATCTGCAGTTGGGCTTCCACACGCACATTTAGAGTGAAAATCTGTACCTTAGTTGCCTCTCCCTAGTCCTAGCTCTGATGAGAACAGGCAGGAAAGACAGCCTTAAATTGCTACATCCAGTTGTTCAGTGAGCAGTAAAACCGGGAGGAATAGCAAGGTGGATGCTTACTGTGACATGGTGATGGGGTGGTCAATAAAATGGAGGCATAATTTTAGTGTCTACTCAAGGCTAAAAGCATCCAGACAGAAAATTCTTAGGAGGTTTACAGTCAAAATCTCTGCTCCGGGCATGCAATTAGTTATTGGTAAATACTAACAAACAGATTCCTTGTAGGCTTGTTGGAAGCAGTGACAATCAGGTTACGATCTGGTTTCCTTCAAGGCTCCTGACCCCTGTGTTTAACCAAGGTTGGGATCCGATGATTCTGTGTGAATTCTGTTAGACCAAGGTTGGCAAACTCTTTTCTGCAAAAAGCCAGATTATAAATATTTTGGGTTTTGTAGGCCATGTGGCCTACAGGAACTACTTAACTCTGCTGTTCCAGCACCAAAGCAGTTACAGGCAGCCCAGAAATGAATGGACATGCTGATGTTCCATGAAACTTTATTTATAATGCCACATTTGGCTTGAGGGCTTTAGTTTACCATGTCTGCACTGGAACAAAAGGAAATGTTCACTGTAATATTGTGCAAAGACATAGTAACAAACAAGTTAATTTGCTTTTCTAGAAGAAAGTATTAATGAATCCATGTTCCAACATGTACAAAAGTGGCTGAAAATAGTGCTAATAAATTGATACTTCCTGCTCAGGTCAGATGAGTTGCATAAAACCATCCCTAACACTTTCTATTGAAGAATGGGTGCCACAGCCCAAAGCCAGCAAATCAAGTAACTGTTTCTGCAGATCTGAACCTACTGTAGGTTGGAGCACCCGGGGGCTTCACCTGTTTTCTCTTCTCTCCTGCAGGCCTATTCCTTATCCTCGGTTTGATACTCTACCCTGCTGGCTGGGGTTGCCAGAAAGCCATAGACTACTGTGGACATTACGCATCTGCCTACAAACCTGGAGACTGCTCCTTGGGCTGGGCCTTTTACACCGCCATTGGTGGCACAGTCCTCACCTTCATCTGTGCTGTCTTCTCCGCACAAGCAGAAATTGCAACTTCCAGTGACAAAGTACAAGAAGAAATTGAAGAGGGGAAGAACCTTATCTGCCTCCTTTAGTTTGGAAGAGACATTAATGCCATTTTCTTTCTTGTGTAATGTTGTGAAACAGTCCTCATCCTTTGAATCATGTGGAGAACTAGCCTGTACCTATCAAAGCCACATTCCACAGCCCCAGGCTTTAGCAGGACCAATGAGGGGCAAAGTTACTGGACAGGAGGGCTGCAGTGCAAATGACAAGGGATGGAACGTGAAAATAGTCTGTGACCCTGACTGTAGTCAAGGAGTCCTGTCAGACTCCACCTCCCCCAGGGCTCCATGAAGGATAATGATCTGAATCATAAAGGCATCTGAATTTCTGATAAAATGGGAGACTGTTAGCCAGCTTTGCAGGCTGTTTTGAGGCACATTTGTGCCTCAAAGCTGCACACCTGTGAGCATTGGCCTCCGCATGCAGTCTAGGGTTGCTGTTTTGGTTTTCTGTGTAGTTCTTTCAAGGTGTCTCAATTGAAGACTAAAAGGAAGTCTGCAAATTTACTGGGGATAGAATGTGTGCTAAAGGACACAGCAAGACACTACTTCTTGCTTAGCTAACCAAAGGAATCAGCAGGGACAGTGTGGAAACTTGCAGTAGAACTTAATTTTAGGCTAAATTCAGGGTAAGGTGGATAAACAGAACTGTCACTCTCTAAGATTTTAGAAACTTTTGAATAAAGAAAGATTAAGGACCAGTACAATCGTGAGACTAAAACTACAGAACCTTGCCAGTTGAAGACAAATTCTTTCCTCTTCTCGGCAGACAGGCTAGGGCCCAGGCTGGTCCACTCTCCTCTCCCTGCCCCCCATCACAGTGTTCTCCCAGGATTAGGATTGTGCTTTGACTGCCAAAGGAAAACTTAACCCTGTTTCCACCTTCCGAGGACAGTGATCTCCAGACTAGCTGTGGCTCATTTAGATGTTCACTGGGAGGGACCACAAGAATCTCAGCATTTCAGGGAGACATTTTCTGTTTGGTGACCCTTAAAGTTAGCAGCAGAATGGCATTTTTGGCAGAAAAAAGGGAGGTAGTCACGAGAGTTAAGTTTCTGTAGACACTGATGTTGATCCTGAAAGCAGATTGAAATAACATTAAATTGCTGCAACCAAAGAGCTGCATCAAAGACTTTGTCCCCAGGAAAACAGAGTAGAAAGTTAATGCAAAAAACACAAACCAAACTAAACTCATCACACCTGCCCACACTTGTTTACAAGAACAGTCAAGCACCACTATTAAAAAGGATTCAGGTTTTTCATCTAGTTTCCTTAAATTTCTAATACATTGATTCAGGAAGATTGTAATCAGAGTGACCCAAGTAGCCAGAAATGACTTGCGAACACTCCTTAGCACCTGAAGGAAGTGGGGTGGACCTGCCAGATTTGAGGAAAGATTGAAAGTGTAGATCTCTGTGGGTTTCTTAATCTGCTTGCTTGAGGGTGGTTTTGAAATTTTAATAGTCACTAGGCCCCTTCTACTGGCAAGTTATTGTGTGGTACATCAGGTGTACAACCCTGACTTAGATTTTACAGCCTTGCCCTGGTGAATCATGTTAAAGCCGTAAATGAGTCTGGAACTAAGCCTTGTACAGAATAAATAAGTACTTTATTTATATACAGAACAGGGCAACTAAAGTATTATTACATTTTGTCCTTTGGCCTACACTAGAAACCAACTTATCTAACAGATGAAAGTCTAAGGATCAGAGGAGTGAGGAATATGGAACCAGGTCTTAATTTATCATTTTTAAACCAAAGTTCAAAGTAAGCAAGGTTTAAATCCTATCTTTTTCCCCCCTCAGAGAAATGTAAACAGAAATCCTCCTAGCAACCTCGGTAAAGGCTCAGGAAACATTAACCATCTCTCCAGCCACATGAAAATAGTCTATGGGAGCCACTGGAGAAGGTGCCTGTCCCTGATTGAATTTACAGTGTTCTCACTAAGGCCCTCTGCCAGCATGTGGGCAATACTTATCATTAAAAGCAATTTCCATCATCAGGCAAATTTTGATAAAAACAATTTTTTCTTATCATTTTTCTTTACGAAAGAGAGAATTTCCTAACACTATTTTTTCTTAAATCTCAGTCTCCTGCTTTAAAAATCCTAAGCCCAGAAGACCCCCTGAACATGTCTATCACATGCTCTTTGACTAAGTGGCAGTGTACCCCTCAATCAACCCGGTAATATTCATAAGTGAAAATGTGATCTCTCAGCCAGAATAAAGTCACTTGACAGTGTTTAGTTGGTTAATTTGAATGTTATAAAAGACCAAAAATGGCACATGCACAAACAAAACCCTAAGCCACTAAAAACTACTTGAACACTGACTTCCTACAACAGAGCAGAGGCTGAATTTTCTACCAGAGACAGAGATAGTGGGTCTTCTAAATCTTTAATCCATTAGACTGACTTTGGGATGAAAGGACCATCTAAAATCAGGCTTTCTATATCAAAACTCTTCTGCATGGCTCTTTTAAAAACCACTTGTTGATCCACTCACGTTTTTCTAATAAGTAGGACCATTACTACTAAAAGAAAAGTATAATTTATTTTGCCTGCATTTGTGCTTAAAAGTTCTATCGTGGGCTGGGCTTCTCAATGAACTCTAAGGCAGAAGTATTTGCCTTGGGGTTTGTGGATTCTTTAAACCTGTGTGCTAATTCAACAATGTTACATTAATTGTGTAAGGGTTTTTGTATAGTTTTCAAACATCTGTGGTGTAATGATCTTTGTTAAACATGTATTCTGTAAAGTGCCATAGTCTTTTTTATGTGTAGCATATTTAAAAAGTATATATATATATATATATATTTTATACATACACAAGTTGTGTGAAAGATGTGCAATAACAAAGGTGTATGTATGTTTTGTTTTTTTGGAAACTGGACAGGAGTCAAAACAGGGATGTTTCTGTTTTGGCAAAGGAGAGTTACACATTTTTGCCTTCATGGCCAAGTCAATAGCCCCTAACAATTTTAATGCTACACGAATCTTATGTGAAGAAAAGACTGGCATGAAATCATTTTCTCCTGGGTCTAAATTAAAATAATCATTATATTTATATGAAAGTGAAGCCAGCAAGCCAGGCCCAGTTAGTGCTAGTCTTTCATGTGAAATGTGAAGCTGCCATATTGCCTTTTCTGTTAGTGTGATAACTAGTAGCTGGTACATAATCACTAAGGAGCTATTTCTTAATGTGCTTTTATAGACCATGTTAATGCTAGACCACTATTTAAGGGCTAATCTCACACCTTCTTAGCCATAAGAGTCTGGCTTAGAACAGACCTCTCTGTGCAATAACACGTGGCCACTGGGAATCCCTGGCCTACATCTGTGTGTGGGTAGCAATGACTCCCAAGGGCCAAAAGAGTTAAAGGGATGACTGGGATTTCTTCTGAGACTGTGGTGAAACTCCTTCCAAGGCTGAGGGGGTCCTTAGGTGCTTTGGAGGAACTTGGCACCACTTGATATTCAATAGCCACTTGAGCCAAATATAAAATTGTATTTACAGCTGATGGACTCAATTTGAGCCTTCAAATTTGTGGTTATTCTACTATATTGTAAAGTAATACTTTGTTTGTCTAGCATTGATTAGGTTCCTGTACATACGTATTTTCACAATGTGCTCCCTGCCCTCCTCAGAATTGAAATTAAAACAAGATTTTGCAAACTCATTCTTTCAAGTCTAAGTATATTGGCTTCAATATGATGTGTGTAATTTGATCAAAATCGATTTTAAACACTAACATAATATTTCTGATAGAAAAAAAGACATTCAAGTATTTTCAGTTATTCTGTTACTAATATCCCTACCACAGGTTATCTTTAACTTAAAGATAAGTATATGTTTCTTCCCTAGAGAAGCATCAATATAATTTAAATAGGAAAAAAAACCTCTCATGTACTACACAAACACCTTAAAGTAAAGCTATGAGAAAAATGCTTCTAAATATTTCTTTACATTTGTGACAGAAAAAGTTAATGGAAGCCACATTCTCCTCTTCCAACAAAAGTACCAACCATATGGAGTCATCCTAAATCCACACTTCCTGAACATAATCCTGCCTGTAAGAGGCCTCACCCAGAATAGTTTGATTTCTGATTTATAAATTTAATGATACTAAATACTTTTTTCATAAACATATTCAAGTCTCCATATACCACGAAGCACTTACTATTTGTTAGAATAAACAAAAATGGCTATTTCTTTCCGTGGCCTAGGGCTTGTGACAGCTGAAAGTACATTTATGCTTTGGTTTCTAAACATACATGTCAGGTGCCAGGTTTCTAATAGAAATCATAATTAGAAGCTGGCAAAGTCATCCTCCTTAGTAAGTTTTCCAAGCAAATCATGATCTGAATAACCCAAGCAAAACTGGGAGTTTTTTTGATGCTTTCTCAAAAGTTAATCCTCAAAGAGAAAAGACCCTGACTTAAATTTCAGCAGAGGCTGAGGAATCCTCCCATGTGCTTTCTTTCCATCCTTAGTTTTTACCCAGAAGTTTTGCTACTCAAATTTCTATGACTAATTTTGGAACATACATTTGACTTATTCTTAGATCATCCCCTTAACTTCTTTGCCTAACAAACATTTAAGAACAGTATTACCCTAGACAGTTCTTTTATGCAGACCTTACTTAAGCAATTTCAAATAAATCAATACCTTTTCAATTCAAACACTAAAGGATAAGGGCATCGAAACAGACTACTCTTCAAAGCAGTAAAACCCAATAATTGTCCTAATTTCTGAGGCCCATCGCAGCCACTTGGTCATTGCTGAGGCCCTCCCACCGCTGCCCCTGCTATCTCCTTCCTCACAGCTTCCTCTCCTTACCCTGAGGAGTTCTGCAAAATAAGTCTTCAAGATGTGAGCTGCTAATTTTGCTTAGGTTCACAGGATACAGATAGAGACACAAATAGAGGAAATAGAAAAAACAAAACCATATGGGAAAGAGAAGTCAATCAAATAACATGTAGCTATTAGCAACTCCTTGGCTTTTTATAGCCAACATCATGAAAAACCTAACACCTACAGGTGAGTAGACCCTGAAGTGCCCATGTTTGGGAAAACACCTATAATGTATTTACAGGAGAAGCAAGCCCATTACGGCAGTGACAAGCAAAGCATGAACTAGAGATGTTAGAGCTTAAGAATGGACAGCCTAGGGACTGATCAGAAGCAATGGGGAGGGAGGAGGAAGTCCAGGATGACCGTCAGGTGTTTCGAGTAAGCTTTAGGTGGAAAGCGGCACAGTTGCTGGGATGAAGGATCTAGAAGGAACCGGGAGAGTGGAGCAGTGGGAGGTTCCCTGCAGGCTGCCCCTGGAGAAGTCCTGTGTGAGTGCGGGACAGACTGGAGAGAAGACCCACTCAGGGACAGGGATTTGGGATTCATCATCCCCATTGAGAAATGATAGTGTGTTTTGGTTATTATGCACTTTCTGTCTGCAAATATTATGGTAAGCACTTGATACTAATTCATTTATTCATCAAACCCTAAAAGGTAGAAAATCCTTATTTTACAGATAAGTAACTGTCACATAACTGACATTAGTTAAGTCAGTTTCCCAAAATCAGAAAACTAGTAAGTAGCAAAGCCAAAGCTCAAACACAGGTTTAATATCAGGCTGCCAAGTTACATTTCTTCTACCCAGAATGAGCAAGACAAACGGCCAATACACACACTGTGGGAAAACCAATACCTCAGTGTGGCAAACAGACTAACTTCAAAAGTGCTACATCACTAGATCACAACTGAGGAAAACACTGCTCTGTCCTTACCCTCAGAGCATAACTTTGTAAGTTCTCATACTTTTGAAGATAACACCATAGGTTTCAATTCATCAGTGATGATTCAGCTCAATCCTGACAACAGACACTAAAAGTAATCAGCTACATGACTGGCAAAACTTTTAAGTGATAGGCTTTCACAGTTTATATTAATTTTTTTAGTATAAATAATCTCTCATCTAGGATTAGTACCTATATGATCACATAAGAAGCATATTTAACCTAATAATTAAGGATTTTTTTTATCAAAGTTTCTCCAAACACAAAAAAAAATCAGAGGCCATTTAGTACACAAACACTAGAAGAGCAAGAACCAGGGAATCGCCTGCAGGCTGGAGGGCTGGCCTTTGGTCTAGAAACTTGCAACAACATGCTATAATTTTTTCCCTAAAGAATGGGCACAGAGCCAGGTATGGTAATGCACACCTATAATCCCAGCAGCTCAGGAGGCTGAGGCAGGAGGATAGTGAGTTCAAAGCTAGTTTCAGCAAAAAGTGAGGCACTAAGCAATTCAGAGAGACCCTGTCTCTAAATAAAATACAATAGGGCTGGGGATGTGGCTCAGTGGTTAAGAGCCCCTGAGTTCAATCCCTAGTACTCCCCGCCACCAAACAAAAAAAAAAAAAAAGAAAAAGAATGGGCATGGATTACTAGAAATGTGTAAAGATAGGAGGGAACACAAAGAACTGAAGAAAAGTGGTGCTGAGGAGCAGAAGCAGCCCCCATTTGGAAGGAGTCAGGGGGCCTAGGTGTTTCAGCTGCTGTTACCTGGCCCTTCACCATAGTCACTCATTGAGTGACCTTGAAGTAATCTCCTAGTTCTCTGAGAAAACGGCCAATAATGGAAGTCACATCATAGATTTGGTGAGACTGTAATATATGCAAAGCATTTCGTGTAGTCTCTAATATATTGTAAGTCATCATTATTAGAAGAAAACTCAAAGAACCTTTATCTGCCCAGACTAATATCATTTAGAGTTGCTTTAAGAAATTACATTTTGTGAAGGGTAACATAACTTGTTGCCAAAATCAATCTAAATTTACCTAGAGAGACTCAGTGGATTGGCTACCTGAGGCCACCATTTCTTTTTCCAGGATCCTGCAGGATCTGCTACTGGGGGTACAGGGCAAGCAATGCAGTTTTCCATTCTGTTATAGTAAAGCACTCAATTAATTATCTTTACCTTCGAGCTTTCACCAAGTAGACATCTTTGTGAATGCAGGATACACAGAACCCAAACAAACAGGTAGCATTGGCTGAAACCACAGCATGGGAAATCAGAATGCTCAGAAAACAGACTTCCTGATTATTGGTCAAAACTTACTGGCCTGGCTGGGGTTGTAGCTTAGAGGTAGAGGGCTTGCCTGGCACGTGTAAGGCACCAGATTCAATGCACAGCACCACATTAAAAAATAAATAAATAAAATAAAGGCATTGTGTCCATCTACAATTAAAATTTAAAAAAAAAACTGAGTGGTATAAGAGACTTTTTGGAAGAGTAACATCCAATATCGGCTAGGTCGTAGAGAAAGAGGCCCTTTTGTGCAGAGCTGATGGAGGCAGAGCTGGATACAATTTTTCTAGAGAGCAATTTGACAATGCCCATCACAGGTGTTCAGAAAACACATAGTTGACACTGTGATCTTTGTTAAGAACAAAAGCCTATGTCCCTAAAACTTAGCAACAATATATTCCTTTATAAATCACTTATAATTAAAAAAAAAAACTTAGAATGTAAGAGAATAATAAGGTTTTATGATGGCTATATAACTACTAAATGTTATGGAAATTACTCAGAAATATGAAAAGACTTTCATTATATATTTATATAGTAGCTGAAAAAAGGTAACAAACCATGTGTTTTTGATTAAGATCCTCTAGCTGGAAAACAGGAAAACAACTCAAGAGATCAGGGAGGAAGGAGGTCAACAACATTAGGAGGATAATGGGATGAGAGGAAGATAAGCAATAGGGCTTCGTATCAGAAATGGAAAGCTATTAAGACCTCTCCCATGCCCCCCTCTATCTGCCTCACTCACTTTCACGGCAGATCAGCGCTCTTGGTGGATCCTTCTTAATGGAAGAATATGGCTCCCCATATGGTCCAGTTCTGAAACAGTACAGACCAGACACATCTGCATTCAGAATAAAAGTTTGATGAGGGAGGCATGAGTGCTCTCCAGCTTGATGACATCCAGTACCAATGCAGTCTTCAGGGGCCCAAAGAAAGGGGGCTGGCTGGTGAGGGCGAGGGAAACATCCCTGCAGGATCTGCTACTGGGGGTACAGGGCAAGCACATTTCTTAGTTTTAGAAAGAAAGTTGTCTTCCTAGAAAAATTAATAGAAAAGTATAAACCAGACTTCAATAGAAGTTTTATTCATCAGGGTAAAACTTAAGCAATTTTATCTTCTTTTGGTTTTCTATAATTTATATTGAAATAAATAGTAATTGATAAATTTTAAAAGTTAGCTTTTATGACTGTCAGGTCATAATGATTATATAATATTAAGCAAAGGGAAAAACAAAATTTAAAAAAAACCATATGCTCAGAAAAATAACAGAAGAATATACAATAGAATATTAGCAGTGGTGTCCTTATGTAATAGAAGGGCTCGATTTTCTCACTTTTCACCTTCTGCATTTTTAAATTGTTCTATAACAGGTATGCATTGCCTTCATGCTAGAAAAACATCTGAAGCATGTGTATGCCCAGTGAGCCAAGTTTTTGTAATAAAAAACTAGAATAATATAGGGACCACTGTTCCTATATAACAGATAAACAACAGTGGGTTTTGCTGTTTAACCCCCGGCTCAACACCTGAAGATTGCTACAAATCGACAACAGTAATCCACTGCTACAGCCACACACCTCTCTCTCTCTCTCTCTCTCTCTCTCTCTCTCTCTCTCTCTCTCTCCCCACACACACACCCACACCCACACACACACACACACACACACACACACACCAGGAATTGAATCCAAGGTTGTTGACCACTAAGCCACATCCCCAGCCCTTTTTAATTTGGAGTCAGGGTTTCGCTAGGTTGCTTACAACCTCACCAACTTGCTAAGGGTGGCTTTGAATACAAGCTGGGATTACAGGTGTGCATCATCACACTTGGCTCATCATTTATCTTGAGAGTTATTGGCCCACAAAACTAAAGAGTTGAGGAGCTTCTCCAGGACTACATCCAAATAAGTACTGAAAATAAATGACAAGTTCAAAAATACAACTTGCATGCTGTGATTCCACAAAGAACTGTTTGAATGTAGAGAAGATAATATTCAGAGTAATCTTATAGAAATATCCAATAGTAGCATCATATGAAAAATCACTAGGTAGAAGGAAATCAACTATTTTCTGTCCCTACTAGAGAACAGATTAAATAGATTTAGTGTTAGGAGTGTTTTAACCATACCATCAGTCTTGTTGAGTGCAAAAAGCTCTGAGTTAAAAAATAAATTGGAATTTGAAGAAAAATAAAATTTAACACTTACTGCATTGCCACACGGTGGCTCCTGTGTTCTCTTGCCACTACAGTCCTAATGACATTTTTACTGTCTTACCTAAACCACAAAGTTAAATTATAAATGAAAATCCATAGAAAATGTGGGGAAACTAGAGAACAGTCTTTTCCTATTTTCCCAGAATCTTTGAATTAGATAAATTAGAGCTATCTATACATACAGGGTAGACAGGAGCAATGCCTGGCTGAAAAAGTATATGTAGACTTCTTTCTAGCTCTCTTTATACTGTGACAAAGCCTTAAAATAAGGTTTAAAAACACCTACCAATAAAACAAGTAAAATATGCCCTAAAATTTTAATGGAACTACTTCATTTTTCATAATACTTGACCACTGGAATATAGCTTTGGAATGTAATAACAAAATATTTTAAACAAATATTTAAGGTTTTATATATTTATGCTACTATGCTCTAAATGAATATATTTATACTATGGCACTTGAAAACGTCTATCAAAGTGAGGTCTTTGCTATTTTGACCATCCTCAATTAATCATTCTTATTTTCACCTCTAAAGAGCTTAATCACATTGACTCAAATTCCTCTGAACTGTTTTTGTTGTTGTTGTTGTTGTTGTTACTGTTGTTTGTTTTGGGGGGTTTTGGGGGGGGGCGGGTTTTGGTTTTTTTTTTTTTTTTTTTTGGTACTGGGGACTGAACCCAGAGGTGCTTAACCACTGAGCCACATCCTCACCAGCCTTTTTTTTTTTTTTTTTTTTTAATTTGAGTCAGAGTCTCACCAAGTTTCTTACAGCCCTGCTAAGTTGCTGAAGCTGGCCTTGAGCTTGTGGTCCTCCTGCCTCAGCCTCCTGAGTCTTTGGGATTACAGCCATGCACCACCATGCCCATTTTTCATAAGGAAAAAATGGAAGGGGATATAGTGAAATGGCTTATGATACCCATGGTAATACTAAGGGTAAAATGTCCAAAATATAATCAATTCTTTAGATAAACTCACATTATACATAGCTTTGAACAAAAAAGATAAAAGAATTAGATGTTGATGTCAATGTTTTCAGAAAAAGATACAGCAATGAATATAAAAGCATTATTATGTTATTACAGATAAAAACAACTAGCCTAACAATATAAATCCCCTTAAAATGCAAACACTATATTATCTCAACATGAATTACAGAATAAGATGTTTTTCTAGTAAATTGTGAAAATTGAAATTCATTTTTAGATAACACTCAGAAAATAAAAAATACTGTTCCTATTTTAATTCAGCATGTATTTCTCAAAATCAGATACACCATGAACATGATGAGTTTAGATTATACTTTTACATCTTCTTTAGCTAACCAAGTGAAAAACCCAATACACACATAGGTACTTTGATCAGTACATAAAATAACAATAGGTAAGCAGTTTAGAAAACAGAACACAATTCAAGCAATATAATAATGGTACAGAGGCACCCATTTAACCCAAAAAGAAATATGTGGGCCACAAAATAGTGTTCCATCTAACCTCTAGATAGTCTGTATATTTTGACCTTATAGTAGTCAAAATATTTAGTATTAAAGTAAAGCTCAGGTTCTACTACCTGTAAAGGTCTAATATAGGGCTTGGTTTGTGGCTTGATGGTAGAGCACTTGCCTAGCATTTGTGAGGCACTGGGTTTGATTCTCAGCACCACATGAAAATAAATAAAGGTCCACTGACAACTTAAAAAAAAAAAGGCCTAATGCAGCAGGAAAAAAAAATGCCATTTTATGCTACTAATGATTTTTAACTAAATCTTTTATATTATGTGTTTAGCACATGAAAAATTATATACAGATTTTTAAAAATCAAAAGGGAAATTTCTACATACATTAAACCTATCATTTCTGTCTTTGCACTGCTAATATAGTGTTTAAATTATGCAAACAAACATCCAGTAAACAGTATTTTATTTTATGACACTCTGCGTTAATACAATAAATATACAAAACTTCCAAACCACTGAAAACATGCAACATCAGAGGGACAGATGAAAGGCATTTATACAGAACCAGGACAGTCACCATGATGGCAGCGCAGTATTACTACCCGACAAAATATACACACACCCTAGACAAAGAGTCCAAGTTCCAAATTACAAGTCGTTGAGCAATGATTTTCCAGTGTTCAAACTGTAGTTTTAAATAAAACAGCCATGATTTAATATTGCAAACTGAAAAATGGCCTGGTGCCTACTATGTGAAGACCATTTTAGGACTGGGATACGGGGCCATTTTTAGCTTTAAATATAAAACACTAATAAGTGTCAATTTTTTTGCTGAGTGAAAATGTAATTATTTACTGGTTATTAAGAGAATAGTGAATATAAGAATTTAAAGCTGTTTCATATCTGATCAAACTGTAGGCACTGTCATCATCTCAATGCAGTATTTTTCAAACCATGATTTCTCTCTCAAACTTGTATTAACCCCCAAAATGGTTTTAAAATGGGATTTCCTCCATTTATTCATGAAAAGATATTGTGGGTTGGAATTATTCTTTGGGGATTTCTACATAAGAGAAACAATCCAATTCTGAAGGGAAACATAATAGTATTTTCCAAAATCATCTGACATCTTTTATTTGTAGTTCAGAGAAAAACAAAATGGACTTGGGATATAAGTCAATGGTGGCTCTAAGTGCTCTTGTACTCTGTGGTTAGTATTTTGAACGTCTGTAGAATCCACCCTCAATAAAGCACACTGATGAAACAGATTTTCATTAAGATTATAGGCTCTAAAAAAATAGAAGTGCTGAGTTGGTTGAAAATGTAGATGAAGATTATCATTGATCAGAAATACTTATAAAAACAGCTTTAAATTCATATTCTGAATCACATTTTCTTCAGAATAGAAGAAATATCTTCCAACTATTTTATTACTCAATAAAGTATCAAATAAATCAAATGTAAACACCATCTGGATGTATCTGCATTACCTAGTATCACACAGAGCTTCTTCATAAATAGTAAGAACTTGGCATCCCACCCCCGGCAGGAAATTATTTTAATTCCAGATTTAGGAAGAGAATAAAAGTGACTTAACCATTTATGTTTTAAAAAAGGGGAATTTGCTGTCTCAAATAATAGAGTCCCATGGACCATCCTTACTGAAAATCAAGTTGAATAAATCACTACCTGTCATTCTAGAATCTAAAATTAGCTGAAGACTTTCATAATACAGTAGCATCACTTACAAAATCTTTTGATTCATTTAATCTGTACTAAAAACAACTTAAAGTTTGAACCCATGTATACCATAAGAATGAAGTTCTATGCTGCATAGTAACAATTTAAACATGATTATGTTCACAATTAATGCATTTAACTGTATTTGTATTTATTTGCTTGGTACAATGTTTTGTTTTTCCTATTGCTGAATTTTAAATGTATTCAGTCTGTCTCAAAAAGTGAAGACTTAGGTGACTTAGGGATTCAAGTATATTAGAAATGCTAGGGTCTTTTTATTTTTAATGCCACTAGAAATGAGAGAATAAAAGAAAAGTCCCTTAAATACTGAATGTTCTTTATAGACAAGAGTTAGGCTAGCTTTTAATACCTCTGTCAAAAATCACACACACACACAAACACACACCCCAAAATAAGCTGCCAAACACAATCTCAGTCCAATTAAAAAGAGTAGCCACAAGAATGTATGGAAGTTTCCATACAGTAAAATTTTACTGTATGAATACCAAAAATTAAAAGATAAAATAAAAGGAATTATCGTCACTACATTCCATTGCATTAACTACCTTCTTTTTGGATAATGCACTGCATATTATATTAAAGTCTCATATTGTACCCCAATAAATTTTTATTTAAAAGAAACTATTACATAAAATCATTTCTATGATTCCATAAACAACCTTTGCTTCTACAACTATAAGCAGTACAGAACCCAAAATACTAAGTCTTTTAATTTAAGAAACATAGTACCCATGCAAGATAAGAGACTGTTATCAAAATATCAACTACTCTCAAAAAATAAAATAAAAGGAAGATAAAATATACGTTATCTACCAAAGCACACAGGCTCTTCACTGGTGACTGAAACTAGTAACAAGCGAGCCAATTTAAAAATCCATAAGTCTCTGCTGGCCTACTTCTTTCAATATAAATAGGGGAAAAAGAACAAAACACTGCTTTACTATTCCGATGTGTAATCCTTATCTCTAAAGATTCTTGAAAGAACTACAATTAGTGCTAAGTGCTTTTTTCATCGTAAATAACATATTAATTTCAGTGTGTCACCACTGAAATAATTTGCTGAACATCATCCCCCAAAAAATATGGAGAATATTTATTTACCGTGTAATATTTTTTTTTTCTGCAAGGGGCATTGAAATATTAAGAAACTATTAGGTCAAGTAATAAGACAAGGACATTTTTCTGATTTTAGCCCATGCACGTGTGAATGGGAAATATCCATGCTGTGTGTATTGTGTGTTTCCAACATAAAAATATTTGTAAATACAGTAACTGGAGAGAAAAGTACAGTCAAAAGGTAACAGTGTACTGTGGGAAGGTTCTCTAGATTTGGTTACCCTTGAAGGCATTCTGAGCTGCACTCGTTGCTGCAGTGGAAGCTGCATTTGCAGCTGCGGTCTGGACAGTTTTGTTGGACATCACGCCTGTTGCAAACTCTTGCTGGGCCTTCTCAAAACTAGCACCTGTTGTGCGATACAGTCCATGTACCTACGGAGGCACAAGAAAGTGGAGAAGATGAGCAGCAATCTACACATTCACTTCCAGCAGCTTGAAATTAATCTCAATGTTATTCAGAGATACAAGGACTAGATTCCAGTCAGGATTCCTATGGTCAGGAACAATAGCCACCATGCTGGCACGAATATTGAAATGTTTTCCAAATACAGGTTTCTTATTTTCTTCCCCAAGCAGAAGACATAATTATGGTAACTAGAACCAAAAATAATTTAAAGAACAATTTCTGGACCAACTACAAAAGCTATGTTTTCTTTTGTACTTAGTTCATTAAGATATGAACGACATTAGAACAGAATGGTTTAAACATAACAAAAGAGACAATCTGACTTTAATTTATGGCCCCAGACAATTTGAAGAGAACAATACCATATCTATTTCTAATTTGGTCACATACACAGCATGATTATAATCTAGTGATACCATTTGATCATTTAGCAAAGAAAGCACTATAAACATATTGTTGCTGTCCACTATATCATTTAACATTTTGGGTATAATAAGTCCTAAAGGATTTATGAAGAAATGATGTGGGGAATTGTCTCTCCATACTGATCTGCTACTAAAATCTTGAAGTTTATTTTCATGAGCAGGGTTCAAAACTTTTCTATCATTTTAAGCTGCATACTCAAACTATGAAGCCCATCAGTACATATCATGAGCCACTTAACACAAATTTTAAAAAGAAACTAATAATGTAAATTAAAACAAGCATTCATTACATGACTAAAAACTTTGGGGGTGGGCAATAAGTGAACCAGCAATTAAACTGCACTGTGATTAGAACTAAATTAGAAGGCTCCCCCAAATGCAGTCAATGCATGTTTTAGGAAGGGCTAAGTACACCCAAGTGGATGTGGAATAAGAAAAAGTAGAATAGGTCACAGCTCACGTCAAGCACAGATACCAGGAAGTAGTTTCAAGAAGACAGAGCTCAGAGAGGATAGGCTGATCTGGGGGGAAGGGAAATGATAAGTTCTAAATATTCATTTACTCCACAAGTGTCTACTGAATGTCTACTTTTGGCCTACTACAGCAGGCAGGTGAAGATTTGGTTTGGAGTTCAGGAGAGGAATGGGCTGAAGACATGAACTTGGAAACCACTGATATACATTATCAACTAAAGATCTGTGTTCTCTCTCTCGGAATTCTTATGCTGAAATCCCAGTCCCCTATATGATGGTAGTGGAAGGTAGGCACTTGGGTGAAGCCCTCATGAATGGGATTAGTGCTCTATAAGAGAGAGCTCTCCTGTCTCTCTTACCACATCAGGACACAGAAGATGGCAATTTTTTAATCAGGAAGCAGGCCTCAACCTGATACTGAATCTTCTCTAATGTGCCTTGATGTTACATTTCCCAGCCTCCAGAATTGTGAGAAAAAAAATTTTTTTAATGTTCTTTAAGTCACCCAATCTATGATATTTTTGTTGGAGTAGCCCAAAGGAACTAAGGTACCATATAAATGGTAGCTGAAATCTTGGCCTGGATGAAACTGTGTTTAAAGAACATAAAGTAGAAACAAAAGAAAGTCAGATACAGAAACCTATTAAGGTACTAGTATTTGAAAGGCATCTAAAGCAAGGAGGAATGATTAGAAGAGAAATGGCAATAACAGCCAGGTTCTTCTTACTAATGCCAAGGGAAGAAACTGTGTTCAAGAATGAAATCCTGGGTAAAAGATAAAAATACAAAGACAGCCAGGTGGGGTGGCGCATGCCTATAATCCTAGAGACTCAAGAGGCTCAGGCAGGAGGATCACAAGTTCAAAGCCAGACTCAGCAACTTAGTGAGGCCCTAAGCAACTTAGCAAGACCATGGCTCAAAAAATATTAAGGGCTAGGGATGTGACTCAATGATAAAATGGCTCTGGAGTCAATCCCCAGTACAAAAACACAAAAGCAAAAACAAAGACACAGCCAGCTCCAAGTACTTCTGATGTAGTGGTGAAAGTGAATGCCATATTACTATGATTGAAGTATAAAATGGTCAGGGAGAGAAAGAGCACCAACAAATACACACACTGGTAAACCCTCCAATTCTTTCTCCCTAGTACTTTAGCACTACCGTAAGTTTAGAAGTCATTATTTTTATTCCCTTTTCAAACCAAGTTTTCCATAGAAAATTAAAGATACAAACAAATTACTACTCCTATGTGGGAGAAATATAGGTCACAGTGAGTACAAATGATTGGATCCTGGAAAATAAGTGTATTAAAGAAATTTAATAAACCTTCTTTACACACTAAACCCAGTCACAGTGTAATGCAAGTACAAGTCCACTCGCCAGTCCCATCCCCTCTTCCCACAAGTCTGTGGGCATGTAACAAATAAATGTGACTTCGAACTTGTTTCACTATTATTTTCTTTCTCAAACTTGTATTAAATTGATCAGCTGGTGTATGTGTTCATGGCATCAGGGTTTAATTACTTAAAATGTAACCCAGAGTCTGGCAGAGCAGAGAGGTAAGGAGCAGCATATGCTTCCAACAGTCTATATCCATATAGACCCAGAGAGCCACCTAGAGGGAAAAGGCCACATACATATTCTGTGTATAATGCTCAAATGGATATAAATCCATTAAAGGGTGACTTCTTTATTCCAGGGCCCCATGAAAGATAATAAGCCAATCATGATGATCAACATTTCAAAAGACTTATTGTCCTGCTGTTTCAGCTGTGTATATAGCAATGATTCACATTTCTTAGGAAATCAGGGACAAAACCTTAACACATAGGACTATAATATTTATTTTATTTCATTTCATTTTATTTTTTGGTACTGGGGATTGAATTCAGGGATTCTCTATCTCTAAGCTATGCCCCAGCCCTTTTTAGTTTTTATTTTGAGGCAGGGTCTTTCTAAGTTGCCCAGGCAGGTCTTGAACTTGTATCCCTCTTCTCAGCCTCCTAAATCGCTGGGATTACAGGTGTGCATCACCATGCCTAGCTAAAGAACTATGATTTTTTAAAAAAAAATAGCTGGGCACAGTGGTACACACCTATAATCCCAGCAATTTAGGAGGCTGAGCAGAAAGATCACAAGTTTGAATCCAGTCTTGGCAACATAGACTCTGTCTCAAAAAATAAAAAGAATGAGGATGTAGCTCAGTGGTAAAGTGCCCCTGGGTTCAAGCCCAATACCAAAAAATAAAATAAACAACTTAAATACTTGCAATCTTTCCTATTTATGAGAAATGTATTGACCTTAATATTTAGTTCTGTAAGTATCACAGGAAGGGCAACAGATTTGGTATCTACTAATTCTAATTTCTAGCTGACTGATCAACATTTGAAACTTCACCTTTACATCCCATAGAACAAGAATATGTGTTGTCCTATCTGCTCCTCAGAGTTTACCTATGGATCAAATCGGAATATATACCAATAAGTTAAATAATATAAATTAATTTTAAAGTGTCTGCATAAGCGTCACAGCCAGGTGGAGATGCACCTGTTTCTGTTCATGTGCCTGCGCGCTCACTGTGGCTATGTATGGCAACAAAAAGCTGTAAACCGCAGAAAGTGAAGAACCATGGCACTTTATATGAAATAATCCAAACACATGTCTCCAATATGGCAGGTAGAATACCTTTTCAAGAAATGACATTTTGCCAAGTGCCATGGTACACACCTGTAATCCCAGCAGCTCAGGAGGATCGCAAGTTCAAAGCCAGCCTCAGCAACTTAGCAAGGCCCTAAGCAACTCAACTCAACCCTAAGACCCCGTGTCCTAATAAAATACAAAAAAAGGGCTGGGGGATATGGCTCATGATTGAGTACCCCAAGTTCAATCCTTAGTACCAAAAAAAAAAAAAAGAGAGAGAGAGAAAGAAAATCATATTTCTATTAATATAAGACCCCTGTCATATCAAAGTTATTTTAACTTTTATAAAAGCTAGTAAAATAAAAATGAGTTTTAAAATTATTTTTTCACATTCTTGTTCTGAGTTTTTAAAAAACATATGAATCTCTAAGTATACATTTTTCCAATTAAACATTTCCTAGAAACCCAGTATGAACTCTCCTGCCCATAGATAGGGTCAGATATTCTTTTCATAACCCAGTTTCATGCAGTTGAAACCCACTCCTCCTTTGACATCTCAGGACTGCTGCTCTGTCCTCTCCTGTGCCTGCACTAGCTGTTCTCTCCCTTCTGCAAGCACCTCCAGCACTTTGTACAGCTTAGGGCATGTACACTGTTCTTCTGCAGGGTTCATCTACTTGTCTCATACCCACATGCTTTTAGTTATCTGAGGGCAAAGGGCTATTTTTTACTTGTTGTTACACCCCCTTATAAGACATAGCATAGTAACTTGCAGTAGAAGTCACTGAATAATAATTTGCCTATCTGGAATTAAATGGTCCAATATTGACCTCATTATTAAAAATAAAAGTTACCAAATAAGTAAGTGCAATACGACTCTAACAGACTTCCTGTGTTACAAGGTAAAATGGTTAGTTTGCAGTTACCTCAGAGGCTAAGTGTTCTAGAAGCAAACATACTATTTCATTCCTACCAGGAAAAGTAGAAAATAACAAGTGCTGGCAGGGATGTAGAACACTGCTGATTGGAATGTAAAATGATATAGGTACTGCAGAAAAGAGTCTGGAGGTTCTTCAAACAGCCAAACAGAAAATTACCATTATGACCATGTAACAATTCCACGTCTAGGTATATACACAAAAGAAGTGAAAGCAAGGACTCAAACAGTTCCTTCTAGACCAACCTTCACAAGCAGTATTATTCACAGAAGCCAAAAAGTGGGAAAAACCAAGTGTCTGGGCTGGGATGTGGCTCAGTGATAGAGCACTTGACTAGCATTGGCCCTGGGTTTGATCCCCAGCACCACACACACATACACACACACACACACACACACAAAAGTGTCCCACACATGATTAAATAATATAGTGTATATACATATACATAGTGGAATAATGTTCAGTATACAATTATTCAATGCTACAACATGGATTAACCTTGAAAAAAATATACTAAATTAAATAAGCCAAGTACAAAAAGAAAATATTGTATGATTCCATTTATATGAAATATCTAGAACAGGTAATTCAGAGAGGCAGGACATATGTTAGAGACTGTGATGGGCTGAAGTAGGGAGGATAAAGTAATTGCTTAATAATTTCAGTTTCTGTTTAGAGTAATGAAAAATATTTACAAATAGACAGTGGTAATGGTTGTAAAACTGCAATTGCCATTGATTTGTACCCTTAAAATAATTCAAATGGCAATTTTTAAATTTTGTTTTAGATATACATTAGAGTATACTTTGACATATTATACATTCATGGAGTATTAACTTATTCTAATTAGGATCCCATTCTTGTGGTTGTACATGATGTGGAGTTACACTGGCCATGTACTCATATGAGTAGGAAAGTTTTGTCCAACTCATTGTACTTACTGTCTTTCCTGTTTCCATCTCCCATCCCTTCCCTCATTCCCCTTTGTCTAATCCAATGAATTTCTGTTCTTCCCCTCTATACCTCTCTTGTTGTGGGTTAGCATCCACATATCAGGGAGAACATTTGGCCTTTGGTTTTTTCACTTAGTATGTTAGCCTCCAGTTTCATCCATTTATTGGAAATACCATAATTTCATTCTTCTTTACGGCTGATTAATATTTCATTGTGTATATGAGTGTACAGGATTTTTAAAATCCTGTCTGTTGAAGGTACCTACATTGGTTCCATAGCTTGGCTACTGTGAATTGAGATGCTATAAAACATTGATGCGACTGCATCACTGTAGTTTGCCGATTTTAACTCCTTTCATTATAAACCAAGGAGTGGGATAACTGGGTCAAATGGTGGCTCCATTCCAAGTTTTTAAGGAAATCTCCATACTGCTTTCCAAAGTGGTTGTACCAAAATGCAGTTCCCACCAGCAATGTATGATTGAACATTTTTCCCCACATCCTTGCCAACATTTGCTTGTTACTTATATTCTTGATAATTGTCCTTCTTACTGGAGTGAGATGGAACATCAGTGTAGTTTTAATTTGCATTTCTCTAATTGCTAAAGATGTTGAACATCAAATGGAAATTTTATGTTATATATATTTTGCCATGATTTTTAAAACGTAATATATCAAAACCACTGAATTGCACACTTTAAATGTGTGACTGCATAATATGTGAATTATATTTTAATAGTTGTTCAAATGTGTATATAGGATGATTTAGGTAGAAGTATCATGTAACAGCATTATAAATACTCAGCAATATGTCAAATATGAAGATGTCTAAGTAAAGATAATTCACAATAACATATTAACTTAGAGTCAGTATCAACTAAGTAACTAGTACTTACTGAAAAAGAAAATAAAAATTATGTGCTGCGGGGAGCTCAGTGGTAGAGCACTTGCCTAGCATATGTGAGGTTCTGGGTTCTATCACCAGCATGGCAAAATTAAAAGGTGGGGAGTTTAAAGTAAACATACTAAGGACACCAACTGAGGCTAGTATCGAAACAAACTGCTCAGGAGGGCCATTTTTTTTTCCTATGAATTCAAAAAGTATTATTCCACATACTCGGTGTCCTCTGCATGAAAGTGATAAGTATCTGGATCAGCATTTTAATGGGCAATGTGAGTCATCTGGAATTGATTCCTAATCAGGAAAGACTATAATGCTACATCATTCTGAGAAAGGTACAGACAGAGAAAAGAGTAGCATGCCTATATGTGACTCTAGAAAAACAGTAACAATTATTAGCTTTCTATCCTAGGTCCAGAAGTTGGGGGAGAATGAGCACCGAGCACAATACTTTCAAAGAAAGTAAGTCACATTTTTGGGGGGCGGGGGACGGGCCTGTATGGGGATTGAACTCAAGGCTACTCGACCACTGAGCCACATCCCAGCCCTATTTTGCATTTTATTTAGAGACAGAGTCTCACTAAGTTGCTTAGCACCTTGCTTTTGCTGAGGTGGCTTTGAACTTGCAATCCTCCTGCCTCAGCCTCCCAAGCTACTGGGATTAGAAGCACTCGAATAGTCACTTTTAATCTAAGAAGATTATCATTTTATATATAATAGAATATGTTCACAAAGCATTTTCTTATGTAAAACACCAATTTTAATGAATTCTGGATCATATGCCCAATTCCATACTCCTACACATATTAAAAGAATATCTGCTGAATAGACATTTAAGTAAATGAAAAAAAAATTAAAACACACAAATTTCATTATTAGCAAATAGAAATAATATTTACCTAAAATTCTTTGGAGATGCAAAAATCATTAATAACTTTTATTAATGTGGACATGGAAATTCATAAATAAGTTTTCAAATTTCATGGAAAAGAAAATCAAAGTCATGTTCCGAAAGAATACAAATTATTTAGTAACTAGTACTTACTGAAAAAGAAAGTATCTATTAGTCACTCCTATATTAAGTCATTCTAACTCTTTTACCAGTTAAAAGAAGAGAAAAATTTTTGGCTTTCTCTAATAATTCCTGTGAAGCATTTATTTATTGTTGGTGGACCCATTTATGGTATTTTCTCCTTTGGCCCCAAAATATTATCCTATTCTTTCTAATAGTTTACTACAGAAATCAGTCCTTTAAAAAAAAGATAATTAAGAAATAATCTGAGAGAAAACAGAGGAAATCTATTTGTGTAAAATAAGGGTTGAATTGTTTCCTTATCTATGAAGATATTCAAGAGGCATATATTGTTTCGGTACTTAAAACTTGGATTATAAAATGACACTATGGAAGAAATACAGACATTTGGGGTACTCTATATAATAATGATAACCTATTCCAATTATGCAAAACTTAGTAACAACAAAATTCTCAGTATTGCTTTCCTTTCCATTAAAACAAACATATACCACAGAGCCACAATTGGCTGGAGCTGGAAAGAGAAACAGCCTTATAAAACCCAAGAATTCTAGAACCAAAATAGTGTGCACAGGTAACTTTTCAAGGGCATTAACTGTTTATGAAGAGTATGACCCCTAGTGGTTATAAACTATGCTACATACCCCCAAAAGATTTTGTGTGTGTGTTATTAAATAGCCAATTTTGAGCAATTATGGAAGAAAAAAGAAGAAATCAGTGTTTTTCTTGGATCTCAATTTCTATCATTGTAAGAGAAATGTCTGACATTAAAATACTAAAGCCACCTCAGATTATACTTTAACATGTATTATTCCCATTTCTTCTTCTTCATAAATGATACAGAAAATCACTTCATCTAAACTCCTTGTTTCACAGGTAATATGTGAAATATCTCATGGGTTGAGATCCTAGCTGGACGTGGTGATGCACACCTGAAATCCCAGTGACTGGGCAGGAGGATCATGACTTCAAAGCCAGCTTCAGCAATGGTGAGGCACTAAGCAACTCAGTGAGACCCTGTCTCTAATGAAAATACAAAATAGGGCTGGGGATATGGCTCAGTGGTCAAGTGCCCCTGAGTTCAATCCCTGGTGTCCCCTGGTCCCCCCTACTCCCCCAGGTTAGCTTAAAGATTTGGACAGCACCAACAGACAGTACACATATAAAATGAGGTAGCTGATAACTTCTTTAACTATGAGGTTAAAAAAAAAATCAACCAAGATATCAGAGTGTGTAACATAATTCCAAGATCAATTCTTTTATTTGAGAAACAGTCATATTTTTTGAATGCCTGGCCTATGAATATGAGCACATCTCTACAACTATTTCATTCATGGGTTGGGTCCTGAAAAATGGAGTACCTGGAAAATGGGGGAGAAGGGAATTCCAGGATGGAGTTTGGAGCACTGCACTTAGTAGTCCATTACACAGCAGCGGAGGATAAACGCTTCCACCATGCTGACTCTCCAGATCAGCTGTTCTACCTATCCCCCCTCCCCCCGCCACACACACTACTGCTAGTTAAAATTCTCTCCACGCTTCCCAGAGCAGACTCATGGTGGGCATCTTCCGCCCTTGGCCCTCTTCTCACTCCATGTGCTTTCCAGGCTTCACTTACTTTAGGAAGATGATACTTCCCAGTCTAGAAATCCAGGCCATGTGCTCCTTACTTGTATATCCAAAAGCCTACCAAATACTTAGACTTTAATGTCCCACTAGTATTTTACACTCCCTGTATAAAAGGTTGAAACCACCTTGATCTCCAAACCCGCTCTTCTTATACTCTCCCTTCCTGAAAGGCCCATCATCTAAAAACTTGGAGGGCATCATTTATCTACTATTTACAAGCCCAAGCTGAATTAATAATCATTACCTGCTCACTTTCTACTGACTACATTTAGTTCAAGTCAACATCATTACTAACTAGCTGCCTAGCCCATCTCCCAGCCTTGGTTTTTCCAAGTACTAGAACCCTGCTCCCCAAATCCCAAATCTATTTCAGAATAATCCTTCTAAAACTCAAATCAGATCGACTCAGTTACTCTCCTCCTTAAGACTCTTCTATGGCTCACCACCTCTTTATGGAGACAATTCAAACTTCTTAACAAGGTTTCCTAGTCAATAAGATTCTGCAGGACAGAACTGCACTTACATGTTCACTCTCAACTCCCAACACCCCACATTTCTCTTTGCCCCAATATATACACCAACTTCCTTTTCCATCCATTCTGACCTATTTGTAAGTCGCTAAATTTGCCATGTTACATTCTGTGACTAGATATGAACTAATATGCCCACTGTCTGGGACCTACTTACTCTCTTATCCTTATTCCTTTATTTAGATAATTACAATAATGGAGAGACGTCATTGTACCTCAGCTGAGACAAAATTTCAATAGACTGCATAGCTGGGTACAGTGGCACATGCCCTGTAATCAGAAGGCTGAGGCAGGAGGATGGCTTGGGCCCAGGAGTTCAAGGCCAACCTGGGCAGTACTGTGAGATTTCATTTTAAAAAACAGCAAAAAAAAAAAAAAAATGGACTTAATTCCTTAGGAAGACCTCCAAAACTTGGCTAGGTGCTCCTCTGCTCCCTTTCTTCACCTATGTGATGGCCATTAAATCACAGGATGGTGGTGCCCATTCATTCGTTTCTCTTCCCAGACTCACCTAACCAGCCCTCACAATTAAGGAAGCTGATTACTTGTAAAACACAAGAAAATCCTAAACCAGAACCTGAATATCAAAGGGTAAAATGTGAGTCAAGAAGATCAAAAAGGAAAACTAATTGTAATTGTGCCACATAATTTGCATTTATTATTTGATTTCATCCTCATGCCAACCCCATAAAAGTAGCTATTCCCATTTCTTCTTTCATTCAATAAATATCTGAATGCCTATCACATGCTAATCACTGCCTATCACTGCTTCAGATGTGAGGAATCTAAGCTAAAAGCATAGAGGTGACCGAGGCCCTGCTCTCGGGCAGCTTGGAGTGCAAGTGAGGACACTGAACCTGAGCGGCTGTAGGCTCCCGTCTCAGGTCACACAGCTGTTAAGTGAAGCATCAGAATTTCAACCTGAGCTGCATGGTTTTAAAGCAAAGCTCTTGCTCTCCTCGTTTAATTCCAATGCTAAAAGACAGGTCTTCCCTAGAGGGGTTTATCAGGCTGGGTACCCAGAATACATGCTCTACAAGGCATATAAACTGGCTTATGTTCAGGTCCCAGAGTGACCAAAACAGACAGAAAGTTCCCCAAGAAAAGAGAGACTTGCATAATCCCAAAGACGGGGAGTCATGAGACAGATTCTGTAGAGCAGGCAGCAGGATCTGAGGTGGTCTTGAAGTAGCAGAGAAGATGAAGTATTGGGTTAAGACACACAGCCAATGACAAGGGGGATGAAGGAATGGATGGCTGGGGACGTATCTGAGGAAAGTCAATAGTTCTATTTGACTAAAGAAGAAAATATGGTTCCAGGAGTTGTGAAACATCACCACTAGTCCTTTTTCTCACCACCACCACAATCCCATTCCCAGCCCCAGATTCACATCAAAAATCTACACAATGTTAGTTAATATAGAAACTATATATGAAATGGACTGAAAGAAGAGAGCATGGTATGAGAGTGACCTATAAAAAATGTTCTGAAGGTATCCCAGGAAGTGACCAAAATAAAAGGGGGAAAAAATAAAAATGTGCTGGGGCTGTAGCTCAGTGGTAGAGTGCTTTCCTGGCACATGCGAGGACCTGGGTTTGATCCTCAGCACCACATAAAGATAAATAAGTAAAATAAAGGCATTGTGTCCATCTACAAATAAAAAAATATATATATTTTTTAAAAAAGGTAATAGAAGCATTGACCGAAGCAGTACAGCACTAAAACAAATCACAAAAAGTGCTTTGGTAGGTATTCAATATTTCTGTTTTGAAGAAGCAAATGCATAATGGTGGGATATTGTTATATTGTATGCATGTGTGAATATGTAACAACAAATCCCATCATTATACATAACTATAATGCAACAATAAAATGTGGATAAAGAAAAAAAAGAAGCTATATAAGCTTCATTCAAAACAGAAATTGCAGAACATAAAAGATCAAAAATTTTAAAATTTGGTTGGCTCTCCAATTCATAAAATCAGCCTTCAGCTAAAAGGTCTTAAAAATGGAGGTCGAATATATTCTAAATGGTTGGGACCAAGAGTGCTTCAGATTTCAGAATACATGCAAATACATAATGAAATATCCTGGGGATGAAGCCAAATTTATACATGAAATTTATTTTTCATACATATCTTATACACATAGCCTGAGTGTTATTTTATATAATTTTATAATGTGTCTGTCATGTGAGGTAAGATGTGGAATTTTCCACTTGGGGCATAATGTCAATGGTCAAAAGTTTCAAATTTTGGATTCTGGATTAGGGATGTTCAATCTGTATTCCTTTTTTTTTTTTTTCCTGGAAGTTGCAAACATGATTTTTCTAAAATATGTTCTGTGCATAACTATTTTTTTTTTTATTTTTGGTACCAGGAATTGAATTCAGGGACACTCGGCCACTAAGCCACATCCCCAGCCCTATTTTGTATTTTATTTAGAGACAGGGACTCACTGAGTTGCTTAGCATCTCACTGTTGCTGAGGCTGGCTTTGAACTCAAGATCCTCCTACCTCAGCCTCCTAACCCGCTGGGATTACAGGCATGTGCCACCGAGTCCAGCTCTGTGCCTAATTATTCATTGTAAAAAATAATACTCGAAGAGCAAACTTGCACAAGAACAACAAAACAACTTGAGGTTACACAAAATGGGAGAACAAGATCTTCGCATCAGGCTCACGAGAAAAATCACAGACATGAAGCTGCACTTACTTTTTTAAACATGACTAGTGAAATGACTGCTGATGCTGTGAAAAGAGCCGCTATGATTATCATCATGATTCCAACAGGAATGTTTTGGTTGAGACCAGTAAGGGATGAAATCCAACCACTACAAAATAATCAAAAGCAAAGTGTAGTTAAGCAGATAAGTTAATGCAGACTTCTTAAAAATAATACCTAACCGACATTCAGCACTTAAGAGGCAGGCAGTGTTCAATTTCTTTATATGTATTAGCTCATTTAATTCTAACTCGATCATAATCTCATAAGAGGGGTGCTATTTTTACTATTTTACAGATGAGAAACTGGGTCACAGAGGTACTCAGTGCCCAAGTTCTCACAGCTAATAAAGCATAATCTTAATTCAAAAGCAGATGAAACCACTGAGCCCCAAGTGTTTACCACCACATTATTGCACTGTTTAAGCTTGTGAGTTCATGGCCATATTTTTAAATGCTCATTTTAAATTCTGTGGAATTATGGGAGGAAATATTTGCAAACCTCACATTTAACACAGGATTAGTTTCTAGAATATAAAAAGAACTTTTATGGTTCAACAATACAAAAAAATCATCTAGAAAATAGGCAAAACACATGGTGAGACAATTCACTCACTAGGAGGACAGAAAGATGGCAAAGAAACACATGAAAAGTTGTTCAATTTCTTTAGTCATTAGAGTAATGCAAATTCAAACCACAATGAGATATCACTACACATCCATCAGAATGGCTGATGTAACAGATAGTGGCAACACTAAATGAGGTGGAGGCTGAATCACACATAATTGTTGGTGAGATTATAAAATGGTACAGCCATTCTGGAAGACAGTTTATCATTTTCTTTAAAAACAAAAACAAATGAAAAAAACACATGCAACTTCTCTATGGCCCAACTAATTATTGTGTCATCCCAGAGAAATGAAAACTTATATTCACACAAAAACCTGCTCATGAATGCTCACAGTGACTTTATTCATAATAGCTTCAAACTGGAAACAATCCAGATGTTCTTCAATTGGGGAATAGTTAAACAAATTGTGGTACATCTATACCATGGAATACTACTCAAGAATAAAAAAAAAAAGAACCTACTGATACACAGAACAACTTGGATGACTCTCCACAGGATTATGCAGAGTAAAAAAGCCAGCAGTTGCATGCTGTATAATTCCAATTAAGTAATCCTCATAAAATGATACAATGATCAGAATGACAAACAGATTAGTGGTTGTTTGGGGTTAAGGAAGCAGTGGGAGCAGGAGAGCTATGCGTGTGGCTATCAAAAAGTATTCATACACAATTTATTTAAAGAAGATAGAATGTGCTGTTTTATAAAATGGGAACATAACCTTCAAAGGGAATGGTTTGTACAAATGCTACATCTCTTGGGACATGTTAAAACTGTGTTCCTTGTTTTTTTCTTTATCTTATTTGTTTGCTTTGGCTGATCTGACTTTTCTGTGTAAACTATATTAGGATACAAAAATTATATACAAATATTAGATTAACAACTTAAAACTAATAAAGTAAATAAACTTACCAATTGCCCCAATTATGAAATCCTGCAGCCTGGAGCACATGTACAGCAAACTGACAAATATAGACGAAGAAGAATACAAAGAATCTGAAAGAACTGTCACTCCTTTGAAAAACAAAAGAGGGGGAAGGAGAGAAGAAAGAAGAAATGTCATTTTTCTCATTAATTTTATATTCACATGCAGATTGTCATTCAAACCTTTAAAAAAGTGGCAATAATCTTAGGCTTAAAATTAAAATAGTAATATTATAATAATTTATTTGAACCTTTCATGTAAATATTCAATATCATTCCAATCTTACTTTGTTCTTTCAGTTTCTAACTGCACCAAAATCCATCTTGACAACTCAGCTTTCATTTTTAAGGCAAACTTCACAAGAATTATAATACACAATGAAGTATAAATATTTAAAATCTTCAATTTAATAATATTTAAACTTATTTAATATATGCATATTAAAACATGTACATGCCTGGACTTTCCCCTATCAATACTGTGAGCATATCCCAAGTTTTCTGGATAATCCCTCCCTTTTTCTCCCCCTTACTTTACCAGCAGCTTTCTGTCATCATATTTTGCCTATTTCAGAACTCTCTGCACATGAGATCATATAGTATAACACTCCAGATTCATCCATGCTGTGGCATGTATCAGAAAGTCATTCCTTTTCATTGCTTAATAATGTATAAATATGCCACAGTTTATTCATTCACTATCGATGGACATTTAGGTTGTTTGCAGATTTTTACTATTGCAAATAAAGTTATTATGAACATTACTATATAAGAATTCATATGAACATACATTTCTTTTTCTCCTGGGTAATTACTTACAGGTGGAAAGGTAGAGACACAGAAGTATTCATTAAATTTCTAAGAAGAAATTGCAATCTGTTTTATCAAGGGGTTGTTCCATTTTACATTTCCGCTGGCAGGGTATGAGTGTTCCAGCTCCACATCTTACTAATACTGGGTAATGTCAGTCTTTTTAATGCTAGCCATTCCAATGTATGTATAGTAGTATCTTATTTGGTTTTGATTTTTCTAGTGAGTAATTCTGTTAAGCATCTTTGCCTGTCATCTGTGGATCTTCTTTGGTGAACTATTTATTAAAATCTTTTTCTGATGTTTTAACTAAATTATTTTCCCCCTTATTCTTGCATTTTGAGAGTTTTTATAATACAAATTCTATATACACAAGTTCTTTATTATATATATGCTTGGCAAATATTTTCTCCCAGCCATGGCTTTTCAATTTGATGTATGTATGTATGACAATTATCTGTGTTTTTAAAGGGAAGAGCATCTTAAAGAGCAGCTTTTGATAAGTTTTGCCTTTTCTGAATTCCACTTTACTTATTCATTACTTTATGGATCTTGATTTTCTTATTGTATCTAAAAAAATCTGTGCAAAAGCCAAGGAAATAATTCTGTTCTCTTCTAGAAGTTTAACTTTTTCAGCTTTAGATTGTAGTCTATACTTTTTTGAATTACTTTTTTTTGCACAAGGTGTTAATTGAAACTCTTTGTTTAATTTAACTTGGTACCAGAAATTGAACCCAGGGTTGCTTAACCACTAAGCCACATCCTCAGCCCTTTTTATAAAATTTATTATGAGACAGAGTCTCACTAAGTTGGTTAGGGCCTTGCTAAGTAGCTGCAGCTGGTTTTGAACTTCGCTCCTCCTGCCTCAGCCTCCAGAGCCTCTGGGATACAGGCAGATACCACTGCGCCCAGCCAGCATCATTTCTTAATGATGATTTTTCTGTAACTGCATTGTTTTTTTATCTTTCTCATTGGTCTATGGTGGATTTATATTCATTTCTGGATGCTCTATTCTGTGCCATTTTTCTCTATCTTTATGTCAATATTACACTATTTTGATTACTGAAACAATCTAAGTTTCAAAGTCTTCAAATTAGGTAGTGTTAGTTTATTGGCTTCATGATTCCTTTTCAGAGTTGTTCTATCTATTTTAAGGCTTTTACATGTTTTACATTTACCTTCTAGAATCACCATGTCTTATTTCCTGAAAAGAGCCTGCTGGAATCTGTTTATATTTTCTACATAGAGATAATCATGGGTATATGAAAAATATAGTTCTTTCTTTCTAATTTGCATACCTTTTGTTTTCTTGCCTGATTATACTGGCCAGAGCTTGCAACACAATATTGAATAGAAGTGGTAATAATAAATGTCTGTTATGGTTTGGATATGTGATGTCCCCCAAAAGCTCATGGGTGAGACAATGCAAGAACAGTCGCATAAAAACATGAGTGGATTAGGAGAGTCTTAACCTGATCAAAGCACTAATCTCCTGATGGATTAACTGGGTGGTAACAGTAGGCAGGTAAGGTGTGGCTGGAGGAGGGAGATCACTGGGGGTGTTCCATTGGTGCTCATGTTTGATCCCTGGTGAGCAGAATTCTCTCTGCTTCCTATTGCCATACCTTACCACCATGATTTTCTGCCTCACCTCAGGCCCAGAGCTATGGACTGAGGCCCCTTAAACTGTGAGCCAAATCAACTTTTCCTCCTCTATGTTGTCCTTGTCAGGTCTTTTGGTCACAATTCTGACTAAAATTGTCATTTCTGATCCAAGGCAGTTTTTAATAGATGCCTTTTATCAGGTTGAGAAAATCCCCTTCTATTCCAAGTTGGCTCAAGAAAGGATGTTGGATTTTGCCATATGCTTTTTGGGCATCAATTAAGATAAACATATGGTTTTAAAACCATGCAATATGGTGAATTGTGGCTAATTAATTTTCTAATATTAAACCAACCTAAAATTCTTGAAAGAAGCTCCATCCACTTGATCATGACATAGTATATTTTTAATATACTGTGGAGTTAGGTATTAAAATTCAGTTCAGCAACACTTTAAATTCTCCTAAATTTACCCCATTTTCTGTTCATCACAGTGATTATTCGCGGCCCTCAACGCTTCACTTAATTTCAGCATTAACTGTTAATCAAAGAGGAAAACAGAAGTCACTGGAATAAATCCCTGCCCTTTCTTACTTCATAGATAAGGTCCTGCCTGCTTCTCTGTGGAGGGGCAGCGTCTGTCCTCTCAAAGCTAACACTAGCAGAAGAAACCTTTAGCCTGTCCTTCAGGTCATCTGGAGTGCTTCAGGTCATCTGGAGTGCTCCACTTCACCAGTTTCTTATTGTCTGCCCTGATGAGTCTTCACCTCTTTGGTTAGATTCTTCCCTTCAGTGCATACAAAGTTTTTTCATCTTCAAATAGCCCTCCTTTAACCCTGTCTTCCCCCAAAACTGCCACCTCTATCTTCCTCCTTCCCTTCAGTGACAAAAATCTTGAAGGAGCAGTCTACCAATGATTTCCTCAACCTCCCTCTTCTTACTGGTTTTCTTAATTCCCTGTAGCCTGGCTTCTCCACACAGATACCACCAGAAGCACTTCAGAGTCATGAGAAACCCATGAATTTCCAAATCAAATTTCTCAGTCTCTACTTGGTTATGGCTTTCAACACTGAAAGTCCTCACTCTTAGCCTCTGGCTTCAGTAATGTTACTCACTTCTATTTCTGTCATTTCTCTGATCTAGACTGTCTCAGTTTTCTTATTTCTGTACCCATTTCCTCTATGTCCAACTGTTTTTACAGAAAAGCACCAGAAGTAATTCTTGCATCTTCTAATGTTTGGGAATCATCTACCACAGGATAAAGTCCAAGTAATAAGACACTATATACTATATACCTCTTCATAAAACATACCTACAATCCCTGTTCTAGCTCCTCTTACCAGAAGAACACATGTCTTGCTATCTCAGTATCTTTATTCTCTCTTCCACCTGGCAAACATAATTCACTTAGGTCCCGCCCACACCCAAAGACAGGACAGTCAAGTTTCGCTCCCTAAAGGGAATAAAGCCCAAATTTAGCATTTGAAATTCTCTGTTCCTTCTCCCCAACCTATTTATTAATCATTTATTTCCATAACATGAATTCATAGATATATATTTTATTCTTTAGATTAAAATCAAAAACTATCATTTATTTTGTTGTTCAAATTGTTCCAGCTTAAGCCTTTTAAAATCTGTTTAGTATTTGATGATCGGTACTCATCTTGCATTTTCCCTGTTCCTGCTCCACAATGAGCCATTATTTGAAAGAACAAAAGAGCAATTTTAATGGTTTGATAATAACGTTTCCTACATTAGTCATTTAAATCAAATGGTAATTGATAATTCTATCAGTAATATGTTAAGCAAAGTTAATATTAATTAATGACATGTTCTTCAAGAAAATTGCCAATGAAAACAATAAACAGCAAAACCCACAATATAAAACGCTATTTTTATTAGTACCAAATAGAAACTCCATAGGTGCCTCATCTCTCTGGGAAACAAAATATTACTAACTTAATAATTGATTTTTTTATTTATTTAGTTTACTGTTTTGAGGAAGTCACTTCTGAAACATTCCTATTTCCCTAATCTTTATCAGTGTATAAAAATATAACTTAATATTTTCTTATTTCTTGTTAAATATTTTACTTTTATTATTTGTGTATCAAGAAACCAGAATAGCAAAATTACATAATACATATACTGAAAAGGCTCTTGATTAATTTCTAAAGGCTTCACAATTATTTCAGTTACCCAAGAGCCATATTTTACTTCCACATCTACAGATATATTCCAGAAGTTGAAACTGCTTCACTATAACTTTTAGTTAAGAAATCTTTTTTTAAAAAAATTTTTTAGTTCCCAATGGTTCTTTATTTTGTTTATTTATATGAGGTGTTGAGAATTGAATCCAGTGCCTCATACATGGTAGACAAGTGCTATACCACTGAGCTACAACAGCAGCCCAAAAAATCTTTTGAAGGATATCAAGTATGTTTTAAAAAATTAAGAAGTCCTACTAAAAGAATATTTCTAAAATATCGCTTCCAAATACAGATGGCTTCCCTTCCTCTTTGGTATGTACAGTGAGTATACAAAATTATATAGTTAGTATGTGAAACTGATAAATTGGAACCCTCAAAATCTTTGAACCCCATTTTGTCTACTTCTTTTGTTCAAGAAGGCTACATAAGCAGCTTACTTCACAACAGTTAAACTTGTGGAACCAACCTAGATGTCCTTCAATAGGTGAATGGATAAAGAAACTGTGGTATAAATACACAGTGGACTATTATTCAGCAATAAAAGAGAACAAAATCATGGCATTTGCAGTAAATGGATGGAGTTGGAGAATATCATGATAAGCGAAGTAAACCAATCCCCAAAAAACAAAAGGCAAATGTTCTCTCTGATAAGTGGATGCTGATCCATAATGGTGGGGGACGGGGGGACGGGAGCGGGGGCACAGGAAGAATGGAGGAACTTTGGGCAAAGGGAACGTAGGGGAAGGGAGGGGAAAGAAAAAGGGGCAGGAAAGATGGACATCATTACCTTAGGTACATGTATTACTGAACATGTGATGTGACTCTACATTGTGTACAACCAGAGGAATGAAAAAATTGTGCTCCATTAGTGTACAATGAATCAAAATGTATTCTGCTGTCATGTATAGCTAATTACAACAAATTTAAAAAAAAAAAAAGAAAAAAGAATAAATAAAATTGTAGAACACTCAAAAAAGAAATAGAAGAAGACAATAGAGGTGAAAAGACCTCCCACATGCATGAGTTGGCAGAATTAATATAGTTAAAATGGCCATATTACCAAAAGCAATCCAAAGATTCAATGCAATCCCTGTCAAATTACCAAGAACATTCTTCACAGAATTAGAAAAAAAAAAAAACTGTCCTTAAGTTAATATAGAAGATTAAAAGACTCAGAATAGCCAAAAAATGAAAAGAAGAAGAAGCCTATATGAGTTTCTTCTTTTTAGTTCTGTGATACTGGAGATCAAACCCAGGGCCTCCACTAAACTATACCCCCACCCATAAATAACTTTTTTAACAGACCGTGTTTATGTTATTTGTCTAACAAACATCTTTCCTGAACAAGGAAACAGTAAAATTCATTCCATTGTACAGTGACCATGCTAATATGAATACTATCCCCAGCACTGCAAAAAAAAAAAAAAACAAACTTCAAAGTTCTCTAAAATACAAAACTGTGTTCCAGCACTTACTTAACTACATGGACTCATTTTCAAGAAGAACAAAATCTTCCTCTGATATGTCCAAATTATTGCAAATGCAAAATCAGAAAAACTTTGAAAAGGTTGCCTCATTTTCTAACTAGACAAGCAATCATTGAAAATATAACTCTTTATAAATCAAAATGATACCTAAAAGTGAATCTGACTCTTGTGAAAAAAAATTCTGCAATGTGGGATTGCAATTCCCCAACAAATCTAAAACTTATTAAGGAGTGACATTCAAAAACCTGAGTTAGTCACACTGCTAAAAAGCATATTAACTATAATTCCCAATATACTGAACTCTGTATAATGTAGGAAACTCTGTAAAGTGTAGATTAACAAGCTAAAGCAATGCAATCATCATAGGAGCATAATGTTCATTCAAGATACATAAGGGAAAGGTAAGTCTAGGTGAGAAACTCTGAAGCAGAGTCTGTAGACACCCAGGAGGTCTGTATCTGAACCAGGATCAGAAAGGGACCAGAAGAAAAATCATAATTAGGGATAGAAGGACTTCTACTGGCCTTCATCACCAAAAGCAATGGGTCTTACATACAGGAAGAGATTAGGAAGCCAACTGTTTAAATAGTATAGCTTGTACTTAGTATTTTGTTGTTGTTGTTGTTGCTGCTGCTGCTGCACCCTAGGGATCCAACCCAGGGCCTTGCACATGCTAGGGAAGTGCTCTACCACTGAGCTATACCCTCAGACTCCTTTAACCATTTCAAATCACAGAGGGAAGAAAGTAAAGACACAGAACAACAATATAAATTGATTAAAGCTAAGTGCTTTAAATTGTAATCTGCCTCAGTATACAATGAAGTATTTGTGGTACCATGAATACTCATTCTTAATAAATGCACCTAAGTAATATATTTCCTGGTCTGAATGAATTAATGAACGAATAAAACTTCCTATTACTTACATCCTGGCTTTTTCAGGTCAAAGCCTATTAGAAAATTGAATTTTAAATAAACCAGTGTTTTTTGGTTTAATGTGTTCTGCCACGTTGTAGCATAGGCTTACAGAAAATTTCTTCCTTAAATTATCATAATAAATTTCAGAAAATAGATTTATATGTTCTTGTAAAGTTTATTTCACAAACCAAAACAATATCAGAGACAGTAATTATAACTACAGTTTGGGGGAGCCAGGAGAGACAAAGTATTTCATGATTTTAAAAGAACATACTTCATACATTAACTTACAGTTAACTAAAATACTATGGCCTGTGCTTTGGGCAACTCAACATAGTGGTTAAGAGAATCCAGTTTCAGCGAGTGATAGTGGGTTTGAATCCAATGCACTTAAAACTCTAACTTCAGGCAAAATGCCCAAAGTGTTTCCATTTACAAAATGGGATGACAGTAGAACCTAATTTTGTTCCAATAAAATAATACATGTAAATATGCATACATATCACATAGGAAACAACTAATAATTGTTCCTTGTTAGTACCACTAAATACACTACTATGATCCTGCACCAAAATAAACTGTTTTGCTCCCAGATGTGAGATTAAGCTGCTGAAAAGAAAGATCTTGAAACTTTCTGGAACATGGACAACTTAATGACTACTACTAGTACCAAACAAAATACGAAGTCTTTAATGAGACAAAGGCATTAGAATAAAAAGAAATCTAGGAGGTACAGCTGCTTTACTTGTCTTAGTCACTTGGAATCTTGGAATCCACGATTGTTTAAATCAGCCCTACTTTCCCTCTAATAACTGCTGAAATCAGTTCATTCTATAGAATAGTACTTGAAAAGGTAGTACCATGAACCCCAAAAATCATGTAAAACAATCTGCAAAATGTGTGTGTTTTTAAGGAAGAGGGTTCAAAGATTTAAGATTTTATAATAGAGTCTATGGCTTTTAAACTATTAAGAACCACTCACTACCTGAGCCCAGATAAAAACAGGAGGATAGAAAGGATCCTGAACTCTATCTTCTTCCCATCTGTGTTCTGCCAAAAGCAGGGAGGCATGATAAAACTTTCAACCCACACCTGGGCTCAAGCTCCAGATCCTCTATACTTGATATTTTACAAAAATAGCTAACCTGTTTTGAGCCTTATGTGCCAGGGACCTCAATAAACACAAGCATTGTCCCTTCAGTCCTTACAATACCCCCATGAGGTAGGAACTCGTACCAATTCCATTTGACTCCTTTTAGAGAGATGAAATAATCAAAAAACACAGCTGCTAACAAAAACAGTATAGATGACTTATCTGCCTGTCTATAGCTAATGTCCTTAACCATCTGATAAAATTACCTCTAAGACACTATTTTAATTCATTTCATCTTCTACAAGATTAGAATTATCAATCAATAGAACATCACTGTCAAAAAAAATTAACCCCATTTGCTTAATGTAGTATTTCATATATAAAGGGATATGACAAAATTTCTTTTCATATGCAATGATTTATATTGTTGAAAATTCTCTTTTAGAGTCATGGAAGACAAAATAGACAAAACAATATTTGCAGTTAATGGGGGGAAAAAAAAGACTAACTGGCCATGATGGCACATACCTGTAGTTTTAGAAATTCAGAAGACTGAGGCAGGAGAATCACATGTTGGTGACCAGCCTCAGTAACTCAGTGAAACCCTGTTTTAAAAAATAAAAAGGGCTGGGGCTGGGATTGTGGCTCAGTGGTAGAGCACTTGCCTGGCATATGTAAGGAACTGGGTTCGATCCTCAGCACTGCATATAAATAAATAAATTAAATTAAAGGTCCATTGATAACTGAGCAAAATATTTTTTAAAAATTTTTTTTTAAAAAAACATAAAGGGCTGAGAATGTAGCTTGGTGTCAGAGCACACTCCTCCCATCCCCAGCCCCTGCACACTGGGTTTCAATTCCCAGTATCATTAAATAAATACATAAAAACTAAAATAAAGACTGAAATATCACTAAACTACTACTTGATATAGGCAAAGATTTTCTTGATACAACTAAAATCTCATGATTTCATTACCAGTCAATGTAGAAAGCATAAATAGCTACAATAAGCCAGTACCCAACCATTTTAATTAACCTTGAACAACAAAACTAATAATTTAAAGGAAAACAGAAGTCAACATTGGTGAGCTCCTGTATCAAAATGAAACTATTTTCAGGATATTACATAGGCTATGCTCTTATAAAACAGAAAACTCAAAACATTTTTCCACAAATATGCCATTTATTTCAACAAAGAACACTAAACAGAGTTTGGGTTTTGAACCATCTAGAATATTAAATCTGGAAGCTATTCAACGCGTCTTTTTTTTTCTTATGTCACAAAAGACAGTTTACTATCAATCCTCTTACTTTATCATCCTATCATACTTTCACTACAAGTTCCCTATTTAATCATCTATGTTGCAATATCCCTAAACTCTTCCTGTAAGTGTGAACATATCCTCAAATTCTAAATAAACTATTTTAAACTTACTGTGGGTCAAGTTAGTAAATATGTATTACCTCTTAAAGTAAAATGTCCTAGAGAAAAACAATATATATGCCTCATGAAATATTGCCCCAAACAAGTAACTTTCATTGAATAAACTAAAACTTGAACTTAAAATCTAGAATTGACTCATCAAAAAAAGTTTTTAAACTAATCTTATGTGCCCAACATTATTTTTTTAAATACTTACTGAACATCTCAAATATTGTAACAGTACTACTAACATCTCCTTCTGCCTCTTAGCTAGTCTTTAAGAGGAAAATATCTGACAGTACTGATTTACTCTGAAGTATAAATGATGCCAGACAGGGCAGTAAAGTGTCTTCACAAACAGGTTTGCATTTAAAAAGAATAGTGCACAGAAGAAGATTATTTTTTTTTAATTATAGATAAAGGTGGGAGACAGGGAGGGAGGAGGGAAGTGTTGGGGAGTGATACTGGCCAAATTATATTGTTCTACTGTGTGTATGTGTGAATATATAACAACTCACATGATTGTGTACTACTCTAATGCACCAATAAAAAATGTGGGGAAAAAAGAGATAAGAAAATTAAAGATGGAAAAAAGAAAAACCAAAATGCTTTTAAAACTTCTTTAAGTTAAAAAAAAAAAAAAAAAACAGGGGCAGGGTCACTGATAAGAGTGAAACACCACATTCCAGAGACATGTCTCTAAAGCTGAGGCAGAACCAGAATGAGAACTTCCTTCTCTCCTCAACCCTCTCCACCTCCACCAGGGTGAAAAGTTAGAAAGTAACAAGCAGCAGCAGGTACTCCTAGAGGGAGAAAGAAAATGTAAAATAAGACCCATAGGCACAAAGGGGAGACCAAGTTAGTGGAGCAGATATTTAAAGAAAAAAAAAGGCTCTGGAAAACCAAGCCTCACCTTAAACATGAATAACACCAAAGGACTCTGAAGTCTGTGGTGTACTGGGGGCAACCATGGCAACCAAGCACCCAAACTCAGATCAATTCCTGACTGTACTGCTTGAAACCTATTCAGCCACCCACACACATTACTACAAGCCTAGCCCAAGGGAAAAGGCACAGCCATTTCTAAGCACGACTCTTATTTATCTCAGTCTATTGTTTTCAATAGATGTCCAGCTTTTCAATAAGAAATCACCAGGCATAAAAAGAAACAAGGGAAAAAAATATCTTCGAGAGACAAAACAATCAAGAAAAAAAGACACATAAAAGTTGTTGAAATGGCACTAATAAAGGCCAATGTAAAATTCATTTTTCTTTGTAAGTAAAAGCAGCAGCAATGTACTGTGTATTTTGGAATATACAAAAATACAGAACAAAACTGTACCAAGGCTTTAGGGAATAAGCCAAATTATCTTGTTGGGAGGTAGCTGACAATCTACATGAAAGAGAATACTATATGAATATAGACCATGATTAAAGATGTATGTTCTAAACATGAGGGGATCATTAAAAAAAGGAGATTTGAACAGGAATATATAATGAAGAAATACAGAAGAACACAGAATCATTAACAACTTATTGATCCAAAGGAAAGCAAAAGGATGAAAGAGTAGTTGTTTCTTTCAAATATAAAACAGTTAATAAAACTGCAGATTTTAATCCAATCTGATTGTTAACTATACTAAATGAAATGACATAAACACACTGCAGATAAGTCAAAATGCACTTAATATCCTAACCTACAAAACTGCATGGCTTAGCAACACAATACACTGTATTGGTTATTTACACTCATGGCTGGCTAGGAGCTGTGGCCCTTTGAGCTGCCCAGTACCACAAAATAATATTGCATCACATTTCACTACTTCAGAAAAGACCAAAATTCAAAATACACTTTCTCCTAAATGCATACGGGGCTGTCAGTAATCAAATCAGATTGCCAACTTGGAGGCAAAAGACCCAAGTATGCCAACCCAAAGGAGTTACTTTCTAATAGATACCTAGATGAGTTAAAAGCAGAAGGACAGAAAAATAGTTAAAGTATGCAAAGATGAATCAAAAGAAAGCTGGAATTGCTGTAGCAATATCAGATAAAATAGATTCCAGAAAAACGCATTATCACCAAGAATAAAGAGGTACATTACATAACCAACAGTGGAATACCCATTCTTTCATGTGTACGCAGAAGATTTAGTTTCAGAGTTTTAAAATTCCTAAGCCTGCTGTCTACATGGCTTCTTATATCTGCTTCTGCACTCAATCTGTTATATTATTATTTTGGTTGAGAATAAAGAAAGCATCTTCCCAAATAAAAATAATTAGAAAAGGGGAGTGGTAAGCTCCCTGAAGGAAAGACCCCAAGGGTCCTTAGATCACACTTAGAAAAAGTATTATGAAATAACCTGCATACAAAGTTAACAGATCACTTTTCTTCTCTGCATTGCCAACATTGCACAAAACTTTGTAGTAAACACTAACTTCTTTGGTTAAATAACTGTTTGAGAAATAAACATCACTAGTAAATTGTCTAAAGCTAAACTTTAGAAGAAACACCTGAATCCACTGGAAAAAAAATGTAAATGTAATAAAGTTAGAAGGAACACAGAGCTCTCAATTTCTAATTTGAAGGAATGGGTTAAAACTCAGCTCCTGATGATCTCCTCAAAAGACTGTAAAGATCTGGGTATGGTGGCACATGCCTATAATCCCAGGAACTCTGGAGGCTGAGGCAGGAGAATCTCAAGTTCAAAGCCAGCTCAGCAATTTAGTGAGGCCCAAAGCAACTGAGGCCCTAAGCAACTTACAGAGACTCTGTCTCAAAATAAAAATAAAATAAAAGGGCTGGGGATGTGGCTCAGTGGTAAAGCACACTAAAAAAAAAAAAAAAAAAAGTTGTTTTTTAAACAAACAAGAAACCAAACAACCATAAGGACAAAAGGGAAGAGGACAGCAACAGAATTTTGTAAACTGCAAAGGAGCTGAATTTATAGTTGATTCAACAACAAAAACTAAAACCCAAGTCAGCAATGGAGAAAATGAAGAACTAAAATTCCCTAACCTTAGAAACTCCTTAAACCTTAGAACAGCTCAAAAAGCTAGATAGACACACCAACTATTTTGTAAGGCAAAGGCAGGCATAGGTAAAAACAAGAAGATGAGCTGAAAGACTGTAAGAAGCAGTCTGACCCCCAGATCCTTCCCTCTGCCCTCTTATAAGATTGGTTCAGTTTATTCAGAAAGTACACAACCAAAGGGATTCTTAAAAACAGGGCATCAGAACAAGCCATGCACAAGCACACTGAAAAACAGAGAAATTAAGTGAACATTCATACTATGAATATTTAGATGATTCCCAGTCTTCTGCCCTGATGCTAACCTCCAAGAAAACCGGCAGCTAAATTAATTCCATGTGGGGGAGTAGAAAACATCAATCGGAAACATTTGCTTCTCAGAAAATAAACCACTACAACACATAAGACCTAGTCACACAGGGAACACACTGATGAAGGGATCCCGCAATATTAACCCACTTATTGAAGGTCAGTTGAAGGTCCTACCCATATGCAAAAAACTCTATTTGTTTCTCAGTGTGGTTGATTTTTTTTTTTTTTTTTTTTTTTTTTGGTAGTGCTGGAGATTGAACCCAGGGCTGCTAGGGAATCTCAGGTCATATTTCAATAACAGATTTTTTTAAAAAACCATTTGTTGATTCTCATGATTGAAAAACATTTTGCATACATTATCCCTAATCTTCTTAGCAACTCTGCAGATATTATACCATTTCCACTAAAAAATTGAGGTTCTGAAAGGTTTCACACATTTGACCATAATAACACAGAATGCAGATTTTGAAGTGGGGAAGCCAGGATTCTAAATCTTTCTCAGTCTGTTTCCAGTAGTTATGTTTTTTCAACAATAATACCCTCTCATTAATAATCACCAACTATATTGAAGTATTTACATAATGCTTAGGGACTTGTGAAACAAAACTATAATTTTTAAAAAATGCACAAGTGACACAATAGCATGTTTAATTCATAACTAGTAAACTTAGCTTTTAAAAACATACACACTTGAAACTTCTCTATATAATTCTCATTCAGATTTATGCAATGGGATTACCTTATGCAGGACAAAGTCCTTGAGTATATCAGTGAAAGGAAAGGCCAAAGTAATACGCTGATAAGGTACACTAATGATATAAAGTACTTTAATTCAACTTCCTCCATAAGAAAAATTTTCAGTTCTACTCTGCACAGTGAAACCCAGATAATATATTCATGATAAACTCTAAAAGGCTGAGCTTCAGCTAATAATCTAGCCTAGGGATTGATAATGCCATAATTAAAAATGTTCCATGAAACATTTTAATTAAGGAAAAAAAGATAATACATGTCTTCAAGTAATAAAGGCAGACAGCTGGCTTTTAGAGTTTATTTTGGCTACATAATTATAGAATGTTTATCATCCAAAGTCTCATCTCAGATTATTAAAGAAAATTCTCATGAAGATATTCCTCCTTCCACCCGCCAGCATCATTATAGATAATATACTGGTAACATAATGGAAGTAAGCAACCTTAGATGTTAAAAGAAGAAGAAGGAAAAAATAAAAATAAAAAAAGCCTTCTAATGCAGCCTTAGATAACAAAGGAAGAGGCAGAAATAACATTCTTCCCAGATGGTACAAAAAGTAAATAGGTTCTTATTAATCTCTAACCCATATCTATGGGGGAACTTCTCCCCATTTCTTGACAACCAATCTCCCATATTCCAATATATCCAAAGGATGTATTCAAAGATTCCTTCCTCCTTTCCCTTCCCTTCACTATGTCTTCCCTTCATTTCATTTCTAACCAATAATTCACTTTACTGTTGTTTGGTACATACATTTCTCCAAATTCCCTGTTGTTCTCCTTTCTTTCTTTACTATCTTTTTTTACTATCTCCTTTCTTTACCATCTCTGAGCCCCGCCCCCATCACTTTAGACACCTAGGTCACATCTAGGTTAGGTTTCTCTCTTTTCCCCTCTCTCTCTTGAATATAGGATCTTGGCTGGCCTTGAAATCCTGGGCTCAAGCAATCTGTCCATTTCAGCCTCCTAAGTAACTGAAACTACAGGAGTGAGCCACTGCTCCTAGCTCCATTTTTCCCCCAGTACTAGGGATTAAACCCAGGGCTTTGTGCATGCTAGGCAAGCATTCTACCACTGAATTTCATTCTAGCCCTTTCATTTTATTTTTTTTTATTTTGACACACATTCTCGCCAAGTTGCTCTGGCTGGCCTTGAACTTGGAATTCTTCTGCTTCAGTCTCCCAAGTCCAATGTTTACTTCTTAAAGCCAAGAATGCTATTCCACAAAAAAAGAATGGTTTCATGATCAAGTCACAAAGCACACCAGTCACTTAATTAGACCAGAAATTCTGAAATGAAGAAACTGTTTAACTTTATTAACCAGCTATTCTCAAACTTATTAAGCTAATAAACTCCTTTCCCCCCAACCTATTAATATCCCCCAGAACATACACTTAAGAAATGTTAATCCTAACCATTGCTAAAATATGCTATAAAAATATTATACTTAATCTTATAGTCTAAAGTTTATAAAATGTCACTGCCTTTGGAAAACCCAAAAATGAATTTACACAGAAAATAATTACCAAGTTGCTGGGTGAAAACACCACATGTGTATTTACCTTATCTATATTCATTTAAAAATTAGAACCGTAATCTCCAATTGTAATTTTGTCATTGCAGAAACATTGGGAAAGGAGGGTGAAAAGCAAAATTTTTCAAGTCAAGTATGTAGTATGGAATAGACTATTTTATAAATGTTAAGATCTGAAGCTGTTTAATTTTCCTTTGTTAATTTTCATAGTTGGTCTTTTTTTTTCCCCAAGGGGGAGAAAAGAATGGAATTTTATTAACTTTATGATCCAATGAATATACAGGCATGCCATATTAGACCTTTCAGAAGATAATAAAATGATTAAAAATCTTATTGAAAATATGTCAGTTCTCCCTTTAAGGTATATTTCAAATTATTTACTTCACAGGTTTTAAAGAGTATATTTCAAAGTATACAACATTTTACCTGAAAGCTCCGTAAAGTGGTCTGTACCAACAGACAAATGAACAAGGAGTAAAAAGCAAGAACCACAGGATACTCAATCCAAAATCAACCCCTCTTGCAGAATCAACAAAAAACCAAGCCAAGCATCCGAAGATATTTAGAAACAGTGTTACAGCGTGGACTGTGGAATCAGAAAACAAAATAGAAAAGAAATGTTTACATTCAATTTATTAATTCATCAACAAAAATTGTAAATGAAAAAAAAAACTTCCTAAGAATAGATGTATTCTATCCCATGTTTCCATTTACTATTTTTTAAAACACTGTTTCATACACACTTGATTTAAAAACAAGAGTACATACAGGAAAATGAGTCCTAATACATGCACTGTTGAAAAAATTCTATTGGCCCTCTCCTCCTAATCGGGAATTACACACCTAACCAAAAAAGCACCACTGTAAGGGTTTCCTCTGAAGCAATCATGTGGTTGCCTTTGGATCCAAGGCCCAAGAAGAAGTGTGGTGCCTACTCAGAAAGAGCCAGGACTTAGGAGGAGAGAGGTGCTATACTCACAACTGTATTTTTAGATAATGGAGCTACAGACTAAAAAGTGTTCTAAAAATAAAAACACAGTAGCAATTGCCAGGGAGTTTATAATCAATCTATAAAGATTATTAATTCATCTTCAGAGAGTTGTCCATTTTTTAAGTCCTAAAAATACCTTTTTAGTAGAATATTAAAGTTATTATCAATACCACCCCACCCCAGGATCCCCATATGCACACACAACATGATGCATATTGGCTACTAAGGCAGGCCTTTCCTGGGGGTTAATACACAGAGACCTTGGCAAGCTCTCCCTATGTGGTTAATAAAGACTTTCCCCAACAGATTAAAAACAAAATGTCTGAATAATATTTCACTACACTATGATCCTAAGAACCATATTTGCCCATTACAATTAATAACTTTTTAAAAGCATTCTTCAGCCAGGCATGGGGGTGCTTGCCCATTAGTCCAGTGACTCCAGAGACTGATGCAGACAGATCACAAGTTCCAGGCCCATGTCAGTAACTTAGCAAGAACTTGTCTCAAAATAAAAAATATGCCTGGCATGGTGGTGCATGCCTATAATCCCAGGGCCTTAGGAGGCTGAGATAGCAGGATTGAAATTTCAAGGACAAAGCTTTAGCAATTTAGGAAGACCCTTAGTAACTTAGTGAGATCCTGTCTCAAAATAATTTTTTTGAAAAGGGCTAGGAACGGAGCCCAGTGGGTTCAATTCCCAGAACCAAAAAATAAATAAAGGATTCTTTAAAAATTTATTCACAGGTTGAATTATAGAAATAAATTCTCATGAAAACTAAAATACTATAAAATGTAAATTATCAATAAAAATATGCCAAATTATGACTTGAATTAAAATTAACAAATGAAAAGAATTATTCAATCTAAATAATAAGAAACTCAACATATATTAAAAAAGGTTTTAAGATCTCTTTATGAAATAAAATCAATAATTAATGGAACAGGATAAAACCACATATCCTAGGATGCTCCAGACTTGCTCTTATCTAATCACTAGATAAATAAAACTCTCAAATGAAATAGCTCCAGCAGAGCCGTGAACACCCAGATTATGCCCATTTAATATTAAGACAACCACTTCACCTTTAGTTTCTCAGTTAAAGATATGGCAGGAGCTCTTCCACTTTCAAAATTTCATTCCCTGCTAATTCGCAAAAGAAACACTCACCAAGTACTCTATTCCCATTAGATTTTTAATTCTCATGAAAATTAGCTTACCAATAAATTCACTAAAAATTCTTTTCCTCAAAATAAAGTAGTTGTTAGGGCTTAAAAATAGAATTCAAAATTCTGTGAAATATTATATTATTATTCTGTAGCATTATCTAATCACCTAAAAAAGTTTCAAATATTAAGAACATGCTAACTTTCAATCTTCACAGGAATAATTTTTATTATTAATTTATTAATAATAATTTTCATCTCCTAATCCACTAAAAATATGTATATATGCATGTTTTAAAATTGACAAAAATTCTTCCAGGTGTAGATAAAAATGAATTTAATTTTGTGTAATCTACTAAAATTTTTTTCCTAAATATTTTCCTGGTAACCAACAATCATGATCAATAAGTAATTTACTTGTATCCCAGTGAAGATTAAAATGTCTACTTAATCTGTCCACTTTTACAGAGATCAGAAAATGTATAAGAAAGGCAATGTAATGTAAAACATGCACATGATCTATTTTGCTAATTTCAATCCAATTTAAGGGAGCAATAAATCTATGCTGATTAACTCTCAAGTGTAAGTAGAATGCTAAAGAAATCTTTAGGCTATTTTGTTTATATGATTTGTAAGTTGGATAATTCTCTCTTACATAAAATTTCAACTTGCTGTATTAGGCACTCAAATGTAGAATTAATGAACCTAAATTTGCAATTATCACAATATTCTTCTCAATAAATCCTGAATTACAGTGCAGACACCCAACATGGCATATTACCTTCTTTGCTAAATGGTCTTGAATACAGCTGGTTTGTTTTTCCCTTTTCTTTGTTTAATTAAAAAAAATACTTAAAAGGGTTAAGATTAATTTCACAGTGATATTTCCATGTATATGCATATATATATATCATATATATAATGTATATAATAATACATATATAATTTTTTTTGGTGTGGAGGTGTGCTACTGAATCAAAACCAGGGCTTCACACATGCCAGGCAAGAACTCTGGTGAACTACATCCCCAATCCTTTCATTTATTTTGAGATAGGGTCTCACCAAGTTGCCAGGCTGGACTTGACCTTGCTATTCTCCTCACCAGCCTTACCAGTAGCTGGGATGATAGGAATGAGTCACCACCATACTCAGCTCAGTGATATTTCTAATTGATATAGTTCAGTTCTTGTACAGGGTAAATTATTTTCCCTACGTCAGATACCTTTGAAGACTTATCTTTATCATATTTGTATAAAATAATGTACATCATTTTAAAATGCACATTATTTCTTTATTTTGGTACTTGTAAATGGCATAACATGGAAACCTAGACCCAGGGCTCCAGTCTGGCTATCCAACTTCAGCATTACTTGTGTGATGTTGGACAAGTGATTCAAATCCTCCAAGCTTAATTTCCCTACTTACAAAACTAAATAACATAGTGCCTGACTCACAATGTGGTTAGGACTTAAGAAGATAATGTATATAAGAGATCAGTACTATGATTGGAACAAAGTAAATCCACAAATATTGGCTTTCACTATCATTATTATTATTACAGTAGAAGCATTAGTCAACCCCAAATCATCAATAGTAGATAATTCTTGAAAATAACTTCCTAAAACAGCCTAAATTCTATAAAATTTAGGCATATTACTAAGCTGGCAGTAAATATTATTTTGTTCCAAATAATGCTTCTTCAAAACAGAATCCCAACAAAACATTATTTTGTTCCAAATAATGCTTCTTCAAAACAGAATCCCAACCGGAATTTTTGAGTCCTCTTGAATACCAGTTAACATATCTACCAACTGAACAGAATTGGGGGAAACTATACTCAATTACATTATTTCTCAGAGATTCAGAACATTATATATTTTGATGACAAAACAGATATCAGCATTGAAACCATCAGTATTGGTAGTCAACTATTAGTTGAAATTAATCATCTTCCCCACTCAATCTCTATTTATTAAATACCTTGTATAATTTTCTTCAGACAAAATTCTATCTCCTTTCATCAAAAAGGAAAAAAAATTCTTTTTGTTAAGTTAAAGAACTTACAAAATGCTAGGCCAATTTCTGTCCATTTGAAAAAAATACATACATAAAATATATATGCAGCTATAATATATATTTGATTAAATGAATTGGTTAGCATGTGTGTGAAATCACACCTTAAATATTAAAAAAAAATAGCAATACTGGTGATTCAGCAAGAGATATAGGCCAAAAAGAAAATCTCAAAAGAAACCTCTAAGAGTTAAAATTTAAAAAAAGGATTATCCAGAAGGAACTGCTTCTCATATTCCAAAATGACTTCACCTATGTGAAGAGTGTTCCTAAGAAGAATCTATTTAGGATGGCAAAAAAGTCTCACTAATCATAAAGTAAAAACACAAATTTCATTCTTTAAGTGTGTACCCTAAAAATCATGCCTCCCCCACAGTCACAAAGGTGAGAAGCCATAACTGCTGGCTTCCCTACTGACATGATGATATCAAGTGAGGTTGAGACTACTGTCTGGAATAAAAATAAAACAGAGTAAGTGGGAAGTCTGTATACACACAGCAAAACTGTTCACAGCTTGACATTTTATTTTAGTATTCTATGAGTTGTAATTACACTCAAAGCAATGCGAGCATCACAGCCTAAAACGTCTGTGCTACTGTTCTATTCAATAAGATGAACTGGATTGCTTAAGTACTTTCAAGAATAAAAGCACTCACACCACTTGAAATGAAAAGTAAACTGCCCAAAGCTATTACTTAAATTATGGTTTATAATATTATAATATTTTATGTCCCTTTGAAAAAGTAGCCATCATGCCTATTTTTAAAAGAATTTAAATCGTCTTCTTCTGCATAAAAATAGTATGCATGATTTTTTCAAAGCAAATCATGTCTATGATTCTTTCCATGAAGGAAAAAGGACCATTACAAAATCCCACCAATGTGATAGAGAAGGTAACCTTTCCTCAAAAGCCAGTTCTCAATTTACAGGTTATCCTCAGCCAAGGGCTCTTATTGCCACATACAGTGCAAGTTTTAAGTATATAAATATGATATTTCATTCTGAAAATTATGATTATTAAGGTCTACAGAAAAAGACCAGTTTACTATCCTATGCTCAATATATCAGTTCTGATACGATACATTTTTAATAACAAAAAATATAAACTTTAAACAAATAAAAAATTTGTTTTATACTCACACATCCACAAGTAGTACATAAGCTTTACTGTCTTTTGGAATTCTACAGGAATATCTACAGAAAAATCCTGATAGAAACAAGGTCCCACAGGAAAATTGTCAGGAAGAGGTGGCCAATTATTTTTTCTGCCTGTAAATTGAAAACAAAAAGTTAATTATATCAAATGTTTTATTCTTACTGGTTTCATAGTAAAGAAACCTATTAAAAGATGTTACATTTTAAAATGTAACACTATCTTTGCATTTCTATAAGTTTGAAGGCCACGTTTTACATTTTTAAAATTTTTTCAGAATATCATTTTAGAAAATAATAGATGGTAAAATAGCTTTCCAGTGTCACATCATATCATGTTTAGCATGCACCATTTATGCTCAGGAGAAACCAGACACAAAAAAGAAAGTACTGGTATATACACTGTGACTCTGCCCTAAAATTTGGCTATCATGGAAAGGCCAGCCAGTTTTTCCACTTCAATTTCTTTCTCAGCATCTTATATCATTCATTATAATTCTGCTAAAATTCCTAACCCTTGTGGAGAAGAAAGACCTTTAGTTAAAGGTATTTTAGAAACATTGATCCCCATTAAGCCTTTCATTTCTCCTATAGACACCATGGAGTTAACAGTAGAAAACTGAACCTCAAGTTTTCTACTGTTAACTCCATGAAACTAACATCAAAGAATCAAATTTGGAAATCTCAAAGTCTGGCTAAAAGACCACCACCCAAAATACATATGTGAGAAAACCACAAAACAGGGAGAAAATATGAAAAAAAATCACAAGAAAGAAGTGGGAAAATTATAGCATCCTCAAAAATCTACATAAAAAAATTTGAACTGTAAGGAGAGAAAATGTATCTATATAAAGAAATTAGATTAAAAATAAGACTGAAGAAATGGCAAGGGAAAATTAAAAATAAAGCAGGAAGTCAAACATAAAAGTAAAAGGTAAAAATAATCAACAAAAGATCACTTTCCAATTTTAAATATCACATCCCACAACTTTTTTAAAAAAATTAAGTTCTAAAGACATCTGTAGACCAGGAAAATTTTCATAATGGAAAAAAGCATGACCTACTTCTGATTCTCCCCAGCATGCTCCCTCAATTACAGTTGTTATAATATTCAAATTTTGTACAGTTTAGACATTTCTCATAACAGTCTCATACGATCTGAGAAGTGGCAGAAAATCAGAGTGAAGATCAAGGCTCCAGAACCATAAGTGCCTCACCACTTACAGGCTAAGCCAGTGTAGGCACCTTCACCTCTTGAAGGCTTAACTTCTTCATCAATGTAAAATGAGAACAATCGTGCCACCCTTCACAGGATAGTACTAAGGATTAAATATGAACTAATAGGTGAAAAATGTACTAATAGAATCCAATCTGTTTATTTCTTACTCTTTGTTAATTACTTCCCTTCCTAAAACCTCTCTTGGAAATCATTTTATAGTGATGCTAAGAAAATAGGACAAATTTTAGTTAAAGATATTTTAGAAACATTGATCCCCATTAAACCTTTCATTTCTCCTGTAGATGCCATCTCTGATGCTGCAAGCTAGAAGATGACCCAGAATAAATATGTCTTCATGAGGCCCTAGATCTACACTTTGTGAAATAAGGAAGAAATAATTCTGTTCATTACTGTTGTCCTAAATGTGTTATTCCATCCCCAGGCATTCTAATAATGACTTTCCCAGCTCCCTTAATCCTTCTTATCCAGAGATTGCTGGCTTCCCCTAAAATACTCGCTTCAAGTGATCCTTAGTAGTAACAGCCTGAAAAAATGTTATGGCAAATTTCTTTCTTTGGCATCATATAAATACCCTGGGCTTCCTGGGGTCGCCATAAACATATTTTTCCAACATATTTTGACAAAGATAATGTACTTGTGAGAATTGCAGCCAATAATTTGAAACTGGACTGAATATATCTAGTAAGAATCAAATGTGGGGCACACTCAAAAGTACTTACAAGATTCAATAGACCCAGAGAGCCCAAGAGCAGAATCAAAGGCTCCTGGGCTGAGAATGAACCAAAGGTATCAAAATTGCATTCATTTTCTCTGTGCAATAGACCCAGAGAGCCCAAGAGCAGAATCAAAGGCTCCTGGGCTGAGAATGAACCAAAGGTATCAAAATTGCATTCATTTTCTCTGTGATGAGGCCAACTTTGTTCTAATCTATCAAAAGACTATGCAAATTAGCTAGGATCAGAGAGCTACAGAGTATCAAGTAGGCAATCTGTTGTGTCTGATCTCCTTGCTAGAACAGGAAAATAGGGCAGGATCTTATCCACAAACCAAATGACCTAGAGCTGGGATAGATATTTTTATTTCAAACTTCTCTGCATACTACCATGTTGACTGAGGTTTTGCATTTCTCGTTCTCGACGATCTAATTCTGCAGCTTTTCTTTCTAGTTCTTCTTGGCGCTTAAGAAGTTCAGCTTGAGCCAAGGCATGTTCCTAAACAAAAATTATCAATATGTGAATAGATAGTCAGAGTATAAAATATTCTATCATTTATAAGCTATCTCCTTCTCTCTTACTACCATCTTAGAAATCTAAAAATATAATTCAACCAGGTACAGTGGTACATGCCTATAATCCCAGCTCCTCAGGAGACTGAGGCAGGAGGATTGCAAACTTGAGGCCAGCCTTGGCAACTCAAGGAGATGCTATCCCCCCAAAATAAAAAGGCTTGAAAAATAGCTCAGTAGCAGCATAGTGACCCTAAAGTCAAGCCCCTTTACTATAAAAGGTTTTTTAAAAACTAATTCAAATGTGCTTCCAAAATACAGAAATTTGTTGGAAGATTACAATTTCAGAGAATATTATAGAGATCTGTAGCCCAGTCTGGTCTTTCAGTTATGAAAACTCTCCAAGGGAATGTTGAGTCCACAGGACAGGAAAAAACCCTCAGTAACTGAGTAGTCAGTCTTCAGATATTCTGGAAAATGAAATCAAGGTGACCTTTGTGCTTAAATGAAAGTGAGAACAGAGGTAAAGGGAACAACTAAAGAAAAGTGACAAATAGAAAAAAAGATGGGGGAGCAACTGAATTGGCTCTGATAAACTAGGTTAAATGACATATAAGGCTCCTACTAATGTAGGAATATTTTATAATACCTTAAACATAAAAAGACACCAAGGTGAAAAAACAATAGGCTTAACAAGTCTAAAAACTCCATCTGCTTGTGTATTAAGCCACGCAACTTATTTACATCCATTTTTCTAGGACTTTTGCCATCTTCTACCTCCTCCTGCTAGCCTCTGTTTAATATACACTGTAACTCCATTTCTCAGTATATATTATAGTCTCATTGTTACCATAATGGCAAAAGTTTTTTATATTTTTAGTTATAGATTTACACAATACCTTTACTTATTTATTTTTATGTGATGCAGGGGATCGGACCCAGTGCCTCACATATGCTAGGCAAGGACTCTACCACTGAGACACAACCCCAGCCTGGCAAGAATTTTAATGTATTAAAAAATTGAGACGAAAGGCAAGAAAAATTTCATTATACAAATTGTACACCAAGATGATATACTAATAATTCCTAATAGTGGAATAAAGCAAATGCTACAGGCTGAGAAAGAGGGAGTACATGCTGTGACAAGATGGCTAATCCAGACTCAAAAGTAAATTAAATTTCTTTTTAAAAAATAAGGACGGCAACAGTACAAAAAAATTACTTTGCTCTGAAATGTTATTAATACTATAATTTCAATATGTTACAGTATCAATATATTATTGATACTATAAATGTTATTGATACTATAATTTCTACTGTAAATTCACAGATATCATAAACTAACCTTTGCAATCTGTGTATAAGCTGGATGTTCCTCTGTTGGTTTCATTATTGCTGGCTGTGTATTGGGTACATTGGGCATTTTCACACTGCCTGGTGGAGGCTAGGAAGATTAAGAAAAGGACAAATTATATAAGACAGAGATCCAACTTAAACTTCTTTCAAAAGTTATAATACTAATAAAAAAGCAAAATCCCAAGATCTGCCTCTCTTTGTCCCCTGCCCTCTCAGCCTTGAGTGTATGGCAAAGAAATGCTTAAGTTCTCCATCTCCATTTCTCAAACTCATTCACTTCTCAATTCTACAATTTTCCTACTACCTTTAACACTGTACCACACACACTCTCCTCCAGGAAACCACATGTTAAAAAAAAAATCTTTTAAGGATTTCTTTACAGTATAGCAGACAGCCTCAAACTAAAGAATGATAGTGAGTATCAGGGTATTCAGGTATATACCTACTCAGGAGGCTGAGGCAAGATTACTTTAGCCCAGGAGTTTGGGGTCTGCCTGGTAACACAGTGAAATCCCATCTCTTAAAAAAAACTACACTCAGGTTTGCAGCCAATTCTTCCATTTTCAGAAAGCTCCATGCCTGTGTCTTGGAAAGTCTATAGGAGACCTCTTGGTAGAACCTCCCTAAGACCCCTTGAGAAGAGTAAGGGGGAAGGCATGGAGAATCAAAAAATAAACTACATGACCTTCACTTTGCCAACAAAGATGAACTGCATTTGAAAGCAGCTGCAAGACCCAAAAGTACACAGGTATCTATGAGCCCATGGGGAATTATTAAATTATGGTATATACCTTAAGTATAGACACTGAGGAATGAATATATATTTAAAATATTTTTTTAGTTGTTGATAGACCTTTATTTAATTTATTTATTTATATGTGGTGCTGAGAATTTAACCCAGTGTCTCACATATGCTAGGCAAGTGCCCTACTACTGAGCCACAACCCCAGCCCCATGAATAAATATATTATGTATATGTATATACAAAATAAATTGGGAATTGAATTACCTACCATACATATATCTTAATGTAGTGCAGACATTAAGATGAATAAAAGTATGGAAGAATGACTTTTTAAATACTTAATGAAGCAAAGGAAATTACAGAGAAGTATGCATAGTATCTTTTTAAAATAAACACAGATTTATACATACTCAGAAAATATCTGGAAGACCCAGGAAACAGTTTTCAGAGATGTTCACTTCTTGTTTTATTATATTTGTATATTGTTTTCCTCTCCCAACATGTACATCATATACTACTTTTTTTTAAGCTGTAGATGATACAATCTTTATTTATTTCTTTTTATGTGGTGCTGAGGATCGAACCCAGTGCCTCATGTGTGTGAAGCAGGCATTCTATCACTGAGCTACATTTTTAAAGTTAAAAAAAAAAAGCACATTCTTAAAGAATTATTTAGAATGACCATAAAAAAAGAAAGAAGGATGACAGAAATTTGAGAAGGCAGGACACAAAAAGGAAGAGGCAGGGAGGGAGAGAGGACAACAGGCAGGCAGGACCTAGAGAAGTTGAAAGGTCAGCACCATTCAAAATGGAAAATACCACTAATGTAACAGGATTTTACCCCAACTCAGCAAAGAGCAACCCTGAAAAGGAAGCCAGTCATAATCAAAGATAACAACTAAAGTATGGCTGATTCTAAAATGCGAATGGAAAAATAAAGACTAAAAACAGATCAAACAATTATAATGGAAAAATAAAATGGGGGGACCTATGATATCAAGGCTTACTACCAGGCTGCATTAATTAAGGATATGATATAGATACAAGAACAGAAAAATATACCAACATACAAAACAGGTACAGAAACAAACCCATTCAAATGTAGAAACTTGACACATAACAGAGGTAACACTACTAAATAGTGGAAAAATAATGTTATTAATCAATAAAAATAGTGCTGGGATGTTAGAGTCTGTAAGCAAGTCAAGATGGCGCCTGGCATTCTGCCATAGGGAGTGGTTTGTGAAGTAACTCCAGGGAGCCATTAAGTGTGGAGATTCCTTATTGGTTGACTGCTGTATCTAGTTTATGTTAATTAAGATAAGCTGTGTGGAATGTATATATACCCCTCCTGTCCTACAATAAACGGCTCCCACTCCTGCTGTATCAATGTACACAAGTTGTTCGTCACCCCCCCGCCCCCCCCCTCCCCCCCGGTTATTTTGCTGCAGCCGGACTGTGGCACTGGGATAAATAGATGATCACATAGAAAAATAAAACTAGATTTTTTACTTCATACTACATACAAAAATAAATCCAATGTAGATCAATGACCTAAAAGTAAAACAGTAAAACTTACATACTTTTAGGAGAAAAAAAAGGTGAATATTTTTATAAACTCAGAGCAAAAGCTTCTTGAACGTGAGCTCTAGAAATCTTGTGTTTTGTTTATGGTGTATCTCAAATGCCTCAAACGGTGCCTAGAATAATTACTCATCATTAATAAGACTAGCCAGGTACAGTGATGGACACTTGTCATTACAGTGACTTAAGAAGTTGAAGTAGGAGGATTGCAAGTTCAAGGCCAGCCGAAGCAACTTAGCAAGACCCTGTCTCAAAATATAAAATAAAAAAGACCTGGGGATATATGGTAAATCACCCTGTGACCCATCCCCAGTACAAAAAAAAAAAAAAACCTAGAAAACACACAAACTACAAAAGACTGACAAATTCAAGTATTTTGAAATTGAACAAAGTCAAATCACAAACTAGGAAAATCACATAATTTTTATATGTTCTTGGTAGCAATTTCAGATTGTAGTTATTATAACAAATCCATACAAATGCAAGCTAACAGAAAGATGGACAAAAGATCTGAACAGGAATAGCCAATAAGCATATGAAAAGATGTCCAACCTCCCTACTAATCAAGAAGTGCAAAGGGCTAGGTGGCAGAGCTCTTGCCTAACATGTGCAAGACCCTGGGTTCAATCCCCAGGACCACACTAAAAAAAAAAAAAAAAAAAGCAAAACCAATGACATATTATTTCAAAAATCAGGAGACAGAAAATTGTAAACTCTAACAATACCAAAATCTGGAATATACAGTACATTCAAAATGGTGGTAATAGATGAAAATTAAAGCATTAACTAAGATAACCTATCAAGTCAGTGGAAATAGAAAAGACTATCAACCAATGGTATTGGGACAGTTCTTTAAATTTGGGAGTGGGGAATCAAATCCCTGTATCTCAGCAGAATAAATTCTAAATGGATTAAAAATCCAATGTAAAAAAAGAAAGACAGTAGGAGTAGACAAGTTACATAGAGTATAGATGACTATTTGATCTTAGGCTAGAGAATAACCATTCCAAACATTTCCAAGAGATGAAGGGAGAGAAATCACAATGAAAAGATTTTTAGTTTTTTATTTTTAATGTTTTAGCTGTTGATGGACACAATACCTTTATTTTACTTATTTATTTTTATGCAGTGTTGAGGATCAAACCCAGTGCCTCACACGTGCTAGGCAAGCACTCTACCCCATGAAAAGGTAATTGACTACATGAAAGTATACTACTTTGATGATACAAATTATTTCACAACTAAGATTTAAAGGCAAAATCTAAATAATAAGCAATACATACAACACATAAAAAATTAGTAAGGAATAGATAAATATGTTACTGGGGGAAAATGCGTTTTTAGAAACACCGTTTAACATGCAGATTATTAAATACAAAAAGGAAAGTAAACATAAAATGCAACCTCATTAGTAATCAAAGGAGTGCAAATTTAACCTGATTACTTTTAAAATTATTACTACAGAAGTATCGCTACATTTTGGAAAAGATGTAATAAAACAAATATCCTTCTACATGGAGTATAAACAAGCACATATAAAAATCCTGAAGCACAATTTGGCACTGTATATCAAGAGACACAGAAACATTTATACCAATGTCCCATGAATAGCTGGTTTTTAAAAATATCCCAAGGAGATAATTGAAGATATTCACAAATATGAGTAGACCATGAATGCTAATTATAGCTTTATTTATTAAAGGGGAGTTAGAAACAATCCAAAAGCCCCAAAATAGGGAAATTGTCAGATAAATTATGATTCAGTCATAGGGGAGTATATTATACAGCTATTTAAAAGCTCTAAAGGCTAACTGGGTGTGCAGTGCAGTGGTAGCGTGCTTGCCTAGCAAGCACAAAACCCTGGGTTCCACGCCCAGCCCCATAAAAAGAGAAAGAGAGAGAAATTTCTGAAAGAGTATTTAATATAATGGGGAAGCTTGGACAAATAATAAGTTATAAAACAAAGCTGACGGGCTGGAGCTGTAGCTTAGTGGCAGAGCGCCTGCCTTGCACGTGTGAGGTGCTAGGTTCAATCCTCAGCACCACATAAAAATAAATAAAATAAAACAAAGCTGAATATACAGTATAATTCTAACATTTAAAATGTGAAAATAGATCAAAATATTCATAGTGGTTATTTCTGGGTAGTGGGATTAATTGCTTTTGTTGTATTTTAATCACCTTTATAATATTGCTACCAAAAGAATCATAAATTCTGTTTCACCTGCCTGTTTTCCCCATCCCAGTATCTCATATTAATAGCCAAAAAATCCTGAAATCCCCTTTAATAAATAAATCAGTTCTAACTGTTCTCCAGTTAGATAAAGTGTGAACATAAAGTCCTGCCCACTTGGTTTAATAAGCAGTGACAATGAAACATTGACTAAATAAAGTGCCTGGTGAAGTCAATTTGGTAGCATACCTCAGGAAATTACCCAGGAACTCACCCCGAAGAAACCTTACTGTTAGTACTTTATTATTAAATAACAAATGAGGTATTAAGTGAAATAAATCAATGGATAAGGATGAAGGTGGGTTAGAGTTAGTAATTTGATACATTTGAGATTATAACTGCTTGCAGGACAGCAATGCTGAAGAACAACAAATCTCTAATAGCACTGCTATTAATCTAACAGCTATTATCTCCACAATTTCTTTACACTTGTAAATGTTAGCTAAATCTCTGTCCAGTTGAGATGCAGTATTTTCTTCAGCTACAACACACTTGATTAGCCACCTCAAACCAAGTACAACTCTAGAGGAAGACTCCTGCCATAATTATTAAAGATGATGATCGTTCCTAATTCTTTTCCAAGTTTTCACTTCTGCACATGAGTGAATGAATGAATGAATAGTACAATCCACTCAAGATTGCCATTTCTGACAAAGCAGCAGACCACACATTTATAGAAACCCATGATATATAATATCTAAAAATACTGGGGCTGGGGTTGTGGCTCAGCGGTAGAGCGCTCGCCTCGCACGTGCGAGACCCTGGGTTTGATCTTCAGCACCACATACAAAAATAAACAAGTGAAATAAAGGTGTTGTGTCCAACTACACTAAAAAATAAATATTAAAAATAAAAATAAAAATACTGGATCAAAATTTATTTTAAAAATATTGTAAATACATGAGTAAACTAATAAGAAACCCTGGGAGACCAGAAAGTAGGAGAAACTATAAATCCAAGAAAGAGGGGTCTTGAAAGCATGCCAATAAACAAATCACTAGGGTTTAATAAGCTGCAGATGAAGCATGGGAGCTGATGGAAAGTAGAGACAAGAGTAAGCAGGTGAAGGTTTCCCACTGAACCAGCAAGCTGCTTTAAAAAAAAAAAAAAAATTCTACCAATGACCAAGTTTAGGAGCTGCTGACTCCTCCCCAGGCTTGAACTTGACAGATATATGATCTTAGCAGAACAGCAGTAATGAGTACCTATATCTTTTGTGAACTCAATACCACTGGGATGCAAACCCAGGTACTACAGAGAGCAAAGTCCTGACAAGTTGTGCACAGAAATCCTGAGATCCTGTGCAACACCGAACTGTGAGCCTGAATGAGCCCACCCTTTTTGTCTATATAATCTTTGCTCCTCTTGTCCTCAGCAAGTAATCCAAGGACCATACCTTGTGTACTGTCCCCCTTGTGCTAGAGCACAAGTCCCAAGTCCCAATAAAGCCTTGTTCAGATGATACTGCTTGCATCTTTGCGATTTCTATCTTGAATTGAGCAAAAAAACTCTTAAATGACAGTAGAATGAGTCAGACATAAATTTCCTATGGACATATATGAATACACCACAGTGAATCTCAACATCGTGTACATCCACAAGAGTGGGAGCCTAATTAGAATAAGATATACTCAATGTTTGTATAAATATGTCAAAATAGATTCTACTCTCATGTATAACTAAAAAAGAACAAATTATTTTTTTTTTTTTAAAAAAAAGAACTCTTGAATGAGCCAGTAACATTAAGAGCTGAGAGCTGGTAACACCAAAATGAGCAACTAATATAAAAAAGAGCTATGCTTTGCCTTTTGGTGATTTTTTCCAGAACTGAGGGGAAAAAAAATACTGATTGGTAACAATAAAAGATCTGAGATTCCCACATAAAGTCAGAACTACCTAATAAGCTCCATTCTCATGAACGAGCAAGAAAAAAGCAAATGGTGAGAAATGGTGGGAATATTTGCATACCTTGTCTTTGACTTTGAATATAGAAGAAGAAGGAAATCTTCTTTAATTCCTAATCATAAACCTACTAACTTGCATATCTGGGACCAGAATTCCTACTATCCACATAGATGAAAATTATTCTAAGCTTAAACTATCATTACAAAGAATCCCAGTTTGTAAGAACCTTAGGTACCTTGTAAAGGTATAGGAACATGTTTTAAAACCAGGATTTACCTCTTTTCAGGATAGAACCATATATGGTACAGAAAAGAAGAAAAATAAGGTATCTGCTGTGCTAAAAACCCTATTGAAATGGCAAAGAAATTTTCACAGAGCTGAAAATTAAGCATCTGAGAATGAAGTTTGCCCCAAACATGCTTTGAAAGTTGAGGAGGAAGCAAGAATATCTATGAAAAAGCTAAGCACTACCACAAGGAATACAGGCAGATGTATAAAACTGAAATTCGAATTGCTAGGATGTTAAGAAAAGATAGCAACTTCTATGTACCTGAAGAACCCAAACTGGCATTTATCATCAGGATCAGCAGCATATCAATAGCATGAGCCCAAATGTTCATGGTGTTCCAGCTTCTTCACCTGATCTTCAATGGCACCTTTGTTAAGAGCAACAGGGCTTCAATTAGCATGCTAAAGATTGTGTAACCATATATTGCATGGGAATACCATAACCTGAAATCAGTAAATGAGATGATCTACAAGTGTGGCTATGGCAAAAATCAATAAGAAGTGATTGCCTTGACTATACTTCAAGGGTTATTCATGCTTTCATTGTTTGATCTTCTGGTAAGCATGGAATCATATGCATGAAGAATCTGATTCATGAGATTTGTACTGTTGGAAAATGCTTCAAAGAAGCAAACAACTTCCTGTGACCCTTCAAATTATCTTCTAAATGAGGTGGGATGAAGAAAAAGACCATCCATTTTGTAGAAGGCAGAGATGCCAGCAACAGAAGAGATGAGGCCAACAGACCTATTAGAAGGATGAACTAAAATATCTTGCATGGTATTTTTGTAATCTGGCCATCAGCCAGCAGTAACTGCCCTCAAATTTAAAAACATTAAAATAAAAATAAGAACAGATTACAAAGAATTTTTATCAAGTCTAAGTCATTTTGACTTGTGATTTAAACATACAAGAAACAAACCACTTTGAGAAAGGGCCAACAGATGTTAACAAATACAAAATAAGACTGGAATATACTGAAGTGATCAAATATAAAATAGGTATGTTTAATAAATAAAAGATGTTAATAAAAGTTTGACTAAACAACGAGACTCTCAAAATGATCTAGTTTCAAATGATACAAAAGGAACTTCTAAAAACAAAAACTGCAATCGAAAGCATAAATTTAATAAATAAGTTAAACTGCATACTACATAAAGATGAAGAAATAATAATGGGAAAATAGCTAAAGAAAACTATACAGAATGCAGCATGAAGAAATTAAAAACTGGAAAATATTAGAAGTTATGAGATAAGATCATGTAACAGTATCTAACATACAATTCAGAATCCAAAAGGAAAGGAACAGAGAATGAAGAATCAGTGTGCAAACAGGATGTGAGGACACTAATTCTCAGACTGAAAACTTCACACATTTTTAAAAAATTTAATACCAAAACACATCATAGTGAAATAACAAACCCTAAAAACAAGTAATCTTAAAATGGCAAGAGAAAAAAGAACATTTCACATAAAGGAATGTCACTAAGACCAAGAGCTGGCTGCTCAATATGACAATGGAAGCCCAAGTAGAGTGTCTTAAACTAGAGAAAACGACTACCAATGTAGAACTGTAAATTCAGTCAGATAAACTTTTGAGAACAATTGGGGCTCACAAACATGTTACCTCAACATATGGCACCATGACACACTCAATATTTTGAATTAGAGGAAATTGGCCTCAGGAGCAAGGTCTCTCTGGCCTTCTCTCATTCTTCTTCTCCAAATCAAGCCACAAAATCTAGAAAGGTCACTCTGTCCCTTTTCCACCCTCACGCCAGGAAGGTCATGATCCATATCCAGGAGAAAGGAAAGCTACACAGAGAGGCCAAGAAGAATCTAAATAGACCCCGGAAACTCAACTAGGCCTATCATCAATGCATCAAACCCCTTTGTCCAATCACATTTCTACAAAATGTCCATTTTCCAACAAACTTAAGCATAAAAACAGTTTCCCTAGGTCTTTGTGTCTTCATTTCTGAAGGATCCCATGTCACATAAAACTTTGATTAAATAAATCTGTAAAGCTTTTCTCTTTTTAAGCTATATTTTATTTTTGGGGTGTCAGTCGTGACCATTACAATGCAAAAGGAATTAAATCATACTTCTCACACACATACACAGAACCAAGGTGACAATAAATACTAAAGAATTATCATCAGTAAACCCTCAATGAAGGAACTTCTATTTTAAGAATAGGGAGGAAATTTTACTATAAGCAACAATTGAGACACAAGAAGGAAGACCTCTCCGTCTCACTGGACACTAAATAGCATCGTCATTTGACATTCATTCAAACTCCAGATAGCGAAACAAACCCTATCTGCGGAGGAAAGACGACACTCCATCACGACTGGATGTACCAGAATAAGAGAAGCCCTTCTCCTCCTGACCAACCTGGACCATGTCTGCCACTATTCTGTCAATACCTGGACAAACCTGTACTGAGAAAAGCAGACGGTGCAGGGACAGAAACAAAGGACAAAACTGGGACAGAACAGGAAAAGGATAGGGGAGCTGATTCTGGAGGCAGAACGAAAAACCAAGTCTGAAAGAGCAAAGCTGCATATCCCTCTCCCATGCAAATCAGACTTCACAAATTAGAATGAGATTGTATTTTAAAACATCTCTGGGAAAGTTAAAGGGTTATAATTCTTTCATATTTTAATATGAATTACATTTACAGGTCCTGTGTTGGCTGTACAGAACTCAACCAGGACCAATAGATAAAAATGACACACAAATATATCTTGCTTCAATAAACTAAGAACTGCATAATAGTCACAGTTATACATAGTGGATGGACTGTTCTATAAGGTAGCAAACTCTCTGTACTGGAAATTCCAAGGTGTTTTATTAAAAAAAGAAAAAGAAAAGGCTGAAAATTCAGGATCTCTTCAAGGCATGGGAAGTCCATAATTGATCTTTGTCATACATGAGCAAACTCCTTCCTGGTTTTCTACCCCATTCTAAACACTTACAAGAAAACTTCTTTCTTATACCTGTTTTTAATCCTAAGTCTACAGGAATGCTTATGTATTCATGGATCTCCTATATCAGAAACCCTATGAATTTACCAAAAATGCAGACTCTGAGCCCCCCTGCAGTGAACTTTAGGGGTTGAAAAAAAGGAATTTGCATTTTTAACTAACTAACTTTTTAAAAATTATTTTCAAATTTGTATTTGTTCTTTTTAGTTATGCATGACAGTAGAATGTATTTTGACATATCATACATACATGGAGTATAACTTCCCATTTTTTGTAGACAACACGTTTAACAAGCTTCCCAGGATGATTCTTAGGCAACAAAGTGTTGAGAAATTCCCCCTAAAATAGCTACTATAATCGACAGTTGAATTATTTTACCTAAAGAAACTATCAAAAGAATTCTGAAACCTTTTGCAGATTTCACTCTTTCACAGCCTCTGAACTGTGGCTATGCTTAACACAGGTTCCCTTGGTTTTAAGGGTGATGACAATTATAGTAGAATAGGTAATCATTCTAAATCAAGGCTTTAAAAAAACTAGAATAATTATTTGGAGGAGGATGTGCATAACAGGAGAAAAGAAGGGAAACAATGGATGGGAGATTCCTAGTAGAAAAAGACACACAGAGAAACAAGCTCAGTGGCAGAGTGCTTGCCTGGCACGTGTAAGGCACTGGGTTCAATTCTCAGCACCACACAAACATAAATTAAGGTCTTGTATCCATCTACAACTAAAAATAAAAAAGAAAAGAAATACAAGCATGAGCACACACATTCATTCATATGTTCATCAAATATTCATGATTCATGATCAAATACAATGGACTACAAACAGATATGGGAATTTGGGATACATTAATGAATGACACAGGCAAACACCCCTACTCTCATGGAGCTTACAGGTAGCAGAAATAAACATTCATGTAATAAACAAACACATTGTACAGCATCTTAGAGATCACAAAACATAATAGGGTAAATGGGTCATGAGTGCAAGTTGATTGGGGATAATCTTACAAAGGTGGTTGGGGAATATTTGAGCAGGGGCTTTAGGAAGATGCGGAAGAAAGTCTTGCAGATATTGGGAAAGACCATGTAATCAGAAAGAACGATCAACACAAAGTCAGGAGAAAGCCAGGCACATACAAGAAAGACCAGTATGCTAGACAGAAATACAAAGGGAGAGGGTATGAGGAGATGAAGAGCAAAGAGATATCAGGTGTTGAGGGCTGAAATCAAGTCAAGATGGCACCTGGCACTTTATTTAACCCAGCCGGAGTACAGCAGTCAGGGACCAGTGTAGAGACTATTTTACAGAGTCATGATTTACTCTAAGAAAAAAAATTAAAAGTTAGTAAAGGGGACTTTCAATTTCCAGTTCTACATAAGAAGTTTGGAATTTGCCATTCCAATCCAACAAGTAAAAAGATAAACAAATTGAAAAATCAGCAACTCTTCTTGGACACCTTAAGGGCGGTGAGGACATGGGGCAAACTGCTGCTCCAAGACTGGAAAAACAGACAAGTGAATAGGGCAGAATGGTTTGCCAGAGCAAAAGCCCTCTAAGAAAACTGCAGGAGGAATCAGAACTGGGGTAGGAAAGTCTGTAGTGTAATTCATGAATTGCTGGAGGCTCAGTGTGGACAGCTCTGCGGTTGACCCAATCATAGGAGGACCCTCTACCCATACTTTTGTTCTCACAGTAAATATCAGAAAAATCCCCTTGTACTTGTCACAGGGGAAAGAGGGAAGTGACCATTCTGAAAAATACTAGAACACTCTAGTGTTCTTAACAAGCACTATCCTCGGGAGAAACAATTAAACCAATGCCAACTTGCTGGGGTTTTATTGATGCTTAACTGACCTACAGGAGTCAGACTCCCCCTACTTGAACCATCCTGTCCTACCTAAAGGAGAAGTAAAACACTTGTGGAGTTCATAGAACAGACTCAATAAACGACAGCCCTAATCAACAGGACTACAGAACACTTCCCAACACCTTATCACCACATAACTAAAGAACTATTTACAGCAATTATTTCATCTGGTACCTCATGTCTGGATATTAGGGAAAAAAATTATAAGACATATAAAAAGACAATTTGAAGGAGCATGGACAGAAGTTGAAGAAACTTCAGACAAAGCAGAGATGCTGAATTATCAAAACAGGAATCAAAGTAAATATGACTAATGCGCTAAGGCCTATAAGGGATAAAGTAGATACCATATGAGAATATATGGACAATGTAAGCAAGGAGATGGAAAGCCTGAGCAAGAACTAAAGAGAAATGCCAGGATCAAAGCCACTGTAGCAGAAATAAAGGATATCTTTGATGGACTTATTAGTAGACAGGATACAGATGAGAAGAGAATCTCTGAGGTTAAGGATATAACAATAGAAACTTCCCAAACTAGAAAGCAAAAGACAAAAGAGATGATCTAAAGACTGTGAAACAAACACAAAAAGTATAATATACAATGAAAATATCAGAAGGAGAAGAAACATACAAAGGATGGGGAAGAAATGTCTGAAAAAAAAATGACAGAATGTTTTCAGGTTAATGTCAGATATCAACTACAAATCCAGGAAGCTCAAGAACACTAAGCAGAATAAATGCCAAAAAAACCCACACTGAAGCAGAAACTACAGATAAACAAAGTTGAAGAAAAATTCCAAAACCCGGAGGGAAAAACACCTTACCTATAGAGTAATAGAGATAAGAATTGTACTTGACTTCTAAGAAACCAAGTAATGAAGAGGAGATTGGAACAAATGTTTAAAGAATTAAGAGGGGGGAAACCCCTCACCAGCCTAGAATTCTGTACTCTGTAAAATTCAGCTTCAAAACTGAAGGATATAAAAATTTTCACAGGTACAAAAATTGAGGGAATTAACTACTAGTATATCTGCCTGCAAAAACTGTTAAAGAAGTTCTTTGGAGAAAAGAAAAATGATATAGGTCAGAAACTTAGGTATATGTAATAGCAGTAGGGCATCTAAGAAGAAAGAGATGAAGATAACATAACTTTTATACTTAATTGATCTAGCAAAAAAAAGTTGGTTCAAAATAATAACAACAATGTATTTGATTAGATATTCTTATATATGCATATATAAAATTGAAATGATGGGAGGAAAAAATGGGTTATTTTGTTTTATCAGTTACTCATGAAGTAGTATGCAGTTATTTGTATGTGGGTTTGGATTTGTTGTAAATGTATAGTGGGAACTCTAGGACAAGCAAAGTTTAAAAAAAAAAAAAGGGAAAAAAAACACCCTCTAGAATAAGGAAAGTTAAAAAGAAGACAAAAACAAGTTGTATATCTGATATGTTAAGAAAGGAGAGAAAACAGAATCATATAGTATGCTCAATCTAAAACATCTAGAAGACAAAAATAGGAACAAAAAATAAGGACAACAAAGTAACCAATATGGTAATATTAATTCAACAGCATAAATAATCACTTTGAACATCAATAATCTATGTGCACCAATTAAAACACAGAACTTTTCAGAATAGATCAAAAACAATAACACCCGTTTTTTTCCATCTTGTAAAATGAAGAAGGAAAATCTGGATAGCAAAGAGGAGAAACCCCAAGCCAAGAAGGTTGATGCCAGTAGTAAGGTTAAAAAGGATGACCTCCAGGCTAAAATGACAAGAAGGGGAAACCCCATTGCAGTTGAAACCTCATCCTTAGAGGAACTGGCAGATATTACCAATGTGGTGTGTATTCCAGAAAGGACATCTACAAGAGGCAGCACTTAACTGCTTAAATCCAAAGGAGAAATTTCTCATTCCTGTCACAAAACCATTTGGTGGTGACAAGGATGATGATACCTAGGTGATAAAGCTTTGCAAAGTGCCTACATATTTGTCTACTGAAGAATGTGCCTCCAGAGCTGTTGGGCCAAAGCAAACACCCCTTCAGCCAGACAGGAGAAAACTAGAAGCTAGCATTCCTTCTGGATCCTTCCTGTTCATCCTTGCTGGGGCCACAGAGGCAGGATAGTGGTTTTCCTGAAGCAGTTGAGCTCCGAGTTGCTACTTATGACTGGACCTGTATCCCTCAACTGAATTCTTCTGCAGATAATACACCAGAAATTTGTCATTGCTACCTCCACAAAAGCTGACATCAGTAGTGCGTAAATACCAAAACACTTCACTGATGCTTATTTCAAGAAGCAGCATTTATAGAAGCTGAGATGCCAGGAAAGTGAGATCTTCCATATGGAAAAAGAGAAACATGAGCTTTATAGCAGTGCAAGGTTAATCAGATAGCTGTGGACTCACAAATTCTACCAAAAATCAAAGCTACTCTTTGGCTCCAAGGCTATATGTAATCTGTTTTTACTCTAACAAATGAAATATATACACACAAATTGGAGTTTTAAATTTATTTCTTACCAAGAACTGAATTAAATGATTGGTACACTTAAAACAAAAACAAAACAAGACCCAACCATAATGTTTTCTATAACAAACTTACTTTAAATACAAATATATAAATTAAAAGTAGTTAAAGATGTGTATGGTGGCTCATGCCTGTAATCCCAGTGACTCAGGAGGCTTACGCAGGAGGATCACAGGTTTTCAAAGCCAGCCTGAGCAAGTTAGGGAGGCACTGTCTCAAACTAAAAAGGAGTGGGGATGCAGATCAATGGTAGAATGCTTTTCTAACATGCACGAGATCCTGGATTCCATCACTCGTACCACCAAAAAAAAATGTTTATGTAGATAGAGAAAAATATACCATGCTAACCTAATCAAAAGAATGCAAGACAGCTGGGGGTTTGGCTCAGCATATGAAAGGTATTGGGTTCAATTCTCAGCACCACGTATAAATAAATGAATAAAATAAAGGTCCATCAACATGTAAAAGAAATTTAAAAATAAAACAATGCAAGAGTAGTAACATTAGTTTCACAAAGAGCAAATTTCAAAGCCAGGAAAGTTATCAGAGATAAAAAATAGTATATTACATAATGATAAATGGGTCAATTCTCCAAGGAGACATAACAATCTTTAATATACATGTACCTAAATACAAAGCATCAAGCTACATGAAGCAATACTAATAGAACTGTAAGAAGAATTAAATAAATCCACTAATGTGATTAGAGACTTCAATATCTCTCTAATCAAAAATGGAGTGATCCATCAAGCAAAAAAATCATTAGGAACATTGTTGACTCAACACCATCAATCAACTGGATATAGCTGATATCTATCAAGTACTTCACTAAACAACCGAATGCATTCTCCTCAATTTCACATGGAACACTGACCAAGATAAGCCACATTTTGTGACATAAAACACCCCTTTACAAATGTAAAAGAAATCATGCAATGACTATCCTCAGTTCACAAGTGAATTAAACTAGAAATTAATAACAGAAAGATAACTAGAAAATCCCAAAATACATGGAGATTACATAACAAAGTTTATCACAACACATGGGTCAAAGAAGGAATATGAAGAAAAATTTTAAAATATTTTGAACTAAATAAAGTAAAAACACCACTTATCAAAATGTGTCAGACACAGTGATACAGTAGTTAGAGGGAAATGTACAGTGCTGAATTCCTATACCAGAAAAAAAGGAAGCTATAAAATCAATAATATAAGTTTCCATCTTAGGAAACTTCAAAAGAAGAACAAATTAAATCTAAAATTAACAAAAGAAAAAAGAGCAGAAATTCATGAAATTAAAAATAGGAAACCAATAGAAAATCAAAACTTGATTCTTTAAAAAGATCAATAAAATTAGTAAGTCTCTAGGTAGGCTAACTAAGAATAAAAGAGGATAAAATCAATGGAATTAAAAATCAAAAAAAGGATATCATTGAGGTCCTGTGGACAATCAAAGGATAATCAGATAATCAGGGAATATTATGAACAATCCATGCCCACAAATTTGATACCCTAGAAGAAATGGACCAGTTCCTTGAAGGACACAATTTGCTGGAACTTACATAAAAAGAATTAGACAATCTGAATAGGCTTATACCTAAGAGACTAAATAAATAATAAGCTTCCAAAACAGAAAGCACCAGGCCCAGACAGGTTCACTAGCAAATTCATTTAAAGAACAAATTTTATTAATTCTCTAAAATGGTTTTCACATGATGTGCTATAGTTTGGAACTGGAGTGTCCCCCAGAGGCTTGGTTGCCAGTTTGTGGTCTCCCAAAGGTCTTTGTTTTAAAGGTGATGGAAACTTTAGGGGTGGGTCCTAGTGTAAGAAAGTTGGGAACATACCCTTGAAGTAGCCACTGGGACCCTGGACTCTCCTCTCCTCTATGCTCCCTGACCACAATAAGATGAACAGACTTCTCCACAGTGCACTCCCCATAGGCCTAAAGGAACAGGGTCAAGTAACTTCTGAAAATGTAACCCAAACAAACCTTTTCTCCTTTAAGTTGTCGATCTTAGATTTCTGTCACTGTGACAAACTACCTAACAAAAGACAGGAGCAGAAGAATTATATCCTAACTCATTTTGAGGCCAGCACTATACAAACATCAAACCAGAGAGAAACTACAAGAAAACTACTGAATCACATCTCTAACATAAATGGAAAAGTCCCTAAGAAAAAAATCAGCAGCTTGAATGCACCAATGTATTAAAATAATAATACATATATCAAGTGAGATTTATCCCAGGGATGCAACATTAGTACAACATTCAAAACCAATCAATATAATTCATTTGATCAAGAGGCTAAAAATGAAAAAAAATCATATAATCATAACAATAGATGCAGAAAAAGCATTTCACAAAATCTAAGACTCATTCATAATAAAAACTCTCAGCAATCTTAGAGAAATTCTTCAACATGATAGAGAACATCTCAAAAACACTGCTAACTTCATACTTAATGGTAAGAAATTAGAAGCTTTTCTGTTAAACTCAGGAATAAGGCAAAGATGTTTCCTCACACAATGGCTTTCCAACACTGTACTGGAATGCCTACCCAATTAATCATAAATAGAAGGAAAAATACATCAAAAGTTATAAAGATTAGGAAGAAAGAAAGAACAATGTCTTTTCTTCACAGATTAACAAGACCATCTATGTAGAAAATCCAAAAGTTATAAACAAAAAAATCCTGGAACCAGTAAGTGATTAAACCAAGATTGTAGGATAACAAAGTTAATCACTTTCCTATATACCAGTAGTGAACTAGTAGAATTTGAAATTAAACACATAATGCCATTTATATCAGTATCTTCCCAAAATGAAATATTTGGGTACAAATTCAACAAAATATCTTAAGTACTGTATGAGGAAAACTACAGAACTCTGACAAAAAAAAATCAAAGAACTACTAAATGAGAGATGTTCCATGTTCATAAACAGGAAGATTCAATGCTGCCTAAATGTCAGTTCTTCCTAACTTGATCTATAGATTCAATACAAGTCCAATTCAAATCCCACCAAATTATTTTGTAGATATAAATGAACTGATGCTGAAGTTTTTATGGAGAGCCCAAAGACACAATATTGAAACAGAAGAACAAATTTGGAGGGCTGATGATATGTGAGTTCGAGGTTTATTATGAAGTTACAGTAATTCAGACAACACGGCATTGACAAAAGAATAAATAGAAAATATCAATGGAAAATAACAGATCTTAGAAACAGAACCACATATAGACAACTGATTTTCGACAAAGGGACAAAGGCACTATGATGGAGCAAACACGGTCTTTTCAACAAATAGTGTGAACACACACATACACACACACACACACACATGACATAAACCTTCAACCCTTCATTAAAATTAACTCAAAATAGACCATATACCTAAATGTAAACTGCAAAACTATACAACTCCTAGATGATAACATAGGTGAAAACTTAACTGACCTGGGTATGACACCTACTTTATAGGTATAATAGCAGTGGTATGATTCACAAAAGAAATAATAAGCTTGGACTTCACTAAAATTTTTAAAAACCCTTTGTTCTGCAAAAGACAATGTCCAGTAAATGAGAACATAAGTTACAGACTGGAAAAAAACATTTGCAAAAGATCCATCTAACAAAGAACTATTATCCAAAATTCATAAAGAACTCTTAAAAATCAACTATATGAAAGCAAACAATCCAATTAGTAAATGGGAAAAAGATCCAAATAGATACCTCATCAAAAGGAGACATATAGAAGGCAAATAAGCAAATAAAAAATTGTTTCTCACTATATGCCAGAAAAATACAAATTAAAGCAGTATCATGCTACTATATACTTATTAGAATGGCCAAAATCCAAAATAATGACACCACTAAATGTTGGAGAGAAAGTAGAACAAAAGGAACTCTCATTCATTTCTGACTGAAATGGAAAATGATACCCACTTTGGAAGATACTTTGGCAGGTCCTTACAAAACCAAACAAAACAACATCCGCAAGATGGCAAACTAGAAGCTCCTAGGACTCTTCTATCCTACGGAAAGAAAAGAAGCAATAAATAAACAACTACATTTCAACCACAGTAATGAAAATAGAGAATGAAGAATAGCAAAGAAGCAACAGAAATCCTGTAGAGTGCAGAAACCCAGGACGACCACACAGAGAAGAAAAGAAAACACCTCGTCTCCACTATCCCATTCACACCATCAGGATCAGCATGAAAGCAGGATGGACTTCTTCCTGTGAGGAAAGGGTGAGAGGACCCCAACAGCCCAATCACCAGTAGAGCCTCATAGTCTCTTGCTGTTGGAGATTCCTGCAGTCCTCAGGCTTTAAACCCAGTTGAGGGTGCTCCCTGGAGTCCCCAGGCTAACCTACTCCCACAAAAAGGGCCAATGCTATTCCCACCACCCCAGTAATCACACCATGGCCCATGCTGCTGTTGTTCTGCATCACTCAGAAAAAGAGCCACTGCTAGAGTGCATCGCACTTCGGGGGTGAACAGCCACTGTAACTATCCATTCATGAGGCTCAGCTGCCACTGTACCACCCCAACCTGGTAAGGTGCCACCCCAATGCAGCACTGCTATTACAACCTACCTCCTGGGCCAAGTAACTGTACAGTCACTCCCTTTCTCTCACTGAAGTCACTGGTGCACCCACTTTTACAGCCAAGCTGAAGTGGTACCTTGTCCCCCCAACCAAGACTATGCCTTTCACACGGAAGTAGTCATATCTCCCTGCACAACAACAATTGATATGGTGCTCCATTCTCAGGATTCCTGAGGCTCTGCTAATTGCTGCAGCTGCAATTTCTGGGGCCAGAAAGACACAGTACTTTGCATGCAAGGAAATCAGAGCCTTGGTTAAGCTATGCCATGCTGCCCACCAGGCCAAACAATCACAGCAACCTACCTACCTAGAATTTTACTAGTCCTCCAAAGTCAAAGCTGCTGAGGCACTCCAGCTTTCCGAGACTGCAGTGATCACTGCGCTGCTCCCTGTTCTCCAAGGTCCAAGCCACAGCAGCATCTTGCCATTCTGAGTCCTTGCTGCTGCTAAACTTAGCCTTACAAACCTGAGTTACTGTCCCACCATGGTGAGCCATGTCCTACCACCCCAGGGCCCAGAATCACCATTGTGTGGTACCTCATCCCCTGTAGCCCAAGATGCCACTGTGAACTATTAAATCTAAGTCCCAAACTGAAACTGTTCCCTGTTCCCCAGGGCCTGAAAATCTAGAGCACCCCTTCTTCCCCAGAACCATGGCAGTGCTACGCCCTGCCCCTCGTGGGGGGCAGAATCAAGGCTATATCCCAGTACCCTGGTCCCAAGTTGCTGGGACATCCTTCAGAGCAACCGATTCTGACTTAGTGGGAGAAATGCATCCACTTTTGTCTCAGAGAATGAACACACATCTCAAGTCCCCGGTGATAAAATAGTTTTGTAAGACCCTAAGGTCAGAAACCCAACTCCATAGCTGCCCTGAGGACCTTTGCTCTGGATCCCAGTGCCTCTGTAGCTGCCTATGAACCATGTCAGATCCAACACCAAAAGATATCCCCTTAGCTAGAACTCCCCACCATGCAGCCACCATCACTGTCACAATCTTCTGGACCCTGGACCACTAAGTGACCCATGGTAATTACACTGATCATAACTGAAGAAACTGCAGAGAGACTACAGCACTACACCTATATGGAACCACAGCTACTGCATTCTGGCCAGCCAGCACCTCAGGCCCCATCTGCAGGAAAAAAATCCTCCCCCACAAAAGCAACTCTGTACAGTCTGGAAGAGATGGTTGCCCCACCAATGTACAGACATCAATGCAGGGCCCCAAGAAACACGAACAAGCAACGAACCATGACGTTACCAAAGGAACACAAGAATTCTTCAATAATTGGCCCCAAAGAAACAGAAATGGATGAACTGAATGAAAAGCAATTCAAAATAATAATATAAAGGATATTAAGGAAATTCAGAAAAAAAGAATACAAAGAGACTATTCAACAAAATCATAAAAACAATTCAAGATCTCAATGAGAAATTCAGCAAAGATAGCTATCATAATAAACAAAAATCTTAGAGCTAAAGAATTAAATGAAATAAAAAGTAAACTGAAAGCTTCATTGACAGTAGATTAAGCAGAAGAATTGACAAACTTGAAGAAAGGACTTTTTGAAATTATGCAGAGGGGGAAGAAAACAATGAAAAATGAAGACAGCCCACAGAACATAGGTAACATGATTACACAAACAAATTTTCACATTCTAGGAGCTCCTTGAAGGAGAAGAGGAAAGAAAAAAAAAGCTTATTTAATAAAATATTTGCTGAAAATTTTCAAAGTCTTGGGAAAATTATGGTACAGACATTGAATCCATGGAGTTCAAATGTGCCCAAATATATCTAATTCACAGATATTCTCTCAAAGGCACATTAAAATCAAACTGCCAAAGAATGAATTTTTTTAAAAAAGCAAGAGAAAAGCATCAAGTCACATACAGGAAAATTTGCATTAGAATATCAGCAGATTTCTTCTTGCAGGCCAGGAGAAAATGGGATGATACATTTCAAGAGCTAAAACAAAGAATACCCAGAAAAGCTGGCCTTCTGAATGAAGAGAAATATTTTTTCATAAACAAAAACTGAGGGAGTTCATTACCACTACCCCTGCCTAAGAAATGCTTAAGAGACTTTTTCAAATGGAAATGAAAGGGCAAAAATTACTAAAATGAATATGTAAGAAAATATAAAACTCTGGTAGCAATAAAGACACAAATTTACAAAATTCTAAAACTGTGATAGTTTTATAAATCATGTATCTCTAGAATGAAGGTTAAACTCAAAATGGTCAATCATGATTATAGTTACAATAAGTTAAAGAGTATACAATATAAAAATGCAAGTTATGACATCAAAAGCATGAATTGTAAAGGGAACAGCAAAAGTCTAGAGTTTTTGTATGTGATAGAAGTTGCCATCAGTTTAAAACAAGATGTTTCATGTAAGTCTCACAGTAACCACCAAACAAAAAACTATAGCACACATTTAAACAGTAAAGGAAAATGAATCAAAACTTAGCACCGTAAAAAAAAAAATCATCAAAACAAAAATATGAACAAGACAGGAACAAAGCTATAAAACAACCAGAAATCAAACAACAAAACAACAATATCAAATCCCTACCTATCAATAGTGAGCCTGGGTGTAAATGGACAGAGTGGCTAAGCAGATCTTTTTTAAAAAAATCCCTTTATAAGATGTCTATAAGAAACCCACTAAACCCATTAAATACCAAGTTTTCAATTCTGCAAATATTTAAATGAAATTGACACAGGTGCATTAGAATATGTTGGAAATCATAATCTAAGGCTTATGTATATAACCATATTAATATATTAATTTTAATGTACATTAAAACTAAAACTATGTTAATTTTAATTGTACACATTTTACCATAATTATATTCTTACCATTATACAGTTACATATTATATAATTATATTCTATATTTCCACATCTGAGACAAGGAGACAAAATAGGTTAAGCTTTAAGGACCACAGGCTAAAAGTGAAAAAACTGAATAAGATATTCCATGCAAATGATAACCAGAAGAGCAAGACTGACTATACTTATATCTGTTAAAATAGACTTCAACTATGAAACTGTCTCAAGAGACAAAGAAGGTTTTATGGTTGAATATGAGATATCACTCAAAAGCTCCTGTTAATGAAGGGAAATTCGAGTTAAATGATTATATTATGAAAGCCATAACCTAAGTCCATCCTAGTTTGAATGGCCTGACTGGGTGGTAACTGTAGGCTGGTGGGGTGTGGTTAGAAGAGGTGGGTCACTGGGGACATTCCCTGGAAGGAGAGATATTGCCCCTCCCTTACTATTCCCTGACCCCACCGTGAGCTGAGCAGTTTTCCTCCACTGGTCCCTTTACCCATGATGTGCTGCCTCACCTTGGACCCATGCAAGGGAGTCAGTCGATCATCTATGGATTGAGACCTCTGAAACTGTAGGCCCCTGAAACTGTAGGCCCCAAATGAACTTTTCCTCCTCTAAGTTGTTCTCATATGTCTTGGCCATGGTAATGCAAAAGCTAACTAAAATGAAAGGCTGGACATGGTGGGGAGGGTAAGGCAGGAGGATTGCAAGTTCAAATAAAATAAAATGTAAAAGAGGCTAGGTGTAAATCAGTGTCCTATCATGTGCAAGGCTCTGGGTTCAATCTCCAGCCTCCTGCCACAAACACACACATGAGAGAGAGAGAGAGAGAGAGAGAGAGAATTATTTAATGATACGGGTGTTTTGTTCATCAGGAAAATATATCTATTGTAAATATGTATACAACCAACATTGGAGCACCTAAACATATAAACCAAATACAAATAAACATGAAGGGTGATAAACCAAATACAAATAAACATGAAGGGTGATAAACCAAATACAAATAAACATGAAGGGTGACATAGCAATACAGGAACAGACAGGTACATGTCTGTGGTCCCATCTACTTGGGAGGCTGAGATGGGAGAATTGGAAGTTCAAGGCCAGCCATAGCAATTTAGTCAAACCTTGCCTCAAAATATTTTTTTAAAAGGGCAGAGAAAAAAACAGAAGAAAATAAATATCAGAAGATGTAGTTTGATGAAAGAGCACCACTGAGTTTGATCCCTAGTACCTCCAGAGAGACAGATAGACAGACACAGGGACTTTGATATCTCACCTAAAACAATAGATATATCTGAAAGAAAATTAATAAGGGAATACTGAACTTGAATTGTCATCTTGATCAAATGTACCTAACAGAAATAAATAGAATTTTCTCTCCATCCAATAACAATAGGATACATTTTTTTCCAGTGCCCTTGGAACATTCTCCAGGACAAATCATATGTTAGATCACAAGTATTAAAATTTTTTAAAGGCTGAAATCATATCTGGCATCATGTCAGAACATAATGGTATGATATTTGAAATCAAGTTTCCAAGATTAAGTAGAAATCTTGGAAAATTCACAAATGTGGAAATATATGTTTCTGAAAAATCACGGTTCAAAGAAGAAATCAAATGGGATTGATTTCTTGAGAAAAGAAATATCTTGAGAAAAATGACAATAGAGACACAATACACCACAGATTATGAATGTAGCAAAAACAATTCTAAAAGGTAAGTTTACAGAAATAAATGCTTACACAAAGAAGAAATATCCCAAATACACAATGTAACAAGAAAGAAAAAAGAGCAAGAAAAAGACCAAATTAAGCCCACAATTAGCAGAAGGAAATAAATATCAGAATGTAACTAAAACAAATACAAAACTTAAATACTACATAAATAATTAAACTAAGAAAATCAGCAAAGTTGATAAACCTTTAGCTAGCCTGGGGAAAGGAGAGAATACGCAAGTAATTAAAATAAAAAATGAAAGCAAATAAATGATCACAAATGCCTCAAAAAAATTTTTTTAAAAAAGGGCATAGGGACTATAATGAACAATAATATTCCAATAAATTTAAAGGAAATGGATGAAAAAAAATAAAGGAAATGGATGAATTCCTAGAAAATTATGACCTACAAAGATTAAGTCAAGAAGAAATAGAAAGCCTGAATAAAACAATAAAAAAGACTGAAGAAGTAATCAAAAACCTCCCAAAAAAAAGAAGTCCAGGGCTTCATAGTTGAATTCTACCAAGCATTCAAAGAAGTTGTACCAATATATCTTAAACACCTCCAAAAAAAAAAAAAAAATAGCATGAGAAGGAATAATTTCAAACACATTTTATGAGACTAACATCACTTTGAAACCTAACACAAAGACATCACAAGAAAACAAAACTACAGGGCAATGTCTGTGATTAATTGATGCAAAAATCCTCAGTAAATACTAGCAAATTGAATTCAACAACTCATATAAAAAGATTATACAACATGAGCAAGTGAAATTTATCCTTGATCCACAAGACTGATTTTATATTCACAAAACAATGTGATACATTATATTAACAGAATAAATGGTAAAAACCACATGACCACCTTGATTGATATAGAAAAAACATTTGACAAAACCTAATATACTTTCTTGGCAAAAGCTCTAAATAGTTCAGGTACAGAAGGGAAATCCCTCAACATAATTAAGGCTACTTGTTTAAAAAATCCACAGCTGATATTATAATCAATGGGGGGGGGGACTAAAAGTTTTTCCATTAAAATCCAGTACAAGACAAGGATGTCCACTCTTGCCAGTTCTATTTAATATACTACTAGAAGTACTGACAAGAGCAATAAGAAAAAGAAATCAAAGATATCCAAATTACAAAGGAAGAAATACAATTATCTTTATTTGAAGATATTATCCTACACATAAAAATAACTCCAAAGATCCCATTAAAATCCTATTAGAATTAGTAAATGAATAAAGTCATAGTACACAAAATCAAAATATTAAGTCAGTTTAATTTTTATACACAAGCAACCTAAAAACTAAATTAAAAAACAAAACAACTTCATGTGTGATAACAATAAAAAATAAAATACCTAGGAATAAATTTAAGCAAAAGATAAAAGATCTGTGCTATGGTTTGAATTTTAAGTGTTCCCAAAGGGGTATGTATTTAAGGAATAGTCCCCAGAGAGGTACTACTGGGAAGTAGTGAAACCTTTAAGAGGCGACTTTCAGTTAGAAGTCTTTAGAGTATCAGGGGTGTGCTCTTGAAGGAGATTATGGGACCCTTGTTCCTATCTCTCTCTTTGTCTCTCTCTTTTAGTAGTTTTGGTCTACCACAGGCTCCCACCACGATGTCTCACCACAGTCCAAAGCAATGAAATCAACCAATCATGAGCCAAAATAAACCTTTTCTCTGTATAAGTTGATTATCTCAGGCTTTAGGTATGATGAAAAACTAACACAATCTATACACTGAAAACTATAAAACACTGATAAAATAAATTGAAGAATATACAAATAAATTGAAAGATATCTCATGCTCATGAATAAAAATTATTATTGTTAAAATGTTCATACTATCCAAAGCATATACAGTTTCAATGCAATCCATATAAAACCCTAATGATAGTCTTCCCAAAAATAGAAAAAAAAATCCTAAAACTCACATGGAGTTATGAAAGTCCCCCAAATAGCCAAAACAATTATGAGGAAGAAAAATTCAGAGCATCACACTTTCTAACTTAAGATTATGTTACAAAGCTAATAGTAATCAAAACAGTATAGTATTGGTATAAAAACAGACTCTTAGACCATTGGAACAGAAAAAATAGCAAACGTTAAAAAATAAATCCAAACATGATTTTTTAAAAAATTTTTCACAGTTATAGATGGGCAGAATGTATTATATCTGTTTATTTTATTTTTTAATACCTTTATTTATTTTTATGTGGTGCTGAGGCTCAAACCCAGGCCTTGCATATGCTAGGCAAGCGCTCTATCATGGAGCCACAACCCCAGTCCCATATTTGTTTACTTTATGTGGTGCTAAGGATCGAACACAGCACCTCACATGTGCTAAGCAAGCACTCTGCCACTGAGCTACAGCCCCAGCCTCAGTCAACTGATTTTTGATAAGAGCACCAAGAAGACAATAGGGAAAAGAGAATCTCTTCAATGAATGGTGTTGGGAAAATTGATTTCCCCATGCAAAAGAATGAAATCAGATCCTTACCATACACCATATACAAAAATCAACTGAAATGGACAAAACACTAAATATAAGAACAGAAACTATAAAATACCTAAAACATAACATAAAGGAAAAGCTCCTAGATGTTGGCCTTGATGATGATATTTTTGGATATCACACCAAAAGCTTAGGCCACAAAAGCAAAAACAAAAAAACTATAAACTGAAAATCTTCTGTACAACAAGAAAACAATCAATAAAATGAAACAGCAGCCTACAAACTGAGAAAAATATTTTCAAATCATGTATCTTATAAGAGGTTAATATCCAAAATTTATAAAGAAGACATATAACTCAATAGTAAAACAATGAATGACCCAATTTTAAAATAGCAAAAGACCTGAATAAACATTTCTTCAAAGATGAAAAAAATAACCAATAGGTATATGGAAAGATGTTCAACGTCATTCATCATAGGAGATATGAAAATAAACCAAAAATACCCCTTGACACGTTTACAATGGCTATTATCAAAAAAATTATACAACAATAAATATTAACAAGCACAGTTTTGGTGGAGTGTTGAAAATCAACTCTTATTGAAGTATCTCTTAGGAGAAAGAACTGGGAAACATACAAGTGGACTCCTTAGAAGAGTTTGGCAGCCATGGTGAGTAGGAAAGATTTTCAGGGAAGAAGAGAGACCACGGGATGGAAGGAAAATGAGGTTAATAAAAAGCTTTGTTACAAAGTCATAATAATAAAAACAGTATAGTATTGGCACCGACATACAAATCAATGGAACAAGAATTGAGAGTCCAGAAATAAATGCTTACATTTATGGTCAATTGATTTTCAACAAGACTGGCAAGAAAATTCAATAGGAAGGAATAATCTTTTCAACAGAATGGTGCTGGAACAAATGGATATTCACAAAAAAAAGAAGTTGAATATCTAACCCATCATACATACCATATATACAGAAAATTTAACTGAAAATGAATCATAGACTTAACTCTAAGCACTAAAATTATATAACTTTTCAAAGAAAACATAAGAGTAAATGAATTTTCATGACCATGGATGTGGCAATGTTTTCTTAGATATAATACCAAAAATACCTAGTGGGCTGGGGGTGTAACTCAGTGGTAGAACACTAGTCTAGTATATGTGAATGCCTTAAAAAAAAAAAAAAAGACAAGTTGAACATCAAAATTTAAAAATTCAGTGCTCCAAAGAAAACTATCTAGGAAATGGGGGTGGGGGGGGGGGAGAACTTCCAACAGAATGGAAGAAAATATCTGAAAATCCCACATCTGATAAGAGACTTGTGTCCAGAATATATGACAGAATTCAATACTAAACGACAATTAAACCAATTTAAAATAGTCAAAGGATCTGAATAAACATGTTCCCAAAGAATTCATACAAATGGCCAATAAGCAAGTGAAAAATGTTCATCATCATTTAGCCATCAGGGAAACGTAAATCAAAAGCCCAAGGAAATACCATCCACTAGGATGTCCATAATCAAGGTCAGACAGTAACCAGTATTGGCAAGTATTTGGAATAATTATAATCCTAAGATGCTTTTGATGGGAATATAAAATACGGTGGCCACTTTGGAAGACAATTTGGCAGCTCTTTAAATGTTGAAACATAGAGTTACCATATGACCCTGCAGTTCTACTCCAAGGTATATATACCCAAGAGAAGTGAAAATATACCATGCAAAAACTAATGCACAAAACTTCTTAGTAGCACAAAATAGGAAACAACACAAATCCCCATCAACTGATGGATAGATAAATAAAATGTAATATAAAAAAAGAACAAAAAAAGAGCCAGGAACAGTGGCATCCATCTATAATCCCAGTGTATTGGGAGACTGAGGGAAGAGGATTGCAAGTTCAAGGACAGCCTCAGCAACTTAGCAAGGCCCTAAGCGACTTTGAGAGTCCCTGTCTCAAAATAAAAAAATAAAAAATAATAAAGGGCCGAGATGCAGCTCAGTAGTAAAGTACCCCCTGATTCAATCACCAGGGCAAAAAAAAAAAAAAAAAAGCCAAAGGAAATGAAGTACAGATACATGCCATAATATGGTTGAGCCCTGAAAACATCATGCTAAGTGAGAGTAGTCACAAAAGGTTACATATTATATGATTCTAATTATATGAAATGTCCATAATAAGCAAATCTATGGAGACAAAGTAAATTAAGAATTGCCTGGGACTGCAGAAGAAGGGTAGTAGGCAGTTTCCTTTAGTATAGAGGGACAAAAATATTGTATAAATATAATGTGATGATATCTGTTCAATACTAAAAATATTGCAATATACACTTTAAATGAGTATGTGATATATTAATTACTTCAATCATGCTGCTGAAATAACTTATGTTTTTTTCAACAATAAAGAAAAGTAACAAGGGAGGGGAGAGGAGGGGAGGGGGGATGGTGGAGGATGGGAAAGGCAGCGGAGCACAACAGACACTAGTATGGCAATATGTAAATCAATGGATGTGTAACTGATGTGATTCTGCAATCTGTGTATGGGGTGAAGGTGGGAGTTCATAACCCACTTGAATCAAAGTGTGGAATATGATATGTCAAGAAATTTGTAATGTTTTGAACAACCAACAATAAAAAATTTAAAAAAAAAGAAAAGTAACACATTTTACTACGGATGATATGATAAAGCAGAAAGTGAAAAACCTTATGATGTAGAATAGAGACAATTTAGCAAAGTTCTTGAGACAAGAGTGAACAGGATCTAAAGCAAAGAAGCAGACAGTCATCCCTATACAACAGACAGCAAAGCAGCATGTGGGGTGCATATGCCCATAGGCAGGTGGATGCGGTGGGGGGAGGTCTGCAGGCACTCTCCACTGATTGGTATTTTTCAATGAAATAAAAGCCGAGGTAATCATCGGGGAGGGAGGATAGGAGAAGAGCTTTTGAAGAGAAGAGAGGAAGAGGGGAGTGAACAATGAAAATGGACTCAGGTGTTCAATATAATTCAGAATTGGCTGGCCAGGAACTGAAAGGGAGACCATTCCGCAGGATGTGTGTGCTCTTCCAGCCCCAGCCAGCTGTGAGGGAGAGCAGGGAGTGGCCAGAGTACTGTTTAACTAGGGCTTGGGCTTCACTGAAGGGATGATGGCAAAGCAAGGGGAAAGGGCAACAGCAGGAGAGTGGAGGGTGCCTGCAAGGCAGTGATTATAATGAAGAAATGTAGAATTTAAGCTGAGGGGACAGAACAAGAGGTGGATAAAGGGCAGTAAGCAAATAGTAGGATCAACACCCCACAGGCTGGAGAACTTGAAAGCTGTGCTAAAATGGAGAAACAAGAGGAAGGACTACGAAGATAGGAGGCAGTGGTCAAACATGTAGGAAACTAATTAAGCGTATGGAGGAGTTAGTGGCCACTGGAAGGAGCGATTTGAAACTATGTAGAAAGCAAAGAATCAATGTTGGAAAGCAGGATGTTGGAAAGATCACCAAGAATTCAAAATTGGAACAGGGTTAGGAAGAATGATGGTGAACCCAGAGCCACAATGTTAATAATAAATAAAATTAAATTAAAAAAAAAAAAAACAAGGACTAGTAAATGCAGGGATCAACAGATGACAGTCAAAATGAGAGGTGGCACTTAATTAAAAACTGATGATGTGAGATTCAAATACTGGGATTTTTTTTTTTTGACAGGAAAGAGTAAGAATGTCTGAAAATGGAAGGAGAAACAAAAAGGATATATGCCCTGCTTTTGTGCCCAGCAGTCTGAGACCTATGAGAGAAAAAGTAGCTACTTTTTGAGAAGGTTGCAAGAGAAACAATGTGCTATGGTCTGAATGTCTGTGTCACCCCAAGATTCATAAGTTGAAACCTAATTCCCAGTACCATAGTTTTCAGAAATGATACTTTCAGAAAGTGATCAGGTCACAAGGAAAAGCCCCAAATGAATAAGATTAGTGGCCTATAAAAGAGGCCCAAGGGCTGAGGATATAGCTCAGTTGGTACAGTGCTTGCCTTGCATGCATAAGGCCCTGGGTTCAATCCCCAGCACCACAATGATGACCTAATTTGACTTCTGCTTTAAGAAAATAATTCTAATGGTAGAGGATAGGAAAGGTAGCAGAATACAACAGTTACTAATAGGGCATTATGTAAAAATGTGGATGTGTAACCGATGTGATTCTGCAATCTGTATTTGGGGTAAAATTGGGAGTTCATAACCAACTTGAATCTAATGTCTGAAATATGATGTCAAGAGCTTTATAATGTTTTGAACAACCAATAAAAAAAAAAGATTAAAAAAAATCATAATTCGTTTAAGACATTGAACATCATATTTTTGAGATTAATCCATTTTATTCCTAGACTCAACTTCATTTGTACTGCTAAAAATAATTTACTTATGTAAATATACCACTATTTACAAATCAGTTTTCTGTTGATGAATATTTAGTTCCATTAAATTTTATACTGGGCTGCTATGAAAAAAAAAATAATAATAATTCTAATCATTCAGCCAAAAAAAAAAAAAAAAAGGAGGGGGGATTTGCAGAAAAAGAGACTGGACACAGTTAACTAGAAAGGCCACTGTATTGTTTCACATGAGTGCCTGAATTAGGACAGTTGGGAATGAAAACAGACAGGTAATATCTCTTGGAGGTGTAAATGACAGGATGTGACAACTGATTAGATATAGGAAAAGAGGCTATTTGAACCAAAGAGGACTCAGGTATTTGCAGCCAATGACAGCAGGAGGATACAAGGCAACAGTATCATTAAATGAAGACTGGAAACAAAGATTGGTTCAAGAAGGGCCAGGTAATGAGCTCCAAGAATAACAAATAGTGAGTAGCAGAGAGGAAATGTACAGGAGTGAAAATAAAAACAGGTGTTGAAGGGTAGAGCATGCTTCTGCAATATTAAAAATAAGTTGGGCTGAGGTTGTAGCTCAGTGGTTGAGTGCTTACCTGGAATGCATGAGGCACTGGGTTCGATCCTTAGCACCACATAAAAAAAATAAATAAAATGAAGATCTTGTGTCCATCTACAACTAAAAAAATGTTTAAAAATATGTGTTTGTTAAAAAAAATAGGTAAATCACCATATAATTACATAGTCACTAGAGCTGAATGCTTTATCTTTCATTTTCAAAAGAAACTGACAAGAGACTGTCTAACTCTACATTTTCCTCTCTGCCTCCATTGTAACACATGAAAAAACTTTTTTTCCCAAAGAGATTAGATGGATTACCTGAAGTTACTTTAATGGTAAAGCCCAGGTTAAAATTCTTGTGTTCTAATGCTCAATTTACTTCATTTCCCGAGTTATACCAGATGCAATTCTTTCCTACACAATCTAATTATTTATGTCCCCTATGGTCAGAGGTGACCACCTGGACATGTTCCCTCACACTACTAGTACTGAATTTTCTTCTTGTGGTTCTTCTTTCTGCCAGAAAGTTAAGATCTTGCTGCTATGTGAGATAAATCATACCTGGCAGTAACTAGCAAAACAGAAAAGGAACCAGGCAGACTATTCCTAAAGAATGGAAACCCAACAGTAAACCAGGACCAAGAAATGTCCCTTTTAAAAATTATTATTATTAATAGTAGCAGAAGTAGGAGTAGTAGTACTTGGGATTGAATCCAGAGGAGTTTTTACCACTGAGCTATTTTTAATTCCCAGTCCTTTTAATTTTTAAATTTTAAGATAGAGTCTCACTAAGTTGCTGAGGGCCTTGCTAAATTGCTAAGTATAACCTCAAAATTTGCGATCTTCCTGCCTCAGCTTCCTAAGCCACCGGGATTACAGGCATGCACCACCAGATCCAGCCCTAAGAATTTATATCAGCAGTGCTGCATTTCCCCCACATATAGGTGTCCTTATTCTTATCTAAAGCCCACCAGAAAAGTGACATCAATAGTGGCTGAAACTACTGAGGATCAAGCTACAAATTTTAAATTAGGGCTGGGGCTGTAGCTCAGTAGTAGAGCACTTGCCTTACATGTGCAAGACCCTGGGTTACAACCCCCAATATCACAAAGCAAACAGACACCATGCTACCTAATTAAACAGGAAAATGATCCCCAGAAATACACATCAATTCTCAATGAGATAATTCCTCTGGTAATGTATGCATTTGATTTTACAGGGTAGTCCCTGGAACCTACTCACCACATATAACATAATCTTAGTAGGGAAATGCATTTTAAATTCAAATAAAAAATTTCTTTTATAACTTGAAACTACTCTCCATTTATATAATACAGCACATCTCCACTCACACCAGCCTCCTTTCAAGTGCTCACCAGTGTTCCATGACACTGCCAACAGGATGACTTTGTCTATTTTCTAAGAAGTCCTGTGATAACTCCTTTCTCCAAATTTATAATATAAAATGAATACATAAATCATAAAATTACTCAAATTCTTTATTTTATAGTCTTCCTTAAATACCTTAAAGTTTTCTTTCAAACAGGAAATTAACTATAAAGGCAATAATTGTTGTTGTTGTTTTTTAAAGGAAGACAAGAACAGGTCAGGAACTTTCTCCATCTGCAAGATTTTACAATCCCAATATTCTGTTGGAGGATCTTCCTTATTGACTTTAAGCAGCTGACCATATTCTTATGCAAAAATTTCTCACAAAAACTTTTCTAAACCAAATATGAATATCACCAATCAACTAAAACTGTATTTGGACTAAGGTCTAACATATCACTTAAATTAATTATCCATGTTCCATCTGTTTCAGAAAATAGGTACAGCCCCAAAAGTACTAATTTCTGATATCACCTCATTCAGGCAACAAAGGAATGTTTAATTGTTTATTATTTCAACTGTATTTTCCCTCATGTAAAAAGGGAAATGGAAAATGCACCAAAATTCTCTCATACCAATGATTTTCCCGGTCCTGAGACAGTACCACTGCTCATCACATCGAAGAAAAGTGTTTCATTATTAACTGACTTCTCATTATTGCCCAGCTCCCTGCTCAAGACTATCCTCTTTCATAAAGCCTTTCTGTGAATGCAGACTTAGCATTTAGGATCATAATTTACATTCTCATTTTATTTATCTGGATGTATCTTCTTTGTGTCTATATGTAATCTTTAAAATGCCATTTAGATGAAAAATTTTTATCTTCTAGGCATCTTTTGCTAAATAGAGCACTAGCAAAAGGCAAAAAAGCTTTACAGAAAACAAAGATAGGTTAATAAATCATATCTACCACTTACTACCTGGATATCTTGTGTCTCAGATTCTTTAAAAATGAAAATTTAAAGTGCCCATATTGAAAGTTGTGACAATTCAATTTAGTACTGTAGATAAAGCACATGGCACAAAGACAACTTGATAAAAAATACTACTACTATTGATAAGAATCATCTCAAGCTGTTACATTAAAAAAATTCAACTTCTTTCTTGCTATTAAAGTCTTTCAAAAAATATATGAAAATCTCTTTTCACTTTTTATTAGCAAACTTTAAAAACAGTATTGTTTCCACCCCAGAAACCATGTCAGAGAACTTCATGTACTAGAATACAAGATGCTACCTCCTTCTCTCCCTTTCAGCAATTTACTACCAAATTATAATTCCATACATCCACAGCACTAATTTACTAAAGTTGAATCATATCAATCCATTTATGTCAAAACTGGTCTAAGTATTGGTCATTTCACAGGGTTCAACCTGTAACTCCCATGCTCAATGAGCATTCAGTTATTCCAGTCTGGGACACCATTGCTACACATAAGCAAGGACTGCCAAACAAGGGCTTTGAAATAAAGTGAAATTCAAAAGTTCATTTTTATGCTTTTTCTTTTGGGTTCACCACCCACAACACTTCTGACACCAAGTGTGGGGCTTCGCCCCCACATACACACATGAACCAATTCTTCAGCAGTCTGATCACCAACCAAGTATCCCACAATTCAGTTCAATTCTGACATTACCTATCAGGACTAGCACAGACCCCACAAGTGAAAGGCTCAGTACTTAACTTGTACTGTCCTCATTTTAGATGCCAGTCATAGGTTTCGTGTTGCCACCTGTACTTCACACCAACTAGATAAGGTTTGACATTTTCCTAGAACAACTCGCAGAACTCAGTAAAACAATTTACTTACCGCCACAAGTTTGTTATAAGAGATACAGTTCAGGATCAGCCAAATGGAACAGTTGAAAGGGTAAAGTAAAGAGAGGAAGGAGGTCCAGAGTTGCTTTCCTGCCTCACCATCCTCCATTGATGTTTTCTGGAGGTTTTTATTGCAGAGGCCAGATTGACTAAATCATTGTCCATTGGAGATTAACTCCATCTCCAGTCTCTCCTCTCTCCTCCCTTGAAAGGGAGGTTTAAAGTTCCAACCCTCTAATCATGCTTGGAATTTCTAGGGACCAGTACCCACCCAGAAGCTATCTAGAGGCCCAGGTCCCCAGTCCTCTCATTAGCATATAAAAAACCCATATCACTCTGGAGATTATAAGACTTTGAGAAGCCAGGAACTAGGGACAAAGATTAAATATTTCTTTCTTATCACCATTTAGCCTAAAGCTCTTCTGCCGCCCACAAGCTGCCCAGGTGGTGGAAGCTGATCATCACTCTGTGTGGTGTGGGCAGTGGCAGAAAAGACCACATAGACAAGGCTCTGCCACCTTAAGGATCCTGCTTTCACACTGGAAGGCAAGGGAGGGAGAGAGCAGGAGGGAGTAGTGCGGAATCCCTTTATTTATAGGGAAATTAACCCAGGATTTTTGATATAATGTTCTTCACCAAATAAGGCAGAGGGTGGGCTGGTCTAGCCCTAATAGGTAACGCCCAGATCCAGAACCTTGAGAAAGCAGGCTTCTTTGCAGAGCCAATGTGGAGGCCACCTGCATCGCAGCCCAGATATCTATCATGCAATGCCACACCAACACCACCATGGCGCAAGGCTAAGAGAGGATGCTTAATATAGCTCATAATGTAGCTTAATACAGCCCCCTCCCCGGACACTCTTCTTTACACTACAGAGTTAATACAATGCATCTTGAAGAAATTTCCAAGCAAAAACATACATAATCTTTTGGAATTCGTTTTTAGACTATGAAAAACATTTATCAGGAAGAGGTGATCGTCACCTAAGGATCATCATACTGACAGGTAACTCCAAGCATACAAGTAAAGAACTTTGATATCTTTCAGAGGATGACTAGCATTTCAAGAGCCAAGAACATTTAAAACTGAGAGTGATGTCTGAGACACAAAAATAGAAGACAAAATTATTTGCCAGAGAAATTTTGAAAAGAATTCTCAATAGAATCTACCTCAATAGTTCTCAAATCTGGTTCACAATAAAACCATAGATAGAACATAAAAAATATGCTCCAACTATAAGAGATTAGGACCCTAACAGGTAAACTAAGAATGCTCTTTATGATTTTTTTTAATAGCCCAGCATTTTATAAATAAGATGGGGAAGAATATGCTTTCCTAGACCAAGTAAAGTTCCAGAGGTTCTGGTCTACCACTGTCAGAAGGCTCCTACTATTCAAATGATAATCATGCAAACATTGTGTATAGTTACATATATAATTTCCATTGTAACAAAGTATCACTCCATATTACCATGAAGACAATGTATATACCAAGAAACACTTTCTTACCTCCCTGTATGTCAAGTACTGTAGATAGTATTTCACTAGGACCAATATGAAAATTTTCAATTACTATTGATAGTCCTATTTGTTTAAAAAAAAAATCCTGACTTGCTAAATTCTAAGTAAAACATTAACTTCTTATTTTATGTTTTACAAATCAACTAAAAAATAAAACAATTAAAATATAATTCCTACTTGGTTTTTATTTAAACATTTAAAAATGGTCCAATTAAGAATAATCTTACTGTTCTAGAATCCGAGAATGGATTATATTCGTCAAGTCCTGGTGGAACATTTCTTGTCACCTGTGTAACTGATGGATCCTAGAATAAAATTTGAAGGAGAAAAAAAAATTACTTATCCTTTGAGATATAATTATATAATTTTTGCATTTACATAACATTTGCTTTATCTGTACTTTTGATCACTCAACAAAGTAAAAGAGGAAAATAAAGATTATCAGATGCATCCAGTCCCATTTCAACAAAGTTGAAATCTAAATCCACAGATCTCACACCCTCAAAGCAAAACAAATAAAAATGGGTTAGATGCAAATCAGCTGCTAGTTATTCTATAAAGACAGAAAGTAGACTGCCTTCTAATAGCTGTGTCGTGTCGAGCTGACTGCACAAGAGCAGCTGAACAAATTTTGGGTAAAACCACCATCCTTTCCTTTGGGCTCACGAAGAGTTCATGCTCTCCAGTTTTATAACATCTTCCATCAGTTTTCCCAACTGCAGATTTAAGTACCATATCACAAATCAACGTCGCATACAGCCAACATCTAGAGCATTCAAGATTAAGTACCTCTTACTTGCTTTATTCTATGCCAATATCTCTACTTGACTGTTTATTTTCCCACTTGATCCTAGACAGTCTCCCAAGTATATTACTCTACTAAACCAGCTTTTCAAATCTTTTTATATTGGGCTTTCATAAAAATAACTGAATCACAAAATCCCAGACATTTATTTTATCTCTCTTGATTATATGAAAAATATAATGAACATCAACAAAATCAACTACATAATTCATGTGAAAAGCATTTTACAAACTGTGATACAGCTTAACTTGCCTTCATAGCTCTAGTCTCAAACTGTAGCATGAATAAGGATTAAATAAAGTGCAGACTGCTGCCTCCAACCTGAGTTTCTGATTCAGGAGGTCTAGGGTGGGGTCTGAACATCTGTACTTCTGACAGGTTTCTAGGTGATACTGCTCTCTTTCAATACTGTACTTTTTCCAATCCATTTTCTTCAACATAGTCTTCAAAGTTACCTTTCAAAAATGTAAAGCTAATCTTATTATTCCTCTTCCTCTAAACCCTTTCCCTTGACTTTCATCCATTTTGGATTTTTAGTAGCTTTCCACTCACTGTGAGATAAAATAGGAATCCCTCAAAATGAAATACAAGGCTTCTGATCATGTAGCCTGGCCATTGCCTATTTTTCCGGACTCATCAACTATCTCATAATCACCCTCACCTTGGCATATCCTTCTCCTTTAGCCAAATGAAAAAAGCTACTGCAGGAGCCTCAAACTTGGAAAAAAGCAAGTGGCAAGGATAAAAGGAAAAGCAATAAATAAAGGCTTGCTTGACAATAAATTGGGAAGAAGGGACTAAAATGACTCTACTTACTCCCCAGGGTTCCCCATCCCCAAGTTTACCCAAAAGTGTAAGGAGAAGGGAGATTATCAAAAAGAGATGCATGCATCAGAAAGAAAATTAAGAAAACAAAAAAATGAATATTTTAATCAAAATTTTCAAGTTGGCATTGCTGAAGTCAACCTAATTTAGTGAAGGAATCTGAGATAAGAAGCAGAGAGCTGAAGGTCAAATCCAGATGGATTCAGCAGCAGTCTCAATCTGACCCTCACTACCACCCAATAAAAGCAATAACCTATGAGTCTGCAAGATACCATGACCTTCTTTTGCATTGCTTCCTCCAACTGGAAAACTCTTCCCAGCAGGGTCAGCCTAAGAAGCTCCAGGTGTTATCCTATATGATAATCAATGATGTTCCCAGTAGGAGGCCTCTTCCCTAGTCACTCCACCCCAGGTTTAGTGCCCCACACTCCTCCATATTTATCTCCATTAGCATTTATTTTACTGAACCATGATAATTTTTATGCAGGTCTTCCCTCTCCCCAAGTTAGACTATGACCTCTTTGAATCAATAAGGTTTTTGTTTTTTTATTTGTTTAATCATACATGCCTGGTGATACCGAATCTTCAAAGAGTATTACCACTCCTAAAAAGAAATAAAGCAATTCTTCAAGATAGTAGCAGCAGTAATAAAAAAGAAATACTTTCTGAAAAAATTGAACATACATATGAAAAAGTTCAAAACATGTAAATGAAAAAATGTTTAATCTCATTCACAAGAAATACTAATTATACTAACACAATCATTTCTTACCTATCAGATTAGCAAAAAATCCAAAAGTCTGACATAACCTTGACAAAGCAGTAAGAAAACAGGGGTCTCAACCACTGCTAAGAGGAAAATCAACCGTTTGTTAGAATCTCTACAGAGGAAAAGTTGGGAACATGTAGCAAAATTACCTCTGCGTTTATCCTTTAAACCACAATCTTACTTCTAGTAATCTATTCCAAAGATATGCTGGCAAAAATATTGTATATAATAGCAAAAGGCTAGAAGCAACCTAAATGTATATCAATAGAGGATGGTACATCTGTATGATAAAATAGTGCTAATGTGCAGCTATGTGTTACATTGTTGTAAAATTGTATAAGGTGATATATAAATTGCTAAGTAATGAATGAATAAAGATGCAGAGCAGGGGCTGGGGATGTAGCTCAAGCAGTAGTGCGCTCGCCTGGCATGCGTGCGGCCAGGGTTCGATCCTCAGCACCACATACAAAGAAAGATGTTGTGTCCACGAAAAACTAAAAAATAAATATTAAAAAATTCTCTCTCTCTCTCTCTCTCTCTCTCTCTCTCTCTCTCTCTCTTTAAAAAAAAAAAAAGATGCAGAGCAATGTTATCTTGTGTGTAAAGGAGGAGGGTAGAATGAATGTATTTACTGTGCTTTTTAAAAGAAAGAATACATCCAAAACTAACAATGAGTGCCTATGAGAGAGGAAGAGAAGAAGTAAAGAGAGGAAAGGCTTGGAAGCTAGACTTCTCAGAACATACCTGTTTTGTAGCTTTTACTTTGGAACTACAAAAATGTTTTTCATTATTACAGAACAAAATTAATTCAAAGAAAAAAGGAGAAAGGCAGAAGTAGGGTCAGAAAGATACTATTAAGATATGAGGTGTCTCCAAAAGCTCACATGTAAGACAATGAAAGAATTTTCAGAGGTGAAATGATAGGGTTTAGAGCCTAAACCTAATCAGTGGATTGATTCACTGATATGGATTAACTGGGTAGCAAGTGTTGACAGGTGGGGTGTGACCAGAGGAGGTAGGTCACTGAGGGTGTAACTTGGGATTTATATTTTGTCCCAGGTAAGTGGTGCTCTCTCTGCTTCCTGATTGCCACAGCTGGGCTGCTTTCCTCTTCCATCCCCTTCCACCATGATGTTCTGTCTCATCTTGGGCCCAGAGCTATGGAATCAGCTAACTATGGACTGAACCTCTGTAACCTTGAACCAAAATTAACTTTTCCTCCTCTGATTGTTCTTGTTAGGTCTTTTGGTCACAGCAATGCAAAAGCTATCTAAAACAGTAACGTACAGCTTAACTAACATTCATGCTATTTATGTTGTTCTCTCAATGCCACAGAAATATACTGGGTCCCAACTTTCATTTTTCAAATGCATGTACCCAGATACTCAAGAATCCTAAAAATTACCTTCCTTTTTTAAAACACTTTTTCTTTTAGATGTTGATGGACCTTTATTTTACTCATTTATTTATATGTGGTGCTGAGAATCAAACCCAGTGCCTCACATACACCAGGCAAATGTTCTAACACTGAGCCACAACTCCAGTCCCTATTTAAAAAAAGTATAACTTAGTACCCAAAAGACCCAAAATGAAATCATTCTTCAAATGTTCTACTTTCAACTATTGTAACCAAATCTTACTTGCTTCTTCTTATATTAATCCAGGCTGAAAGTTAACTGACAGTTTGACAAAATCATTGTCTCAAGTGAACAGAGTTTGCTTCTAATCCACTTGGAATCTTTCCTAATGCAGTATTAGATGACAAAGCAGTAGAGTCTGTGCAGGATATGCCAAGGCTGACAATAGATTTAGGAAGTAAAGAACTGATATCTTTGAATTATCACATAGTTAATGTTTCAAGTTAATTTCAATAATTGTGAATGATGTTAAAAAATTCACAGCCTCTAAACTGGGAGGAGTCAATAGAACTGAAGATTTAAATAATGAGTGATCTTTTTAATGCCTATTAAGTATCCAATATTTACTAAAATTATTTCCAATCCTTGTTGTGATCCTTCTAATTGGTTGTACAGTTTCATTTTCAGAGAAAGAAGCTGTGATCTTAAAACAAGTTCAGGAAACTTTCTCAAGGTCAATTAGTAAGTCTCAGATAAAATTCAAAACTAGGACTTTCTAATGCCTATATACATTTTTTCTACTGGATAAACTAAACAGAGTTCACCACAATAACAACTTCAACCAAAAAAGACAATGGTTGAACTGATTGTAAATGATTCCAATACTTTGTCAAGAAAATGTTATTCTTTTTCTTCAACACAATCAAAATGAAATTATTTCAACTAACAACTTGGTTTCTTCTAGGGAAGTGGTTCTCAAATTTTAGTATGCACTGGAATCATCTGGAGGCCTTGTTAAACTCCAGGTTGGTGAGCCTCACTCTGAAGGTATCTTTTTTCTAATTCAGAAGGTCTGAGATGGTAACTGAGAATTTGCATTTCTAACAAAGAACTATTCTGAGATAGTCTTATTTTATTGGCTTACAGGAACCTACTAGGCTCCTGTATTTTATTAACTTTTAAATAACAAGTAAGGCATTCTGCATACACATTAAGGCTGTATCTTTATTTCATTAGTGAAGCCAAAGGTAATCTGCCAACACTTTAGTTATACCACTTAACATCACAGTCATAGTTCATTAAAAACCAGATGCATTATGAAAATGAGTATTTTTCAAATAAGAGAAAAAGTAAAACTTTTCCATCTAGTATAATTAGCTTTTTAAAAATCTTTAATCTCTATAGAGTTCTTGCCTTGCAAGCACAAGGCTCTGAGTTCAATTCCCAGCATCAAAAAAAAAAAAATCTTTTAATATCAATTTCTTTATCAAACCCATCAGGGTAGTGTATCTTCACTGTATTTTAAGTGATCTTCTACAGGGATGATTGTGTACAGCCATATATCATGTATCCATTACAATCTCTCTTAGTATATAGTGTTTAAATTTCAAGGTTAGTATGCAAAACCTTGCATATCTTGGGTACTTTCTCTGTAGTAGAAAGAATACTAGTAGATGAATCAGACACTGATTCTAACAATGACTAGTGACCTTAAGCAAGTCACCTAAATTCTAATCTCACTTTTCTCATCTTTAAAACAGGTAATTTGATAATCACCCTGGTCAGCTGCAGCTCTGATATGTTGTGCTACAGACTGAATGTCATGCTTGGAAAGTTAACTGCTGTATTCAAATCTCAGTAGTTCCGAGACCAAGAAGGTGTAAACTTTGAACAAGCACTTCATACTTCACTGTACATCAGGTTTTTTAATCAATAAAATGGATCACATGGCTGATGAGGTACTACATGTAAAGTTACTGCGTGTGGAAAAGACTTAAAAACTGAGGCTGCTCTCATTATGGCCGCTTACGATTCACTGAGAATTCAATAAAGAATAACCCACACATGAATCAGCCAAAAACAACAGCCACACTCATCTTCTAAGGAAAACTTTTCAGAAGCAGTTCTTTGTCCAACTTTTGTGTCTTGTGACCCTCTAACCACAGCTACAGATGACAGGATGAGGAATTGGCCTCTGTACCATCTTTAGAACCAGATATGAGGATGACCGGCAGGCCCCAAAAGCAGTAACTCTAGATTGGATGATGCCTAACCAATTCAATTAGATCCTTTTTCTTGAGGAGAAGGAATATGAGACATTAAAAACAGATAATTACTATCAGTAGAAGCCGACACCACCAGTCATGGTAGAGAGACCAAAAGAAGCTAAGTCATAAAAAGGTGATTAGAAAAGGAGCAGAGAGCAGCAAGTACAGCATGTGAAGGGAACAGCGATTAGTAGAGTTGCCAGTAAGTCACCAGAGCAAAGACAGAGACCATATACACAGTTACTGTTCTGCCATTCCGACTGGTGAGAAATGGCAGTGTGAAAGCAGTTTTCACAAAGTCCTGCAGTTCTTCAGACAGCAGCATGGAGAAGAAAGGAGGAAATGTGAAAGGGGCAAAGGAGGAAAAGCAAGGTGGCAGAGATCAATCTCCACTTGAATCAGTTCATCTCAACTTTTATGCTTTAAAAATACTGACTTCACTTGAAAATGGCTTCTACCGCTTGGCATGGAGGAGGTCAAGTAGGAAGAAAGTTGGGACTGAGCAAACACCCTGTAAACTCCCAGAGTCACTTTTGTTACACTCAGAGATGGACTGTATTGGACTTTTTTTCCCTCCTCAAAAGTCTTTATAATAGGGGTTGGGGGTTGTGGCTCAGAGGCAGAGTGCTTGCCTTGAACATGAGAGGCACTGGGTTCAATTCTCAGCACCACATAAAAAAGTAAATAAATAGGATAACGCCATACTGTCCATCTACTACTACAAAATTTTAAAAAAATCTTTATAATACACTTGGATCTCTTAAGGTATGTCTTTAAGCCTTAAAATCAGAACAGATAGAACCAATACTCTTTATCATTTTGTATTCCATTAAAACTCCATATACAGGGCCGGGGTAGAGTACTTGCCTAGCATGTATGATGTTCTGGGTCCGATCCCCAACGCCACATGAGAATAAATAAATAAATAAATAAGGTATGTGTCCACCTACAACTAAAAATATTTTTTAAAAAACTATGTACAGATCCAGGGAAGATGGCGGCGAGGGGAGTGCATTACCCCCGTGCGCTGCTTCACTGTGTGGGAGTATGACAAGTCAGGACGGCTAAAGGATATCTTGTTAGGAATTTCCAGCAATAGTGGGGTGCGCCGGAACCTGGAGGAAGGATTTCCATCGCATGAGGATCGGCTACGGGGACTCAAACGCGAGAGGTTTGTCGCACGGAGGGTAACACTGCTTATTAAGCAAATCGCCCCGCGGCTAGAGTCTGCAAGGCGCGCTGGGATAGAGACGCAGGGTTACAGCGCTGCAGTTTCTGCCAGACGCGAAAGCACCGCACTCAGGGCTGAATTCTGGGTTCGAGACGGGGGAAGGAAGCGGTCCATCTCGGTTCTCCACACCGGTCAGACCACAGAGGAGGCCAGCAGCCACCATGTTGGTAAACTGACGTCACCACACCTGTTTTTGACTGACCGCAGCTCATTCAGCCATAGAACAGGTAATTTCAGGCTGCAATTCGCCTGCGGCTTGCAGACAGATTGCTAGGGTTCAGCGCCTGGGGGCTTCTTAAAATCTGATCTTATCGGAGTGAACACGGAGCGCGGGGCGGCCGAGTCCCGGCTTCCGGAACCTTCCCGGAACCGCCCTGGCTCAGGGCTGCGGAGCCCGCGGAGGCTGCTTCTTGGACCCTGCTACTATCAGAGCATACACCAAGCACCAAGCGGCCGAATTCCGGCTCCCGGAACTGAGCCCGCGGGGGCTGCTTCTTGGAGCTTACACTTATAGGAGCTTACACCGAGCACGGAGCGGCCGAGTTCCGGCTCCCGGAACTTCCCTGGACCGGGGCTAGGAGCCCGCGGAAACTGTGTCTCGGTCCGGGTCCTGCTGAGGGCAGGTCAGGACTCACCCATTGCTTGGGTTGCCAGGCAAGGGGAACGAAATGCTGCCATTCGCATAGGATACCAACATGGCAGAGATCTGATGTCAGCAGAAAGCGGTGGAGGAGAGATCTTCATCAATACCAGCGGTGACATAAGCAGTTGGTCTCCTGGTAAGGGGGGTGAGGCTCAGTCACCCGAGTCTCCTCAATTTGTCCTCGAGCCAGAGGGAAGGAGCCGGGCCGCCGCCAGCCCCCGGAGCAGGCCCAGCGGCTCGCCAGCGTGGTGACCGCGTGACCCCAATTGGAGAGGGGGCGGAGCGGAGCCGCCACCCACACCCGCCAGGTGGGCAGACCCAAGACCCAGTAGTACATGGGCGTGGTAGGAGGGGCAGGGCAGAGCCGCCCTTCACGCTTGCAAGGTAAACAGACCTGTGACAGCCTGGCGGGTCAGGCCCAGTGGCCTGCCAGTGTGGTACACACGTCACCCCAACTCGAGTAGGGGCAGAGCAGATCCTTATCCCACGCCCGGATCAGGCCCTGCCGGTGTGGTGGTCACGTGACCCCAATTGGAGTGGGGGTGGAGCGGAACCGCCACCCGTGCCCCCAGGGTGAGCAGACCAGTGATCAACCTGCAGATCAGGCCCAGGGGTCCGCAGGCGTGGTAGGAGGGGCAGGGCAGATCCGCCGCCCGCGCCTTCAAGGTAGGCAGACCTACAACAGACCGGCGGATCAGGCCCAGGAGCCTGCCGGCGTGGTACAAACACCACCCTAATTGGAGTAGTGACAGAGCAGAGTCGCCTCCCTTGCCAGGAACAGACCCAGCATCCTGCAGGCGGGGTAGTCACAACACCCCAATTGGAGTAGGGGCAAAGCAGAGCCTCCACCCGTGCCCGAAAGGTGGGCAGATCTGCGACAGACCAGCGGGACAGGCCCAGTGGCCTGCTGGTACGACAGACACGTCACCCCAATTGGAGTAGGGGCAGAACAGAGCCGCCACCAGCTCCCAGAACAGGCCCAGTGACCTGCTGGCGTGGTAGCCACGACACCCCAATTGGAATAAGGAGAGAGCAGAGCCGCCGCCCGCACCTGCAGGAAAGATACGCAAGCAGTATGAAAAGACAAGGAAAGAAAGGACCACAAGCAATGCAGGTCAACGCAACTTTAGAAGAGGTAACAGCTGCAGCAGATGGAATGTCAGATAAAGAATTCAGGATATACATGCTTCAGATGATCTGGAGTATCAAGGAAGACATTAAACAGCAAAATCAGACAATGAAAGATCACTTCGACAACGAATTACGCAAACAAATCCAGGAAGCAAAGGATCAACTATACAGGGAGATAGAGGTTATAAAAAACAAGCAATCAGAAATCCTAGAAATGCAGGAAGCAATAAACCAACTTAAAAACTCAATGGAGAATACTACCAACAGAGTAGAACACTTAGAAGATAGAACATCAGACAATGAAGACAAAGTATTTCAACTGGAAAAGAACATAGACAGCTCAGCAAGACTGTTAAGAAACCATGAGCAGAACATCCAAGAAATATGGGATAACATTAAGAGACCAAACTTAAGAGTCATTGGGATACAGGAAGGTACAGAGCTCCAAACCAAAGGAATGAGCAGTCTATTCAATGAAATAATACAAGAAAACTTCCCAGACTTGAAGAATGAGACAGAATCCCAAATCCTAGAAGCCTACAGGACGCCGAATGTGCAAAATCATAAGAGATCCACACCTAGACACATTATAATGAAGATGCCCAACATACAGAATAAGGAGAGAATTTTAAAAGCTACAAGAGAAAGGAAGCAGATTACATTTAGGGGCAAGCCAATCAGGATAACAGCTGATCTTTCAACACAGACTCTGAAAGCTAGAAGATCCTGGAATAACATATTTCAAACACTGAAAGATAATGGGTTCCAACCAAGAATTGTGTATCCAGCGAAATTAAGCTTCAGGATGGAGAATGAAATTAAAACCTTCCACGATAAACAAAAGTTTAAAGAATTCGCAGCTAGAAAACCATCTCTTCAAAACATCCTAGCCAAAGTATTACAGGAAGAGGAAATGGAAAATAACAATGAAAACCAACAGTGGGAGGTAGGACAGTAAAGGGGGGGGGAAACAATCAAAGAGGAAAACAAACAATGTTTAGTAACAGAAATAAACAAATATGGCTGGAAGAACAACCCATATCTCAATAATAACCCTAAATGTTAATGGCTTAAACTCACCAATTAAGAGACACAGGCTAGTAGAATGGATCACAAAACAAGACCCAACAATATGCTGCCTACAGGAGACGCATTTGATAGGAAAAGACATACATAGACTGAAGGTGAAAGGTTGGGAAAAATCATATCACTCATATGGACTTCGGAAACAAGCAGGCGTGTCCATACTCATATCAAATAAAATAGATTTCAAGCCAAAGTTAATCAAAAGAGATAAAGAGGGACACTACATACTGCTTAAGGGAACCATACACCAACAAGACATAACAATCATAAATATTTATGCCCCAAACAATGGTGCAGCTATGTTCGTCAAACAAACTCTTCTCAAGTTCAAGAGTCTAATAGACCACCACACCATAATCATGGGAGACTTCAACACACCTCTCTCGCCACTGGACAGATCTTCCAAACAAAAGTTGAACAAGGAAACTATAGAACTCAATAACACTATTAATAACCTAGACCTAATTGACATATATAGAGTATACCACCCAACATCAAGCAGTTACACTTTTTTCTCAGCAGCACATGGATCCTTCTCAAAAATAGATCATATATTATGTCACAGGGCAACTCTTAGACAATATAAAGGAGTAGAGATATTACCATGCATCTTATCTGATCATAATGGAATGAAACTGAAAATCAACGATAAAAGAAGGAAGGAAAAAGCATACATCAATTGGAGAATGAACAATAGGTTACTGAATGATCAATGGGTTATAGAAGACATCAAGGAGGAAATTAAAAAATTCTTAGAGATAAATGAAAACACAGACACAACATATCAGAATCTATGGGACACATTGAAAGCAGTTCTAAGAGGAAAATTCACTGCTTGGAGTTCATTCCTTAAAAAAAGAAAAAACCAACAAATAAATGATCTCATACTTCATCTCAAAATCCTAGAAAAAGAAGAGCAAAACAACAGCAAAAGAAGTAGAAGGCAAGAAATAATTAAAATCAGAGCTGAAATTAATGAAATCGAAACAAAAGAAACAATTGAAAAAATTGACAAAACTAAAAGTTGGTTCTTTGAAAAAATAAACAAAATCGACAGACCCTTAGCGATGCTAGTGAAGAGAAGAAGAGAGAGAACTCAAATTACTAGCATACGGGATGAAAAAGGCAATATCACAACAGACACTTCAGAAATACAGAAGATAATCAAAAACTATTTTGAATCCTTATACTCCAATAAATTAGAAGATAGTGAAGGCATAGATAAATTTCTTAAGTCATATGATCTGCCCAGATTGAGTCAGGAGGATATAGAAAACCTAAACAGACCAATATCAATTGAGGAGATAGAAGAAACCATAAAAAGACTACCAACTAAGAAAAGCCCAGGTCCCGATGGGTATACAGCAGAATTTTACAAAACCTTTAAAGAAGAACTAATACCAATACTTTTCAAGCTACTTCAGGAAATAGAAAAGGAGGGAGAACTTCCAAATTCATTCTATGAGGCCAACATCACCCTGATACCTAAACCAGACAAAGACACTTCAAAGAAAGAAAACTACAGACCAATATCTCTAATGAACCTAGATGCAAAAATCCTCAATAAAATTCTGGTGAATCGGATACAAAAACATATAAAAAAAATTGTACACCATGATCAAGTAGGATTCATCCCTGGGATGCAAGGCTGGTTCAATATACGGAAATCAATAAATGTTATTCACCACATCAATAGACTTAAAAATAAGAACCATATGATCATCTCGATAGATGCGGAAAAAGCATTTGACAAAGTACAGCATCCCTTTATGTTCAAAACTCTAGAAAAACTAGGGATAACAGGAACATACCTCAATATTGTAAACGCAATCTATGCTAAGCCTCAGGCTAGCATTATTCTGAATGGAGAAAAACTGAAGGCATTCCCTCTAAAATCTGGAACAAGACAGGGATGCCCTCTCTCTCCACTTCTCTTCAACATAGTTCTCGAAACACTGGCCAGAGCAATTAGACAGACGAAAGAAATTAAAGGCATAAAAATAGGAAAAGAAGAAATTAAATTATCACTATTTGCAGATGATATGATTCTATATCTAGCAGACCCAAAAGGCTCTACAAAGAAACTATTAGAGCTAATAAATGAATTCAGCAAAGTGGCAGGATTTAAAATCAACACGCATAAATCAAAGGCATTCCTGTATATCAGCGACAAATCCTCTGAAATGGAAATGAGGACAACCACTCCATTCAAAATATCTTCAAAAAAAATAAAATACTTGGGAATCAACCTAACAAAAGAGGTGAAAGACTTATACAATGAAAACTACAGAACCCTAAAGAGAGAAATAGAAGAAGATCTTAGAAGATGGAAAAATATACCCTGTTCATGGATAGGCAGAACTAACATCATCAAAATGGCGATATTACCAAAAGTTCTCTATAGGTTTAATGCAATGCCAATCAAAATCCCAATGGCATTTCTTGTAGAAATAGAGAAAGCAATCATGAAATTCATATGGAAAAATAAAAGACCCAGAATAGCAAAAACAATGCTAAGCAAGAAGTGTGAATCAGGCGGTATAGCGATACCAGACTTCAAACTATACTACAGAGCAATAGTAACAAAAACAGCATGGTACTGGTACCAAAACAGGCGTGTGGACCAATGGTACAGAATAGAGGACACAGAAACCAATCCACAAAACTACAACTATCTTATATTTGATAAAGGGGCTAAAAGCATGCAATGGAGGAAGGATAGCATCTTCAACAAATGGTGCTGGGAAAACTGGAAATCCATATGCAACAAAATGAAACTGAATCCCTTTCTCTCGCCATGCACAAAAGTGAATTCAAAATGGATCAAGGAACTTGATATCAAATCAGAGACGCGCCGTCTGATAGAAGAAAAAGTTGGCTACGATCTACAGTCGGTGGGGTCGGGCTCCAAATTCCTCAATAGGACACCCATAGCACAAAAGTTAATAACTAGAATCAACAAATGGGACTTACTCAAACTAAGAAGTTTTTTCTCAGCAAAAGAAACAATAAGAGAGGTAAATAGGGAGCCTACATCCTGGGAACAAATCTTTACTCCTCACACTTCAGATAGAGCCCTAATATCCAGAGTATACAAAGAACTCAAAAAATTAGACAATAAGAGAACAAACAACCCAATCAACAAATGGGCCAAGGACCTGAACAGACACTTCACAGAGGAGGACATACAGTCAATCAACAAGTACATGAAAAAATGCTCAACATCTCTAGCTGTCAGAGAAATGCAAATCAAAACCACCCTAAGATACCATCTCACTCCAGTAAGATTGGCAGCCATTAGGAAGTCAAACAACAACAAGTGCTGGCGAGGATGTGGGGAAAAGGGTACACTTGTACATTGCTGGTGGGACTGCAGATTGGTGCAGCCAATTTGGAAAGCAGTATGGAGATTTCTTGGAAAGCTGGGAATGGAGCCACCATTTGACCCAGCTATTCCCCTTCTTGGTCTATTCCCTAAAGACCTAAAAAGAGCATGCTACAGGGACACTGCTACATCGATGTTCATAGCAGCACAGTTCACAATAGCAAGACTGTGGAACCAACCTAGATGCCCTTCAATAGACGAATGGATAAAAAAAATGTGGCATTTATACACAATGGAGTATTACTCTGCATTAAAAAATGACAAAATCATAGAATTTACAGGGAAATGGATGGCATTAGAGCAGATTATGCTAAGTGAAGCTAGCCAATCCCTAAAAAACAAATGCCAAATGTCTTCTTTGATATAAGGAAAGTAACTAAGAACAGAGTAGGGACGAAGAACAGGAGAAGAAGATTAACATTTAACAGGGATGAGAGGTGGGAGGGAAAGGGAGAGAGAAGGTAAATTGCACGGTAATGGAAGGAGACCCTCAGGGTTATACAGTGGAGGGGGTAGAGAGAGAGGAGGGGAGGGGAGGGGAGAGGTGGGGAGGGGGGAGGGTGGATGATGGGAAAGGCAGTGGAGCACAACAGACACTAGTATGGCAATTTGTAAATCAATGGATGTGTAACTGATGTGAATCTGCAATCTGTGTATGGGGTGAAGGTGGGAGTTCATAACCCACTAGAATCAAAGTGTGGAATATGATATGTCAAGAAATTTGTAATGTTTTGAACAACCCACAATAAAAAATTAAAAAAAAAAAAAAAACTATGTACAGTGTTTGCTGCCATCCTATATTTAAATAAAAACTGTGAGAGATTTTAATAAATATAAACATTTACTGATCACTAGTATACATACTGATCCCCAACATACTTATGATTAACAACTGCTATAGATTACTGCTTAATTTAACTCTAGTTTCACCTTCTTTTTATTCCCCCTCCAATTTTAAAAATAATAGAATACAAATATAACTCTAATCTCTGTCCTTTTATTTCCGTGACACTTCTACAGTTCAAAATTTATGCCACCCTGACAAAGCATATCTGCAAAACAACAACAAAAAACCCTCCTTGTATCAAAGCTTCATCTCCTGCCATCTTTTCTTAGGATTATCCTAACAAATATCCCTTTATCTCATAAATTCAACTGCTTCATCAGCATACCACATCTCTATATTTCAAGTCTTCATCACTTTAAAATATACACAAGCAAAACAAACAACAAAAAACATTGTTTTAACCAAGTCACCCTCAGGCTACTATCAGCTGCCTTTCGCACTTCCTTTCAGTCCACTTCGCCATTTCCCCCTCCTTCACCCTGGATCAAGCTGCCAGCATTTCTCACTTATAAACTGCAATAGACTTCTTACTAGTCTCCCTCCCATCCTTGAACCCTTTCCTAGTTTATTCTCCATAAAGAGCTCAAATGAGCTTTTCAAGATATAAGTCTATCCATGTCATACTTATGGATTTAATTAACATATTTTAGGCCTTTAAAAAATTTTAAATAATAGAGAATGGACAATGAACAATTGGTGAAATCACTTAAGGGGTGGAGACTGCAAAGATGGGTAAAGTCACATCCTTTGCATAAATGACAACTAAGGAATGTAGACAAACTTTAGATTGGAATAGGACATTCAATTGACATTCTTTCATCACACATACTTTACTGCTGCAGTCTGGCTGGGCACAAATCACGAGCCACTCGAGCAGGAACAAACTTTATTTCTGAACTCTACCAGCACACTCCACACACGCTCCTGGGAACTCTCCCGAACGCCACCCACGCGGCTCCTCCAGGAACACCCCAACCGGAAAATCCCTCCTCCAGCACTTCCCCAACCAATGCGAACTCTCCAGAAATCCCCGTGAGAACTCCAAAGTAGCAAGAGAACTCCAAAGTAGCAGGCCTAGGCAGACAGTAAAGGTCTAATATACAATTGAATCAATCCAGCATCATCTTAATGGCTCACCTCTCAACCAATACTATTGGCAAAATGCCAGGGGCCATTCCGACTTGGCAGTGGCTCCCAGCACTTTACAGTGTGCAAAAGTCATCTACTGTTATTATAATTGATAAAGAAAAAATTTAAGATGTCCTAAATTTAATTATTAAATCACAAAGGCTGGAGGGTGGAGAGAAAGAACAAAAAGTCAATCAGTTAACAGTAATAGGCCAAAGCAAAAAATAAATAAATCTATTCCACATTCCTGAATGTAACTTAAATTCAATGTACATTCAAACCCCAGGCTGCTGGACCACCAAGCATCATCAAATCCTGCTTAATAAACCCCAACCAATTCAGCAGCAACAAATACTTCTTACGGACCATCCTCCTATCCTAAAACTCTCCCTGCTTCTCATTATCCTTCCCTCTTATCTATTGTCAATAGAGGCTCAATATAAATAATTTATGCTTCCCTTCTCCAATTTTTCATTATAAAAATCTTCCTGGCTTATGGGTCCAGTGGATATACTTCCAATTATATCTAGCCTTGTTCTTTGCTACTGGTAGCTTCAGGATCTTGTCCTAGGACCAGTACTACTCAATCTCAAGAATTTTGCTTTAACATAATATATTTTATTCATCTAGACCTATCCTGAACAATATGGTGGTCAGTAGCTCTTAAAACATAACTAGTGCAATTAAGATGTGCTGAAAGTATAAAAAACACCAGATTTTCTATTTCAAAGATTTAGTACTTATTAAAATGATACCATGTAATAGTTCTAGTCCAAGTCTGTCATTCCTGAGTAAACTGAAATATTATCCTGTGTCTGAATTTCTCTATCCATAAATGCCTTCTGCCTTGGATGCTACACTTTGGCAAATAGAGGCTACAAAGTGAGTAATGCCTCTTTGTCCTTCAAGATAGCTTAGACAGCACCTTCTCAGGAAGTTTTTCTCCTACAATATGAAAAACGTGCTACTTTTTTCTTGACCAAAAAGGCGTTTATCATGCATTATGTTTCCCAACTAAATGGTGGACTTATTTACATAAGGGACTTCTCACTTTGTATCCATTGGGACTTTCATAGAGTTTGACTTTGGGAGCTCCACATATATTTGCTAAATAAATATCCTATTCTGTTCCTCTGCAATGGTAACAAACTCTTGAAGACAACTGAGCTCAGTCCTTTTTACTCTCTAGTACAGTCATAATCATTACACAAAATTTTAAATAATTATGAAGACATAAATTGACAAACTATCCATTTTAAGTATAATGATTTATAAAAATTGAGAATATGCTTTGCTTGCCATTGCCAGAATATGACATTAAGTCCATTCAAATCTCATTAATTATATAATCAAAACAACAGAAATTTAATGGTTTGCTGGCAAACGTTAAGACACCACTAAAGTAAAGGGTCCTGCTATTCCAAATTTCACTTCCTATGTTGTGGCACCAAGTCTGAGCTACACGAACTACATACAGAAAGGATAACATGTCTAAAGCCAGGCACAGTGGTATATACTTGTAGTCCTAGATACTCTGGAGGCTGAGGCAGGAGGATCACTTGATCCCAGGAGTTAGAGGCCAGCCTGGGCAGCACAGCAAGCAAGAGGGAGGAGGGAGGAAGGAGGAGAGAGGAGGGAGGAGGGAGGAAGGAGGAGAGAGGAGGGAGGAGGGAGGAGGAGGAGGAAGAGGAGGAAACAAGTATAAAGATAAAATGGTGGCAAAACCCCAAACACATGACTTCTTACAGAAACGAGTAAGTGGGCAAAGAACTGGAGATTTAGATATTTTTGAAATGTCTTATATCTGTAGTAAATTCTTAAGGAATATTTTTTAAATAAATTAACTTTAAATAAACAACCAGTACTTCTTACCACATAAAGAAATTAACTCAAAATCAATCAAAATCCTAAGGTATGTGTCACAATCATAAAACACTTAGAAGAAAATATAAACGTAAATCTTTACTACACTGGGTTAGGTGATAGTTTCTTAGATATGGCACTAAAAGTACAAGCAACAAAAGAAAAAGGAGACCACTGGATTTCATCAGAATTAAAAGTTTTCATGCTGTAAATCATACCATCAAAAAATTAAAAGTACAATTCACAGAACTAGAGAAAATGTTTGTAAATTATGTGTCTAAGTGACTTCCATCTAGAATAAAGAACTGTTAACAGTTCTAAAAAGGCAACACAACTTTAAAATGGGCAAAGGGTTTGAACAGACATTTCTTTAAGAAAATAGACAAATGGCCAGTAAGCACATGAAAAGATCATTAGCCATCAGGGAAGTATAAATCAAAACTGTAATGAAATATCACTTTAGACCTAAATAGGATGGCTTTAATAGAAAAGATAGTATTGGCAAGAATATGAAAAAAAATAGAATTCTCACACTCTGCTGGTGGTCATGTAAAATGGGGAAACCATTTGGAAAATAATTTGGCAGTTACCATATGACCTACCAATTCCACTCCTAGATATATATCAGAGAATAAAGGCATGCATCCACACAATATCTTGTACAAAAATATTCACAGCAGCATTATTAATAGTTTCAAAAGTGAAAACACAGGTGTATATTGCTTAGTGAGTAGACAAATAAAATGCAGTATATTCATACAATGAAATTTTATTTAGCAATAAAAAGAAATGAAGTCCTGACTCGTGCCACAAAATTGATGAACCCTGAGCAGATTATGTTAAGTGAAAGAAGTCAGCCTAAAAGAGTATATATTGTATGATTTCACTGACACGAAATGTCCAGAAAGCATAACAGTGGTCACCTAGGCATAGAGGGGTTGGGGGGAAATGTGGCATGACTGCTAAAGGGCATGAGGATTCTTTGCAGGGTAAAGAAAGTATTCTCAAATTTATGGTAGTGTTGATGGCACTACTGTAAATGTATTTAAAACCACTGAAGTGTATCCTCTAGATGGATTAATTGTATGGCTTATGATTATATCTCAGGCAATCAGATGTAATATTTCTTGGAAGAACTGCTGCCAAACAGCAATAAATCCTTAGGTCTCCCAAATCTAAATACCAGCTCACTCCTGCCTTCATTAACCAAATAGGTATGCTTCTTAGGGAGGAAGTAAGGAGAGATGGGAGTAGAGGATGAGCAATCAGGGACTGCACTGACACCACACAGTAGAGGCTTTCCCCTAGCATTCTGTTACACAGAATCACCAAAATATGTTCTGAAATTTGAGCAAGTGGTTAGCTAATAGAGTTAGATGTCCCAATAACAATGCATTGAAGTCTACAGATGTACAAAGAAAAAGGCTGGTCATGTAGAACAGGAAAATACTGGGTCATGTGTGTGTCCAACTGACACATGAACTAAATCACCTTTAAGGTCAGTATGCTTTGACAGGCAAAGGGACACTGAATTGAGATCCTAAAGGTGGGAGAACAGCAGAGCCCTCCCACATAAACTATTGACAGATTTCTGTACAATAAAGCTTGTTTTATCATACAGAAACCCCATTTATCTTGCCTTTTAAGACATTTAAGTAGTGGAATACTACACACACACACACACACACACACACTCTGCCAAGTCCTCTAGGCCTAAGTGACCATCAGTCTGGATGTTTCATATCAATGGAATCATGAAATTTGTAGTGAAAGACTGGCCTTGTTCATTCAGCATAAGGTATTAAAGGTATCATTAAAAATGTCAAGCAAAGACATGAACAATTTTTAAAAGATCTCAATAGTTCACTTGTACTATAGGCAATCTACTTTTAAATATAGTTTTTCCACCAGAAAGTAAGTTCAGGTGGAAATATTCATAGAATGTTTTCTTATAAACTAATATTAAACGGTGACCAATTTTCAAGGTCAATATTTAGAATCATAGTACCACCGAATCCAAGCATTCTCTACAACAATGAATCCATGGGAGTGATGGCAGGCTGGGGAGGGGGGATGTGAACCATTCATTGTAAACCCAGGGATTTATCTTCTGCTAGCCCTCTGTCTTAAAAAAAAAATAATCACAGCTTCAAAAACTATTAATTCAATTCAAATATAAAAGGAACCCTAAATGATCTTTTCAAAGATCTCTAACATTAAGTTACCATGTGCAGAAGTCTCCCACATTTCACTGAAACCTATATTATAAGGTGATTTGTCAAAAAAATAAAATAAATTAGTTATCCTCAGTTCAAGTTGCGATACATAATAGCTTCTAAAAATCCCTGAGCTTTGTAAGGCAACCAGTAATTTGTATGGCTTGTTTTTGTTACTATTTCTGTTAATACCAAAAAGTTTCAAAGTTAATAAAAATTAGAGTCTGCCTTAGAAAATGCAGGCAATTTAAGGATGAAATAAAAATAAATAATCATATGTTACAGCCAGAAAATCTTGCACGATTATTTATTTTCTTTCTCTGTTATTTTAAGAGAATTTGTCCCCCAACCCCGCAACATTTCTTATAGTTCTTTGGAATCAAGACAAATAACAAATACTAGAAACAGCATAGATACCAAATGAAGTAATTTACCTAAGGTCACCTAAGCAGCCTGGTTCCAGAGCTCACCTTCTTACCTACTTACTCTCTATGTAAATCTCATTTACACCTTCCCCTAATTCCCTATAACACTAGGCTAAGAACACATAAATATTTGCCTGCAGAACATTTTCTTATATACACTCAGCTCTAAGTGGTTGTTAGCCTATCTTGGGATTCAAATCTAAATATTGCCATTAAAACTCAAACAAAAAGCATCTATTACACTTCTTTTATGCTTAGGGAATATGTGGCATGTTTATAATACACTACTTATAAGAAATTCACTAAAACGTATGACTCAGATACCAAAAGTTAGGCATATATAAAACCACAGGTCTGATCAAATTAGTCTAAAAGAAATATCAATATATTTACCAAACAAGTATCAAGAGCTCTAGGGAAAAATGTCAAACAATGATAAAATTATACCTAGCATATTATCCCTTGGTCATATTCCTGATGCTTTTATCTCAACACCTACCACTTTGATTTGTCACCACTTTCCTCATATTCCAAATTACTATGTGAAGATTTTAATCATCATTAGAAGATTCTCACAGGTAAAATGATTGAAAAGTATACAACTCCATCACTAATTATTTCTCTTGGAGAAAAGTGGGAACTTTCAGTACTTCCTATGTATATAATGTTCCCACAATATACATTGTTTTCACTGTTTGACAAGCAAAAACCTTAATAGCCAGGCATAGTGGGACTGGAGGTGCAGCTCAGCATCAGAACATGAAGCCCTGGGTTCAATCCCCAGTACTGGGGGGTTGGGGGGAGGGTCAGGGGCTGACTTGCTGAATATTCTTAGTCATTTTTGCTTTCAAATATCTGAATTGTGTTTTCTTCTACTATCAGTCAAGTTAAAATTATCAGTATCAAACTATCACAGATCCTTTATTTCTAGTTTTATCTCTCCAATAGTCGATGCTTAATCTCACTAATACTCAAAATATACTAACACTTTGTAATATCCACTTGTTCTTCGATGAGTTTGAGTCCCAGTGTTTTTGCTGACATATAAAAATATATTCTGTAATTCACCTGTATTTTGTAAAATAAACAGAAGTGTTTCTTTTTAAGAAAGTGTTTAAAGAAAAGGTTAAGTATCAAGTTAATGTTGATAAGTTATTTATAATTACATTCTTATAGTAAGTGTAACACCTATTACATTGGTTTTTTTAAGTATTAATGTATATAAGGATTTAAAAGTGGTTGCAACATAAATGCTGGCAATGTCAGAAGCCAGACAAGTAATATATACTCTGGAAATACCCAAATACCTGTTGAGTAATAAAAATTTCTTACAACTCAATTTTTAAAAAGCTAAATAGCCCACTCTAAAAATATGCAAAAGATCTCAATAGATATTTTACTAAAGACATGAAAAGATCCTCAATATCACTAGCCATCAAGGGAATGAAAATCAATATAACAAGATTCCACTCCACACTGACCAGGATGGTTAGAATCAAAACCAAACAACAACAAGATGTTGGCAAGGATGCAGAGAAATTTGCAACCTCACAGACTGCTAATGGGAATATACAATGGTGTAGTCACTTTGGAAAAGGGTCTGACTGTTCCTCAATTAATTAACCAGAGAATTACCATATGAACCATCAATTACATGTTAAGTATATGACTAAGAGCCTCTGAAACAGATGCGTGAATATTATACCAGCATTATTCATAACAGCCCCTCTCATAATGAGAATAACCCAAGTTTCCAGCAACTGATGAGCTTCCTCCCTCCACCCCTGCTAGAGACACGTTAAGTACAAGTTTCACCACTGAGCTATACCCTCAGCCCAACATTACTAATTCTTAACAGGACCCACAGGAAGCAAGCTGAAAATGCTACCTGCCTGCAAAGAGGGGTCATTTATTACAGGGAAAATAAAGGACCTCTCAGATAACAAAGTCAAAAGCAGAAAAAAACCAACACATGAGAGAACCATTTCCAGGTGACAGAACTGGGTCATAACCAAGGAACCTCACTGCCCCCCAAATAGGGGACACTAACAGTATGTGCCTGGCTAGATTTCAGAACTTCTCTGGATCAGCATTTGCTACATGCCTTCTACTCCTCTTCTATTTTAAGGGGAGGGTCTATGGAGATTATCCTGTACCTGTATCACCATGCTAGAGAGGGTGTGTCTTTTCAGTTCACAGATCTCTATCAGATCGGGCACAGCACTCCCTTCCAGAAGTGGAGTCTAATCTTACCCTTCCTTTTTAAATCTGAGATGACCTTGTGCTTTTTTTTTCACTAACAAAATGTAGCAGAAGTGACATATGACTCAAGAAGTCTTATAGTTTCAGCTCTTGTCTTCTTGGAACACTACTACTATTATCTAAAAAGCCCAGGCTATTCCCAGTAAAGAGGCCACATGAAAGAAAATCAATCTGCCCCCACTGATGCCTCCAGATAATGAGTAGGCACTTGAGTGAGTACATCTTAAACTATCCAGTGAAGCAATCAGATGACTGAGCCACATGACTGACTCTAGGCAAAAGCATTTAAAACACAACAATTAAACACACACACATACAAAAAAAAAAAAAAAAAAAACCTTCCAGCTAAGTCTAGCTTAAATAACAAAATCACAAACCAATGAATTGCTTTAAAACCACATTTGAAACTGTTGAATACCAACAGATAACTGAGATAGTGGTAAATAAAATAATTGTGCATCTTAAAATGGGCAGCATCTTAATTCTAGGGCTCCCAATCTTCTGACTCAAAATTTTAAATTGGTAGAAAAAGAGCAACATCAGCTTCATGTAAATGTCACTATAAATGTAGTAAAATAAAATGGATGACATCCTTGATGTTATAAAACGAAAACAAGTGGAGGCATAGTCTTGTGTCCCCCAAAATTCATATGTTGAAAGCTAAACACCAAGGTGATGATGTTAGAAGGTGGAGCTTTTGGTGAGTGATTAAGCCTTCCCAGAATGGCATTAATGCTCTTAAAAAGAAGGCCTAGAGAGCTACCTTCCCCTTCTGCTATGTGAGGACACACAGAAGGAACCATTTATGAAAATCAGGTTCATATCTACTGGCCACTGGATCTTAAACTTGCAGCCTCCAGAAGTGAGAGCAATAAGTTTCTGCTATTTATATTTTTTTTTAAGAGAGAGAGAGAGAGAATTTTTTTTCTTATGTAACTCTCCCTTTGTTTCATATTCCTTGAAATCTGTAAAGATTATTTATGTGCCCATAATAAAAAATTTTCAGCTGTTATGATAATAAGATACAATCACATATCAACCATCATTTCATACTGTCTCCAATTTAAAAAATGAGTGTTAAGATTATGCTAAATTTAGAAGTTTATGAGAGAATTTTTTTAATATTTATTTTTTAGTTTTCGGTCAACACAACATCTTTGTTTGTATGTGGTGCTAAGGATCGAACCCGGGCTGCAAGCATGCCAGGCGAGCGCGCTACCGCTTGAGCCACATCCCCAGCCCCCTGCTATTTATAAATTGCCCAGTATAAGGTATTTTTATTATAGCAGCCTGAACAGATAAGACAAATGATTAGCAACCTTGAATTATGGGTCAGTTTTTAATGGCAAAGTTTAAAATTGTTCAACTAAATTCTTAAGATGTCACTAAAATTACTATAAGCTAAAACATAACATAAATGAGAATGGTAAATTTCAGGCCATTTTTAAAAGACATTCTTATGGGATATGTTCTAAGACACTACAGATACAATATATATATATATATATTTTTTTTTTTAAATATATATATATATATACACACATACATACACACACACACAAACCCATGATAATATTTAATTTATAAATTAGGCATAGTAAAAAATTAACAATAACTAAAAAATAGAACAATCATAATATACTATAAAAAAGCTTATTTAATATTTATGAATTGTTTGCTTCTGAAATTTTTTCATTTAATATTTTCTAAAAGTGGTTGACCATGGGTAACTAAAATAGGATGAGGGGGACTACTCTATTTAAAAAGCAGAATTACTTCTTAAGGCCAAAACAAAATGGACATTGTGCTCATATTTAATATCAAATTCTTCTATTGGGGGGCTCCAAATAAAAAACAAGAATTTTGAAGTCAGAAATACAATGGAATACACATTGTGCCACCAACAATGGACTGGTAATCAGGACTCCAAGAGTGTTGACACCAATTCTATACTACCCACCCGTGGGTGAACAAACTGTACTCATTCTGGCCCTTAGTCATACATTTTTTATCCTGACTTGCAGAAACCAGTATAACTAATCTCTGTTGGTTATTGAACTCTCCCTTTACAGGCTTGTTTGTCTCCATATTAGACTAATATCCATTAAGGATAGAGGTATTTCTTCAAAACTTGTTGAATGAACGAGCAACTGAACAAAAGAATAAGGAACATGCAGTAATTGTTAATACAAACTTATTATATAGAAAACATTTTTTTCTTTCAAGCTTTAAAACTACACTTAACAACTCCAGAATGGATTTTCAAACTTCCATACAATTATCTATTTATTTCGGAATACTATAGTTTTTCAATTACTTCAAGTTTCTTTATGAATAAAAACATTCAAACTTCATAAAGCCATTTACTATGACTAGCACCACTGGAATAAAGCAGGTGATCCAAAAAATAAATAGAATGAATTGAATCTAGGAAGTAACAGGCAATAAAATCAAATAAACCACTGTAGTCATATCACCTAAAAGGATTCTACTCAGAAATCATTTTATGACATGACTCAAATGAAGATGTTTGCACAAGTGTTCCTAATATAATGGTAAAGCAAAAGTAATGTTAAGGAATAACAAAATGATTATCAAAACTGATTTAATCAAGTTAGAATAGATAGCAAATGTGAAATATCAAACAAGATTTGAAAAGAAGGATGATCATAAGGTAACACATATGAATCTAGGAACTATTTAGCTTTAAGTAGAGAATATAAAAAATGTTATTTCAAAAATCACTTTTATGGCCTGTGCGGTGGTGCATGCCTGTAATCCCAGTGGCTCAGGAGGCTAAGGCAGAAGGATCACGAGTTCAAAGCCAGCCTCTGCAACTTAGCGAGGCCTTAAGAAACTCAGCTACAGCTTGTTTCTAGATAAAATATAAAAAAGGTTAGGGATGTGGTGAAGCACCCCTGGATTCAATCCCCGGTACCAAAACCAAAAAAAAAAAAAAAAATCAATTTTACATAGAAGCAGAAGAAAAAAAGTATGTACTACAGATATAAACTTTGAGCAGGGGCAGTTGTATACAAAATAGAAAAGGATCATTCGGAAAATGTATACAACTGTCTTCTTTAGACCTAAATTATCTATTTCTTAAAGCATTTCATGTACTTGAAAAATCATTGTTCCCATAATCAAAGAAAGCAAAGTTTATAATTTTATATCACACTGAATGTATACTTAAAACTACTTTTGGGTTTAGAATTACTACAGTAACAATATGGATGTCAGAAGAGGCAAGTGTCATGGCAACATTAGATGTCACAAAAGAGCAGTCGGAGCTAAGACAACAATATCTTGCCTAAAAAGAGAAGTTAATATGAAATGAGCCATGAAATCTATGACTAAATAAAAAATAAACAGCACCAATGAGATATCTGACTTAGGAAAAGCTAACCGGTTCTTAATATTATACCTTCAAAATATTTTAAAATAACACCCATTTGGCAAATTATGAAATGTCTCTTTAGGAGGTCTATGATTTCAGAATAACTTTTTTTTTCCCCACAGCATAGAAGGAAGTCTAACTATAACAAAACTTCTGGAGGGAAAAGTTCTCCTCAAAAATGCAACCAAATCATCTTTTACAAAAGCTAAAAGTTACAGGCCAGTTGTACTAAATTTTCTCAAATGACATTAGAGGCAAGAGAATAGTGACTGCGCACTTCGTATTTCTATAAAGTAAGTCAAATTGTTAACTATAACTAGGATCATTTCATTAAAATAACCCTTTACGAAATTATCAGGCCACCATCAAAACAGGCATTTTTTTTCCCTCTTCCTGAGTTCTCCATAAGAAATAAAACCTGGAATAAGAAAGAGATATAAACCAGAAGTGCCACTTGTGTGACCACACATTAAAGTTACTATTTTGTGACTACAAATTAAAGCTACTAAAGCACATGGTCAGGGGAGATTAATAAACAACCAACAGTTGGAAACATATTACACTTTCTAAGCTTTACCCTCATTAAGAAATCCAGAGCACTTTTCTAGAGATAGTTGCATTTAAGCCCAGATAATGAATATTTTAGCTGCCTTTCTTTGCCGGTTTTTGTGCCAAGCCCTTTTGAAGCTGGGGATGATTAGGTCGAATCCGAGAAGGAAAGCAGCTCTTGCGGGAAATGGTATCTTCAAACAGCCCAGAACACCAGTGACGCACTAGGAGCTTGGAAAATATCCCGTCCTTTACCTTGCTAGGAGCAGCTAGGTAGGAAGATGTCGACCACGTGCACTATTGTTTTCCAGATATGTTTATTTATTTTTAACTTCTGCTTTGATATCAGTTCCCTTAACCTCAATCTAATGGGGGGAGGCGGCATGGCAGCGCCGCTTGTGGTACCTGGGCGCAACAAGAGTTTAAATAATAAACACATATAAATATATTTTTTAATCGCAGCATACTCAGTACCCTCATCTCTTGTCCAGACTTCTGCCATCACCCCACGCTGGTCTTCTTCAACACTGCCGCTTCCTTGGGTCCCCATGACAACCCCACCCCAGGGCGGGCCCCCTCGGCAGCCTCCTGGCCCCTGCCTGGGCCTGCCAGACACACTTGCCCAGTAAGTGACTGCTCCACCTGCCCTCGGCCGCCACCCTCCCAGCTCCCAAGAATAGGATAAGGACCCTTCCCGGCGCGCGGGCCCAATCCCCGGGGAGGGCAAGACCCTCTTCGGCAGGTGACGTGGGGCGGGGCAGCCGACGCAGAGCTGGGGACGTTCCAACCCAAACCTCAAAGAGCGTAGTGGGGGGCCAGGTACGACCCCCAAATGGGGTGCGGCCGCCCCGATCCCCTCTCTGGCCGAGGGACAGGCATAGGGGGCGCGAAGGAACTCGTTTGTTGTCACAAACAACGACGCGTCGTGGCGGTGAGAGATGCTGGGGCCGAAGCTCACCTTGAAGGGGTTGTTGAGATCCGGATCCGCAAACGGGTTACTGTCAAAATCCGACATCTCTCTCGCGCTCGGCGTCACCCACCCGACCCAGGCGCAGAGAGAGAGAGGAGGCGAGGCCGCCGCCCCCCTGCGCGCTCACGTCGCCGCCGCTGCCGCCGAGCAGATCCGGGTGCAGCTCGCGGGGCCACCCAGCCGGCCGTGCCACTGAGCATGCCCGGTGCGACGGGCTCCGGGCCGGCGGCACCGCTCCCGCTCGCCGTCCCGTTCCTCCGGGCCTGGATCCCACGCTCCGGGCTTTGGCTAGGATCGAGGAGGGAGCAAGGGCGGAGGGAGCCGGGAACGGAGGGGGAGCGAGAGTGACGCGTCCCACACTCCAAGGACCGAGTGAGATGAGCCTTAGGTCTGGCTGAAAGAGATTATATTAACATGGATTTGAGATCGGATTCCTAAGACCCACCGTGCCAGACTTTAAAGAAGAGGTGGTGTTTTGTGGGGAAGAAGCACCCTGACCCGACTTGTCAGGTTGGGGAGGCGGTCTGGGACGCGGCCCGCACACCGGGGGAGCCAGTGACCGCGGCAGTCAGGGAACTGGAGAAACCTCGGCAGCTGTTCCCAAAGAACTGCCGCGGGTCGCAGCCCTCGATAATGAATTTTGCGCACGCCTGACCCAACCTGGGAATCCTAGCCTCCCATTTTCGTGCCCCCCCCCATTCTAGGTTGCTTCAAAATCATGGAGAACCATCTCGACGATCCGAACTTGCTCCAAGGAGGTTTGGGAAAGAAATGAGATGCAGTACCGGGCCTTAGTACTTCCCATCCACCCCTACCCGCCAAATGATGGCGTGGGAGCTGGAGAAGGAAAGGAGATCAATGCCTCCAAGTTAATAGGAGTGAAAGACAGAAGCCAGGTTTTTGTTTACTTTCAGATATTTGGGTTTTGATTTTTTGCTTATTCTCATCCCAACGTCAGGAATGAGATTAGCATTTGCATGTGTAAGGAATACTTTTGTGTATATTGAGCCACTCCTTAACTTTGTTGGGAGGATATCGCTTTCCCCACAATTGTCTTCCTTCTGCGCTGACATAAAAGCACTCAGATGAAGCTAGTGAGAGCCAGAATTAGTTTGACTTTCTAAGTTTCTAAGAATTGGCAGTATCTAGATTTAATCTTCCTAGGCCTTTGGGGTGGGAGGGCTTACACTATGCAAAGTCACCTAGGAAATAATACTTTCTCCTCAATGTGAAAACACAAGCTGGAAAAGAAAACACACTTGCTGTAATCTGTCTTAGATAGGATCCAGGCTGGCATAACAAAGCAGCTTCTCCTAGGCAGTGGGACTGAAAGTGTCAACTATCTAGTAAGTGATAACATCTAGATGAGAATAATCCCCTCAGAGCTGTAAGAGTCTAGATATGAAAAAGCAAGCAATCGATTGTGCTTACAATCATACTCAGCAGCTGCCTGGTGCCTGGCTTATAACAGTGCTTCTAAATGTGTTGGGTTCAAATTCCAATTCTGATAGTACTTTTTGCCACTCACTTCACCTCTCTGAACCTGCAAAAGGTTATTTAAGAATAAAATGAGATGATATAAAAATGTATTTAGAGCCTATTAAATGTCCAAAAAGGTTCCTATGTGCTTTGCCTCCTCCCTACTGAACTTGACTTTACTCAGCTGATCTGCTTCTCTCACCAATATGGCCCTCACTCTTTCCACCTATCCTCCAAAGGACTCAAATAATTGGTAGCTATTTACTATGCATCTAGTATGTTCCAAGACAATAAGTATCAGTTGAACCTGTCTTATGCTGTTTATAACTAATAGCGTTTGCACCTAATGCAAAGATTTAAGACTTCATTGTTGTAAAATCACTAGGAATACTTGTTAAAGATGCAGACACCCACCTCTTCATACCTCCTATTCTTAAGATTCTACTTCAAGGGGTCTAAAATAGGGGTCCTGAATTTGCATTTTTGTTTTATATTTAAAATGTCTTTATATTAATGTTATATAAATGCATAAAATGGATTCATCATATAGTACTTTTTTTATTATTCAAAGAAAATTTTTGTTTATCTTCTCTTTCCCTATGTTAAAATCTTGTATATATCTTTGAACAATCTTACAATATTATATATCCATAATCACATACTATACCACTCACATAATCATAATACAGAATTATGTACTCTCATACTACATCTTGACATTGTGAAAAAATAGGACCATATGCATATTTTTCTGCAACTTGTTTTCTCTCACTAAATGGTAACTTATGGCAGAGTTTCTCAGCAATATGTGCATTAGCAAAGAGACAAAGTTTTCTTATGCCAGTATGCCACTTAAATTTTTTTTTTTTTTTGGTAATTTTTTTTGGGTTGTTGGGGGCTACCAGGGATTGAACCCAAGGACATTTAACCACTGAGCAACACCCCCAGCCCTTTTATTTTTTATTTTGAGACAGGGTCTCACTAAATTGCTGAGACTATCTTTGAACTTGTGATCCTCCTGCCTCAGCCTCCCAAGCCTCTGGAATTTCAGGCTTGTACCACTGTGCCCAGCTTGCCACATAAGTATTATCACATTATGTGAGGCAAAAAAGAGTTGGGAATCATGGCCTAATGGAAATCCCCCCAAATCAACAACTATATATAGGTTAGATTTTGATCACTATAACAAAAAACAAAAACTGGAGATAAATACCTTAAAAGCAGAAAAGATTTACTTTGGCTTACAATTTCAGAGGTTTCAGTCCATGGTTGGTTGGACCCATTATCACTTCAGAACTGTGGTGAGGCAGAATATCACATCGCAGAGAACATGGTAAAACAAAGCTCCTCACCTCATGGCAGCTGGAATGCGCAGATATAGATAGAAAGTGAGGAAAGGGCCTGGGTCTTAATATTCCCTTTAAGGTCATGGCCCCAATGACCTACTTCCTCCAAATAGGCTCCACTTCTTAAAGGTCCCTCTACCTCCCAATAGTGCCACCAGCTGGGAGCCAAACTTTCAACATATGCTTCTGGGATACATTTAAAATTCAAATTATTTATTTCTATGCATGTATGAACCCAAGTACTATGTATAATCGGTAAGCTCTAATAAAAATAAATAAAATACAAATTATAACAATGTATCTAATTCATTATTTTTAAATACTGTAAACTCAGCCTATACAAAGGATCCCACAAGATTCTGACAGCGGTGATATGCTGACCACAGTTCAAGAAACTGAGAGAAAAATATCGAGATATAAAGTCCATAGGTGAGTTTATTTATTCATTAGCTTTCGTGAAACTAGAATTACAGGATATGAGAGCTGAAAGAAGTGTCAGCCTCTCTCATGAAAGGTAAACAAACTGAGTTTGGGTGGGTTTAGTGATTTGTTTCTGTGGCAGAAGAAGTGAATGGGAGAATTGGGAATAGAATTCATGTCTTTTGACTCACATCTCAGACATTTAATTGATTTGGTTAGTAATAATTTCACATAGGAAAAGGAATTGCTACATATAAGGTAGAAAGTCTTCACACAAGAGACGGTTTGGTGCTGGACCTGCCTCTTCAATTTGGTAAACTAAAGAATCTAGAATCGAAATTAGTTTCTAGGTCCAGTTGTGCCACATATCAGTTGAGCGACCTTGATTGTATCAATTCACCTTCCTGACCTGAGTTTCCACTCTAGTCCATCAGTCAACAAGTATTTCTTGAGTACAAACTAAGTGGTAAGTAATATTTCAGATGCTGGGGATTAAGCAGTAAAACAGACACAAGGGTTAGACTTACTCCCAAGAAACCTCCTGAAAGGCCCAAAACGTGGTTAAACAATACCTCATGTCCTTCAAACGGCTATAACAATATATTAATTCATGAGAGTGGTTCACATCTTCCTATCCCTGTTTTCTTTTTCCTTTAGGATATGCTACACACCATTATCATGAAGCCTTTCCTCAGCTTGATAATGTAATTTGTGCATACAGTGAGCAAGGGTTATGGTCCAAATTCTATATTTTCTATACTGGCAAATGCTGAGGAAATGTCAAGTTAGAAATTTACTTTTTTTAACCTCAAAAGGTTTACTGGATTCTGGTTTCATTGATGGGTCAGAACTAAAATCCATCATCTTTTACAAGGGACTCGGTCTCTAGAAATACTGCTGCATCTGCTTCTACTGATACCCACGAGATCCCAACAAGAACATATCTGGCCCCTTATTCTGCCAGGAGGGATTAGAGGAGATGAAGGCAATGTGTGATAGGCCAAATAATAGCCCTGAAAATATGTTCACACTCTAACCCCTGCAACCTATAACTATGTTACCTCACATGATAAAAGGACTTAACAGATATAATTAATGCTAAGGACCTTGAGATGGGTAGATTATCCCAGATTATCTACGTGGGCCTAATGAAATCATAGGAATCCTTAAAACTAGAGTAGGAAGGCAGAATTGTTGCTGACTTTGAAGATGGAGGAAGGGGTTCATGAGCCAAGGCAAGCAAGTGGAAGAACTCTAGAAGCTGGGAAGAACCCTCAGCTGACAGCCAATAAGGAAATGGAGTTATTAGTCCCACAACCTCAAGGGGCCAATTCTGCCAATGATCTAAATGAGCAAGGAAATATGTTCTTTCCTACAGACTCTAGGAAGAAGCTCATCCCTGCTGGCAGCTTGATTTTACCTGCGGAGACCAATGTTAGATTTCTAGTCTACAAAACTGTAAGATAGAAATTTTAAGCTGCTAAATGTGAATTTGTTAGGGCTTCAAGAAAAAAAATAATAGTACATCACACTGGGATGTGGAAAAATAATGGAAGAAACAGGAGGGTCATGTCTTTCAGCTCCTTGATATCCAAGATTTCTAAGCAGAATATCATTCAGATCAAGATAAAAATGCAAAGAGAAAATGAATGTAATTTGACTTGTTCTGAGAGAAAACTCTCAGTTATGCCCAACTTTTAAGTATTCATTGAATGAACCAAACTGAATAAAGAAAATTTTGGAATTAAAGACTCAGAAAAATGAGATATCCCATCTGATTCAAATGTATGATATGTCAAAGTCATTGTACTAATGTCATGTGTAACTAATTAAAACAAAACAAAAGACTAATAGAGCTACACTAATAACACAAAGACAAGTATTGTGGCCTTCCTCTGTGTCCAAAGGACAGTCTCAGTTCTCCCACAGTATCACACACATGCACTTGGACAAACAGAGGGGCATGTTTTCCACTGCTACCTTCTAATTGGTATGTGAACTGCCATCGAACATCTCTGGGTTGAGGATCTAAAACAAAACCTGAAATACAAAGGTTTAGTCCCAGGGCCAAAACAAGGATGGGGCCAGGGAGGTTTTTCAGAGCATAAATTTTAAGAAGGCCTTCACTACAGGGTCAAGCAACTACCCAATCCCTCCCCTACCTTCTAACCAAGATGGTAAAATGAGACAAGAACAGAGAAGCTGAGAAACTGATGTGACTCCATTTTTGAAAATAAATAAATAACAGCAGCTTCTACCTCAAGGCCTGTCCTAAGGAAGGGGGCGTGACCCTTGTCCTGGGAAAAACCCACAGAGCACTCCTAGGCACATACCCACCCTGCTGAGTTGTTTGTAAATAACAGGAGAGATCTGCTGCACCAGGTGTCCCTGACTCAGTTAGGCTAGGTGAGGACCCATAGCAACCCCCTAGCAACCTCCAATCTGCATGAAACAGGGAAAATACCTGGGATGCCAGATGACCCCCAAGGAGTTTATGGTGGTTGATAACATGTTGGGAAACTATGTAGTTTAGCATGTACATCCCTCATGGCTTAAACCAATCAGTTCAAAGGAATCCCCCTCTTGTACTAACCAATCACCCCTACCCAACTTGTTCCTGCCAGTGAATGTGCTAACCGAAGTTAAGAGTTGTTGTTTGACTTCCCCGTGGTATGGAATGATTTGCTGTGTGATGTTGTGACACATAGAGTATTCCCCCAAAACCTACAAAATCTCACTGAACAAAGGGCCGGGACTCACTCCCTGGGACCACTGCGTTGGGAAGGTTGTGAATCCAGGCTCCAGCTTGCAATAAAGACTCTTGTGTGCTTGCATGGGATTCGGCTCCAGGAGGTCTATTGAGGTCACACGAATCTGGCATTACAAAGCACCATGGATTGTGTTTCTTGGTTTTATTGTTGTTGTTTATTTTTGGGGTTTTTTTTTTTTTTTTTTTTTTGGTGATGCTAGGGCCACCAGAGCCTCACATGCTAGCCAAGTGTTCTACCACTGAGCTACAATCCCAGCTCTACCATGGGCTTTGAAGGAAGTTTGCCTGAACTTAACTTCCTGCTTTGCCACTGCTGTGGCTTGAGTGTGTCTCCTAAACAAAGGTTCCTGTGTTCATCCATAGTGGTGATGTGACAGGTGGTAGAACCTTTACAAGGTGGAGCCTAGCGGGGGTGTGATCAGGTCACTGCAGAAACCTCCCTCAAAGAGGATTAATAGAGTTCTTGTGGGACTCTAGTTACTCTGGCTTCCTGTTCTTCCCTAATCAGCTATTTTACACATACCCTTGCCATTTTGATTCCTCTACCACAAGGCCCTCGCCAAAGCTGAAAAGAGATAGTGCCATGCAGTCCCAGTACTGTGAACTAAATAAGCCTCTTTTCTTTACCAATTGTCCATTCTTGGGAATCTTCTTACAGCAATGGAAACAAGTAATGCAGCTGCCTTCTGGGTTGTGTGATTTCGGGCAAATCGCCCATTCTCCCTAAACCTCAGGTTCCACTGCTCATTTTCTCCAATACCACCCTAGCTGAGACTATTGGTCTCACCTGAATTGCTGACGTAGATTCTTAACTAATCTCTCTACTTTGTCCTCATCTCCCTAAAATTATTATGGACATAGTGCCAAAATCAGTCTTTTAAAATCTAAGTTAGATCATGTCATTCAGCCACTGAAAGTCATCCCAATTGAAAGCTTCCCAACTAGATCAGAGTTAAAATTGACTTCCTTACAGTAAATGGCACAAAGCCATATGGGATCTAGACATTATCACCACTCTATAATTTCTTTCTATTGTTCTCCTGACATCTTTCTTCCCAGCACCCTGACCTCCCAGTTCAACATCTCCCTCAGGCATTCTCCCACCCCATAAACTTTGTCCTTCTTTTCCTTCTGCCTGGGATGCCTTGTGTCCCCTCCTGTGACCACGTATCTCCCTCATACACCTGGTCTTTGTTCAGATGTTATTTTCTCAGCAACGCCTTTCCTGGACACCTTTTAAATGTTTTAATCCTCTACTCTCTATCACTTCTTCCTTCCCTTTCTACTCATTTTTCTCTGGAGAACTTTCTTCCATTTGACATATATTCTGTGCCAGTGAAATGTAACTCCTTGAGCACAGGAATTTTGTTGGTTTTGTTCACAGAGGTATCTTCAATTTCACGGCACAATAATAAGGGTCCATAACTGTGTGTTGAATTAACTATTTTATCAAATAGGGCTACCAATATTACCTTTTAGAATTGTAAGAATTAAATCAGAGAATGTTCAATAAATGGTAGCTTTTATGACTAAAGAATAATTAGTAGCCCAAGAAATTAATTGAACAATTAATAACTCAAGAAGAAAGATCAATTTAAAAGTGAAAGAAAACAACAACAACAAAAAAAAGATAGGCAAAGACAATAGGCAACAGAGTCATTCAGAGAGAAGCCGGTGGTGATGAACTGGAGTAGGCTGTGGAGACTTCACAGAAAAGGAGGAACATGACTTGGGCCTGGAAGGCCCAGTGACAGGGCTATCAACATGAAGCGTGGAAAGGACAAAAGGAGCACAGCTATTGGGGAAAAAGCAGGAGCAAAAGCACAAATGTTCAAGAGCACAGATAGAAGACCTTTTCACCATGCACATCCACTGCGGAGGACATCCCAGGAGGGGGCAGAGGTGCTTTCTCCCTAGGTGCTTTGGTTGATTAGTCTGTTTTCCTCACCTCCATGAGTTGACCACTAACAAGCCACAGCTTCACACTACCACCCATTGTCCAGCTCACTGCCTCCATGCTCAGCACCTAAGCCAACCCCAGCCCAACAGTTATCTGCAGTAACCACCATTCACCATTTCCCAAGTGATGATATGTCATTTGAGAGGCCAAATGATCTGTGTGTATACCAGATTATTATATCATAGTAGCATGTTTTTATAATTCATAGTGTAAAAGTATTCATTAATATAAGAACACAATGAACATAACAAAAATAAATATGTATTTTGAGTCTGTTTACCTGCTCATGCTTGTATAGTCCCTTATACCAAAAATCCTTCTCCCAATTTTCAAGTCCAGTCAACCCTCCGTAGAAAATTTCAAATAACATGTTCTATATCAGTGCTTAGGAGGCATCACTAATTCAAAAGAATCTTTCTTTTCTTTATAGAATATTAGAAAATTCCATATCTTTACTACAGAATTCATAATAGACGAAGTTACTAAGTTATTACTGCATGCTCATGAATGGTAGACTTTCCATTAATATTTGTGAGATTGAATGTATCTATAACTCTCTCCACAATGTGAGCTTCTGGAGACAGGAAAAAAATTCTTCTTTGTATCCTTCCCTCACAAGACCTTGCACAGCATGCAGCTCATAGTAAGTACTCAACAAATAATTGTGTTAACTGTTAGAATCTCTTAGCTTATAAAAGATATCTCTAGCATTAACAAAAAGATATTGCCACTTAACATCTTTGGTCAGAGTATGTCCAAATATAAAATTAAAAGCAACCATTTTAGAAGTCAGTTCAAACAGAATTATGCAGCTATTATGATAATATCTTCTGGAACAAAATTCTAACAATGTTTTCACAGAAACACTGTGGAAGCATCTTAAATGATATGGGACATTCTTGGCACAGAGTCACGCTTTAGTCCCATATACTCAAGAGGCAGAGGTAGGAGAATTGCTTGAGCACAAGAGTTCAATAGGAGATCATGCAGCATATCTCAAAACAAAGGTACAGGAGGGTAATAGGTCAATGAAATGTAAGGAATAACTATCTTAATCCACAAAATACCTTTCACTGGGTAACTTATAAACAGAAATTTATTGCTCACAGTTCTAGAGGCTGGGAACTCTAAGATAAAGGCGCCAACAGATCAGTGTGTTTGCTGAAGGCTCCTTCTCTGCTTCATAGATGGCATTTTCTTATTGAATTCTCATGTGATGTTAAATTGCACTGGTTTCAGTTTTTCTTTCAGAAGGTGAAAGGAACAAACAAGTTCCCTTGGGCTTCTTTTCTTTTATTTTTTTAAACATTTATTTTTTAGTTGTAGGTGGACATAATACCCTTATTTTAATTTTTATGTGGTGCTGAAAATTGAACCCAGTGCCTCATACATGCTAGGCAAGCACTCTTCCTCTGAGCCACAACCCAGCCCCCCTTGGGCTTCTTTTATAAGGACACTAATCCCCTTCATGAGGGCAGAACTCTCATAACCCAATTATCTCCTAATGCCCTGTCTCTTGAAACAACTGCATTGGAGATTGTCTCAACATATGAACAAAACTCAGACCATAGCACTAATTATAGAGCTCATTTTATTTCCAAGAATGGCCTGCATTAAAACTTTATGGTGAGGGACTGGGGATATAGCTCAGTTGGCAGAATGCTTGCTCATATGTACAAGTCCCTGGGATGGATCCCCAGCACCAAAAAAACAAAAAATGCTTTATGGTGAAAGTATCCTCATTTTGCAAAATAGAAAGACATTACTGACGTGTGTGTGTGTGTGTGTGTGTGAGTGAGTGTATGAACATATTAACAAGGCAGTTATCAGATACCATATTTAATATATTGTAAAATGTTACAGTCTTGGGGTTATTTTGAATATTCAATTTTATCTACATGTGAAGAGTCAAAAAGAGGACTGCTATTATTTTTATCTAAGTATTTATATCTAAACTATTATTATTCAGGTTCAGAAAACTGAATTCTGTTTTTTGTGAACCATAAATTATATAATCATATTTTTACTAACTTATGTCTATTTAATTTCATAAAAGACTTCAAAGTTAGTCTGGTTTACAATTCTTAAATTGCAAAATAGGCATAAATCTTCAGGGGACTCTAGTAAGCAAAAAAATAATCATAACAATCTAACCCATTTTCTAATTTCCCAAAAGAAGTACTCCCTAATCTGATTATTTCTTTAAGAAAATAAAGGTTATTTTCAGATTCTCCCTTTCTAATATAATGCTGAGAATTTTTAAAAATCAGACTTATTCAAAATGGCTATCATCTTCCCTCTCCCATGTGAGGAAAGAACAGAGACACTTAAATTTCCTTGAATTCCTGGCATATATAAATTCTAAAATGCTGGAGCTTCAAAAGGTACTTCTATAACCACATGCATTTTAGGGAGGTATTATTGTCTCCATTTTACAAATGAGAAAATGGGAACCCGGAACATGAAGTAAATCTGAGAGTTATTTTGAGAATTATCATGAGAAATAGAGATTTCATATCTAAGGTTTATACTGTTTTTCCTTGCATTCTACATTAGGTTTTATTATATTGCCCAAATAGAAAATGGCACGTTATTGTGTGGGGGGGGTATTTTTTTAAGATAAAATGATATAATCTTGTTTGTTCTTTAATCACACCATTGTAACTCATGCTACCCCAATGTCCCACTACCAGATAATGAGGAAAAACAGTGACAGAGATGTGGATATGCATAGTGTCCCAGTCCCTATCCAGCTCTATTGTGTTGTCTCCCTTCATCTGACCAGTCTCTAGGGCAGCTATCATTTGGTTTTCCTCCATTTGTGGCCTCAGGAATTTTTGTGGTTCTGCCTACCTCTTGGCATGATTTTAGGCCCTTGATCTGAGGCTGGATGCTGTTCTCCCATTAACATCATGGTGAACCTGCTCAAACCTCATATTCTCCAAAGGTTTTATTCAAGGCATTGAGTTCTGCTGGGAGAGGGGCCTTCCACAGGGAAGTCTTCATTATTCTAGTTTTTTATAATGCTTTGATGAAATACAACTTTTCCATTCAACATTTTAAATTTTCACAATTCTCATGGAATCTGGTACAAACTCCATTGGGAGCTTGGTTAAAAGACAGTAAAAAGCTACCACACCATGTTGCAAGCAGATTGTCTCTTCATTCACTTACCACAACTATTATCTCTTAAACCAAGCCTGAGAACTTTGACATCTCCCACCTTAAAGCATTCTTCCTAGTCAAGGGATAGTTTCAGAAGTCAGAGTGTATACCTGTTCCTATTCTTTGTTCTAAAAACTATTTGGTCCTAGGATGGGACATTAGCTCCATCTTATCCCATCATTGACTCTTCCAAAGACCCAGGAGGCCTCAGGCAAATATGACTCACCCAAAATAATAGAATATATGTAATTACCTGGGCATGGTGGCACACACCTGTAATTCCAGAGGCTCAGGAGGCTGAAGCAGAAGGATCACAAGTTCAAAGCCAGCTTCAGCAACTTAGTGAAACCCTAAGCAACTTAGTGAGACCCTGTCTCAAAATAAAAAATAAAAGGGGCTGGCTATATGGCTCAGTAGTTAAGCACTCCAGGGTTCAATTCCTGGTACAAAAATATAAAAATAAAAAAAGAATATATATAATTAGCCTTCTCTCTATCTTCTGAGGACTGTATACCTCATCTTGATCTACAGTTAAAAAAAAATTGAAGAGCCTTATCCTTCAACAATCAATTTTGGAATTCTTCTTTTCTTTGTCTTCTGAAATTGGCCTATAGTCTATTCAGGTTAACACCTATGTATGGAATTATTTGTTCCTTTTTCTTTAAAACCAGAGGCCTATTTATATCTTTATTAGCTATAGAAATTATTACCTTGTACTGGTAACCCAAGAATCATGTTCTTTCAAAAGCGGGATTTGGGGTGTAAGTGACAAGGAACATGGTTACAAATAATTTTTCTGGGTGGTGTTCCTGGGAAGCCAGATTGAGCTATGGAAGTAAAAGAGGAATTATAAAGCAGGTTACAAGAGTAGGTGAGGCTCAATTTCAGAGAAGATATGCTGAGAAAGCCTGTACAATGTTCCTTAGACTGGGGCTTTGAATTGATGGTGAACCAGGGTCATTTATCTACCAATTCTTGTTCCCCATTGTTAAGCTTTCTCCTCCAAGGGTGTTATTTCACACACACACACACACACACACCAGGAGGGGGGGCAGTCAAATAGCTTCAGGAAAAGTCTTGAAGCCAATAGGCTGAGAAACTCAGTGGGCTCTATCAGTGAGAAACCACCAATGTGCACTATTGCTGTCTACCGCAGCCACAGCACAAGTCAGAGGCTGCTAAAAGAGTGTGATGTGGGACATCAAGAGGTGTTTCCACCCCTTGACACATCTCTGTCCCCTTTCATTTTCACATCCTTGATACCTGTATCAGATACCTAGTATCTGACTAGGTTGGTTGCAGATGGATGAAAGGTTGGATACAGTGAATTAAGACTAAAGAAATTTCTTTCACATTGGATTTGTACTCACCTAACAGCTTTTCTAACCCATTTTTATGATCTTCTCTGCTAATTGTAGCTTTTACCATATGTTCTGAATTTTTGCCATCTAATGGAAATAATGTACATTTATGTGCTATGGGATATAAAAGCTGTAGTAAATGTTTCTTCAAAGATTTCTTAAGAATAATGATATTTCTGTATAAAAACTAAAATTACAAAATAATTTGTCTTTTCTTTTCTTGCTTTCTTACTGACTCTTCACCCTAAAGGGTACCAAAAGATCAGTGATAATAACATAAGAGCCGAAAACATCTACTTTATCGAGCAAGGTTCCAAAGAAATTAATCACATTTTCACAAGGGTATTAGACTGGTTTCCTAATTAAATTGTAATTTTAATACACAAATGAATTTGAAAAATTAACTCAATGGAGATTTAATGATGTGAGTTTCTAAAAATTGATGCTGCAAAAATAATCAAGTTCAATAATTTCTAAATAAATGGAGTGTGAGTCCCAGGACATTAACAGAAGCTGAGAACCCAGACCCCAGACGGGGTTTAAACATGTCAAAGTAGCCTGTAGACAGCTCATCAGAGCACAACTTTAAGAGGGCTGGGGAGCATCAGGGAAGGGAGTAAGAGATCCTTATGGCCAACCTCTGGGGAGGCTTTAGACTTGAAGCCACTTGGGAACAGAAACACTTCCTTTATTCCCTCACAGGCACTGTGCTTCATGAGGGAAGATTTGGGTCCCAGAAGAGGAAAGGGAAAACCCAGGCTTGTTATGTGGGCATGGATGAAGATTCTAGAGGGAGGACACTTCTGAATGTAATGTGATCTGCAGCAGTGATCTGTCTTCCATACATCCCTCAGAAACCCATGCCAAATTCCCAGGGAGAGAAAAGCTGCAATAGAAAGGAGGCTAAATAAAGAGTACAATCACTAGAAGCACAGTAAGGAACTGAGAACAGACAGCTCTGCCTCAGGCCCGGAAAGAAAACACTTCACTTCAGAACAAATAGTTTTGCCAATATAGGGAGAGTGGAGAGAAGGGTTCAGCTGTACGAGTAGGGGAAACATTGGGCACTTCTAGGTAGAAGGATAAGAAGATGGTCATGATAGAAGAACCTGCAGAGATACATCCAGGCCACCAGCCAAGGCAGAGCTAAGATTAAAACCACCCTGCATGCTTTCTGGGTAGCAGAATCTTAAAGGGCACCCTTTCATTGCTGAACCATGCAACTGCCCATCACAGGCCAAAACCATTAGTTTCACTGCACAACACTGAGCTTTACTGAACAACACTGAGTTTTGTTTCTTCCCCAAGTGCAAAGTTTCTGGAAACTTGATTCTATTAAACTTGATTCTATTAAACTTGATGGTACAAGACTGTAATCCCAGCCACTTGGGAGGCTGAGACAGGAGAATTTCTTGAGCCCAGGAGTTTAAGGCCAGTCTGAGCAACATAGAAAGATTCCTTCTCAAAAACAGGCAGGTGTATTGGTGCATGCCTTTAATCCCCATGGCTCCGTTGGCTAAAGCAGGAGGACTGAGAATTCAAAGCCAGCCTCAGCAACTTAGCAAGGCCCTAAGCACCGTATCGAGACTTTATCACAAAATAAAATATAAAAAGGGCTGGGGAACCATCTCAGAGGTAAAACACCCCTGGGTTCAATCCCCAGGACCTTCTTCCCCTACCCCCGCCAAAACAAAACAAAACAAAACAAAACAAACAAAAAACTGGACACCAAAGCTCAGGTATTATTCCTGATTAGTAATACTCCCTATGCATTGTCACACTTTGCTTTGATGCCAGCGAATCACTGGGCCATGACCCCATGGAAAAGACAATAAAACCTTCGAATTTGGAACCCTCCCAGACTGTCCTATTTTTCTCTTCTTTTGGCTTGTTTTAATCTGTATCATTTTCCTGAAATAAATGGTAACCATGAGTATAATAGCTTTCAAGAAGTTCTATAAAACCTAGCAAATGGTCAAACCTGATTCTTTGGTAATCACCCAAACTGGCAGTTAGTGTCAGAGTGAGGGCAGTTTGAGGACTGTGCCCTCACACTTTACAGTTTGACTAACTCCAGGCACATAGGTAATATGTAAATAAATGTGTGTGACCAAATTCAACCCTCAGGCTATAGTTTGCCAACCTGTTCTAATCCATTAAAATAGCCATGCATCACCAATGTACACATAATTAGTTGTAATGCGTGTGAAATTCATAGCTGTGTACAACCTGCAAAATTCTACCAATCAAAATAGAATCTGAAATTGTCAAAATTTGCAGATTTATAAGTATATATGTGTGTATATATACAGAATAACTGAACTCTGATGTTTTTGTGGCAAAGCTGATGCTGGACACACATATGCACACACTATATTTATATGTGTACACTATATACATTAGCATGTGTACTCCTTTCTACTGCCCATCTCCGTTTAGATTTTTTTAAATGTCTTTGAAGAACTACAGTACTTTGCAAATCAACTTGAGTTTCCCACAGTGCTATTGTAGTAAGAAAATAATCCTCTCAGCCTATGCTTAAGACTATTAAGCTGCATAATAGGAATTCTGAGATGCCAAAAAAAAAATCACAAGAAAAGATGGAGTTATTAATAATCTGGTGTGCTCTGAAAATTTCCTAAGAAACAGGAGGAATTTGTACCTTTGGCCCATTAACCAAAAGTCTCCAAATAATATCTGTTTTTAATATATAAATATTTGTCTACATGACTTGATGAATTGCATGTCCCTCCAATCTTGTTTTTAAAAAGTGTAGCATTAAAAAAAAATTCTACTAATTTTCTTTTGAAGTAACATAGTTCAATTTTCTGTTCCTGTCATATTCTTTCTTAACATTAGACATATGTGAGAAGGTAATAATCCTGTTATTTTATTATTAGTTATTAACCATGGATAATTTATTCCTTCAATTGAATTTTCTATGGTAGTTATAAAGTTCCACAAGCTGTTACAATTTAATCGCCAAGTTATCCTAGCTGGCTTGAATGACTCTAAGTGATTGACATACTCTAAAATATCTGCTGGCTACATAGTTATCTTAATTCATTCTCTCTCTCTCTCTCTCTCTCTCTCTCTCTCTCTCACTGGAGATTAAATTCAGGGCTACTTTGCCACTGAACTACATCCCCATGCTTTTATTTATTTTTTATTTTGAGATAAAGTCTTGCCACATTGCCCAGGCTGGCCTTGACCTTTCTATCCTTCTGCCTCAGCCTCCCTCATAGATCGGATTATAGGCCTTCACTCTCACTTCTTGCTATTGCTAATAACACAACACCACAGAAGACTTATGAAAGTTTTAAGGAGAACAGGTATTTTAGCTCACAATTCTAGAGGTTCAAAAAGATTGGACTGCCCCCTCGGTTCAGTCTCTGGTGATGGCCTTCTTGCTGGCAGAGTCCCAGGGTGGTACAGGGCATCACATGTCAAGAGACAAGGAATATGCATGGGTATGTATTTCTCTTCTGGTCTCTCTTACCCTTCTTACATAGCCACCAGGATTTAATTGTGGGGACTCCATCCTAATGATTGTATCTAATCCTGATCACCTCCCAAAGGCCCTACCCCTTAACACCAAAGTTGGATTAAGTTTTCACCTTCCTAATACCTCACAATGGGGATTAAATTTCAACACATAACGCCTTGGACAATACATTCAAACACATATCAAAACCATAGCAATTGTTAATCCCATCTATATAATAACAGACTAGCTCCCCACCTGTTAACCAATTTCCCCTCTGAATGTTTTGGGGAAACTCTTACATTGGCAATAGTGTCTACTTGCACTTCAACTATTGTCTGGCATATGGACAAATACTCTCCAATCAGCCATGATGTCCACTCAACTTTGTGACAACTACTATCACATTGACTGTAAGGAAGAGGGCAGAATCCGGGAAAACTCACACACTTACTCTGTATTATCTGTGAACCCACAGACCCATTTCTAAATTCTCCACAACATAAATAACACTGACCTGTAGCACTTAACTTTTTATTGACATCTTGAAAATATTAAAGGGAGATTAGAACATACAAAATGGAAATGTAGAAGATCTCTGTCCTAGAGTCAATCAGCCATTGTCCTGTTCTGAGGATCCCCTGCAGACATTTCCCTCTTGAACCCTTTGTATGTCACAATGATCAATGTTATCTTCCACAATCATGTATCTTTATCACGCTCTTCTGACCCAGGCAAGTCTCACCAACAATCAGCACCAAGAAAGAGGATGAAATCCTCTCTTCCTCTAGTCCAAGCCTTCTTCCTCCAGAAAATTGAAAATGGGTCCACCATGTTCTTTAGAAGAGATTTCCCTACTCTCATCCCCATGGATTCTTTAGTCCTCATAACCTATACAAAGGAAACCCAGTAGTCAGCAGTACACTTCCTAAACCCATGCACATTCAGTTATAAGCAGCATTTCATGTGAGACATTAACTAGCCAGCCCATGGTAGGCTGCAAAAATTCAGTGCAGTTTCATTTCAGTCTTCCTTTCAGTATGCAATACAGAGGAAATTAGACCTGTCTGTCCCTTTTGGCATAGTCCTAGTCTCATAATTTCCTGTGAGATTATAACTGAATAAAAAGTCACTCATTCCTCAATAACAATTCTTTTTGAATTAATAAAAAGATTTCCCCCCTTAACTCTGTAGCAGCTTCATTCTAGGAAGACATAATCCAGTTTAAGTTGTTAAACAAAATATAATAACTCAATTGGAAAAAATCTTCATTTGGTTCAAATTGTCCATCAATGATCCAGGACAACAACACGATCTTAAAAGTTCACCAAAGTAGCCATACCCAGGAAATAAGGAAGGTTCAAGGACAAATTCCAGCTTCTGTTAGCTCCAAAACTCAGTTTCACAAATAGTTTTCAATTTTCAAACAGTTTCCCTCATGCATCTATTACACTAGGGTATGATTGTATACCTGCTGGAGTCTCCTCTAGTTGAATTCTCTGGTGATTTAGTTGTCCAGAAGTTTAATTAATTCTACAAAGAGTCCAAAATTCAGAAACCCCAGTTAGAGTGAAAAATGGTTAGGTTTTCTATTTCAAACAGTGCATATCTCTTTCCTGACAATATTCAGTTAATCTATTTTGCAGTAGAAATTCTCATAAATACACTTCTACCCTAGAAGTGATACTGAAAAAATGGCACAATGATATTGTATGAATTACACAAACAATATATATGTGAATGAAGCAGGAATGTTACCAAGTAGAAACTATAGAATATTAAGCATTATTATATTAGGAGAGCAATTATAGTAGTGTTGACTAGATGTGGCCTCGTTTGTCTATGAAAGAGTTACTTTGACCATAATATATCTATTTCATTAATCTTTATTAATAGCCATTGCCAAGACCAAAACTATAAAAAATATATTTTTTTAAAAGCACATTTTGGGGACTGGGGCTGTAGCTTAGTAGCAGAGTACTTGCCTAGTATATGTGCGGCACTGGGTTCAATCCTTAACACCACATAAAGATAAATAAAATAAAGTAATTTTTCCTAAAAAAAAAGCACATTTTGGGATTTATAGATTATTTATCTTTTTTTCTAATTTATTCATGGCTATAATTTCTATTAATTCTAAATTAAGTTTCTTCTGTTATTTTCAGAGATCCTTAAAATGCATGCTTATATTTTTTAAATCCTTTAATGATAAAAGCATTTGTATCTAAGAATCAGCTTATAAATACAGGAAGCACTTCCATGTGTCTTATCTCATTTTCATTAGTGTCCAGATTTTCTGTGATCTTCATTTAAATGTTCTTTTTTGATCCAATAGTTATTTAGGAAAGTAGCTTTTTAAAATAATTCCCGGGCTGGGGCTGTAGCTCAGTGGCAGAGTGCTTGCCTAGCATGTGGGAGGCACTGTGTTCAATCCTTAGCAACATATAAAAATAAACAAATAAAATAAAGGCATTCTACAACTACAAAAAAAAATTCTTTAAATTCCAATATGGTTAGAAAAGTACATTTTGTGATCTAAGAATGTAGCCAATAAAAAGTATAACTTTTGCAATATTTTACTCTTAACTTATGATCCATTTTAGGTGTAAATATTTCATGTTATTGTGAAAAGGGTAAATATTCAATGCTTATATGGTATTTATATATTATTTTTTACAAAATAAAATATATTAATAATTTTTGATGAGCTCAGTGGCAGATATGAGCTAACAAATAATTAAATAATAAGTCAGTCCACTGAAATGACCTAGCTTAAGAAATAGGGGGAAAATGAGAATGAAGAAAAATAAATAGATCCTAAGAGACCTTTTGGACACCATCAAGCATACAACTATATATGTAAAGAGAGTTTTAGAGGAAAAAAAAAAACACAAATTGTTTTAGTCAGCTTTTGTTGTTGTTGTTGCTGTGACTAAAAGGACCCAACCAGAACAATTGTAGGGGAGGAAAAGTTTACAGTTTCAGAGGTCTGAGTCCATAGAAGGTCAGCTCCATTCTTCCAGGTTCAAACTGAGGCAGAACTTCATGGCAGAAAAGTATGGCAGAGGGAATGAGCTCACGTGATGATCAGGAAGCAGAGAGAGAGGTCCTCAGTATGTAGTTCTTCTCCCCCCAGAATGCCAATCATGTAAATATTTGATCTTTTAATGGTGTCCCAGAGATCTTGTATGTTCTCTCCATTCTTTCTTATTTTTTTCTTTGTTGATGTCTGATGTAATATCTTGGCAGAGTTGTCTTCAAGCTCCAATCTTCTTTCCTCTGTGTTATTCAATATGCTGTTGAGGCTTTCAACTAAGGTTTTTAATCTGACTTACTGAGCTTTCATTTCCAAGATTTCTACTCATTTTTTTTCAAAATCTCTTACTTCTTTGTTGAGATGATTATTCATATCCTGTATCTTGTCGTATTCCTTAATTAATTCAACTGTTTATTTGTATTCTCTTGGATTTCTTTGAGCTTTATAAAAATCATTATTTTGAATTCTTTGGCATTTTACCCATGTGGATATCTTTACTATAGATATCTGTTGCTGTGGAGTTATCAACTTTAGGAGGTGTCATGTTATTTTGTTTTTGCATGTTTGTTGTATTTCCCTATTATTTGTGCATCTATTGGGATGGATATATTTTCTACTTTTATGTGAGGGCCTTCTTAGTAAGCATCTTTCTCCTGATGATGTGTCTTGGAGTATTAGTTTATTATGTAGTAATTGATTTTGATTCCAGTTGGACTTCTTATTCTCCCTGAGGCTTCTTTGGTTATAATAAGTGTGGTTCATCAACAGAGCACTTGCTCAATGCATGCAATATCCTGGGCGTAGCCCATGTTGCTGGGGTACTCCCAATGGTATGTGAGGGCCTAGTGGCAGGGGCTGCTGCAACCCTGCAGCAAATTCATGCAGCTCATTGTGCCTGCTCCAGCAGCACTGGGTGGGCAGATGCACAATGATATTAATGAAACAAAGCATGAAATTATGCTTATCACTAGTCAACAGAAAATTACAAATCAAAACTACAGTGAGTGCTACTTGAAACCCACTAGGATGGCTATTATTAAAAAAAAATAATAATGACAGGGACTGGGGTTGTAGCTCAGTGGTAGAGCGTTCGCCTCGCAAGTGTGAGGCACTGGGTTTGATCCTCAGCACCCCACACCACATAAAAATAAATAACTAAACAAAATAAAGGTATTTTGTCCATCTACAACTAAAAAATTTATTTAAAAAAACAATAATGGTTTTGTCAAGGATATAGGGGAACTGAAAGACTCAGACATTACTGGTAAGGAGGTGAAATGATTCAATCACTTTGGGAAACAGCTGGCAGTTCCTCAAACAACTAAACATAGAGTTACCATAGAACTCAACAATTCCATGCACAATACCCATGGCTATTGAAAATACATGTTCACACCAAGATTGGTATACATAGGAAGCTGGGTCCTGCAGTTTGCTTAGCGGTCTCTATTATAAAATATTTAATTAATGTCTTCCCTCTTACAAATAAAAAGTTTCACAATTGCACATGTAACCATAATTATCGTAAAAAAATTTTGATGAGCCACAAAACCCTGAAAATATCACTTATGACCCTTTGGTCCACAAAGGCTTAGTGTTAACATCTTTCCATCTTTTTCTTTTATATTCATTTTAAAAATTCAGCCGAGTACATGAATGCATGCAAACTATTTTAACAGGTGTGGAATATAAAAGAGAATGTGCCTATTTTCCTTCTACCTCCCATTCCACAGAGGTAACCACTGTTAATTGTTTACTGTATCTGTGGAAACTTTAGCCAGCATTTGTAGACATATATGCATGTGTTTCAAAAACAGACAAGATCCTGCAACATATATGTTTCTGTGACTTGCTCTTTTCACCTCATAATGCATCTTGGAGAACTTTTCTATCAACTCATTTGATCACCCTGTTTCTCTTTGAGAACTGGATAACATTCCATCGCATCAACAGCTGCTTGTGTGTGCTCACTCCCACATGCATCGGCATTGGGTCATCTCCAGTTGATCACTAGAGATGATCATATAAACTATGTGTCTTTGCCCACTTGTGCAAAGATCTTTGTAGTACAGTCTTAGAAGTGAAATTGTGGAGCCATTGTCGTATGCTGTTTAAATTTTGATAGAATTGTCAAACTCCTCTCCAAAAAAGGCTGTATAAAATTATCCTTCTTCTAGCAGTTTGTGAAAAGATATGATTACCCCATGCTCCTGTCAACACCAGAAATTATCAATCTTTAATTTTGTGCATGCCACCAATTTCATGGGTAAATATGGAACATCACCTTCCTCTGCATTTTCCTGATTGCTGTGAAGTTGGGTATCTTTCATGTTTATGGTCATCAACCTTCTTTCTAGTGCGTACCCAGCTTCCTACCCTCAAGGCTTCTGGGATCTGGTTAGGTTCCCTCTCTCTGTTACACACACACACAGCATACACACACACACACACACTATGAAACACAACAATTAGTGTTTCTAGAGTTGACCGAATGAAGAGAAGTGGGTACAATGGGGTGGCTGGGAGGGCATCCTAGAGACCATGGCAGTTAAACGCTGTCTTGTAGAAACAGAAGCACTTCAATAGACAAGAAACCTTCCAATAATTGAAATTCTATTATCTGTACTGTTGGCATCCTGCTCAGGGGATTAACGATCTTGTTATTAATTAATTCTTCTTGGATTCCAAGCTCAATACCAGCTACTATGACTTGGGTAGCTTTCCTTCCCTTCCATACTTTATGGACTCAGAGACCTTTCTAAACATCTCAATAGGAAAAACAAGCAGCCCCTCCCATCCATCACCAGATTGAGACCACAACAAAGGAGAATGAACTCCCAGGAGGGAAAACACCATCCCACCCACACAAGGGGCCACTATCTGATCCTTCTTTGTGAAGGAAGGAGCTCTCTGATAAAGGTTTCAAGGTAAATACTTACCCCCAAACTCATAATGATGTTAAATGTTCAGCTTTTTATATGTCAGTCATACCTCAATAAAGTGGTTTTTCAAAAATGAAGAAGAAGATTCATATACATAGTGACCAAAAGCAAGGAAGCATTAAATAGTGTATGGAATTTATTTTGATTATAAGCTATGGGTACTGCTTTATACATGAAGCTATCAGTCAGGCAAGTATAGAACTTAGTGAGTAAGGAATTGAGAAGGTAAGAGGTAATATGGAGGAAGGCAGTGCAGAGATGAATGACAACTAGGGTAGGGAAGGCAGGTGAGAAAAAAGATGTCCAGGTATTTCTCCAACATGATGTCTATGTATCACAGTCTTTTCTTCTCTTCATTAAACACACACACACACACACACACACACACTTCTATATATTAAAAAACAGAACAGAATGAAAAGAATAAAATTAAATTTTTCTCTTTTTTAATATTATTTTAGTTGTAGATGAACAACTTTATTTTATTTATTTATTTTTATGTGGTGCTGAGAATTAAACCCAATGCCTCACATGTGCTAGATAAGCTCTTTATCACCAAGGCACAAACCCAGCCCCCAAATTAACTTTTTCAATGACTTTGGGACTGTTCTTTGCCTGGTTATTCCATCATGTTAACTTTTATGAGTTTCACTTTCAGACTTTCTGTTTTCTTAAGGAATCTAGCTGTTTGTAGTAGATGTGAAGATTCACTACCCATACACCCATCAAGCAAGAACTTGATGCCCAGCCCTGGGTAGCCAGTTCTAGCGATGAGCTTCTCCCATGAAGCTACTTTGTCCAAAACCTCCCTCTCCCTTGGCAGAATGTATCTGGTGGCTGTGTGAGGCAGGGGGATGGTTTTGAACACTTTGGGCATTATTCTCTCCAACTTCTTTGTCAGGTCACATGCTTTTTGGTCCTGCACAGCAATTCCATTTCTCCCTCTACCCAGTCTGCTTCCTTCCTTTTTTTTTTTTCCTACAAATATTGATCCCAATAAAATTGATCTCAGTAAAATCTCTTTCCTGAAACTCTGCCTCACCCTCTGCTTCCAGAGAACTCAAGCCATGACACAATCTGTGGGGAGCCACTCTGAATGACTGCACCTTCCAGTCCTGAAGCACGAGGCCCTGACCATTCACTATATTTCGTGGTGACTTGGGCATTGTCCCAGCTGATAGCAAGCCATGTCTTCAGGTGTAGGCGTCACCAGCAGGGGTTGAGCTATACTCACTTCTTCCTTTGCAATTCTATCCCTTGCCTCATTTGAATGGCTTCTCCCCAATAAAAGGGTTCAACACGTGTTCCTCTCTCTCTTTTCACAGACCCCTAAGGTCAGAGGAGCCATCAAAGAACCCAAAGAAAAAGGTATTTCTCTGTCTTTGTGTGATGATTTTGTGCCAGCCAGTTCACCGGGAGTGACCCTGAGTGTTTAGTCACTGGACACGACAACAATCATTTTCTTTTACTTTCATACATAGAGGACAAGATGGAAGGTCAATGATCTTGTTCTGTTCTACAAAGAAAAGTCACAAATATTTAAAAATTATTGCAGAAATATACAAGGATGTAGGTTTATTTATATATTTCTAGAGTTACACATTCTTAAGTATGACAGTTTATAATCTGTTAAGGGTAGCTTTTTTAGGCTAGAGAAACAATCTCAGGTATCCAGATGTCTAATGGGAATTGCAGTTAATGGGGGTCAGCAACCTAATGCCCAGTCAAGCCTCCTGTTCTTATAAATAAAACCTTACTGGGACATAGCTACCCTTATATACTTACATATTATCAATATCTGCTTCTTCTACCCTTCAACAGCAGTGTTGAGTAGTCACAATTGAGACCACACAGGCTGCTAGACTAAAATATTTTCTATCTGGCTCTTTAAGAAAAAGAAGTTTATTTGAAATATCTTTTATAAGGACAGGTTTATTTTGTTTGGTTTTGTTGGTACCATGGATTGAACCCAGGGGTGCTTAACCACTAAGCCACATCCCCAGGCCTTTTTTATATTTTATTTAGAGACAGGGTCTCACTGATTTGCTTAGTGCCTTGCTAATCAGCTGAGGCTGGCTTTGTATTCACGATCCTCCTGTCTCAGCCTCTTGAGCCACTGGGGTTTCAGGAGTATGCCACCACACCCAGCTATAAGGACATTTTTATAATGCACAATACTACCTGCTTTTCTAGTGAAGTGCAGGGAGAGGAAACAGTTATAAGTGCCACCGGTTTTTAAAAGTCAAGCCCTAGTATTTCATTAATTGGCACTGTGGAGAAAGAGGCAATTGCAGGAAGCCCCAAACTATAAGAACAGAAAAGGGCAAAGAGGAATTATTAATAAATGAAAGGAGAGGTATTGTATCTTTAATTTACTCTGGTCTCTGGATAAAAATATGAAAGGGGCTTTGGTGTCTCAGGGCAAAATCTGAGAAACTGGGATTAGGAATAGAACGATAATAGACAGATGATGGTTATTTTATCATAACTTTCATGAAAAAAATGGAGTGAGAACAGCATAAACAAATGATGTATTCCACTGAGCAGAGCTTTTGGTGACTTCTTTCTGTTGGAAATAATGGGGTTCATGGGATCCTGGATATCCCAACAAGAATAAACACTCGGAGACTAACCAGCTGTGTCAGCAGGGCAAGAATTTTACTTTCACACACAGAAAGGCGCATAGCAATCAAAACCAAATCAGGTGTGCTGAGCAGGCAGTGTGTCGACTTTTATCCCTGATGCAAAGGTATTTGGCCCTTGCCCATCGATGGAGGCTGACCACACAATCTTTGGCATGAACCAGTAAGGAGGGAATGAAACACTCAGCTGCCCCTTGTTGGTCTGGGTAGATGGTCCCATCTTCTATTTGGGTCTTTTAAAGAAACATCCTTCTAGTTATCCCCACCTCCCTTTGTTCCCCTGTGGCAGGAGTGTTCTCTAGGTGGAGAGCATGTACACAATTTGTGAAGGGCGAGGGGCAAACAAGTCATTGTAAGGAAATGTTAATCAGGAAATGAGTAGCTTATAAGACAATTTCTACTTTGACAGAAAAGATGAATGAGCTTATTTCTCTCACTTCTGATCTTCTTTGGGATGTGTCAAGGTGGAGGCACGAGGTGTAGAAGTCTTCAATGAGGCATGACAAGGAGCACTAGGGAGAGCTATACCTGCAGAGCTGCACCAGTCCCTGGATACAGGTTACACTACTCCGGGATTTGGCAACTCAAAAAGCTTAGTTACCCAGCCTCCATGTCTGGGCTCTTCTCATTCTGAAATTTTTACTACCCATACTTTTTGACCCTCTCACTCCCCATAATATAGAACATAAGAATTCTCAATGTACAGCATGTTCAGGGTCTTTACCATGGCCAGGTATCACAGAATGAGAACACCAGCCATCAGGACATGGAGCATGGATTGAAATCCCTCTCCCACGCTCTGCTTCTTTCACTTAGCAGTTATTCTCTTCAGGTTCCCAAGATCCCCCTCTCACCCTAGGACCTAAGCAGTCTGTGCTTTCAACTGCTCTTTGCAGATACACATAAAAGAAATAGCTGCATCCCTCGTTTCTTTCTTTCTTTCTCAGCTAATAGGTACTGCAGGCAAATTACAGCTTAATACTTGACCCAAGCCCTTTAAAATATTTAAAAATCATACTTATAGTTGTCCCTGCCAGTTTTCTTGTGCCTACCAGTAGCAACTGAGCTTTTAGTCTGAGCAAAGCAGATTGCTAAATATGTCCTCACTGCGTGTGTGCTTTCAATGAAATAGAGTTAGAAAATATGTACAGGCAAGGATTTGACATATGATGCATTCTTGTTCAGTCTTATGTCACATCTCCCTGGCATTGTTCCCTTTGGTCCTTTGGAAAAGTGCTTATCCACCATTCATAATGATTATACTTTTTAATGTTACACTTTCCTTTCTCAAACCCTATTTATATGCCGCTAAATCAAGTCATGCTAAGACACCCCATTTTCATTCGATTTTGGTCCTACATAATAATTTTCCATTTGAAACGACAATTATTTTATCAAGAAGAAACAGCTGCAAACACAGCAATTCCACTGAACTACCATTAAATGAATGCTCCCTGCTGTCAAGCCAGATGTTGAGCTCTAAAAACTGAGCTTTCTGTTTACACACACAGGAAGTAGGGAGCCTGGCTGCTCTGCCCTGAATGTGGGTTCAGCCCCTCTGCTGTGTGCCCCAGCGCTGGACAGAATGCCTTCCCATCGCTCCCTGCCTTTGACCTGGTTATCCCAGGATCTTCTGCCCCCACTTCTTCAGTAAGTTCTCAGAAGCCAGTAGCATCATCCAAGTTCTACTGTCCATAGCTATCATTCCAGAAAATTCTAGTGTTATAAAAATCACACAAGGTCAAATTGTTAGCATATGAGAGTTTGCAATGTCCTTCCTGTCCCCATGAGCTCAGTAAAATCCTGGAGTTGTTGTCCTCTAGGTATTTTCCACTTACCTTTCTGAAGGACCTCATGAGAAAGATAGCAATGGAGGAGGAAGTCTAGAGGTCAACACTAGAGGGTTGTAGTGGCAGTTTATGGTCAGGAGTTGATGGTGGAAGAGAGGGACGCTTTAGGAGCAACTGCTCCCATGTGAAAAAAAATATTGAGAATGTCAAAGGCATAGTCAGAGAAAGGATTGTTCAGTACATTATCTGTGCTTGCTAAAAATTATGATAATTACGATTAAAAAATAAAAGGTAAATGTTTTAAAGGGGGTAGAAGAGGAGGAAGAAATGAGTAGGAGTGTGAGGATGCTAATGTTCTCATCTTCCAAAGCAGATATTCACTGATTATAAATATAATTGGAATATATAGTTTTTTTTTCTTTCAACCACAATGAATCTACCTTTAACATTTCCAGCATATTTAGAATTCTTTAGGAGATAGTATATTTTATGATTGAGAAATATTTACTTGAATTTTTAAAATCCTTCAGTTTCTCGGAACTTTCTCTTTCTTCTATTCAAGTAAGTTTAATTTTAAGGCTTTTATAAATAGCATGACCTCATGTTGATACCCAACATTGCTATCATGCATACCTTCATATATTAATATTTGTCTATTCCATGCAGTTTTATGAAGATGATAATAGTAAAGTATTAGGTTTTCATGGTGAACCTACAACAAAGATTTTTTTTAGTTGTTGATTGATCTTTATTTATTTACTTATATGTGATGCTGAGACTCAAACCCAGTGCCTCACACATGCTAGGCAAGCACTCTACCAACTGAGCCACAACCCCAGCCTCAACAACAAAGATGGTTTTTACAGACATTTAAAAAGTACCATGGCCCAAGATATTAAGTTATTTGTCTAAAATTTAGCATAGACAAATTTTTAAAAACAACAATAATCACTATGTCTAAGAAAAAGACTCTGAGGGGGGCAAACTTTGTCCAGGTGAAAAAGAACTGGAATGTGAGAGGATTTCAAAACTCCCACAAAAATCACCCTGGTAATCAAATAAAGGACAAGTAGATAAGTGAGAGAACAGAATACAATAACTGGTAATGTGTGCAAGTAAACTTTCTTGTGCTTCAGGACTCTTCCATAAAGTAGGGATAATGATTTCTTTCTAGATTAATTAATATCAGAAGGTTAGGAGAGTGCTACATGGTAAAACTCAGGTTCCCAAGAAACAGGGTGTTATCAATAACAGTCACTTTGAAATTATTATCATAAATGTGGCTCAGAATATAATCCTCCATGACTTAGAATGCTATATGCTCTATAAATTATTTTCAAAACATAATGAAGCTGGTCATGGTGATACCTCCCTATAATGACTTATGTCTGAGGCAGGAGGATCCCAAGTTCAAGGTCAGCCTGGGCAACGTAGTGAGACCCTATCTCAAAATAAATCATAAAGAAAGGGCTGGGGGGGACTGGGGTTGTGGCTCAGTGGTAGAGCGCTTGCCTGGCATGCATGAGGCACTGGGTTCGATCTTCAGCACCACATAAAAATTAAAAAAATAAAGGTTATTGTGTCCACCTATAACTAAAACAAATATTAAAAAAAAAAGAGGGTCTGGGGTTGCAGATCAGCAGCAGAACACTGGCCTAGCATGGGCGAAGCCCTGGGTTCCTTACTCAGCACTACATAAAAATAAATTAATTAATTAAAGATATTGTTTCCAACTACAACTAAAAAATAAATTAAAAGAAGAAAAGAAAGGAAAAAAAGGCTGTGGATGTAGCTTAGTGATAGAGCACTTGCCTAGCATGTGAGAAAATCTGCAGTACTGAAAACAAAACTGAAAAAAAAATCTAAATGTATGCAAAAGACATACAAGTAAATAAAATCATCCATGGGGAAAATCTTGGTTTTCTTTATATCTTCATCCAAACTTCATTAACTTTTTCTTTCCTTTGCTCATTAAAAAAAAGAAAAAAATCTCCTCTTACTTTTCCACTTTTTTCCTTGCAGATACATTGATTGGTAGCTTTTTTCTACTAGTCTCTTGTCTGTCAAGTAAATGTGCAATCTCCCCTCAATTTTCTTTTAAATATCCTTCTGTGTAGAAACTTCCCTGAAATTACACTTAAGGAGTTTAAATAGAAACTCTGTTACATTGTTCACTAGAGCAGAAGTTTCCTGGGAAACCATTGACCCCAATATTCTGGAGGGAAGGTGCCTCTCACACTGGCTTTCTGCTTCCCCATTGTCCCAGACAACCCACAGAAGGCACCTTGGCTTCTTACTTCCTAATTCCTCTCTTATTGAGTGGCACCCCCTTTCTCCAAAGAAAAGTCTTAACTGGGCTTCTCCAGAAATCTTCACCATGGCTGATTTTAGGACGGTCAACAAAAGAGTCTCTACAAAAGAGTTCAATGTAGATAAACCTCCATTTTCGTGTTGCACTGTCTTACTTGACCTCTGGCAGGGAAGAAATCAGCACTCGAGGTGCTGGACACTCCTTCTAGTTTTTCACAAACATATCCAGTATAGTAGTTTGTGGAAATATGCAAACAAGGCCTCTGGCCTTGAGCTGGGCTTCACAGAGATGTCTACATTTTTAAGATAAATTACTGACTGGGCTCCATGGTACCAACTGGCAGGGAGAGGAAAAATGGGAAAAAGAAGCTCTCCCCTTCTCAGGTGTTGTCCTTGAAGAGTTAATTTGCCCAGAACAGTGAAAAAAAAAGCTGCTTTTATATGAACTTCTGCAGACTGTGAACTTCTGAGCCCCTCCCCTTACATGCTGGGTATAAAATTCTGAAAATACCTGAACTCGGGGTTCAGGGGATTAATTGATTACAGCAAAAATTGTGCCCTCTGAACCTGGCTGCAGCCACATAAAACTGTTTCCTGCTATCTTCAGTGCCTTCCCTCATCTGTCCCTACAACATTATAGGTATCCCTCCCTCACCTCCAAAGCCAGTGCTGCTGCCCTCTGTCAGGGAACTACTGCAGTTCTCCCATTTACTATTCTTTCCAGTCTGCTCTCTTTCCCCACAGATGCAAGATTAATTTTTTCAAAAGCTTTTTGCAACCTTGCTTTAAAATCCTTGAATAACTCCCCATTATCTACAGGGCAAAGTCTAAAGGACTGGCACAGTAGGCCCTTTGTCATGTGACACTTATCTACTTCTCTAAGCCTCATTTTCCTTGAAATCACCCTCTGGACCTCTGCACCAAACAATTTCAGTCCTCCTTAAATATTGTGGTGCTGTGCAAATAATACATCTATGGCTTTACTCATACTTTTCCTTCTACCAACCACAAATTCATCTTTTTAATAGATATATATTTTTTAGTTGTAGTTAGACACAATATGTTTATTTTATTTATTTGTTTTTATGTGGTGCTGAGGATCAAACCCAGGGCCTCTCACATGCTAGGTGGGTACTCGACCGCTGAGCCACAATCCCAGCCCCCACAGATTCATCTTTGAAGGTTAGTTTCAAAGGAATATATGAAAGATGCTTAATCTCACCAAAAAGTAAAGCAGAAAGTAATATAATAAGTTTTCTACTAACTGACACTCAAACTATTAATTGATTTACAATATTCTCACTTGGTAAAGGTGTGGGAAAACATGCATTCTTCTATCAAATAGTGAGAGAATATATTGCTACTTGGGTTTTGGAAGACCATGTGACAGTATAGATCATGATTTTTAAACCAACTACTCCACTCCTAGGTATATAGTCTACTCACACACATGCATAAAAAGATATTCATGGGTACTTGTTTCAGTATTTATAACTGCAAATTTCGGGAGAAATTCTAGATTTCTATCCATGAGAGATTGGTTAAAATATGGTAATCCTAGATTTGGGATTTTTATATAAAAAAATACACTGAAACCCATGATTTCACTTCATAAGTGAAAACCAAATTGAAAAACAATATTTATTTTATTACTTATGTACATATGCACATATATACATATACATAAATACATGTATGCATATACATGTATATATATTTTTATATATACACAAATATATGAATGGACAAAAAATGTTCTAGAAACACATAAAGTATTAAAAACACTACTTCTAAGCAGAAGAGTAATGGGATCAGATTAAAGAAAGACTTCTGCTAATTATACATTTTGTATTTCAGTATTTTAAAAAAATTGAAATGCATTCATGTATAACCTGTTAAGACAATGTATACACAACTTCATTTAAAAGTAGTGAGTAAGGCTTAGCCCAGTGAACAAGTAAGAGAAAGATATTGTAGAAAGAGAGAACAGAATGAAACAGAGGTGACAAGAGGACAAATCTCCAGCATTTCCTCCTCTGTAGGTTTTCCTCCCTGTGATGGTCCATTCTCCCTTTCACACTCCTCCATTGTGCCCACCAAAGTTCATGGACTTCTAACATGGAAACAGTAACAACTGATGACACTAATTTGTTTACAAATGTCTCATCCAACTAGATTGAAAGCTATTTGAAGACAGAGAGATTTTATGCTACTTGTTTTTATAACCTTAGCTTCTAGGTCAGTGCCTAACAAAGAATAAGTGGGTATCATGAGCATGAGCAAGTGGGTTAATGGACAGATGGATAGATGTAGACTTTCGTTAGGAAGGTGTGATTATGAAAATACAAAATGACTCTAATATAAGCCCCCCTTCTATTTGGGGTAATGATCAATAGCACAGGTTTCAAAAATTTGGAGGGTGGGCAAAAACATCCTGTGCTAACTCCAACCTAACGTCCTATAATACCCAGACACACAAACTCAAAAGGAATGACACTCTAATGAAGAGTCAAATACGGCATTAAATATGACTACCTGCTGGCATACTTCACAAAAAGTATGTACTTGTGAACTGCACAGTTTTAAACGAGCTTTTTACATCATTTATTGCTGTTTCTATCATTCCATTATATAGGGAGCTATCCTATAAACTGCACTTTTAGTTTCTAAACTATTCTGCAATTGCTTTAATATTAAATATCTAAAATTTTATTTTCTAAAAGTATTTTTGGTTTACTTAATTATCTAACTAATGGAACTAATTACCACTTGGCTTTCATTATGATCTTGGTAATTATTGTCCTGAAGTTTTCCTCGAGGGTACATGGTTGTGCTGGTCTCATTATTCATTTCCAATAACCCTTGAGATAAATTCACAAATGATTTATATCTAGAAATCTCTTATATACTCTGACAAGTGAGGGTTTCCTAATCCCCAAACTTCAAGGAAATCACCTCAGAAGGATCTTAACTGGTTGCTATGTTCTCTGCCACTCTAGGCCTTTCTAAGAGCTATTGTCACCATGATGAGGTGGGTATGTGTACTATACTCTTAAGAAGCAGACATAGGATTTGCAAGATAGGAAAAAATATAGAACATTTCTACTTCTTATTGTGAAAACTTCATGGTTTGGAAAGATGAAATTTTAGGAAAGAATGTAGTTGAGATGAGTTAGCATGTTTTGGTTGAAGTTTATGGGACAACTATAAATTTAGGCAGTGGCTTGCTTTCTGCTGAGTAGTATTCTGGCAATGGGAAAACTGGATTCAAACTCTATGTTCACATGAATATTACTTCTACTTGAAAACAGTGGTTGAGTGCTTGCATAGCATGTGTGAAGCCCTGGTTTGATCCCCAGTGCCACAATAAAAAAAAATTAGTAAATAAATATTTAATGAATATTGGGTCAGATTACCCCAGATGTTTAACATAGATTAGGAACACCATCAATAAACCAAACATTCTAGGTTGGAATCCTAACTTTGTTATCAGCTGGGTGACCTTGGACAAAGTGTTTAACCTCCTATGCTTTGTTTTCTTCATCTGTATACAGGGCAATAATTATCATCCATACCTCATAAGCTGCTGTAAAAATTAAATGAGTTAACATTCTTAAAGTTGTCAGAACAGAGCCTGTCACATAGTAAGTGATCCAGAAATTTAGCTTTCACTGTTATTCTAGCTCTGGTGTTTGGTTGTTTCTATTATCTTGAAAAAAAAAAACCTTTCTGAGATTCAGACACTTAAGACCTCAGATCTGGGTAGGGAAAATGCTACTAGAAGAAACACTGGGTAAAAAAACACAACTAAAGCATTAAGTTACATCTCCATTGAGAAATGAATTTAGCTGGTGGGACTCAAGAGATTAGATTCAAAATGTTTGTTTTGAAATTTTGAAGTCTAAAGTATTGCTACTGAAAGTTGGACTAGCCATATGTTATGGCAGACAGCTTTGCAATTGATCTCAACTTGGGAGTTCTCATCAGAATCTGATTTTTCACCCAGAAAATGGGCATGTTTGTGATTCAAGTTATTATATATATATATATATATATATATATATATATATATATATATATATATATGATTAATCTTCAATGATAGAAAAAGCTAAGCAAATAAAAAGTATTTAAAGAATAAATAGTATTTATATGGTCTTTTTTTCTTGCTACAAGAAGAGCTACAAGTCATTAACTTAGCCCCAGGGGGGGAAATCAGACATGAGGATTCAGAGATTATTGTGTAATTAGTAATTTGGAGAAGCTGCAGCCTTTTGTTTGGTTTTCAAAAGCTCAGAATCAGAAGCTAAAAATTCAGCTTCTATTTTCTTTTTATGGCACTTGGTTCAATTTCTGCAGAGGTTCAATTTGTTGCCAAAAAGACTCATTGCTAATTTGAATAATTATATGCTGAGCTGTGGTGTAGAACTGAAATTGGGGTTGATTGAAAGGGCTGGAAACAGAGCAAACTCCTTCCTGCCACAAGAATTACAGATTTCTATGTAACAAAACATGGCAGTACAAGCAAACATTTCCAGCGGATTAAATTTGTTTTGTAGGAAATAGGCAAAAAGAAAAAAAAAAACCCTCAGTTTTTACTCATGAGAGAGCAACAAATTAAAACTACACCAAGATACCATTTGGATTTTTTTTTTTTTATCTATCAGTTTGACAAAACAAGTTTGACAACACATACTCTATTATTAGCAAAGGTGTGGAATAAGAGTAACAACATCTTTTATACGTGTTATTGGGAGTATAAATTGGCACAAAATCTGAAAGAAAATTCAGCAAAATCTAGCAAAATCACAAATTAAAAGTGCATATGAGCCAGGCATAATGATGCTGGTATAATTCTAGCCATTTAGGTTGAGGATAGCAAGTTCAAGGCTAGCCTCAGAAACTTAGTAAAACCGTATCTAAAAGAGATGGTGTGCTGGGGATATATCAGTGATAGAGTGCCCTTGGGTTCAATCCTCAAAACAACAAAGAGAGAGAGAGGGAGAGAGAGAGAGAGAGAGAGAGAGAGAGAAGCGAAATACGATCCTTGAACTAGCAATTTTACTATTTTACTTCTGGGGTTTTATTTTCATTTCATACATGAAATGAAATGTACAAAGTGTTTTTTTAATTGAAGTACAATTCACATGGCATCAAATTCACCATTTTGAATGCACAATCCAGTGATTTCCAGTATATTCACAAGTTTGTGCAACCAACATCATTATCTAATTCAAAAATTAAATTTTTATTGGTAGAATATGTAGTGATGAGTTACCATTTGTTTGGGGGTGACTCAGAGCCATGTCTGATCTGGGACTACTGCCCCACAATATTTCATGTGAGGAGGGCAGTATTTTAAGAGAGCAATTAAATGATAGTTTGCAGTTATAAATATAGTTTGTACATAATAAAACTCAAAATTATTTAACCAAAAATTTAGTCCATAAGAAAAATATGTGGCCCAAGAAAGCTAAAATCAGTCTCCAACAAAGTTCTGGAGTACATAGCTTCAATGTGAGGTGTCTGGGAGTGCTTGCTTGTGGATCTACTGAGTCAGTTTTTCTAGATTTGGAGTCTAGGATTCTATACTTTGAACACAAAAGTTTTAGAAACTTTGACCTAATGAAATAAACAGATATTTAAAAGTAATGGGTTAATATCTGCTAATGGTTAGTTACAATAATTCCTGACTATTTTTCATGAAATAATTCCACAGGCTCATTTTCCATTTAAAAACATAAGTTTAGCTAAGTATTGAGGAAAACTGCATGGGAATAACTTCAGTGAAGAGATGAAGGACCAGGAAAGTAAAGCGTTTAACTTAGAACTTTAACACATTTCTTTCGACTCTAATTCCTATAATCTCTTGACAATATCATGCTACTACTATTTAGTCACCAACACGAGCCAACATACTCACTCTAGAGCTTCCTACTTGATTGGCTCACAAGCCAATTGGCTTTACTAGGACAACTTTCATAATGTCTCACTTAATATAATATTTTTTGTATCACTAAACCAGATAGTAGAGGTTATCTGGTACACACATGCACCCATACACTTCCGAAATATTTTAAAATGCTATTTGTAAATATCTAGAAGAACCCCTTCTTTATCTGAAACCCAGAAAGATGAACATTGAAGACTGAAGGTGGGAACCCAGCCTTCAAAGCCAAATCAATCTTTGAGACTCAGGGAAGCATCCTTTGTTGTTGTTTTTAATTATCAAATTATTTTATGTTTGAACGTGCTTAAAATTTATCCTTAATAAAAAGCTTCTTTTAAAACTGTGGTATATTCACTCAATGGAATATTACTCAGCACTAAAAGAGAATAAAATTATGGCATTTTCAGGTAAATGGATGGAGTTAGAGAATATCATGCTAATCAAAATAAGTCAATCCCAAAAAACCAGGGGCTGAATGTTTTCTCTGATAAGTGGATGCTAACCCATAAAGGGGAGGGGGCGGGCATGGGATGAGTGGAGGAAATTTGGATGGGGCAAAGGGGAGTTGGGGAAGGGGGAATGGGGATAGGAAAGATAGTGAAATGAGATGGACATCATTATCCTAGGTACATGTATGATTGCACGAATGGTGTGACTCTACTTCATATACAACCAGAGAGACGAAAAATTCTGCTCCGTTCGTGTAAAATGAATCGAGGTATTGAAGAGCTTTCTACTGTCATGTATACCTGATTAGAAGTAAAAAAACAAAAACAAAACTTCTTTAAGAAGGAGACAATTATAACATATTTGAAATTAGTCATAGAGAAAATGGGGCCAGGGAAGCCTTTATAGACAAGTCAGAATTTAAACTAGGTTTTAAAGGATGAAGATTAGAAAAGAGGCATGAGAGTGTCAGGGAGCAAGAATCAAATTTAATTCCTTAAAAATATACTAAACATGATGTACTATGTGTGCCTTCTGCTGGCTTCAAAGAGATGAAAGATTATTTCTCACTCATGTGAAGTAAGTCAAGGGAAGGCACAGTGGTATAGGCCTTTAAACCCAGCTACTCCAGAGGCTGAGGCAGGAGGATCACAAGTTCAAGGCCATTCTCAGCAACTTAGCCAGATCTGGTCTCAAAATAAAAAAGATGGGAATATAGCTCAGTGGTAGGTTGCTTCTTACCATGTGTGAGGCCCTGAGTTCAATTCCCAGTAGGTAGGGGAAATGTGTATAAAGACCCAGGCACAAGGAGGCACTCAGTGCAACACTGTTAATTTACTTGTGATTTGTAAGAAATTTTGTGATTTTAAAAAAGATTTTCTCTGTCCTGAAGGAGTTAGCAAACAGTTGTATTAGAGAAAGAAAAATATACAACTGATGAAAGCTGTTGAAATTACAAATTTAGTACTTTTTCAGTTACATTAATACACAAGTAACATGATGATTGGAAATATTATCTTCCAATATGAAATGAAGTAGAACTTCATTGCAGTATTTATTCTTTCTGCAACATCTTTAATACATAGTCTACAGAATTTAACAGGTGTTAAATCAAATCCCATTCCCTTTCAATTTACCTGCCCAAATAAAGTAGAAATAGACATATTCCCCATGGGTTTAAGAAGGTGATTTCTAAGATTTGGTCTTTTGAGAAAGCATAAAATAAATCCTGAGAGATCACAACATTTTAGATTAAAATAAATGTGGAAAAGGAGGTGTCTCTAATTTATTTATTTTTTGATGGAAGTGAGGGCAAATAGTGGAGGTGCCAATAATGTGGGCTCAACTTTTTCTATTAAGAAGTTTAAAAGAAAGGAGAAACTGATATGTGTGAGGAATTCAGGTTGTAATGAGTTTTCACACTTGTCTCAACTTGACGAGTTTACTAGTCAACCTGCTTGCCTTTTCCATGATGTTTTCACCTCTACCGCTCTCCTTTATAGATTTGCTTCATGTGAATTCATTTCTGAAAATGAGAGAGGACAGGGGAAAAAAAAGTGAATGTTAAAGCAATGACAAAATTTTTGTATTTTTGTTGGATTTAACTAATCATAAGCCAGATTTAATTTTCTCTACTGAGTTGCAATAACTGTCATGGTTATTTTTATTAAGATAAGAATTAGATTCCTCAAACTAGAGTGGACTCTAGTACTACATAGTCTGACTGTTCTTCTGATGCTTGAAATCATTTCTATACGATCAACCCTCATCCCTTGCTCCATCCCCAGTTCATGGCCACATGCAGTGCCAGGGCATTCCCTGTTTGTCAGGACAGCCATTCCTGCAACAGTGATTAGATGTGATCAGACATTCCTTTCTCAAACTCTTATTCACCCTAATTCTTTCTCTTGTCATGCAAAAAAGACCTAATCCTTTGTGACCTGGAAGCCTTTAAAGACACAACTATTACATCACCCAGTGTCTTATGCACTTGTTCTATACATACCCCTCTCCTTTAATGGTTGTTCCTAAACTCTGCTTTGAGTACTTTCCATGTGGCATCTTCTCCCTTGAAGAATTAACCTGCAGCAGGATCTCTTTCTCTGTCATTTAAAGCATCTCATTTAAACTCGGATTGCAAAACCACATAGCAATTCTACCATTTGTTCTGGTTTGATCATTATTTATTTTTTACTCAGGTTTTCATTGTTCTCTTTTTTCTCCAATCTGCCAATCAGCCAACCTGTGAGGCAATCAGAAAGGTAGATTTGATCTTCCCAGCATAGGTCTTCTTTGGGATATCTTCCATTTGCCTCTCCAGATAATCTGTCTGGACTGTATCATTGGATTTCTGCTTTCTGGCTCTCTGTTGGGTTTGGCACATGAGGATGAGAAGAAAGAGAGGAAATTAAGGTCAGAGTTTTGTTTCCCTGGCTCTAGAAGTTTGTCTTGGGATAATTGTTTTCTTGATTGACTGTATGTCCCTGCTCATCTTGAGTCTGCATGCATCTCTCCTAGGTTCTAGTTCTCACTGTCTTCTCTCATCCCTTTAGGTAAAAATATGACAGACTGTGTTGCTCTTAGACCTGGGGTTCCTGCGCTATAGATGAGGTTCCCTGTAACTCCATCACTTCTTTGCAAATAAACTTTCTAAATTATTTTATCTCGGTGTGAGAGTCCACTCTTTCCTCTTGGATCCCTATGATAGTCCTCTCTGGATTTCTTAGCTCTTTACATGGGACTGTTCCTGTGGACTCATTCTGTCTCCTCCTGGTATAACCTCTGTGACTATACAGGCTCTTCTCCAAGCCACCTCAATCCTACACTGCTTAGCTCTCCTGCAAGAAAACTCTATCTCCTCACATAGGAGAAGGTGTTGTTGATTTTACCCACTGTAGATTTATAGATCATGAGATTTCAGGATGAATAGGGATTAAGAACCTGGAACAGGTGCTATTTGGGAGTTCAAAGAATTTGTAAATTCAAGCCAAGAAAGAAGCTAGTCACAGAAGTCCTTTTGGAATCGGTACTATCAAAGCTGAATTGGCATAGCCAAGTAGGAAATAGCCATAAGTCATGCAGGATGCAGAGGAAAGAGTTTTCCAGGTGGAGAAAACAGCATTCTTAAGAGCCTAGAAAAAAAAAAGAATAGAATTCAAGTGTCTGGAAGACAGAGTAAATATACTTACAGGATGGACTGGTAGAGGAGTATCAAGGAGATGCGGTCACCATATTCATAATCATGTCCCACTGGAGTTCATGCTGAGCAGCTGATCCTCATACTACTTACCCAAGAAAAATATAACTGCGAGTAACCTCCATTTTCTGCTCACATTCAATAAGTTATCTATATCTTACTCATCCTTCCCTTCAGAGTCAGCAAAATATAGTCTGCAGATCAAATCTGGCCCAATTCCTATTTTTGTTAATCAAATTTTATTGGAACACAGGCACAACCATTCAGCATTGTCGATGGCTGCTTTCCACCTCCAAAAGCCACCTTGAGTGGTTGCAACAGAAGCTATAGACCCTGTATGCCTAAAGCATTTACTCTTTGGCCCTTCACAGATGAACTTTACTGACCTCTGATCCAGATAAATAACCCAGATATTAGAGTTGGGAGAGTAGTATTTGAGTACTTATGATACAGGGAAGAGGAGTGATCAAATTCTAGGCATACTTCACAAGGAGAACCTACAGGAATCACTAATGGATGGTATATGAAACATTACATAAGGAGAGGAATAAAAATGACTCTGAGTTCTTAAGCTTGAGCAACTAGGATAGAGTTATCATTTACCAACATGGGAAAGCTGTAGGAAAAGTTGTTTAGGGTGGCAGATAATTCAACATTTAATTTTATGTGTGTTTGAACATGAGTGTGAAGTGCCTATTAGATAAATAAGTGGAGAAATCAAGTTACCAGATGTATTTACAAGGATGGATTTCAGAGGAAAGGCCAGGGCTAGAAATAAAAATAAGAGAGTTGTCAATTTAAAACCATGTCATGGAATAAGATAATTTAGTAATGGACTACGAAGACAGAAGAGGAATGAAGAATGAGTCTGAGGTACTTGAATATTCAGATGTTGGGGGTATGGGGAGAACTATCAGGAGACCAAGAAGGTGAGTGAGTGGAAAAAAGAGAATGGTGATCCAGAAGCCACGTGAAGAAGATGTGTCAAAGAGGAAAGAGTGACGACCTCTCAGAGTTGATCAAAAGGCTTACGTAAGGATGCAATATAGGTGTCATGGTCTACTCAGGATGGTGGGTGAAAGGAAAAGCTTCATACAGTCTGAGTTAGTCAGCTTTTTGTTACTGTGACCAAAACACCCAACAAGAACAACTTAGAGAAGAAGAAGCTTATTTGGGCTCATGGTTTCAGAGGTATAGTCCAAGGTTGGCCAACTCCACTGCTCTGGGCCCAACATCATGATAGAAGTGGCCACGAAGCAGAGATAGACAGAGACATAGAGATAGAGAAAGAGACAGAAAAGGGAGGAAGGGACTATAGGGAAGACAAACCCTTCCAGAGCACACCTTCAGTGACCCAACTCCTTCAGCCACACCCTATCTTCCTACAGTTACCACCCAGGAAGTTAAAAGTAGGATGTACTGATTACTATAGCTCTCATAATCCAATCATTACATCTCCAAGTGTTCCTAAATTAACACAGGAGCTTTTGAATGATAACTCATATCTAAACCATAACACAGTTCCTCAAGTCATCTTGGGGCCAGATAGTCAGGCAATGCCAAAAATGGTCTTGGTAACTTTCTTAGTCTGCTTTCAGTGGCTATAACAGGATACCTGAGACTAGGAAATTTATAAGGCAGAGAGGTTTATTTTTGCTCACAGTTTTGGAGACTGGGAAATCCAAGGTCTTGACTGTGTCAGTGAGTGCCTCATTCTGCTTCAACTCATGGCAGCAGGCAGAGGGGCAAGTGAGTGTGTGCAGGTGAAGCAGAACATAAAGGGAAGCCTCACTTTTTAAAGAATGAATCTTGTCCTATGAGAGCAAGACCTTACTCTCTAATTCACTGCCATGACAAAGCACTAATCTTTTCCTGAGGGTGAATCCTTTACAGCCCAAATGCCCCTTAAAGGCCCCACTACCACTTCTCAACAGCATTACTTTGGGGACCAGGCCTCAACATGAGTTTGGACAGTGACAAAACATAATCAGACTTGCTTAAGAAGGCAGGTGATGAGTTCCAGGTGGGTAAGTCCCCTTCTCCCACAGAAAGTAGTACCACCAGAGGAAAACCAGAGTGTGGCCTTTCTTGTCCAAATCTAAGGTCAACACTCTGATTCCGTGTGTATTTGGGTCTGCTTCCAGACTTTCTAGTTTATTCCACTGATTTTTTTTTATTTTCACATGCCAGTACCATACCCTTTTAGTTATTATAACTATAAAATGTATTTTAAGATTTGGGAAAGCTAGACTTCTCTCACTAATCTTCCTTTTTTAGAGCAATGACCTCTTAATTCCAAAATTTAATAAGCACTTTAACCATAACTAGTGTTATTTTTAATAGATATTTAATTATTTAATTTTCCCAACAATCATGGCTGATAGGTATTATAATTCTAATAACAAGAGCACTGAAGCTCAGATAAATCAAACATTGTGTTAAAAGTCACCTCTCTAAGATTTGAATTAAAATCAATCAGACTCTAAAGTCTGCATGTTCCCATCACTATATGGGAATCCAAGGACATCTCTCTAGAGGTAGATCGTAGGGCAAGAAGGAAGAGCTTTCTTGGAAAGCGAAAAGTACACTCAAGAAAAAGTGAGACGTGGTGATGCAGGCCTGAAATCCCATGACTTGGGAGGCTGAAGCAGGAGAATAGTGAGTTCAAAACCAGCCTCAGCAACTTAGTGAGGTCCTAAGCAACTTAGTGAGACCCTGTCTCTAAATAAAAAAGTGGCTGGGGATGTGACTCAGTGGTCTAGCGCCCCTGAGTTCAATTCCTGGTACCTCCCACCCCCACCAAAAAGAAAAAGAGAGTGTGGGTGATTCAGAGCACGAATTGCCCTATCTATAAATGTTAAATGTAACAGAGTTTCATACATTGTGGCACTCAGTAAATACTTGATACAGAAAAATTATAAGGTATTATTCTTGTCTAAGAATATATTATCTACTCAGTTGATAGAGTTCTTGCTTTGCATGCACAAGGCCCTGGGTTCAATCCCCAGCAGGATAAAAAAAAAAAAAAAAAGAATGGTTTGTCTAGATGAGAGGCAAGCTAGAGATTTCTAACAATTTAAATTATAACACAAGGTAAACATTTTTGTTCAATGAACAGGAGAAAAATGAAACATTTCAATGTTATGAATAAAAACAATTAATTTAATAAATTAATGATATTGATAATAAATGGTCTTTTAGGGATTTAAAGGAAGTGAGGATTATATCTGTTTGGGAAAATCATGAAAGATTAAATGAAGAATTGGAATTTGACATAAGTGTAAGGGATCAGTAGTTCTTGTGCAAGGACAAAAATATTTCATTGTTCTCTAGCAAGGTGAATGTTGTAAGACAAAACAATGAGGGTTAGGAAGGCCCAGTGTATTCCTGAGGAAGTGTCTAAAAGTACTTCCCATTTTTGACAGACTAAAATTTTTTGGGAAAAAATGCCTACTGATAGATAATTAAGAAGGACAGGTTGGAGGCAAGATTGGAAACGGTTTGCTTTGTGTCTAGTAGCTTATGTATCCAATTTATCAAATATTAAGCTCCTACTCTGTGACTAATGGAAAATTTTCATCCTCATTTCATGGCTTATTTGATCTCTGTAGTATTTGTTACTACTGAACTCTTCCTTTTGGAAGCTTCTCTCCTAATTCTCTTGACCTTGCTCTCCTCCTTCTCCTGGGGCAGTTTGCGTATAGCTCCTTTCCTCCTACCTCTTCCTCTTTCTACTCCTTAAACTTCTTCTTATCTTTATTCTTTCCTTCTTCCTAGTTGATTTAAGCAATGTCCTTGACCTCAACTTTTTGTTTAATGATTTCCAAATATTTACCCCATCTCATACTTTAGTCCTATCTTTCAGTCTGATTATATCCTACTGTTTTGGGATCATTTTAATGGAATGTCCTACAGGAATTTCCAACTATTCTTTTAAATTAAAAGTTTCTAAACATGCTATTATTTTTAAAATACCCTTATTTATTTTTTTGTTTGTTTACTTATTTATGTGGTGCTGAGGATTGAACCCAGCCTCATATGTGCTAGGCAAGCACTCTACCATTGAGCTGCTCTACCCCAGACGCCAACTTTTTTTAATAGTATTTATTATGTTTATTTCTCATTTAAAAGTCACCTCTATTGGCATGAATATATTTCCTTTCACATAGCTACATAGGTTTTACAGAATAATTTTAATTAACATATAATTTGATAATCAAATTGAAAAAAGAATTAGTTTTTATAGGCATGTCCTTAATTTCAAGAGTGTTAAAAATGAATATACACATTTTTTCCCAATGAGCCAGGTGGACTTTTTTTCTTTTTTAATTGATTCTTTTTATTTATATGTAACATTAGTATACATTTTGACATAATCACAAATGCATAGAACATAATTTGCTCTAATTCAGTCTGCAGAACTTTCCCCCTCTCCCTTCCTCCCTCCCCCTGCTCCACTCCTTCTATTCCACTCTTCTTTCTACAATTTATTTATAGGTTTTTAAATTAGTGTCTTCTGGATATACTTGATGTTGGGATTCACTGTGGTATATTCAAGTATGTACATACAAAAGTTCGGTCAGATTCATTCCACTGTTCTTCCCCTTTCCCACCTCTCCTTTCTCCCCATCAATCCTCTTATTCTCTTTTGATCTTTCCTTTATTTTAGTAAAATCCCTCCCCCCAACATACACCCCCCCACACTTTCTCTCTTTCTTTCTCCCTACCCTCTATTTTGGTTTAGCTTACACCTATCAGAGAAAATATTTGATCTTTGACTTCCTGAGTCAATTAGCATGATAATCTCCAGTTCCATTCATTTACCAGCAAATGCCATAGTTTCATTCTTCTTTATGTCCAAGTAATACTTCATTATGTATATATGCCACGTTGTCATCCTTCATCTGTCAAAGAGCACCTAGGTTGGTTCCATAGTTTGGCTATTGTGAATTGTGCTGCTATAGACATTAATGAAACTATATCACTGTAGTATGCTGGTTTTAAATCTTTGGATACACACCATATAGTGGAATGGCTGGGTCATGTGTTGGTATGGTTCCTTGTTTTTTGAGGAATCTCATACTGCTTTCCAGAGTGATTTCACTAATTTACAGTACCACCAACAATGTATGAGTGTACCTTTTCTCCCACATCCTCATCAATATGTATTATTATTTCTCTCACCAATCTTGCTCTTCATTATGGATAACCTATCATAGTTAAGGGTAACTTCTGTTCTGTTTACCAAGTCACAAACAGGTGACCATTTGATGTATACAAAGAACTTAGAATAGTGCTCCGCACAGGGCAAACTGGTAACTCTGACTTCTGTGCTGTGACCATAGCATTGATGATTAAATTTTATAGCTTCCATATCCTTCCTAGCTTGCTAATCTGACCTCATCTTTAGCTCATTACTACTGTCTTAACTAAGGATTAGTTATTTTTTCTTCCCTGGATATTGGAACTTCCTATCTGGTTTCTCTGCTTTAAGCCTCTTCCAAATCACCTGTACTTTCAAATATCTTTTAAAGATGAAATCTGGTCATATTATCCTCTTTTTAAAACCCTTTACTGACTCTCTATCCTCTGCAGCAATGGATTTCAAATTTTTTAAATATACATAACATTTTCCCAGTTAAATCCTAAACTTGACTTTTCTTCCATGAGCATCTAACACACCAGAAAAATAATAAATATATATTCATATTTAAAATTATGTAAATGTATTACATTCCTATTATATAACAGTTTCTGTGATGGACACAGTGAATATAAATGATAATAGCAATAGCAAAATATTTGCAGAGTGATTGCCCTGTGCCAAGAATCATTAATTCTAAGTTCTTTGTATTAATCAGCTTAAAATCTTAATGCCATCCATCCCTACAAGCAACAATAAGGAATGGCTCCATCTCTTAAGGAGTTTTCTGACTGTGTATGTGTCTTTTTGTTTGTTTGTTGGTGTATGTGTTTTGCCCTGATGACCAACATTTTGTTTCACTGATAGCTCATCTAAGGAATCATAGAATTTTTGATGGTCATTGATCTAAGCTGCCTCACAGGTTTATTGGAGCCTTGGCAAATTGATTAGCTTGTGGACTGGAAGCTTGAAACCAATGTTAATCTTCCCAAGGGCAATTGAAGCAAAAGGAAATGCTGCAGTTATCTTAGTTAAAAGAAGAAACCCTGTCTCTATACTCCATCCTCAGCCTTGCCAGGAGAGCAGTTTGAACTCCTTTTCTGCAAAATATTGCTTGTCAGTCAGACTTATCTAATGTCTTAGCAACACAAAAGGAACTCAAGAAGAGCCAAACATTGCAATTTGGTTGTTCATGATTTGATTGGTATCATGATTTAGTAAATTACTTTTTCTGAGGGTTCTTTTTTGGCTTGTTTAAAGCCAAGGACTAAATGTGGCAATAAAAATTTAAATTATCTTGGCTCTTGCCTGAACTGTTCAATATTCCAAACTCTGCCTCACTGTAGTACCAGGGAGAAGAGCAAAAACAGTTGACAATGACTCTGCATTACTGATTCACTCTACTCATTATATTATATTGAAATGTTATGACTTGCTGGGTTTAGAGAGTTACTTACTTTTTGCCTCCAGCCATTTCAAAGTAATTTTTTCTTTTTTTTTTGCTGCTACATAGAAAAAATGCAAAATTAATTGGAGTGAGACTCTCTAATTGGAAATGAATGTTTTAGGTAGGAAATTAAGTCCTTTACCAGATAACGTTAAAATTATCACCAGAATTACATTTTCATGAATAAGTAATCAATACAACTTTCATGTTAGCTATTTTAGTATCGTTTGACTCTGGTAATTATTAGGTTTAATTGTATTATTTGAGTTCAGCAGCTGAAATAAAATTAGATCATATTTTTTCAGTGTAGAATATTATCTTCCTAGACAAAACCATTCATTGAATGAAAAAAAAAAAAACCACAGGAGAGTATGCTTTTGTTAAATGTTCCAAAATATTAGAGTTATGTTAGGATTCACTACGTCAATTTTTGTAGCATTCTTTTACTTTGATCAAATTAATGCAAATGTGTTCTTTAATATAGCCCTTTGTGTTATATAAAGCCTTTGTGTTATATACACCAGAAATTTTTTTTCTACATTTATCTTATTTATTTTTAACTAAGTGCATGATCAGTGTAACTAACAGACATGTTTTTGGTTGAATTACTTATTTGTTTCCTCTGATTAAAGAGGATAAAACGATGGACTATTCTTATTTATTTGCCTAGTGCTTCAAATATATGGAGATTACATACACTCATGTCTACTTGATTGCAGAAAAGCATTACAGTGTAACATGGATATGATAAAAATAAATACATCTTAGATTAATGGGGTACAATGATCATTTTTTTGACAATGTCTTAAAATGATTTTTACTCTAATTAAAATTACCCTTTCTCTCTTAGTAATCTTGCCCACTTTTCCACATATCAGAAAAATGAAATGTGTTAAATTACTATTAATATTTTTATTCCTGCTTTTGCTCTCAGGCTACCACCAAATTATTTCTTTATCAATAGTTGCATGTTCTACTATGTACTATCTTTTAACTACTACTATGTTCTGTCTCCTTTGCTATGTTATATCTCCTGTGTTTAGTTAGTGGTTGAATTTTATAAATGTAGGGTAATCAGTGAGAAATGAGTTGTGAGTCTCAGAGTGGTAGTTGAAATTGAGGAGGGAGCACTCCTCAAATTAAATAGAAGAAAAAAATTTATATGTGTACTATATATTAACATACATTATATACATTAATATATAACATATATATATATACACACAATAGATTATGTATATATAATATGTACATTATATATGAATACATATATATACATACACACATTAATTCAGCATCTTAACAGTAGCATCCAGAATTGCCACTGGCATGGGCCTAATATATCTTTGTCATATTCCCTTGTGGTTCAGATGTCCAGTGATTCCAAATGAGTAGATATATTTCTGGGAGACTCTGAAAAAAAGAAAAATAACTGATATTTATCGAGCACCTATAGGTGCTAGACACTTCAGAAATGATCTCACATTCCACATCCCATTTGATCATCACTATAATTTTTTAAAAATTTGTGTGATTACCTTCATTTTACTGGTGGAGATATTGAAGGTGAGAGTAGTTAAGTTACTAACCCAAATCCCACTGATTATGCAGGAATCTGAGCTGACTTCTCTGGCAGCCACATTGGTGGGATTGGGGGTGGGGGTGAGAAAAAAGGGACCAAATAGGTTCACATGAATTTGGTGCTTTTCCTTTTGAATGCTGACTTAATCTCATCTCAGGACATGATGGCCCTAGGATGGTCACCTGAGAGGATTTAGAATTTATCATTTGCAGAGTTGAATATTTTGTATTTATTATCCACAGACTCTTGGTTTAAACCTCTTATTTAAACCTCTTATGCTTGGATGGGCACTTGTTTATTTTTTCCACACCACTTTCACAGTACATCGTGATTATTCAATATCTGTTAAATTGAATTTAAAATCTTCTTATAGGAGCAATGAGAAACATTCATTTTAAGCTATGGTTTAATTATAATAGTGTCCACCCTGGGATATTTATGTTTGGCATAGTAATTGAGGACCCAATTAGAGAATTAAAAACAAAATGAAAAAAAATTGATAGTGTTGGCCCTGTAAAGCAAAACACGCCAGCTAAAGAAAGGACAAAAGGAGAGAGGAAAGGAATTATGACGCAAAAGATCTATAATTTATAAGATTTTAACATTTAAAATTAAAATTAGGCGAGAAGCTCAAATATGAGTAATTAGTATTTCGTGTTTTCTATGAAAACAACTACCTCTGCTGCCTACAACTGGAATTGCCACTTATCTCAGACAAGAGCTTCTTTTACTAATTGGGTCAGATTATATTTTTAGTACAATTTTATTCTAATGAATGCTGTTAAGGCTATTCCATTAACCTTAACAGACAAGAAACATGAAACAACAGAATATGTCACTTGGGACTTCAAACTAACTGTATATGCTAATGTGACAGCAATGACTGCTTGAGGACAATTTTATCATATCGATTGCAATTATGAAGGGAAAATAAAATCTTCTCAAGTATTCTTCACTCTCTCTGAGTTAATTAAATTTTATAACCTTTGCAAAGCCCTTCAAACAATAGAATCTTAATCAGGCAATATCAAAAAACTAAAGAATTTTATTAATCTTCCAAAATTATTTTGTATTGAATGAACTAACAGTTTCTTTTATTTGCATTCCAAGAAATTATCATTACTATCATCATTACTATAAATGTGATCACCAGTATCTTTTATTGAATCTGTAGGACATGGTAATAGATAGAGAAATATCAAGAGGTTTAAGACATAGTCCCTACCTTTGAAAAATGTAAAATCTAAATGGAGACATTTAGGTGGGTAAATGTTGGCCCCAAATAGTTCATTTGATCCTGTGATTTATTAGAATCATTTGGTGGGGATGCATGGCATTAGATATGTTAAAATAAACTCTACCTCTTTTACTAAGAGATACACACATTTTAAAAGATAATTCAGGGCTGGGGTTGTGGCTCCATGGTAGGGCATTTGCCTCACATGCCTGAAGCACTGGCTTTGATCCTCAGCACCGCATAAAAAAATAGATAAAGATATTGTGTCCATCTACAACTAAAACAATTTTTTAATTAAAAAAAGATATTGTAGGTGGCATTAGTGACCTCTTGGCAGGTGGAATGAAATCCACTGACTCTTAGAGGATGAAACAAATTCTCTGAGCACTTTGTTTGGGTGACTTGGGAAGCCATTTCAAGTCCCATTTCTGCAACTAAACGGTAGCATGACTACCACTTGTAATACATTACTATTGCAGCTGCTGTGCTAAGGTATAGGCTCTCAATATCTTTGACTGGAAAGAATGAATAATAATGAATAATAATTAATAGGATGGGGTATTTGCATGCCTGGACCACAAGAATCTCATCTTCTCCTTTATAACTATAATGGTTAACATATAATAATGAAATTGTAATGGATGCTATGCTTCTGATAAACTTTCATATCAGTCTTATATGTGAAAACATCTCTGTGATGTAGATGTGATACACCAAAAAAAAAAAGACTTTTTCTTGTGTACCATAAAAATGATACTCATCATGTTAATATAAAGAAAGTTAACTACATAACATTTTTATGTTGATTTTCAGTGCTAGTGTTTGAGAAAGTACACATTAGAAATACCAAAAGTTTAAAAGGGTATCATCTCATGGAAATAAGCCTACACTCTATCCCTGATCCCATCCATAGAGTAAATATGGAGAATCATTTGATATGTATGGTTCTAGAAATTTTCTATAAATATACAATACATAATTTTAGATAGATAAAAGCATTTTATAGTAAATATAATAGTAAATATAGTAAAATATATTTTCTTATAAACACAGATGCATTTTCATGTTTCATAGAGTATTTTCACTGCTCTAAAAATTTTCTGCCCTTTACCTATGCATCCATCCTTCCTTCCCTTCTAACCCCTGGCAATCACTAGATCCTTTGATTATGTCCATAGTTTTGTCTTTTATAGAATGTCAGACAGTTGGAATCATACCCTATGTAGGCTTTTCACATCCGCTTCTTTCACTTGGTAATATGTATTTAAGTTCCTCCATGTCTTTATAGTTCATCTCTTTTAGTACTAAGTAATATTCCATAGTTTGCATACGCCAGACTTTATCCATTCATCTACTGAAGGACTTCTTCGTTACTTCTAGGTTTTGACAGTAATGAATAAAGCTGCCATAAAAATCTGAATGTAGGTTATGTGGGCATTAGTTTTCAACTCTTTGGTAAATTCCAAAGAGTGCATATGCTAGATCATAGGATAAGAGTATGTTTAGTTTTGTAACAACTGCCAAACTGTCTTCCAAAAATTTGTACTATTTTATATTCTAACAGCAGTGAGTGAGAGTTCCTGTTGTTCCACATCCTTGCCAGAATTTGGTGTTGTCAATGTTTTGGATTTTGTACATTCTAATAGGTGAATAGTTGTATGTTATTATTATTTTAACTTTCATTTTTCTGATGATGTATGATGTGGAACAATATGGGTGACAGCCAGTATCTCATTGGGTGGGGGGGTTCTTCCTACTGAGGAGGGTGTAAGCCACCTGAGAAATCAAAAGTCTAGAATAATTAGGGAAGAACAAAAGACAGAGTCAGAAATATATTTTTAAAACTGGAGCTTCTGATAGATCCAGTCCACACAAGAGTTGGAGCTAGACAAAGCAAAAGATGGTTCCAGTAGTTTATTTAAGGGGGTACATCAAAGGCAGGGGTAAGGTTTCAAGGGCCGAGTCTTGCTTGATTTCTCTTGATTGGAATCTTGGCAGGTCACACCCATTTCAGAGGGGCTGTGCGGCTGAAGCAGGTCACCCCATCTCTGGTATTGTGTGGGACCTGTGGCAGAGCTTGAATAGGGCTCACAATGAGTCAGGGCAATCAACAAGAGGAAGAATCCATTGGTCATTCCCAGACATCTGATTCTCCTATTCAATAGGCTTCAATGGGCAGCAGCCCACACATAGCCCATGGATGGCTCACAACAGAACATCTTTTCATATATTCACTTGCCAACCATGCATTTGATTTGATGAGGTGCCTGTTCAGGGCTATTGTCCATCTATTAATCAGATTGTTTTCTTCTTGATGAGTTTTAATACTATATATATAGTATTATGATTGTTCCTTGTCAAAGATCAGTTGACTAAATATATAAATATATGATGGTGTATTTCTGTGCAAAAGTGATTTATGCACTACCACTATAGTATTATTCTGAATTTGACTACTTGTTTACTTTTACAGTAAGCTTTATTTTTTCATATATTTTTATGTTGTTAGGGTCTTTTCATTTCAATTTGAAAACTTCCCTTTAGCATTTCTTCTAAGGCAAGTTCAGTGGTGATATGTTCTCCTATGGGTTCTTATTTCTACTGCATTTCTGAAGTGTAAACTTGCTAGGTATAATATTCTTGGTTGGTAGTTGTTGTTGTTGTTGTTTCTTTTGGCACTTTAGAATCCATCATTTCATTCTTCCAGGCCTACAAGGTTCTGCTGAGAAATCTACTGATAGTGTGATAGCAAGTTCCCTGTGTATGAAACAGATTGGTTTTCTCTTGCTGCATTCAAAATTCCATCTTTGAGAATTTGATTATAATGTGTTTTGGTGAAGATCTTATTATATTTAATCTATTTATAGTGCCTTGGGCTTCATAAATCTGGATGTTCATTTTTTTTTCCCTCCAGATTTGTTTAGTTTTCTTTCATTATTTCTTCAAGTTCTCTGTTTCTCATTTTCTGTTCCTTCTGGAACTTCCATATGTGCGTGTATCGGTTTGCATAATAGTGTCCCATAAATCCTGTAAGCTTTCTTCATTCTTTTCCATTCTTTTATTGTATGTTTGTCTGGATAATTTAAAACAACATTTCTTTAAGTTCACTGATTCTTCTGCTTCATTAAATCTGCTGTGGAACTCACTGAAATTTCTCTCAGTTTGGTCATTGTATCATTAGCTCTAGAATTTTGGTTTGATTCTTTTTTATGGTTTCTATTTCTTGCTGGACTTCTATTTTGTTTATGTATTGTTTTTCTGGTTTCACTTAGTTGTCTCTGTGTTCTCTTATAATCCACTGAGCTTCTTTAAGATGATTGTTTTGAATTCTTTTTTAGGTAGTTTGTAGATTCTCATTTCTTTGGGGTCAGTTACTAGTACTTTATTTGGTTCCTTTGGTGGTACTATATTTCAGTCTTTTGTTCCCTAATTACTCATGATCCTTGTGGATTTTCTCTACTATCTGTACATTTGAAGATTTAGTCATTCATAATAGTCTTTACAGACTGATTTTGGCAGGGAATTCCCTTGATTATCAGACTACTCAGAGTCTGGTGTGAGTTACCTGGTGAGATGGTGGGTGGTATTATTCCTGGGGTCCTCTGACATCTTGGCTTCAAGTCTGGAACAGTGAACAGATGGGCCTGGTGCCTGAGTCTACTGGACAAATCTGTTGTCTGGGTGTATGGGAGCAGATATGTAGCCTATGTCCATGGGGGCTGGCCTGGCAGTGGGGCAGGCCTGGTACTCACAGCTGTGGAGGGTTAGCCTTATCCTGTGTTCATGGAGCTGGTCTTGGTGCCAGGATCTATGAGATGGGATTCTATGCCCACTAAAATAGGCTTGCACACTGAGTTCACTGGAGCCTGGGGACTCAGGGAATAATCTATCGCCTGGAGATGGTCTGGTGTTGGGTGGGCATAAAATGTTGGGTCTGTGGGGCTTGCCCCTTGACTGGGATCATAGAGACTAACCCTAAGCCTGAGTTTGTAGGGGCAGATCTAGAGGCTGAGTACACAGGAGCCAACTTGAGGGCTATATCCATGAAGACTGGCCTGGAGGCTGAGGCCCCAGGGGCAAGCTTGATGTTGGGGCAGGCTTGGATATGTGTAGGCAGTCCTAAGTCTTTGTTCATGATATCTGGTCCGGGACTATTTTCTATTGAAGTGAGCCTAGATGCTGCATCTGTTAGAGCATGCCTTTACCTGTGTCTGCTGAAGTGTGGGTTCTAGGAGGTCAACCTGAAGCTTGGGACTTCAGAGGCTGAATGGTTGGAAGGCTGATGGACCTGGAAGCTTGGTCTGTGGGTACTAGTCTGGGTCTGGAACCCTTGTCTGTGGGTACCCATGTGGGGTTATAGAGCCCAGATTGGTGCTAGATTTCAGATGGTCCTGATGCTTGGGTCTATAACAAAGTCTGATGCTCACTTTATTCTTTTATCCATTTGGAAGGTATCTCTGAATGCTGTGATGCTTGGGATTTGGGATGGGCAATGCAGATAATATGAAACTGTCCTTTTTGTCCCCTTCAATGAATGTGTCTATTCTTGTTTTTCTAATACCGTACATTACTTTAATTTCTCACCTGGATTACTTAGCTCTTGTAAAGATATTTTGTGGAAAGTTTTTCAAATTTATATTTCTATAAGGAGATGAGTGCTGGAAAGTCCTATTTCATCATCTGATTTCATTCATTCTCCATCCAGACTGTCTTTAGATTAATGATAACATATATATTTTTCTTCATCCCCTTACTTTTAACCTACATGTGTCCTTATATTTAAAATGGGTTTCTTGTAGATAATATACAACTGGATCTTATTTTTGATCCACTTTGAGTATCAACCTGTCTTTTGATCGGTATATTTAGACCACTGATAGTTAAAATTACTATCAATATAGTTGAATAGATATCTACCACATTTGCTACTGCTTTCTATTTGTTTTGTCCATTATTTGTTCCTGTTTTTGTCTTTAATACTTTTTCTGACTTTTGGGATTTTAATTGAGCACTTTATTTTATTTAATTTTTTTCTCCTTTTTCATCATAATTGTGCTTCTTTTAAAAAATTTTTTAGTGGTTGTCCTAGAATTTGCAACATAAATTTACAATGAATCAATCCACTTTAAAATAACACTATACTGCTTCATGAGTAGTATAAGTATATTATAATAATAAAATATTTATAATTACTTTCTCCTGACTACTATGTTATTACTATCATGTGTTTTACTTATGCATAAACAACCATAACCAAATATATAGTTGCTGTTATTTTAAACAAATGGTATTAAAAATAAGAAAAATAAAAGTTTTTATTTTACCAATACTTATTCCTTCCCTGAAACTTTTTCTTTATGTAGATCCATGTTTCTGACCTAGATTATTTTCCTTCTCTCTGAAAAATTTGTTTTGACATTTCTTGTAAAACAGGTCCATTGGCAACAAATTTTCTCCATTTTTGTTTGAGGAAGTTTTTTCCCCACTATTTTGGAGGGTAATTCAATGGGATATAGATTCTAAGTTGGTGGTATTTTTTCTTTCAATACTTCAAATATTTCCTCTATGTTCTTCTTGCTCACATGGTTTCTGAGAAAAAGCCAGAGGTTATCCTTACCTTTGGTTTTTCCATAGGTAAAGCTTTATTTCCCCCTCTGGCTTCTTTCAAGTTATTTTTCTTTGTCTCTGGATTTCTCTCATTTGAATACAATAGGACTTGGTATAGTTGTTTGGAATGTATTTTGTGTGGTATTCTCTGAGCTTCTGGATCTATTATTTGGTGTTTGACATTTTAGTTATTATTGCTCCAAATATAGCTTCTGAACCTTTCTCTCTTTCTTATCCTTTTGGTATATAACAATTTTTGTAGTTATATTTTTATCTAAGAACATTGATTTAGATATTCTATATATATTTTTTTCTTTTTTGGTCTTTTTTCTCTTTAATTTTCAGTTCTGGAGATTTCTATTGTCATAACTTCAAGCTCAGAGATTCTTTCTTCAATGGAAGGAGTCCCTCATCGTTATACAAAATACATATATGGAAGATGTGAGAAAAAAAAAAGAATTGCGTCACCTTAGATTCGGTAGAAAGAAGTGATGGGAGGGGAGGGAAGGGGGAGGGGGAAAGGAAGGACAGTAGAATGAAATAGACATTGCTGTGTGTATATACGTGACTGCATGACCAATGTGATTCTGCAACCTGTACGCTCAGAATAATGAGAAATGATATCCCATCTGATTCAAATGTCTGATATGTCAAGGTCATTGTACTGTCATGTGTAAGTAATTAAAATAAATAAAAAATTAAAAAAAAGAGATGAAGTAAAAAAAAGAGATTCTTTCTTCAGTTTCGGGTAATCTAATAATGAGCTTATTAAAGACATTTTTCATTTCTTTTATAGTGTTTTTGATTTCTAACATTTTTTGTGATTCTTATAATTTACAATATTCTTCTTAATTATCTATTTGTTCTTGCATATTGACTACTTTTAAACTCCATAGCATAGTAATCATATATTTTAAAAATTCTTGATCTGATAATTTCAACTTTTCTGCCATATCAGACTATTTTTCTTGTTGTTGTTTTGTTTTATTTTTATAGTGCTGGGCATTGAACCCAGGGCCTTGCACAAGATAGGTAAGCTTTCTACCACTGTGATTATTATTTTGGTCTCTTCAGACTGCCTTTTTTGTCTTTCAGTATTCATTGAAATTTTTTACTTGAAAGGTGGACATGAAGTTTTAGTTAGCAGAACTTAATAGGTCATTGTTAATGCAGTGGTTGGATGATGGGCGGGGGGAAACATGTATATGGCCCTGTGATTAGGTCTGTCTTTTCACTAGCTTCTTCCCCGGTCTGAAGTTTATCAATTTTTGTTTCCTCAGTTTTTTTTTTATTCTCCCATTAGATGGGATAGAATGGCTCTAGTAGGTTGGATTTGAGTGTTTTCTTTCCCTCAAGTAGGTTGGCTTCTAAATACCCAGCAGAATAACCTCTGGCAGATTGTTACTCTTCAGGGCAGGACTTGTTAGGAATAGAATACTCTGGCATGTTTCAAAATGGTTCCTATTCCTTTCCTTCCAAGAAGCATGAGGGAATTTTTTCCCCAATATTCATATGAGGACAAAGTTGGGCTCCTGGAAATAAAATGCACAGAATTGTGGGGGTCCCCTGATGATTGGGTCCTCCTAGAGTTTTTAATTCTCAAGTTTATTCACAACCTAATTCTCCACCAGTTCATCAATTACAGCTCAGGCTTCCCTACCCTGGCACTACTTCTTTAAGTCTGTGCTTAAAGGTTTCTACTCTGGTAAATTATGATTCTCTATATTTATCTACATGAGTCTCCAGTTTTTAGTATGGCAGTTTGCCCTCTGACTTCACTTTTGAGATGTATATAAGAAAAGTTGTTCATTTTTCAGTTCAGCTTGTTAGGACAGGGTGGCAACTTCTAATATCTTTAACTACTGGACCAGAACTGAAAATCTTTTTTTTTTTTTTTTTAACCCAGGAGCCAGTCAATGTGAACATATTACATTGGGGTTTACTGTCCCTTTAATCCTTTTTTATTCCAAATGAGTTCCTCTATCCATTTATAACCATAACTTATAATTTTTTAAAGAATTCAAGTCTATGTGTTCTTTAAAAAGAAAAAAAAAAAGGAAAGTTTTACTGGGTGTGCTAATGCACACCTGTAATCCTAGCTACTTGGGATACTGAGGAGGATCACAAGTTTGAGATCAGCCTGAGGTACTTAGCCAGAACCTGTCTCAAAAAGAAAAAAAAGAAAAAGGTCTGGGGGATGTTGCCCAATGGTAGAACACTTGCCTAGCATGCCTAAGCCTCTGGGTTCACTTTGGTGGTGGGAGATGTGTGTGTGTGAGAGAAAATAACACTAAAAAATGGACCATGTTAATCTTCTCTGTTATCAGTGCCTAAAAAAAGCCTATCTGGCTAAATTTTTTTAAAAATTTATTTATATATTCTAATTTGATATACATGACAGCGGAATGCATTTCAATTCATAGTACACATTTAGAGCACATTTTTTCATGTCTCTAGTTGAACACAAAGTAGAGTCATACCATTCATGTCTTCATACATGTACTTAGGGTAATGATGCCCATCTCATTCCACCATCTTTCCTACCCCCATGTCCTCTTCCTTATCCTCCCTCCCCCTTTGCCCTATCTAAAGTTCCTCCATGCTCCCTGCCTCCATCCCCATTATGAATCAGCATCCATAGATCAGAAAAAACATTTGGCATTTGGATTTTTGGGGATTGGTTTACTTCACTTAGCATAATATTCTCCAATTCCATCCATTTTCCTGAAAATGCCATGTTTTTACTCTCCTTTAATGCCGAGTAGTATATATGCCACATTTTCTTTATTCATTCATCTACTGAAGGGCACCCAGGTTGGTTCCACAATTTAGCTATTGTGAATTGTGCTGCTATAAACATTGATGTGTTGCGTCACTATAGTATGCTGTTTTTAAGTCCTTTGGGTATAAATCAAGGAGTGGGAGAGCTGGGTCAAATTGTGGATCCATTCCAAGTTTTCCAAGGAATCTCCATTCTGCTTCCCATATTGCCTGCACCAATTTGCAGTCCCACCAGCAATGTAGGAGTGTGCCTTTTTCCCTCACATCCTCGCCAACACTTGTTGTTATTTGTATTCTTAGTAGCTGCCATTCTGACAGGAGTGAGATGAAATCTTTGAGTAGTTTTGATTTGCATTTCTCTGATTGCTAGAGATGTTGAACATTTTTTTCATATATTTGTTGATTGATTGTATATCATCTTCTGAGAAGTGTCTGTTTAGTTGTTCCTTGGCCCATTTATTGATTGGGTTATTTGTTTTTTTGGTGTTAAGATTTTTGAGTTCTTTATACATCCTAGAGATTAGTGCTCTATTTGATGAGTGAGTGGTAAAAATTTGCTCCCATTCTGTAGGCTCTCTATTTGCCTCACTCATTCTTTCTTTTGCTGAGAAGAAGCTTTTGAGTTTGCATCCATCCCATTTATTGATCCTTGATTTTATTTCTTGCACTATAGGAGTCTTATTAAGAAGTTGGGGTCTAATCCAACATGATGAAGTTTTTCTATTAAGTTCATAGTCTCTGGTTTAATTCCAAGGTCCTTGATTCACTTTGAGTTTAGTTTTGTGCATGGTGATAAATAGGGGCTTAATTTTATTTTGCTGCATATGGATTTCCAGTTTTCCCACACCATTTGTTGAAGAGGCTATCCTTTCTCCTATATATGTTTTTGGTACCTTTGTCTAATATGAGATAACTGTATTTATGTGGGTTTGTCTCTGTGTCCTCTATTTTGTGCCATTGGTCTATAAGTCTATTTTGATGCCAATACCATGCTGTTTTTGTTACTATTACTCTGTAGTAAAATTTAAGGTCTGGTATAGTGATACCACCTGCTATTCTTCTTGCTAAGATTGCTTTGGCTATTCTGGGTCTCTTATTTTTCCAGATGAATTTCATGATCACTTTTTCTATTTGTATGAGGATGTCATTGGGATTTTGATTAGAATTGCATTAAATCTGCATATTGCTTTTGTATGGTCATTTTGACAATATTAACTCTGTTTATCCAAGAACAAGGTAGATCTTTCCATCTTCTGAGGCCTTCTTTAATTTCTTTCTTTTGTGTTCTGTAGTTTTCATTGCACAGGTCTTTCACCTCTTTTGTTGATTCCTAAGTATTGTATTTTATTTAACTTATTTTTTGGGCCTATTATAAATGGGGTAATTTTCCTAGTTTCTCTTTCAGAGGATTTGTCACTGATGTACAGGAATGCCTTTGATTTATGGGTGTTGATTTTATATACTGCTACTTTGCTGAATTCATTTATTAGTTCTGGAAGTTTCTGGTGGAGTTTTTTGGATGCTCTAGGTATAGAATCATAGTAAGTAAATAGTGATAGTTTGAGTTCTTCTTTTCCTTTCCATATCCCTTTAATTTCTTTTATCTGTCTAATTGCTCTGGCTAGAGTCTCAAGAACTATGTTAAATAGAAGTGGTGAAAGAGGGCATCCCTGTCTTGTTCCAGTTTTTAGAGGGAATGCTTTCATTTATAATGCTGTTAGCCTGGGGCTTAGCATAGATAGCTTTTATAATATTAAGATATGTTCCTGTTATTCTAGTTTTTCTAGTGTTTTGAACATGAAAGGGTGCTGTATTTTGTCAAATGATTTTTCTGCCTCTATTAAGATGATCATATGATTCTTATCTTTAAGTCTATTGATGTGATGAATTCCATTTATTAATTTTCGTATGTTGAACCAACCTTGCATCTCTGGGATGAACTCCATTTGATTGTGGTACACTGTCTTTTTTATATCTTTTGTATTCGATTTGCCAGAATTTTATTGATAATTTTTGCATTTATGTTCATTAGAAAGATTGGTCTGAAGTTTACTTTCTTTGATGTGTCTTTATCTGGTTTTGGAATCAGGGTGATATTGGCCTCATAGAATGTGTTTGGAAATGTTTCCTCTTTTTCTATTTCATGAAATAAAATGAAGAGTATTGGTGTTAATTCTTCTTTGAACTTGTAGAACTCAGCTGTGTATCCATCTGTTCCTAGGCTTTTCTTGGTTGGTAGGCTTCTGATGGCATCTTCTATTTCATTGTTTGAAATTGATCTGTTTAACTTGTGTACGTCACCCTGATTCAGTTTGGGTAAATCATATGACTCAAGAAATTTGTCAATGCCTTTGATATTTTCTATTTTATTGGAGTACAAATTTTCAAAATAATTTCTAATTATCTTCTGCATTTCTGTAATGTCTTTTGTAATATTTCCTTTTTCATTATGGATGTTAGTAATTTGAGTTTTCTTTTAGCATGGCTAAGGGTTTATCAATTTTATTTATTTATTTTCAAAGAACCAACTTTTTGTTTTGTCAATTTTTTCAATTGTTTCTTTTGTTTCAATTTCATTGATTTCAGCTCTAATTCTAATTATTTCCTGTCTTCTACTGCCTTTGGTGTTGACTTGTTCTTCTTTTTCTAGGGCTTTGAGATGTATGGTCAGGTCATTTATTTGTTGACTTTTCTTCTTTTAAAGAATGAACTCCGTGCAATGAACTTTCCTCTTAGTACTGCCTTCATCATGTGCCAGAGATTTCAATATGTTATATCAGTGTTTTCATTTACATCTAAGAATTTTTAAATCTCTTCTTTGATGTCTTTCACAACTCATTGTTCATTCAATAGCATATTATTTAGTCTCCAGTGTTGTAGTAGCTTTTATTTTGTCATTGATTTTTAATTTCATTTTCATTATGATCTGATAGAATGCCGGGTAGTATCTCTACTTTTTTGTATTTGCTAAGAGTTGCTTTGTGGCATAATATATGGTCTATTTTAGAGAAGGATCCATGTGCTTCTGAGAAGAAACTGTATTCATTTGTTAACGAATGAAATATTCTATATATGTCTGTTAAGTCTAAGTTACTGATTGTATTAATGAGTTCTATAGTTTCTTTGTTTAGCTTTTTTTTTTTTTTGAAAGATCTATCCAGTGGTGAAAGAGGTGTGTTAAAGTCACCTGGAATTATTGTGTTGTTGTCTATTTGACTCTTGAATTTGAGAAGAGTTTGTTTGATGAACGTAGATGCTCATTTTTTGGGGGCATATATATTTATAATTGTTATATCTTGTTGATGAATGGTTCACTTAAGCAGTATGAAATCTCCTTCTTTCTCCCTTTTGATTAACTTTGGCTTGAAGTCTACTTTCTTTTATATGAGGATGGAACTCCCTGCTTGTTTCTGCAGTCCATATGAGTGGTATGTTTTTTCATAACCTTTCACCTGCAGTCTGTGGATGTCTTTTTCTATGAGGTGAATCTCTTGAAGGCAGCATACTATTGTGTCTTTTTAAAAAAAAATACAATCTGTCAGTCTATGTATTTTGATTGGTGAGTTTAGGTCATTAACATTCAGGGTTATTATTGAGACATGATTTGTTTTCCTGATCATTTTTGTTGATTTTGGTATTTAACTTGACTTGGTTTCTCCTTTGATTGTTTTTTTTTTCTTTAGTGTAATACCTCCCTTTGCTGATTTTCATTGTTGTTTTTTATTTCCTCCTCATGGAATATTTTGCTGAGGATGTTCTATAATGCAGGCTTTCTAGTTGTAAATTCTTTTAATTTTTGTTTATCACTGGAGGTTTTTATTTCATCATCAAATCCAAAGCTTAATTTTGCTGAATATAAGATTCTTGGTTGACATCCATTTTCTTTCAGAGGTTGGTATATGTTGTTCCTGGATCTTCTAGCTCTCAGGGTCTGGGTTGAAATATCTGCAGATATCCTAATTGGTTCCCCCTGTATGTAATCTGATTCTTTTCTCTTGTGGCTTTAAAAATTCTCTCCTTATTCTGTATGCTAGGCATTTTCATTATAACACGCCTTGGTGTGGATCTGTTGTGATTTTGTACATTTGGTGTCCTGTAAGCCTCTATTATTTTATTTTCCAATTCATTCCAATCTTTGGAAAATTTTCTGATATTATTTCATTGAAAAGATTGTTCATTCCTTTCGAACTCTATGCTTTCTTTTATCCCAATAATTCCTAAATTTGGTCTTTTTATCTTATTCCATTATTCTTTAATGTTTTGCTCATGATTTCTTATCAACTTCACTTTGTGGCCAACATTCTTTTCAAGATTATATAATTTGTTTTTATTATCTGAGATCCTGTCTTCCAAATGATTTAATCTGTTGGTGATGCTGTCTATTGAGTTTTTAATTTGGTTTATTGTTTCTTTCATTTCAAGGATTTCTGTTTTTGTTTTTCTTTTTTTTCAGAACTTCTTTATTGAAATAATCTTTTGCTTCCTGTAATTGTTTTTGTAGCTCTTTATGGAAATGATCTTTTGCTGCTAGTATTTGCTCTCTTATATCATCCTTTAATTCACAGAACATTTCAATTATGTACATCCTGAACTCCTTCTCTGTCCTTTCTTCTGTTGTGCTGGCCATGGATTCTAATAATGTAGTATCTTGTAGTATCTTTGGGGCACTTTCTCCCTTGTTTTTTCATGTTGTTCATGTGTCTTCCCTTCTAGCACTGAGGATACAGGGTGTAACAGTTTTTACACTATAGGCTTATAGTGTCCTACAGGGTTCCAATATCTCTTCTTAATATTGCTTCTAAGCTCCAGTTGGTGTTCCAAACTGGGAGATGCCCCAACTAAAGGTGGCGACGAAGGTGTCCCAAGATGGAGGAGGCTGTTTTCAGTGATGGCGTGTCAGATCGGGTGGGCCTAAAATTTTGTAAACGGGAATTATGATTCATTTTATTTTTTATTTTTTTTATTTTTTAATTTTTTTTATTGGTTGTTCAAAACATTATAAAGCTCTTGACATATCATATTTCATACATTAGATTCAAGTTGGTTATGAACTCCCAATTTTACCCCAAATACAGATTGCAGAATCACATCGGTTACACATCCACATTTTTACATAATGCCCTATTAGTAACTGTTGTATTCTGCTACCTTTCCTATCCTCTACCATCCCCCCTCCCTCCCCTCCCATCTTCTCTCTCTACCCCATCCACTGTAATTCATATCTCTCCTTGTTTATTTTCCCATTCCCCTCACAACCTCTTATATGTAATTTTGTATAACAATGAGGGTCTCCCTCCATTACCATGCAATTTCCCTTTTCTCTCCCTTTCCATCCCACCTCATGTATCTGTTTAATGTTAATCTTTTCTTCCTGCTCTTCCTCCCTGCTCTGTTCTTAGTTGCTCTCATTATATCAAAGAAGACATTTGGTATTTTATACCAAAGATTTTGATTGAGAGAGAGTGGTGAGGGAGGGGTCCTGTAATGTATCCATGATAGCAAGGAATGCTAGGATTTTAAACTAGTCACAAACACATAGAACGTGAAAAACTTGATTAATTTTTTCCTGAGTTGGCTTGGCCACCCAAGATATTGTTAGAAGTTTTGAACTAGAAAAACCTCAGAGACAGGTTAACTAGCTTGATTCTTTATTCACAGTGTGGAAACTGACTCTCAAAGAATCTTTGATCTGCTAAGGTCACATTTGCAGTTACTTGACAAGATAGATGGAAGTAGAAATAAGGTGTCTTGACTTACAAAGTCTTGTGTCCTTAACTTTTATGTCTTCTTCCTTTCCATTCCTTTTATTTCCTTTCTTTTCCATATTCACCACCCCCATTCTACCGAGTAAGCAACAACAGAACTTTTAAAAGTAAGCCAACACATATCTGTTACCCACTGCCAGGGGTTCTCAATAGCAGTATTATTGACATTTTGGGCTAGATAATTCTTTATTTCAAGGAAGCTATCGTGTGTATTTTAGGATACTTAACAGTATCACTGTATTCTACCCCATTTGTGACACCAAAAATGTCTCCTGACATCGCCAGATGTTTCTGTGTTGGGGGCAAAATCATCCTGATTGAGAACCACTAACAACGACTTTTATTTTGGCAATGTTCCTCTCTTATTTATTAGCTTTTCTTTGACTCCAGGTCAATATAAATTCAAACTTTAACGTAGTTGTAATCATTGCATAGATAGACTTTCTATTTTTACTTAAAATCTTATGAAAAGTATTTTCAGTGCTTCCATATGACATAGACATCTGTTATTTTTGTCTCTCTAGCATCCCGTTCCAGTTACAGCACCCCTTTGCCTTGAGGAACTATGTTCCCTTTACCCTAATTAATTTGAGGATACTTTTCTATGCTGAAGGTGTGGGCAAGTGACCCAGGTCTGTCTGGGCATAAAAATCTGTCTCCACAGGCACAATGATTGGTCTGAGTGGTAGGCATTGACCCAATTGGGCCAATCAGAGCTTTTTCCTGAGAATTTGCTAGGAACCCTTTACTTCATTTGGGTTGCTAATTTGTGGCATCATAAGGTTGAAACTCCCCATAGCTATATCCTTAGTTTGTCTGTAGTTCAAAAATAATGAAGTCAACATAGTATAAAGCAGTTTTGAAAGACAGAAAATCCTGGTGGCATCACTTGACTCTCTTAGTTATGCAATAAATCTCTCACATTTTCTCCCATATATTGCTTGCTAAATTGATTTGAGGTTTTCTTTCACTTTTGCAAGAGTCTTAGTTAATAAAATTGTTAGTTGCGGAGCAGGCTGAACAAATGTTAGCTGCAGAGTGGGCTGAACACTCGACCCCCATCTGTCTGGTTCCTTATTGCTTGTTTGCCTCAAGTCTGAACACTCAACCCCACTCAAGGCTGAACACTCCAGCTGGGGATGTGGCTCAAGCTGTAGCGCCCTCTCCTGGCATGCGTGCGGCCTGGGTTCGATCCTCAGCACCACATACAGACAAAGATGTTGTGTCCGCCAATAACTAAAAAAAGAAAAAATTAAAATTCTCTCTCGCTTTTCTCTCTCACTCTCTCTTAAAAACAAAACAAAACAACCCACCCGTCTGGTGCAAGGGAAACCCACATCTGGCCGCTGCCAGGTCTGCCTCAAGGGCTAAGATGACACCTATGGCAACTACTCTATGATCCAATCAATGTACACCAACAAGGCAGCTTGTAGACCCAGAGACCCCATTAGATTTTGGCTCTTCTGCTGGGCCTCCCTCTCTTGTGCGTTCTCTCTCTCTCTTTCTCTCACTTTGCTCTCTCGCCCCTCTCTCTTTCCCTGTGCATGCTCTCTCTCTCTCTCTTCCTTCCCTGTTAATGTGTCTGCACTGCCGCAATAAAGGTCTCTTGGTCGCTCCGAGTATCATGGTCACTTTCCTTTCAAAAATAGTATTCATGTTTATAATATTTAATGATTCATATTTCCTAAAGTTATAGTGCCATAATTTCTTTAACTGTTCTGCTAATATGCATTGAAGTTCAAGGTGATTTGAAATATTTTTTCCATTATAAAATCAGTGTTCTTTTTCAGTGCCTTCTAAACGACTTCTACAAAATTTTCCAGTAGTTTCCTCAAACATGGGCCCTTTGGTTTGAAGTCAGAACTACAAGATTTAAAATCAAATGATTTACCACCTAATTCAAGGCCATTTAGTTTTGCTTTATCCCCTCTTGCTTTTATATTTCCATTATAATCCTTCCATCTGTGATTATACCAACTGTTGTGGCAGTGTCTGCTCCAGCTGCATGGGCACAGTTTAATACATTAGTGTGCTATGTCAATGGTTTAGGAAATTATTTATGGTACTAGAAAGATTTATTTCTAACTCTTGTGGGACTTATTTTATCATTTTTTAAAACTAGTAACCTCAAAAACAATATTATGCCTTCAGACCTGTACATTCAGTTAAAATACAGGATTGTTCTAGCATTCTAATATCTGTGAAAAATAATTTCTGGTTGTTTCATTACTATGAGATCTACATGTACTTCATCTATCTGTATAAATTAATTTCTCCATATTTTAAGACCTAGCTCATATGTTACTACCTTCTATGTGATTTCTTTCTTTAACCACACAATTTTAATCAAGTTAATGTTAAGCCATAAAATGAAAAGCCTCATATTTTACATGTTTAAATTATTTCATTGATCAGACATGGTGGCACACACCTGTAATCCCAATTACTCAGGGCACCTGAAACAAGACAATCACTTGAGCCCAGGAGTTTGGGCAACATAGAGAGATCCTGGTTTAAAGATAAAGCATAAGACAACAACAACAAAACTTTTTCATTGTCTTCACTTGTAAAGTGTTAAAAGTTGAGAATCATTCTTAAATCTTTCTTGTTATGGGATAAGATACATAATTGTTCAGGAGTGCCACTCATGTTGAATTTATGGTTTGCCAAGGAAATTTATGAGTATTAGGTGGTTTTATTGGAGGAATATTAGTTATTTAATGAAGCAGGTGAAGTCATTTGTGGGTTCCATGTTTCCATACACATCCCAGAATGTGTTTTTGCCATTTATTTCAGTAGTGTATAAAACCCATTGGTAATAGCCAGGAAGCCATTGGCTTCTGCCCTGCCCCCACCCACCAGGAATGTAGCAACCCTTATGTTATTTGTCCTGAAGACAATTAATGGATAGTCACAGAGGCCTGCCACTAACCAGCCCATGCTGCAGTAACTTCAGGAACTCCATCTGGTCCCACATTATTATATCACTTTGTTCACAGTTTGTTCTTACCATTCTCGTTAGAGTTAGTAAGTCTAGTTCTCATCCATGAGAAGTGATGCAATTAGGAGGGTAGTGTCATTTTAGAGTAGAAATATCATAAAATATTGAACTTAAGTTATTATGAAAGCATATTCAGTAACAGCAAAAGATTAGAAATAAGTTAAATGTTAATCATTAAGGGTTATTGTAATGAATTCTGGTACAGCCATAAAATGGAATATTGTATAACCATAAAAAGGAACAAATAAGCTTTGAATTTATTGATATGGTACTATCTCCAGGTACCATATCTTATATTTTTTTTAGAGAGAGAGAGAGAGAGAGAATTTTTTAAATATTTATTTATTTATTTTAGTTTTCGGCGGGCACAACATCTTTGTTTGTATGTGGTACTGAGGATCGAACCTGGGCCACACGCATGCCAGGCGAGCGCGCTACCGCTTGAGCCACATCCCCAGCCCCCATATCTTATATTATTAAGAGGTAGGAATAGGGGACTAATTAAAAGAGTGGACTGACTCCATGGTTGTTTTTTAAAATTCTTTTTAGTTGTAGTTGGACACATACCTTTATTTTATTTATTTATTTTTATGTGGTGCTAAGGATTGAACCCAGTGCCTCACATGTGCTAGGCAAGCGCTCTACCACTGAGCTACAACTCTAGCCCTGAGTCCATGGTTTCTAAGACCAGCTCTGCTCCTTATTAGCTCTGTAAACTTGGACAAGTTTTGTTTTTCCTTTGTAGAAAAATCTTTATTCATTGGTATAGTCCCTTCCTTAGGATGAATTCCCACAAGGGAGGTTGCTGGGTCAGAACTATATCTATGCCATACACACATCCAGAGTTCCTCCAAGAATGTGATCAAGTACAGTACCATCAGCATCCAAGACATGAGAAGACCTTGTTGACAGCTCCTTATAAATAATGGCATTAAAAATAGCATTTATAAAGCACACATAAAAAACTATTAATGAATTGAAGGAAGACAAGTAGAGGAGGGGAACCTAGAGGAGGGACAAGTTTTTAAGCTCAGTTTCTCAGGTTTTTTTCACCTGTGAAATAGTAACTACCTCACTGGGTTATTAAAAGGATCATCTGAGTTAATATTTACAAAGCACTTAGTTGAGTATCTGCCACATAGTAAAATAATTGAAATATAATAATGGGGTGTGAATGAATGCTTTTTGAATCGTAAAACAATTTATGGAAAATGTTTTTTAAAATATATTGTTAAATATTCCCACAATCACTACCTCCTGTTGCAATATTGTGCACATTCCTGTATAGGTCTATCTCCCTATTATTATCCTCTATTATCAGAACTGTCTGAAGACAAAGCCTCATTTTTCTTCAAAGTTGTGCCCTGAATGATCTCCAATATGTATTACATACAAGATAAGCGGATTTGTTGACCAAATTAATAATTCAGATTTCTGTCTGTGTATAAATATGACTTTAGAGCTTTGACATTTAGAGAGTAATTTTGGAAGCTCTCTGTGAGGTCTGAGCCAATAATTTCAGCAATTACCGGGCACGTCCAGAGATTTTATTAACCTAGAAGTAAAATGTTTATTTCTACCTGGAGCAATATTCTGAAAGTGTTATTTTCCTTACCAAGAATTTTATTTTGAATGAGGATGAGGACAAATAATTTTCTCAAACCTCTGAGTCTCAGAAAGGTTAAAAACTTTACTGCCTTCCTACAGACAGCTAGTGATGGAGGAGTCAAAGGTCAGACCTGAGTCTGGCTGATTGTTCTTTCTGCTACAGAAGAGAGGTTGAAAGGAAAGTTTTATCCGTTTACTCTATAAGTGAGCCTTGGAGAGATGACATAAAGGAAGAGGTTTTCAGCAAACCAATGCTTCAGCAGCACTTCCCTTTGTTAAGCATATTACCAAGGTTTTAAAGTTTTTTTTCAAAATCCTAGGTCTGAATAAAAAATTCAATGCATTAGGAATAGGAGGAAAGATATGACAGTGAGATCATTTTGTATAACTTAAGGCTTCACTTCTGAGACTAAGGCATTTAAAGTTCTTACATAAAATAAGAGAATTATAAGTGGCCTAAAATGTTTCCTTTGTGATATTTAGTGATAAAGTCTCTCTATATTTCTAAAACATAATTTCAAGTAAGCCTTAGTCATTACCTAATAAGGAGTGTACTATGTAGCCTTTTTCTAGATCAATTTCATTATAAAATAATGAAATCATGACATTTTCAAGGTGAAAGTTTGTAGGTATCTACTATTTAAGCAAATCTGAAATATGAAAATCCCCAAATGCCTGGTAAATTGGAAGATTGCATAGATTAAATCACAGAGAGTTCTTCATGATGCAAAATAATAAATTATGAGTTTTCTTTAAATAGGAGCGCAGGGCATTTTATATTTATTTGGAACAATATACTTCATATCCTACCTGTGAAAATTGACCTTATTAACCCAATACAAAGTTTCTGGTTGATGTATGTCAGAGAATGATGCATAGCTAGCTAGACAGATCAGCTGTCTATAACTATTGGGATGGGGATGGAAGGAGATGGTACATTATATTGGGTAGTAAGGAAAGAGTTTTCTGGAGAGAAGATATTTGAGCTAAAGCCTGAATAGAATAAAACTTGAAGCAAGCTAAAAGAACTGCCTTTTGAAGACCCATTCAAAGAATACCTCTGGTAGAGTTTAGCAAGTGAGGTCTGTCAGGTTGGATAAGCTTGTGGGTAAGAAACAGAAAAGCCAGACTCCAGGAGTATAAACTAGAGAGAGAGATTCACAATGAAGTCAAGAAATAAAGGATGGCCAGATCAAGCAGGGCTATGGTAAGTGCTGGAAAATTATCATACTTGAAATTTTAAACATTTTAAGAGCTCAATAAGGGAAACTTAGTTCTTAAACTATCCTTTCTCCCACCTCCCTAATTTAAATGTTTTTAAAAATAGGAATAACTTTATTTCTTATTATCAATTCAAATTAACACTTAGAAAATACATATGAAATTTGAACCTCATGTCTTCACTAGTCCTATAAATTTTAAATTCTATTTAAATATATAAGAAGAGGACTTCAGAATTGTAACTAAAACTGGGTATTTATATAGAACATACTGTGTTCCAAATATTTGTTTATTGTTTCTAGTCTAGAATTATGCTAAGAGACTTTCTCACACCAATTCTCAATCATGAGACCCCCCCCCCAATCAGGAAAATATTTTCCTAAAATTCAAACTTTTTGTAGTTTATTTTTTAAAAATTTAAAATATGTTTTAGTTAGTTATACATGACAGTAGAATGCATTATGCACTTTTATATATCATACATAAGCAGGGTACAATTTCTCATTTTTCTGATTTTACGTGTTGTAGAATCACATCAGTCATGCAGTCATATATGTACATAAGGTAATAATGTCTGTTTCATTCTACTATCCTTTTAGTTTATTTTTAATCAATTTGGCATTTATTTTTAGCATTGTGTGAATTAGAGATTATGATGGTGCTGAATAATGACCTCCAACCAGATTCTAATTCTTGGAAAATGTGAATGTTACCTAATGTGAATGTCAATATAACTGCAGGCATTATTGAATTAAGCCTTTTGAGATGGGGAGATTATCAATTACCTAAATGGAATTTAGGTGTCAGCACAAGTGTTCTTTTTTGAGGAAAGCAAAGGGAGATCTGACACAGAAGAGGAGGCCAGAGAAGACAGCAGAGACAGATGAAAATATTGATCTGCTCTCCTGAAGAAGGGTGAAGGAGCCAAAAGCCAAGGAGTGCAGGGAGCACAGTTCTGAAAGCTAGAAAAGGAAATAAGGACCTCTCCCCTTGAGTCTCTGGAGGGAACTGCAGGCCCTGTTCCTTAAATTGGGTTCCTTGATTCTGATTTTCTGGACTCCAGAATTGTAAGACAATCAGTTTATGTTTTAAGCTACTGAGTTTTTAGTAATTTGTTATAGCACTCATAAGAAACTAATATAGAGATCTAACTTTATTTTATACCTTGTAGCAAATTATTTGCCTCAGCACCATTTATGGTTCATTATATTGTTCCTAAGTGAGCTGAGATTTTAACTTTGTCATAATGTCAATACCTATATGTAGCTGAGTCTATTTTTATTCTGTTCTACCAATAAATTTATTTACTTTTAGATCAGTAACAAACTTTTAAATTATAATAACTTTACAGTATATTTAAATGAGTGGTAGGGTAAGTCATCATTCTCCCCCCCCAAAAAAATTCTTGCTGTCAGCTCTATTTATTCTTTCAGATGAACTTTTAGAATCAATTTATCTAGTTAATAATTTGAATTTTTATTGAAGCTGAATTTAGTTGAAAATTGAAAAATAATTTTTCTTTTTTTTTAGATGAGTTCTTGCTATGTTGTCCAATCTGGTCTCAAAGTGATGGACAAGTGATCCTCCTACCTCAGACTCCTGATTAGCTGGGACTACAGGCTTAAAAAATTAAATTTTTGAATTAATCAATAAATATATTCATTTGAATATTCCTGTTCAGGAATATAGACTTCCTTTTCAGGTCTTTTCCCCCTCCCTTGGTAAAATTTTATAGTTTTTCTTTCCTTAGATCTTATGTACTTCATAAGGCTGATTTCTTAAAGATCATTTATTGCTATGTGGGATAGGTCTTTTTAAAATTACATTTCTAATTAGATTCTATTGTTGTGTAGGAATGATGTTATGAATTTGACCACTCTGTTAAATACACTTAAAGTCTAACAGCTTTCTCTGAGATAATGACAACATTTATAAATATGACAATCTCTTCTAATCTTTACTTTTGAATTTCTTTCTCTTGTCTTATTGCATTAGTTAGAAGCTACAGAACAATATTAAATGGTAATGGTGTTAATAGGCATAATTTTCCTTTTTCTGACTTTAGTTGGAATGACTTTGATATCTCACCACATACTTGATAAAATATGTTGTGTATTTTATGTTGGGTATTTTGTGGAGGTATTGTCACATACTTCATTCATATCTGTGTGTGTGTGTGTGTGTGTGTGTGTGTAATGGTAAGAATACAATTGTTCCTTCAAATCCATGGGTTCCACATCTCCATATTCAATCAATCATGAACAGAAAATATTAAAAAAATTGTCTGTACTGAACATGTTTAGTTTTCTCTTGTCATTATTCTATAAACAATATAACATCCATTTACTTAACAGTTACATTATATTAGTCTTCTTATGTAATCTAGAGATGATTTAAAGCATATGGGAGGATATGCATAGCTTCTATGTAAATACTGTGCCATTTTATATAAGGAACTTGAACAACAGCAAATATTGGGATCCTTGAGGGTCCTGGAACCAATAACTCAAGGATATTGAGGGATGATTACATTTACTTTTATTTCTACATTATTTATTTTTTATTTCTACATTATTTTTTAAATCAGAAGTGTTGGTAAAATATTATTAAACAAATTTTCAATTTCTTAAAAATATTGTGGGTTTCTTTTTTTTTTTTTCCTCTTTTCTTTCTTTCGTTATTTTTTTTGGTACTGGGAATTGAGCCCAGGTATATTTAACCACCGAGCAGCCCAGGTGTACTTAACCACTGAGCAACACTCCCAACCCTTTAAAAAATATTTTTATTTAGAGACAGTGTCTCGCTAAGTTGCTTAGAGCCCTGTGGAGTTGCTAAGGCTAACTTTGAATTTGTAATCCTCCTGCCTCAGCCTTCCCAGCCTTTGGGATTACAAGTGTGTGCCATGGTGCCGGGCTTGTGGATTTCTTAATGTTGAAAAATCCTTTTAACAAATTAAATTTTGTTAAATTTCATTTAACAAATCCTACAGGGTTATTTTGCTTTTAGATTAATATTTGTTTAGTATTTAGGTAGTATATTGTTCTTTTTGTATTAAAAAATGCAGGTATCAGTAATGCTAATCCTGGAAAATATATTGGGAAGTACTTTGTCTTTTTCTTCTTAAAAAAATTCAGTAATAGTTTAAAACCGCAAAAGTAGAAAACTGATTATAGATCCTATAGAACTATATTACCTTTTTGGTGGTAGATTTTTTGACTTTTCCAATTACTTTCTATAGTTATTTAATCTATTCAGATTTTCCATTATCTTCTCTGCCACCTGTTACTGGAGATGGAGTCCAGGGGAGCTCTATCACTAAACTACATCCTTAGCCCTTTATATTTTTTATTTTGAGACAGGTACTCAGTAAGTTGCTGAGGCTGGCTTCCAATTTGTAATCCCCATACCTTAGCCTCTGGAGTAACTTATTACAACTGTGTGCCACTGTGCCTGGCTTTCCACTACTTTTTAAATCAATTTTTGTAATGCATTCTCTCATTGAAAAATAATAAGGTTAACATTTACTATCTGTAGTATGCCCACCAATCAATAAGATGAATTATCCACTTAAAAACAAGTGAATGTCAAGTTTACATAAGTAATAAAAGAAAAATCCAAATGGTCATTTAATATGTGCTTATTTTAACTGCATCATATTTAGGGTGACCATATATCTCTGTTTCCCTGGGAAACTCCTGGTTTACATGTGTTTCTCCAGAAAATTTATGGTCAGTGGTCACCTGTTAGTCTCAAAATTTTCCTATTTGGACAAATGAATTGTACAGTTTCCCTGTTATAATGAGATGTGAGTTTAAACAATAATTATTTCATTATTATTTTTCTACAAACAGATTAGCAAACAAGAAAAATATTTATGATACACATTGCTGGAAAGGGTATGGTGAGACAAAGGAATATTGGGTACATAGTTGGTATCCTGTTTCTAGGTTAGAAATTTGGCAATATTGTCAAAAAAGAATTTTTTTTTTTTGAAATGAGGTTTAGCTATATTACCAAGGTTGGCCTCTAGCTCCTGAGTCAAGGATCCTTTCGTCTCAGCCTCCTGAGTATCTGGAACTAGACACATGTGTCCTGGCCTAGCTTCTACCAAAATTTTAAGTGTATATTAATTTTATCTAGCTGTTGGACTTCTGGAATTATAATTTATGGAAACTTTGATGTCAGGGTACAAAAAGATGCTCTGGTAAAATTGTTATAATAGTCAAAAATTGGGAATAATCTATAATAGGCTTTTGATAGGCTATTGAATAAATAAAGTGCACTTACAAATAAAGAAAACCAGAGGCACACAAAAGTTAAAGTGGGGCAGACAACTTTTATTTAGTACTATTGTAACAGGGAGAGAAAGACCCTAGAATAGGGGTCCATTCCAAGTATACCAGGGATAAATGGAGATTCATAGGCAAGGTGTGTGTGTGGGTTGGGGGGGGGCGGGTATTACTGTTTAAAAATTGCCAAAGGGAGACATCAAGTCTGGGGATGAAATCTGGCCAAACCAACCTAACAGGATTCCTGCTGATGGCATGACAGTATGATCAGATACCAAGGCTGGGGAGTGAAAACATTTTATCAGATATTGAGATATGGAGGTGTGAAGGATCCTTGCTAAATTCCTTGGCAATAACATTTACTGATTCCTTGTAAAACCAGATTCTACAAGGAAGTGCACACATGGGCCTAGGAGAAGGTTCAAAAGTTTCACTAAAGTTTCACCAAGTGAAGAATCTTTGTCATTATAAAATGAAATCTTAAACAGAGTTTTAAAACAACATAACTCTCTCTCTCTGTCTATCTATCTATCTATCTATATATATATTATTTATTTATATATATTTACAATGAGGTAAATATAAATATATATATATATTTATAGTTATAGTAAACAATGAGGTAACTATATATATTATATATGATGTATATTATATATTATATATATATATATATATATATATATATATATATATATACACACATATATATATGTATTTTGGTACTGAGGATTGAATCCAGGGGTACTCTACCACTGAGCTACCTCCCCAGTCCTGTTGAGAGCCACAGCCAAGGGGGCCCCAGCAAACTTCCAACTGCCAGCACCAGCTGCCAGCTGATGATTGGCTCACAGTGGCCCCAGCAGAAGGGGCCCCAGCAAACTTCCAGCTGCCAGCTGATGATTGGCTCACAACTGCCCCAGCAAACTTCTAGCTGCCAACTGATTGGCTCCTCTGTGGTGATGCTCATTGGGTTGTTTCCCAGCCCTTTCAGACCAAGGAGCTGCTCATTGGGGGACATTTTTTTTGGCTCTGCCCACACGACCCAGCCAATCTGCCTGAAGAGCAGGAGGAGTGGGGGAGGTTGAGAGGCTAGTGGGAAGCCGGTGGTGGCAGTTGGGCTCTGAAGGTTTTTCTGAAGAGCTGTGTGGTTTGGCGTGTGTTCTAAAAATAAAGTTGGTTTCTGTTGACAAGTGGCTCCTGAATTGTGCCCAGCCAGACTGCGGCAGAGTCCTTTTTATTTTATTTTGAGACAGGGTCTCAAAGTTGCTGAGGCTGACCTCAAACTTGCAATCCTTCTGCCTCAGTCTCTTGATACACTTGGTCCAAGTCTGGCTATGAGGTAACCTTATATACATATATTGATATGAAAAGAGTTTCACAGTATATTAAGAAAAAAAGTAAGAGATAGAATGGTATTAAAATTTTAACTGATATTTGGAGAAATATATACACACACATAATTTGCATTTTTATGCTTAGGAAAAAAGTTTGTACTCCAAACTTAATACTTATTGTCATGATGGTTTAGATGAACTGAAACAAAAATCAGAAGATTCAATAAAGGTCTTGTTAAGGTTAGGAAAAAATATCTTTTTTTGAAAAGATGTAATTTATTTGACAATAATCAAGAGACACTATACATCTGGTAGGAAATAGAAAAATCTGGTTTTAACTTGGTAATAGGTATGGAGGAATAATTCTTTGGATCTTTTAGAACTAATATTTCTTTTGGTTGGAAACATTGCTTTTTTTGTTTTAATTTTTTTCTGTCAGAAAGCTTTATGGCTATACAAAGATTTTTGAATTCTGGAGAGATGGGAACACTAGACCTCAGCTCATGAAGTTACTTTTTTTTTTTTGTGGGACTGGGGGTTCAACCAGGGGCACTGAGCTGCATCCTCAGGCTTTTTTATTTTCTGCCTTGAAACAGGATCTTACAAAGTTACCTAAACTGGTTTCTGACTTTCAATCCTCCTGCTTTAGTCTTCCTAGTAACTGGGATTACAGGTAGAACCATTGTGCTCGGCTTGGAGTTCTTTCTGTAAGAATCTATGGTATTAGAATTTTAAGGCACCCAAGTCTCTCTTTGTCAACCTCCTAATTTTTTTCCACCTCCTATTTTTTTTTAGAGATAAAAAGAAAGTTTTATCTAGTTTTCCAAGGAATACATGCTTTCCTCTCATACATAAGACTCCACTGAAGAGGAAAAACCAAGTTATGTAATAATTCTCACACCATTTAAAGACAATGGAAAAAATAAAAGCAGAAAAACAAAACAAAACAACAAAAAACAACTGTAAGTCATTCTACAGGAGTCTATATTAAAAAATTAAATATCACCAATTAAAATTGAATAGTAAATTAAAAGTGATACAGTGAAGAATAAAGAAACTTTTCCATAAGAAAAACAAACTATGCAAAAGTGGATAAATATATTCACGTGCAAGTTCCAGAAAACAAATGTACTTGGAATGATAATCACATGGAAGATACTTGAATTCATTATAACCATGAAAATAAAAACTAATTACAATATAATAATATTCATGCCTGTCATATTGAGGACAATAAAACATTTTTTAGATAACCAAGAATTTATGAGAATGGAGGAAAGATCTGTTATACATTGCTGTGGGGGTGTGAACTGCTAAAATTATTATTCTTAAAAATTTTTTTTTGTAGTTGTGTATGGATAGCATACCTTTATTTTATTTGTTTATTTTATGCAGTGCTAAGAATGGAACCCAGTGCCTCACACATGCTAGGCAAGCGCTCTGCCGCTGAGTTACATACAGCCCCAGCCCAATTTTTGAGAACAATTTAAGATATCCGGTAAAGGTACTCGGATTCTAAAATCAAGAAATCGTTACATTTGACAATTTCTGGCATATGCCAGAAATTCTCTAGAATACGTGTACATCAATGTTCTCATTTTACAAACACAGTAAACAAAGCCTAGCTTTTTCACTCTTAAATGAATTAATATGCAAACCATTTAGAATAGTGCCTGATATAAATTGAGCACTATATAATACATAGTTATCTATCTATCTATCATCATCATCATCAACTGTAGGTGAAATTCTATAAACCTGTCAATATTATCCATATAGACAAACAACATATTTAAAGTGTTTTAACAACTGAATTAAAAATGCTCAAAGCTTTGACCAGACCACAGAGCTTTCAGGACGTTCTCTCCTCGTCCACCTACAGTCGCAGGCGCGCACCGTTTCCCCAGTAACAGCGTTGCCTTCTGCAAAACTGAGGACCATGCTCCCTGGCGCCCCTGCTGAAGGCAAAGGAGAAGGGAGGGAGGACCCCAAAATCCACTGAAGGCTGGGAGCAAGTACACCTGGAAATTTGCTTTCTCAGGTGCGGGCACCCGAAGCAAAGGCTGCTCCCTAGGGGATGTCCCAGAAAGAAAGAAGGAAGGACAGAGGTGCCCCGAGGACAGGAGCTACTCCAGGCGGGAGAGGTGGCTCTGCTAATTTTTGGTAGCTTGAAGCTGCTAAGATGCACTCTTTGAGTTCCAAATGGGAAGTACTCGCGCCAGGATTCTCGTGTCAAAGCTTTCACCTGCACGGTCGCTTCTCTGTGGAGCTTTTAAACCACCTTCGGGACGGGGTGGGAGGGGTATCCTTAAGGTCTAGCCTATAGATTGCGTGGGGCGTGTGTGACAGCAGGCAGCTCTGACTAGAGGGAGAGGCACCAAAAGGAAAAGTAATCGTGATGGGTTTAGGAAAGTTGATCTGGTGTTTCAGGAGAAATCTGAAAGCTATTGGTTTACGGCAGAAATCAAGCAAAGAGCCGTGCAGACTGGGGGATCTCCGTCTCCATTAAAACACCTACTTAAGGGCCACAAGTCAAGTCTTCTGCAAGCCCAAGGCCAGCCTGAGCCGAAACCCGGGTCCCAACCTCTCGGCTACCTCCAAAATCCGGAGAAGGAAAATCCAGGCAGGCCCGGAGCGGCCCGCGGTGGGTTCTGGCCAGCTCTTACTCTGGGCATGCGCAGGGGGTGGACCGCCCGGTGGCTCCGGGAGCCGTGACGAGCCCGGAAGCGCCTGCGCGCGCCCCTCCGCACGAGAACTAGTTTTGTTCCGTGTCCTCGGGACTGGAGCCCTTCGGAGAGAACCCCCGGCAGGACTAACCCGACGCCCGCCAGCACCGCGGCAATGTCCAGCAACAGTTTTGCGTACACTGAGCAGTCCGGAGGTGGGGAAACGGCGGAGCTGGGTCAGGAGGCGACCTCAACCATTTCCCCCTCCGGCGCCTTCGGCCTCTTTAGCAGCGATTTGAAGAAGTGAGGAGAAAGGTTGGGGTACAGGGGCAGGGTGGAGGAACCCAGCGCCCTGGAGGAGCGGGTACCTGGCTCTGGTTACCTGGAGAGGGCCGGGGTCTCCCGGAGACCAGGTCGGGAATGTTTCCTGTTGGTGGGTGGGCTTGGGTTTGGGGTGGTGGGAGATGTTGGGGCAATTGGGGTGCGTGGGTGTGGGCGTGTCCGCTAGTTTTCAAACTTCAGTGAAACAAACAAACAAACAAACAAAAAAACAAAACCCACCAGTTGATGAGTGTGGATCACACCCCCAGAACCGCTGAGTTGGTTTCCGCAGGGTCATGGAAGTCTGAATTTTGAACTTGTACTTAATTTAATGTCTGTAGGATCTGACATCGAAAAAGTCGCTTATTTAGGATGAAGAGAGCGGAGGACTGAGAGAGGGAGTGGGAGTATTGCTTATGAGAAAGTATTCCGTGACCGTGGAATGTCAGGGGCAAAGAGGTGATTTTAAGCTCTTTTATCAGTGTGCAAACTGATTAAGGCCACCACTATCTTTTGCACCACAGATGAAAAAACTCTATTCCAAAACAAAATAAGATTGTGAGTAGAGGATGTTTAAGAAGACTGTTATAGTGAACACATCCTAAAATTAAAAAAAATGTGAATTTACGAACACTAAACAATGTACACTTGGTTCTGTAAAAACCTAACTAAGTTCATTTTAAGTAGGACCCAGGAGTGAACCTCCCCTCCCCTAAATTTGTTTAGATCTTTTTGTAATTTCTTATACATTTTTTTCTTATTTTTAATCTCTCAGTACTAAACAATATGGTCACATAGTAGGTTGTCACTGGAATGCTAAATGAAGGTAAAGCAGCTGTGTTGGTAGCTTTGAAGGCGTCAGAAGGGTATGATTAAAATTTAACTTAAATTTTAACTAAAGATTAGATACAGGGGCTGGGGATATAGCTCAGTTGGTAGAGTGCTTGCCTTGCATGCACAAGGCCCTGGGTTTAATCCCCAGGGTTTAATCCCCAGCATCACACACACACACACACAAAAAAAAAAAAAAAAAAAAAAAAAAAGAAAAGAAAAGGTACTCTGGGAAGTGTTGGCAGTTGAAATTGGGATTAAATTTTGACTGCATTAAGATGGCTGAAATCTTATTATATAAAGTATATAAAATTCAGTCTTTTTTTTTAGTTTTTCATTATTCTCAGGCTAGAAAAGTTTAAAAGTAATATAACTCATTTCATTTTTCATTCTGTGCAGTTAGATGTTTAGCAATTAATATAACAAGGAGCTTATTGTAAGTGTACATTTCTACTAACAAAATGTTTCAACTGCTAAATTAACCTGTCAATCCGCATTGGTCTATTTTGCATGTGATTTGCTTATAATTAGTTTAGTTTTATGGTTTGTCAACATCTCAGAAGTTTTTCTTTTAGATTTTGTCAGATTTGGGCCTGATTTGAAAAGAATGCATGGCTTTGACCAGTGCTGATGAGATTGGATTTGAAATAAAAAGAGCTGACATTGAGTGTTTGTTGTACACACCTCTGAACATTTATTATCATAGTCAATCTTCTTTTTTTCTTTTGTGGTGCTGGAGATTGAACCCAGGGACTCGCAAATGCATGTGTTCTGCAACTGAACTACATCCCAGATCTTCAGTCTTTTTAACAACCTTGTGGGCAGTTACCAGATACTTCTCTGATTCTACTTTACAAATGAGGAAGTTGGAGCACAATGGTTAATTTGTCCAAGATCACAGAGTTCCCTGAATTTGAACCCAGACATTCTAATCTAAGCCGGTTCTCTCAAGTGCTTGGATATGCTAACTACATGAACTTTATGGTGCTTTTATTAGGGAATGCAAATTTACTGATGGTGGAATGTGATGGATATTACTAGCCAAAGTACATGTATGAAGACATGAACTGGTGTGAATATACTTTGTATACAACCAGAAATATGCTCTATATGTATAATATGAATTGTAATGCATTCCACTGTCATATCAATAAAAAAATTAATAAAAAGTTTAAAATTTACAATAGCTGTATAACCTTAATCTTCCAGGAATTAGAAACATTTTGGCCATTGAGCTGCAATCTAATGGAGTTATACAAGAAACAAGGAGACTCCTGTTCTGGAAGTGATCACTTTGTCTCTCTTGAACTTACATAATCCTCATTTATAAAATTAATGATACTACTTCTCATTCAAAAATCAAATGACAAAATTTATGTAAGCAAAACTGTGTTATGTGCTCTAGTTTTTAATGTATTACTTTGAAGTAGTTTCAAGTTTTTAAAAAAGTTGCAATTATAGTATAGAAAACTACTCTTCATGGAAAGTCAACAAATTTTAAAAATTTGCTATACTTCTGTTTCTCTCTTCCTTCCTCTCTTTTTCCCTGCACATGCACACAAACACATACATTCTTATTTTCTTCTGAATCATTGCAGAATTGTAGTTCATGTTGCTTTACCCTTAGAACTTTACAGTGCGTATTTTTTTAAGAATAAGAATATTCTCACATACCCTTGGCACTAATATATTCAGGAAATTTAACATCAGTACAAACTATAATATGTAATCCAGTTTTGTCATTTGTTCCAACAAAGTCTTTATTTTTTTTTGTATTTTTTTTCCTTTAGTATAGAATCCAGTCCAAAATTATATCTCATTAGTTGTAAAGATCTTAATCTCCCTTAGTATGGACTATTTCCTTAGCCTTTCTTTGCCTCTCATGATCTTGATATGTTAAAGAATACAAGCTATTATTTTATAGCATGTGAGTCAATTTGGGTTTGCTGGTGCTTCCCACATTTAGATTTAAGTTGTATGCCTCTAGTTGAAATTCTACCACAGGTGGTTTCAAACTATTGTAGCTGGAGACACAGGACTCCTATCTTCCTGCTGTTAATTTTCCCAGTCAAGGACACATCCATTTTTTCTACAGTATCATTACTAGTTTTTCCCCAAGTTTCTTTGTGGGAAGATATTTTGAGACCATACAGATATCTTGCTTCTTATTAAATTCTTCACTGCTGTGTTCAGCTACCATTGATGAATCTCTTGAACAAGTCTTTTCCACAGTGGCTGTAAAATGTAGATGTTCCCACTCCAGAACTCCCTCTATTGTTGTGCTCTTTGGCTTAATTGTTCTTTCACTAACTATTTCAACAATGCCTGGTCACTTCCTAGTCACAGTATTAATGATTTTGTGTGTGTGTGTGTGTGTGTGTGTGTGTTGGGTGGGTGGGTACCTAGAATTAAACCCGGGGTGCTTAACCACTGAGCCACATCCACAGCTCTTTTTAAAATTTTTCATTTTCAGATAGGGACTTGCCAAGTTGCTTAGGGCCTTGCTGAGTTGCTGAGGCTGGCTTTGAACTTGCATTCCTCCTGCCTTAGCCTCCCGAGATGCTTGGGATTACAGGCATGTGCTACTACATCTGGCTAATTTATTTTCTGAATATAATTTTATTTACCAGTGTTATTTATCTTTTCTACCTTTAAAAAAAACTAGAATTAGGAGAATTAGAAGATTTTATGAAAACAGATCTCATACATCATTTATTGGTTAATTAACTCCATGTATTAGATTATTGGCTTACTTCCTCATTTTAAATGTGTTAGTTTATTGGCTTGAGATTTTATAATTTCTTCAATTTAAATGTGATGAACTAACTTTTCATATTCCTTTCTTTTTAGAATGTTCTAAACTTTTATTTCTTTTAGTTTTTCCCAAGTTATTTTCCTTCTCTATCATAAAAGAAGAACCTCTTTTATCTTAACCCATTTGGGAGTATGTGTATAATTTAAAAAGATAGTTTTAATTTTTTCTGAATTAAACATTTAATTAGGAAATAATTTCTGGAAAGAAACAGATGAGTCTAATCAGTTTTCTTAGCAATAATATTACTGAATTTCTCTTTTTAACTCATTTAAAAAATTTTTTTTTAGTTATAAATGGACATAATACCTTTATTTTATTTATTTAGTTTTATGTGGTGCTGAGGATTGAACCCAGTGCCTCATATGTGCCAGGAACTGAGCCACAACTGTAGCCCTATTTAACTCATTTTAAAAGTTTAAGGCATTATTTAATTTTTTTGATAAACATGTAATAATTGTAAATACATATGGGATATAGTATGACGTTTCAAAACATGTACTGATCAGGTCATTTAATTACCATTTCCATCTCCTTATCATTTTTTTTATGTTTGAGTCATCAAGCTTCTCTCTTCTAGTTCTTTATAAAGTATATAATAGTTTATTGTGAACTATAATCAGCTCACCATGCTGGGGAACACTAAGAACTTAACTCCCTCTTACCTGTGTTTTGGTAATCATTATCCAGCTTTCCTCTGCCTGCTCAATTCAACAAGAAGACACAATGATTATAAATATGTAATGCACCTAATGCCAGTGTGTCCAATTTTGTAATCTTGTGATAAATATTTTTTTTCCAAAAATATTTTTAGTTGTAGATGGACATAATACCTTTATTTTATTTATTTATTTTTATGTGGTGCTGAGGATCAAACCTAATGCCTCACACATGTGAGGCAAGTGCTCTACCACTGAGCCATAAGCCCAGCCCTTGTGATAAATGTTTTGAGAATATCTTGTTGTAGTAGAGTATTGGACCTAGGATCAGAAGATCTAGATTTAAGGTAATGTTTTCCACTTATAGTAATGTTTCCTTGTTCAGTTTGCTTAATTTCCTCAGTCTGTTTTTTTTTTTTTTTTAATTTCTAGAAAGGGTCTGATAATACTTGCCTACTTGGAGAGGATTTCTAAACTAGAATATTTTTAACTATATGGGAAAGTTGAGGAAATTTCACTGAGGGGGTAATATTTTAGATACTAAAGCTAAGAAGACTTTTCCACATGGAGGAAAATGATGTTGAAACTAGGAGAGTTGCAAAAGAAAGTGCAAGTTCAAATGAAATAGAGATTTAGAGCTTGATATTTAGGATAGCAGGTAAGAATTAAAGCATGGGAATGGATTCACTCACCAGGGAGAACTTGCTAGAAGATAAAATAGTCTAGATAAAACCCATGTAACTTGAATGGAAGAACTAGGAAAGAGCCAGTGCTCAGAGGGTTAGGAAGTCAAAAGAAGGCATTGAAAAAGATAAAAAAGTAAAAAAGGAGAAGCTAACAGGAAATTTAGGAGGAAATGATCAGTTGTGTTAGGAATTGTAAAAAATGAAGGTAAATAGAATGAAGGCTAAAAGAGGCTCTTGGGTCTAACAATAAAAAGATTAGCAAACAGTTACTTAGCAATGCAGTGCTTCTGAAACACCTTATAAAGTAGCATTTTTATTCCATGCTGAAATTGGAGTGGAGTTTTCATTTGTTTTGATATACATATCTGGTTTAGACACAAAGAGCTGTATGTTTTCCTGTAGTAGATACATTATATCAGTCTAACATTTTTTAAAAACTTTATTTATTTATTTATTTTTATGCAGTGCTGAGAATCGAACCCAGGGTCTTGTATGTGGGAGGCAAGCACTCTACCACTGAGCCATAACCCCAGTCCCCAGTCTAACATTTTTAAACCGAAATTTAATTTATTATCAACTTTACAATATCAGCCTTGAAAATTCCTTTATTACCATTAGCCTTTAGTTTCTCAGTGGAGTCCAGTAGAAGGATTACATGTGTGTGTCGTTTGTATACAATTATAGCAACTCTACTACTTTATCTTTCAAGAAGGCATACAGGGGGCTGGGGTTATAGCTCAATGGCAGAGTGCTTGCCTACCATGTGTGAGGAACTAGGTTCAATCCTAAGCACCACATAAAAATAAATAAAATAAAGGTGTTATGTTCATCTACAACTAAAAAAAAAGATTAAATAAGAAAGAAGGCATATAGAAATGCAGCTAACTGACATTAACCCATTTAGAGGATGTTCTTTGAATATTCTTTATTCACAATAAAGATAAAATAATTTCAGGTGTCAGTACTTATAGTAATGCATTATTTTTGACATACTTCAAAGAGTCATTGTGTCTCATGATGAGGTTCTAAACTTTTTTTTGTGTGATTGCCCCCCCATTTTTAATTGATGTTTAATTTTAATTAGGACCCATATTGCTATTTTCTCATTTAACATTTCTTTGTTGTTTCAAGTTGTTCAGTTTTTTTTTAACTTAGTATTTTTCATTGATGCCTTCACCTCATTGAGTTATTCTGTTTTTTTAAGGTTATCTAGTTAATGAAAATTTGCTGAATATTCATGTAGAGAAATATCTCTTTCACACATTATCTTTATATTAAATGGTATAATTTATATGAAGGTGACTAGGAAAGTATTTGGTTCATAATTTTGTTTAACCAATATTTTTAGGTCCTCTGACTTCATTCCTTGTTTGTATTCCAGCACATTAACTGTCTAGGCCAGTGTTGTTAAAAATTGAAGGCTGGGGTTATAGTTCAGGGGAAGAGCTTGTGTTTAGCATGCACAAGGCCCTGGTTTTAATCCCCAGCATCTCCAAAAGTTAACAAACAAATAACAACAAAAAACGAAACAAGACTGATTCAATGGCAGTAAACCTGTTTGGTACAGAAGGAAAACCTAGTTTGGTATTCCTGTTGTATGATGATATACTACCATCCTGCAGCTAATTGGTCCAGAAGTTATAAGCATGCTATGAAAAAGCACAGGTGAATGAGTTCCTTTTTCTTGTGCTCAGCTATCCAGGGTTGAAGGTATGAAAATACACGCCACCATTGATTTCTGAAGATACTGTTGTATGTATGATCATCTAAATTTCAAAGATTTAAATCCCTTGAGTTCTAATAACTCCAGTTTTGGTAACTGGTCTGCTTATTAATTGTTTAGCTCTTTGAAGTTTATGTTTACTAGATCTAGGTCTACACATCCTGTTTGCTCGCTGTATGTTTAACTTGGATCCTACCTTTTAATCTACAGAGGTGTCATTGTATATTAAGCAATTTAATGTTTTCTTGATCTTTTACTAAGTAAATGTCAACATTTGTTCCAAGAAAGCTGCTAACAAAAGAAAAAACGGTATACTGGTATCCATAGTGCATTCTTAAGTAGATGATTTAGGATTGTCATTTCAGTCCTAATTCCATTTATAAGACTATTCAATCCTTGAAATAAACATCACATTAAATAAGATTTTACTATTTATTTGATGAAGTATGCCTATAAGCAGAGTTCTGTTTTTCAGAATGTTTCATTTTATTTTGCTTTGCTTGCATTTCCTCTTTGAGGAAAGTCAGTTCTTACTTTACATTTTGTTTAAATATTCAGCCAAGAAAATATTCATCCATTGATGTATGATATTTTTAAGATGACTGAAATTTCTGGAAATTTGAAATGCTTAAGTTTCCATCCTTGCAATTAAATTACAAGATGTGAAATACTATGTTATTTTTAAAAATTTAAAATTTGGAGCAACATTACTAGAGTTGGTGATTAAAGCAAAAAAGCAGACAGATGGTTTGTTGAAATGTTCTTTTTTACTGCAGTAAAGTTGCAAACTCTCATAGGATGACAAATGTATTATAGTGAAATAATTTGACAGTATTACACTTGTGTATATAAATGAACTACTGATAAAAACAAATTGCCTGCAGTCCAAATTCAAAATTTAAAGTAAAGACACCAAAGTAGAATAATCAGGAAGGAAATAATTTTCCTGTATTTCATATTATGAATAATGTTGGTTGTGTATTTAGGGAAGACTTTAGCATATCAGATGGAAAGAGTTTATAGATCTATAAAAAGGAACAATTTATAGTCAGTGTCTGTTCATTTATGGGCTGATTATTTGTATAACTGATAATATCCAATGCCCTAATTGAAGGCTAGTGTCTAATCCTTCAGTCGAGTGAGCTGGCTTGGCAGCTGGACAAGAAACTGAGAATATGGCTGGTTCCACAATCATGGCTTGGCAGAACTATATATGCATCACCTAGCTTTCTTTTTTAATGGCCTTTCTCCATGTTTCTTAAAACCTAGATTAAGAATATGGTCATGAAGGATGGGGAGGAAATTAGAATATGAGGGCAGAGAGGTCAGGAGCAGGGAGGAAGGTGGGGGCCAGATTATGTATGGCCTTGTAAGGATTTTTTATTTTGCTCTGAGAAATGAAGCTGTTGGAGAGTTTTAAGCAGAATGGGCATTTAAAATGTGATCAGTAACTATTAATTGCCAATTGTATGCCATATATATTTCAGAAACTTTAAATATTATACAAGTAATTAATTCAACAAATAGAAATGCCTTCTACATGGTAGGCACTGCCTCTTCCCCATCCCCTGTCCTTCCTCCCAATACTGGGGATTGAACCCAGGATCATATGGATGTTAGGCAAGCATTCTACCAGTGAACCATTCGTCAGCCCTTTTCATTTTATTTTAAGAGATGGTTTGGCCAAGTTGCCCAGGCTGGTCTGGAACATGCGATTCTTCTACCTCAGCCTCCTGAGTAGCTGGGATTGTAGGCATGCACCACTGTGCCAGGTGTAGGCACTGTTCTTGATGGTGGGGACTAATTAGTGGAAAGCTGCTTTCCTGGAGTTTATTTTCTAGTATGATGAAGACAGGCAATAAATAAATCAATATATGGGCCTTCAATGATAAGAAATGCTGTGGAGAAAAATAAAATGCTAGAGATGCGGGGAAGGGGAAGTAAGATAGGCATGGTGGAGGTTGGGTTGGAGTTTGCAATAGTATAGAGAAATACCCTTGAGAGCTTGATAATGGAGATAAGGGAGTGACATGTAAATGTCTGAGGAAGAGTGTCCATTGAGGAGGAATAGCAAGTGCTTAGGCCCTGAGGCAGGAGAATTTCTGACCTGTGGGAAGACCCACAAAGACACCAGTGTGGCTGGAATAAACAAAGAGTGGAACATTGATAGAATATGAGGTCAGAGAGGTAGGGGTGGGGTGGGACCAGATTGTGTAGGCCTTATAAATCAGTGTAAGGACTTTGATTTTACCCTTAGTGAGAAGGGGTTTCATTGGAGAGTTTGAGGAGAGAAGTGATATGACCCAATTTACCTTTTAAAAGGACTACTTAGCCTCCTGAACTAGGAGTAGACTGCAGATCTGAGGCAGGGAGACCAGCAAGGAGACTGGTGCTGAAGCATAGAGAAGAGAAGACAATGGCTGGATCAGATTGATGGTACTGGATAGAAGTGGTTGAATTCTAGGTATGTATTGAAGGTAGAACTAACAAGATTTGCCGATGATTTAGATATGATATATGTTCAAGAGAATAGATATCAAGGATGGACAGTGTTCTATATAGCTGGAAGTTTGTAATTGCTATTTACTAAAATGAAGATTATACAAAGACTTTTTTTTTTTTTTAAAGAGAGAAGGGGACCAGGAGATTGGGCAGGTTAAGTTTGAAATGGTTTTAGGCATCCAAGTAGAGATTTAAATAGGCAGTAGCTTATGGGAGTGTGGAGTTTATGGGAGGAGTAAGGGTAGAGATATAAATTTGGAAGTCATTAGGTTGTAGATGGTAGTAAATACTGTGAGATGGGATGAGATACTAAGAGGGTGAATGCAGAAAGAGGAATGGTCAAGAGTATGAAGCTCTGGGGCTTTCCTGGAGTGATTGGGTCAGATGAGTGTTAGGGTAATAATGTTTAGACTGATGATACGGCCTGAACATTGTCTATCCTGCATGTTAAAAGAATGCGTATATGGCTCTTGTTGGTTAAGTGTTCTATAAATGTCAACTAGGTCATATTAGCTGATATTATTCCAGTCTTCAATATCCTCACTGGTTTTCCGTCTCATTATTCTACTGATTTTTAAGAAAACAATAATGAACTTTCCAATTATGCATTGGTCTAGCCTTCCTTTCAGTTTTAACAGGTTTGTGCTGTTGTTGTTTTATATTTGCTTCATTTCTAAGGCCATGTTGTCATGCACATTTAAGAGCATTTTTTTGAGATATGATCCTTAATGTTACGTAAGGTTCATCCTATCCTTATATTATTTTTTCAAAAGTTTACTTTCTCTGAATAGTCACTAAAGCATTTTTTTTTTTTTATGTTTTCATGGTATATATTTTTCTACCCTTACAATTTAAGCCTTTATGTTGAATTTCTTTTAGGGAACATACAGCTGTACCTTGATATTTTCATCCAATCTGAAGATCTCTTTTAATCATGAACATCAAAATTACTTCTATTTAAAGTAATTATTGACATCATTAGATTCAGGTCTTTCATTTTACTACCTGTTTTCTGTTTAGTCCCTGTCTTTTGTATTCTGCTGTTTAATCTTTACCCTTACCCTAACCCTAACCCTATTTGGTCAAATGAGATGATTATTGAGAAGTGAGTTTTAGATTTGTCAATGTGGAAGACTAGACTCCCTAACCTTGACAAGCATTTTAGGTGCAATGTGGGGCTGAAATCCTGATGAGTGGATTCAAGAGAGAAAGAAAAAAAGGAATTGTAGTTGGTATGTGTTCTAGTATAGTGAGCAAAGAAATCGAGCTGTACCCGGAGCTGTACCTGGAAGTCAAATGATTTTTTTTCAGATGGGAGAAATTGATATAGAGGAAGAAAAATTAATGATGCAATAAAGAGAGAAGGAGAATCACTAGAATAATATCCTCTTTCCTTATAGAATATTTAGCAAATACAGATTAGCCATAAAATAACCAGCCATCTCTCTGAGAGGGACTCCGTTAAAATGATACAGATCTTTTCATCTTTTTTTTTCCATGTATAATCATAAATAATGATGGTGATGTGTTTTGAGAAATGTACTTGTGCAAATATCATAGGGTGTACTTAAACTAAGATGCTATGACATCACTGGGCAATATAACCTTTTTTTAAATTAAAAAAAGTTTTTTTTTTTTTTTTAGTTGTAGATAGACACAAAACCTTTATTTTATTTATTTTTATGTGGTGCCAGGGATTGAACCCAGTGCCTCATACATGCTAGGCAAGCGCTCTACTGCTGAGCCATAACCCCGGCCCTGTGATATAATTTTATGGATGGATCCCTATCATACAGGGTCCATCATCATTGACTAAAATGTCATGCATTACACAGTACATGACTGTATCTATACAGTATCTATAATTTTTTTTAAAAGCAAAGTTATTTTTGTAGTGTAATATGACATTGTAATTTGGTCTTTTCACTTACTAACATATATGGCACCTGTTCATTTCTTAAAGTGGTAGTCCTTTTAGGAAAAATTATAATTAAGCTACTATCTTGGGAGAAACACTAAACTATGAGGAAAGTTAAACAGTAGTGGTATTCAAATGAGGTTTTAGCTAAAGGTTTTAAATAATGTATATAATGAACCTTATTAATTATTAACTACATAAACAAAGAGAATACAAAAAAGAATGAATACTACTGATGTTAGATGGTAACTAATGAGGACTTTCCACATGTACCCATCTGCACCTGGCAGAGGGAATAACATGTACAAACGTTTGGAGCTGTCCTATTTCTGTACAGTAGCCAGTAGCCAAATGTAACTATTGAAATTAAATTTAATTAAAATAAAAATTCAGTTTCTCAGACTAGCTACATTTCATGGGTTTATTGTAACTAGCAGTTACTATATTGGATGGCATAGATAAATAATCTTTCCATTAATGGAACATTCTGTTGGACATTGCTGATTATAGGGAAGGATTTAGGGCCTATTTGGAGAACAGGAAAAAGTTCAGAGCAGTTAGAAGAAGTGAGGGACTGGTAAAAGATGGCTAAGAGTAATCAGCATCTGTATTGTGAATGGCCTTGTATACTATGCTAAGAAATTTGTACTTTGTCATGAAGGTTTGCAGAGTAAGGAGCTACCTAAGGATTTCAAGTGTGCAGCACCATAGTAATGTTTATGTTTTAGAAAGATTTTTCTGGCTGTATCTAGGTTTTTGAGTTGGACAACAATTTTGAATTAAATTTAAATTTAAAATTTAAAAATTGGACAAAATTGAAGTATGAGGTGATACTATTCTGTGATATTGAAAATATAAGGTATAGCAAGTTTAGTGTGAGCAAGGAAAATATTGTGTTCTGTTTTGGATTTTTTAATTGAATTGATGGTTTGGCATCCCTAAAGCAGTCAGATTGATAGATGTGGTACTTAGGAGAGATACCTGTGCTGGTGGTGCAGATTTGCGAGTCATCATTTGATAGATGACATTGGAATTCATTGAACGAAGAGTATGTGGTTTGTGAGGAGAAGGCCATTGAAAAATCTTAGTGAAGTCAACATTGAGGGGAGTGAGAGAATTGGAGTTCTCTTAGATGACTGAGAAGAGAGTACAGTTTGGGGAAACCATTAAAGTTAATTACACAATTTTTGCATTATATTTAAGATTTGGTAAAGGGCCCGACCTGTTTCTTATATCTGTAGGAGGACAATGGTAGATAAGTAAAGGTATATCGTGGTTTGTTGAAGCAGTATGTCATGATGGTTAGGGACACTTAGTCTGGAGCTCTCTTCCTGCATGTGAAAACTTGTCACAGATTTATTAATAGCACACGGACAGCCTACTTTGCCACTATAGGCCCTTGGTTTCCATATCTGTAAATTGAGGATGAGGATGATAATAGTACCCACACTTACTGAATAATGGTGAGGATTAAAAGATTTAACGCGTGTAAACAGTTAATAGTGTCTGATACTTAACAGAATCATTATTATTACCATTGTAAAACTATTAAGGCCAATTGAAGTCTTTTAAAATTTCTTTTACTTTTAGTACAATATATTTTCAGCAATTATGATTTTAGAATCATTGCTGATTTTCACATTAACCATTGCTTTACATTTTTAAATTTCATATTATTGTTAAAATTTTATGCTTGTTTTTCTGAACCATATTTCACAAGCATTTGAAACAGCTAAATTATATAAAATGTCTTTTTATGTGACCACATAAAAATAAATGACTCAATAGGGACTAAGTGTATTCTTCTGTGTGGTGATTGAGGATTTGGAAACAGGGATTATAGTGCAAGGCAGTAACAAACTGTATCTATTTTTAACTTTTTTATTTAATTTTCAGCCTTGCTCACAGCTATTCTATTGCTTTGAAGTACTTTATTTTTTCCTACTGAGCATATTTATTTTGATTTATTTTTTTATTTGTTCTTTTTACATATACATGATATTATAGTTTTTTTTTGACATACTATACATACATGGAGTATAACTTACTCTAATTAGGATTCCGTTCTTGAGGTTGTATATAGTGTGGAGTTTTATTGGTCGTGTGTATTCATATATATGAACATAGGAAAGTTATGTCCGATTCATTCTGTTGTCTTTCCTATTCCAGTCCTCTCTCCCTTCCCTTCATTCCGTTTTGCCTAATCCAGTGAACTTCTCTTCTTTCCTTCTTCCCACCCCCAGTCTATTTTATTTTTGGGTGATGGAGATTGAATCCAGGGTCTCACACATGCTATGCAAGCACTCTGCCACTGAAGCCATCTATTCTTGGTGAAGGAGCTCATTTCTTATTTTTCCCAAGAGAACAAGGATTTATATTGCTTTAACAGAAATCAAAAGAGAATTTCTGGAAGGAGTTAAGTGATCTGCAGTGCCAATTCCTGGTGAGTAATCAAGTAAAATAAGGTGAGGGGAAGTGTTTATTGGTTTAGTGACAAGGCAGTTGTTGGTGACCCTGGTTGTGGTGACAGCAGTAGCAGAGAATGTTAAATTTGGATATAAGATTGTAGTGGATTGATGCATGGGCAAGAAGTGAGTAAAAGAAGACAACTTATCTAAAGAACTTTAACTTTCAGGAGGAGAAAAGATGGTAATTGTAGGGATAAAGACAGTCTAAGAAATTTCATCTCCACCCCATAGATTTAAGTTTATATCCTTTTTAAAATAGTTAATTTATTGTTATTGATGCTTTATGATTATGCATAATAGTGGAATTCATTATGCTATATTCATACATGTCCATAACAGTTTAATCACTCATTCCCCAATGCCTTCCCTTTCTCTCCCATCTCCTGATTCACTTGTTCTTCTCTACTGATCTCCTTTCTATTACAAAGAAGCTGTTTTTTGAGGGATGGACTATTGATAATGCTTAAATGCTGAGTGGAAGGAGGCAATAAAGAAGGGTGTGGAAAATACAGGAGAAGGTGATTCAGGGCACAACTGAGAAAGGAGGCTTGATAAGTTTATAGTGTACAAATGAGAGAGAAAAATGGTTAGAGCATCTCATGGAAGTGGGAGCGGGAGGTGGCCGGGATAAAAGTTTGTGGAGAAGTTTGAAGTAGCTGCTAAGACAATGGGAAGTTCTGTTGACGAAACCATGAAGAATTGTTAGATGATGTTGAGGGCTAGCCTAGTTGAGATTGGAGACTACTGATTTATATTATCAGCAGTTTAATCTTTTTTTCTAGGAGTGTTCAGCAGTCCTGCATAGATGTGAAGAAAATGGGCATATGGGAGGAATGAAAGAAAAACACTGAAAATAAAAGTACCACCAGGAGTGGTGGTGCATGCCTGTAATCCCAGCAACTCAGGATTACAGGGGACTTAGGTTTTGGTTGGTGGGCGCTGTGGATGACAGTTGGGCAAAGAGGTTTGGGATACTGGTAAGAAAGATGTTGTACTAATTGAACATGGTATCTAAGCTGGAGTGGGAAAATAGTATAGTAGTAGGAAATTTATAGAGGAAAAAATAGTTAGGGGACCGGAAATCTGTAGGAAGCCAAAGGACCAGCAGTAGTTGGAGTGATTGAGTGAGAGTGCTAAAAGGATAAGAGACTGACAAAAAAGTTATATGGATTTAGTATTTCAGGATTGAGTCATTTTGGGTATTCACAAGGTTTAGGATATAACTGTGAAAGTGAACAGCTGAAAATTGCCTTTAAGAGAGAATCAGTAAAGCTGATTAGGCCAAGGAACTTAGAAATCAGGATACTAATTATTTCAATTATTTCTTTTGACATAACCCCTCCATCCATCTTTTGACTTTTTTTTTTTTGTAGTACTGAGGATTGAACCCAGGAGCAGCATGCTACCACTGACCTTACTTATTTGTTTTTATTTTTGAGACAAGGTCTAAGTAAGTTTCTGAGGCTGGTCTTGAAACTGCATTCCTTCTGCCTCAGCCTCCTGTGTTGCTGGGATTATAGGCATGCACCACCATTCCTGGTGGTACTTTTATTTTCAGTGTTTTTCTGTCATTCCTCCCATTTTCCTCAAGAACTCATAAGTCTACCCAGTCTTAAAACAACATTTTGGTTCTGTTTTCTGTCCTTCTTGTTAAACTTTGGTGGGAGAATCAAGTATAAATGTTGTCTATTCAAATCTACCTTTGTTTCTAGACTTGAGCCTCTTTTTCTCCTTAAAACTTACTACCCCATACCCATGGTGGTGCTTGGGATTGAAGGTGGGGCCTTATGCATGTTAGACGAGCACTTTATCACTGCCTAAATCCTCACTGAGGTGCATATTCTCAGCCAAATCTCACTCTTTTTTTTTTTTATATATTTGTTTAGTTAGTAGATGGACACAATTTCTTTATTTTTATTTATTTATTTTATGTGGTGCTGAGTATCAAACCCAGGGCCTCATGTGTGCGAGGTAAGCACTCTACCACTGAGCCACAACCCCAGCCCCAAATCTCACTCTTTAAAGATCTCCAGGGCTCAGTTAACCCAGTCTATGTCAGCTTAATTATTTGCACCAAATATTTTTCTATTCACTAGTGTTATGAATATGAGCCCCAGTTATTCAGCCAGAACTGAATCATATTAGTGCTAAATATCTTTTTATATGGGTGACCTCTTTACCCATCTAATGCCATATCCTATTGCTTTCCCCTCCAAATACTCTTAGGTTCATTCTTTATGGCTCCTACTTCAAATTTTATAGGGCTCCATGCATACATACTTTTACTGTCTCACCTTTTTTCTAGTACTCAATGTGATCCAAAGTGTATGACTGCCTAGAAGGTCTCTTACTTTGCAAAATAGAGAAGTTGTCTGAACTCATAGGAGCTATTTCCTCATGTTTTTGTTCCTTTGGAACTCTAGGGCTTTATATTTGTTCTTTGAAAAGAGTCTTATATTCAAGTATTACTTTGCAGAACATATTCATGTACTTTTTCAGTTGAGATTAACAATGTCAAATGGAATAAGGAGTGCACAGAATTTTGAAGAAGGGAGTTGTCATTGAAAGTTTAAAGCTGCTATAGAAGTTGGAAGCCTCAACATAAAAAGATTAGGAAAGATTGAAGGATTTTCTTGGTAGGGGAAAAAACAAGGCTGAAGGTAGAATATTCTGCAACAATGAATAAACTAGTTTGGATAAAGACAAAGAATTCTTAGGAGCGGTGGAACATGAGATTCAAGAGGTAGTTGTTAAAGTATGAAGAAAATTGAACTTCTGTGCTAAGAATAAGAGTTGATGATTACGAATGATTATTGCAGTGTTGTTTTGGAAAGATTCATCAGATACTGAATGGAGGAAAGATTGGAGAAAAGAGACTGGAGATGTATAATCATAAAGAAGAGTATTAGAAAAGACTATTAAGTAACATGATCATGGTTTATATTTTTGTCTTAAGTGTATATGATGAGGAAGGAAAGTGAACAGCATTAGAAAAGAGGGGTCTGTAGGTCTTAATTTCTCCAGATTTGGGTGAGGGAAGCTGGAGGGTTTCAAGCTTATCTGGAAGAGTGTTAGGACTGCTGGTGGAGATGGGAAAGGGCTGAGAGGGTCTTTGGGAAGGTAGGAGTACATTTTGTTTGGTGATGTTGGACTATAGTTAAGAGAGCAGGTCTGTAGGTATATATTTGAAAATGAATTGAGATGAGAGAACAATATATAGTTGTCTGTGATAAGTAATTTGACTTTTCATTATAGTTAATCAAATTCTGTCAGAAGTCAGTTCTTGAGATATGTTTGTGGTTATTGAGAAAGTCAGTTTAAATATACTTGGGAATGGAAAACAAAATAACCACATAGCATCTCTAAGTACATTAGTCCAAAATAGCATGAGCAATCAGTTTACTAGAGAAAGAATAGAAATGGCTACTGCAGAGTAATTAAAGGAATGCAAACATCACTCCTATATTCATTTATGAAATAATGATGATAGAGGATAGTTTTTGTTATAATTTTATTTGGCAAAGTAAAAGGTGGGTAACCCCATATTATTAGCTAAAATTTTTGGTGAAATTTTACATAGTCTTTGAAATCCAGAAGTCTGGTACATTTGAATATTTGAGCTTACCAAACCTTTGAGGGCAGTAAAAATTATTTTACAGATACTTTTAAGTATACTTAAGATCAAAATAAATGACTATATGTTGTAGAAATGCTAATACTAATTAAAAGTACATAATAGTTAAAAACACATAGCTCTTACAGTTTGTTTATCTGACAATGTCAACAATTATAAAATAACGCATTGGGGCTAGGATTGTGGCACAGTATTAGAGCACTTGCCTAGCAGGAGTGAGGCACTGAGTTCTATCCTTAGCACCACATTAAAAAAAGTAAATAAAAATATTGTGTCCATCTATAACTAAAAATATAAACAAAAGTAATGCATTTTTTTCAAGATCAGTGGATAGTTGAATCTTTGTTTAAAGAGAATATGTGGTTAAGTGCCTGGAAGTCAGAGGTAATTTAAACATTTTTAGAGTTTAAACATTATCAGAGTTCAGTGGAATTAAGTATATTCACATTGTTGTTCATCAAATCTATAGAAATCTTTCATCTTGCAACATTGCCATGTCACTTTAAAAGCTGAGTTTTTTACTAAATTTTCAAGTGCTTTAGGGATAAGTCTTATCTAAGATAGAGATTGCATATTGGTATCCTCAATTCCCTACACAGAAGGCTGATCCAAACTCATCAGATGGAAGACTTACCTTCTGTGGGCTTGGAAAGTTTTTTTTTTTTTTTTTTTTTTAAGAATTTAAAAATTAATTAGCTTCGAGTTGGCATATCTTATTAACAGTTGTAGAAAACTTATATTTATTCCAGTATAGTTTATGAATTTCTTGGAGGAAAATCTAATACTGATACTCAAACTTGATACACAAACTGACTCTTTGGCATGTCTGTGTTTATGCCCATCTGTTCCTGTGGCACCATGCCCATTATTATGGTGGCATGCCAGTAGCAGTGAGGCATGTGAGCCAACAGAGATGAATTGTTTGGATGGAATACACTATTCTGTAATACTAATTAATTTTGAGCTGATGAATCTACATGAGATAATGTTAACCAAATACAGTCAAAATAATGTCAGTGAAAGTAAAATTTATTTTGACTTATGCAGGAGTGTATCACAGATGTTTTAGACTACCTTTGAGAATAATTAGAATCAGTGTTTACTATGGTTACAGTTTTCAGTTTTCTTTACATAAAAATTTTAGGTTTAAAAGAAAAAAATATTTTTGGGGGATGGATTGTAGATTGAGAGGAAGTGGATGACACTATAAGTTGTGGGTTTTATATTTCTTATAAGGTATTCACAGTTCTTAAAATATATTTTTGATGTAGTCACCCTTACAGCAAAAGTTGACACCAGAATGGTAATGGGAAGTGTGTTACATTTCAAAACAAGACTCTTGTTTACTTCGTTGCTTTGCTGTTTTCTAGAGCTATGATGGTGTACTAAAAATTGTATTATTTTAGAGTTTGTTAAACATTTTATAGTTTTTCTACTTACATGTTATCCTTATATTTTTCTGTGCCTCAGTTTCATTATCTATCAAATGGGAATAATTATAGCCACACATATTTCATAACGACTTTTTGTCTCTATGAATAGAAGACAGTAAAAAAATAAGTGTTGTGAGTTCTGGAAAACAATACCCTATTAAATGGCCAAGTAACTTACTAATAAACATGAGATGTGTTAGTGGTAAATATAGAAAGGATATAACTACCATTCCCATATCCTCAGGTAACTAAATCAACTATATAGTTATAGTGTGTATTCTTAAAGAAATTTCTTTTTTAAATCGAAGGGTTTTATACCTGTACACACCCACACCACCCACATGCCTCTTAAGTTCTTGTTTTCCCCTTAATTTATCTTGAAATCTTTTTAAAATATATATATATATATATATATATATATATATATTATTTTTTAGTTGTAGTTGGGCATAATACCTTTATTTATTTATTTTTATGTGGCACTAAGTATCGAACCCAGAGCCTCGCATGTCCTAGGCGAGCACTCTACCACTGAGCCCAAACCCCAGCCCTATCTTGAAATCTTTCCATACTTTTGTATGAAACTGTTTCAGTCTTTTAAACAACTGTGTTTTTCCTTTTATTCCTTTTATTTAATTTGTTCCATCTTTGATGGGCATTTGATTAATTTCAGTTTTTGCCAAGTATAAGCAACACCGTGATATAAAGTTTTGCATAATTGTGTGCATTTAGAATCGTAAGCCAAAGGTTATTGCATTTTAAATTATGATAGATATTATTGAATTACCTTCCAGATACATTACACCAGGTTTCTCCCAATTAAGAGTACTAAAAATTTGTTTTCCTTTACTTTTTACTGGTCCTATAAAATCCAATGGTATTTGTCAAACTTATAGGTGTAAAATGCTGTTACACTGAATTCTTATTATTATGAATGTATATAAGTCATCTTTTTCATATTTATTGGCTTTTTTAAAAGTGAAATACTTTTAAAAATATCCTTTATTTCTCTATGGATCAGTTTTTGCTGATTAGTAAAGGGCTCTTTGTATTTTAAAGAATTTGCATTTTTATCTTATGAATCCTAAAATAAATCTTTTGATTTCATTTTCTGGCAGTTTTTTGTATGCAAAAACTTAAAAGAATTTCTGTGTTTATATTTGCCAGTTTTTTCTTTTATTGCTTCTAAGACTTCCCTGGTCTTTTAGTCTCTTATATAAAGTGGCATTTTTTGATTTATAGTGCTATTAAATAGTGAAAAAGAACTTTTTTTTACCTATTCCAAACAGTTTTTCTGTCTTAGCCTGTATCAACTCAACTACATCAGTGACCCTATAAGATTTCCTTTAAAACTTTAGGGGTGGGCTGGGGATGTGGCTCAAGTGGTAGCGCGCTTGCCTGGCGTGGTTCGATCCTCAGCACCACATACAAATAAAGATGTTGTGTCTGCCGAGAACTAAAAATAAATATTAAAAAAAATTCTCTCTCTCTCTCAAAAAAAATTGTGCAGCAATTTATAAAAAAAAAAAAAATAAAACTTTAAGGGTATGTAGTTACATTATAGAAGACCCTCCAAAGTTCCTGCTGCTTAGCAAGAGACCAAGTAGCTAAATGCATTGATAAAGGACTTGACAGCTATGGAGACTTGCTGTGATGTATGTATACCATGATGGTTTTTAATATATATAATCATGGTATATGTACATACAGGATGCATGCCTGATTTTTAACCTTTTTCAGGGTCATGAATGCTTTTGAGAATCCAGTGAAAGTTAGAGGTTTTCTGTATCCCTGTAAGGAAAGAGTTTATTTAGTATGCAGCTTGCATTCATTTATTCTTTCAACTAATATTTATTGTGTACCTATTAGGGACTTGTAAAGAATTTATTCTATTTAAGAACATTTATAGGCTGTTTTTAGACTTTCTTTTGAGTCCTCATTCAGAGATTCATGGAGGTCTTTTGTGATCACTCTATTACCTTTTCTATTTTAATTCTTTGCATATTTCCTCTCTATTCTTTCTCTTTTCCATTTTCCCTTCTTCCCTTGTCCTTTTTCCTCTGTCATTCCCTTTATCCCCTCCACCCCTGTTCATTCTTAGAATGTAAGTTTCAAGTGATCAGGGACACCAGTTCCTCAGAACAGTTCCTGAAACATAGGGTATTTAGTAAATAAACGTGCTAGGACCAGTGATAATTGCTTTATGATCTCATTGAGTCTTTATAACAAACTAATTGACACCAACTTTTAGTTTAGTTGACTTTTTCTATTGTAGTTCGATTTCTATTTTATTGGATTCTTATCTTTATTGTTCCCTTATCTGCATTGTTAACTCTCTCACTTGCAGGTTCCCTCACTAGAACATTGTTCTGATGTCCTTCTCTTTGGCTTACTCTGACTACCCTATTTAAGATTGCCTCCTCCTTTTTTTTTTTTTTCTTCATTCTCTCCCCCTCTGTTCTATTTTCTTTCCATATAATCTCATGACTGATAATTTACTTATTTATTATGTTTATTGTTTCTTTAACTTACTAGAATGAAATCTATGAGAGCAAGTTTTTCCCCTAATTTTTCTTTTTTGGTGTGCCACAAATACACATGGAGAATAAGATGAGAATAGAGTTATATAATCTAAGAGAAGAGGTTTAAGGGTGGAAGAACAGTAGTTAATTGTATTAGAATGGAGGAATAATCTAAAAGTATCCATGAGATTTTATATTGGATTTTTAAATTAAGAGGCAATTTGTTGTCTTGTGTGAGGCAACTTTTCATAAGGGAGAAAAAGAAAACTATGGAGGGTTGAGGAAATGGTTATAACATTATGGACTTTTCAATCTTGTGAGCAGTATAGTAGGAAATGTTCATATTTACTTGGATAATTTATGGTTCTTCCTTTTAGAGAGTTAAGAGATGGATGAGTATGTGTTTTGTTTTTATTTTATGTTGTACTTATTAACAGAATACATAGTGCCCAGAGCTATTCTAGGTTCCAAGTGTCATCCATGGGAAGTGTAGGCCCAAAGTAACCTGAAAGCATTATTAAATCTTAATGTTGTACACATAAACTCACCATGAAGGCCCATCCCTTTGGTATGTAGCATGGGAAATAGGTAAATCCTGACTTTTGTATTCAGCTTTCCTTTTTTTCTTTCTGCACATCCATTGATGTTTACAAAGTGCCATCTGGAGTAGTATGATCTTTTTTTTTTTTTTTAAGAGAGAGAGAATTTTTTAATATTTATTTTTTAGTTTTTGGCGGACACAACATCTTTGTATGTGGTGCTGAGGATCGAACCCAGGCCGCATGCATGCCAGGCGAGCGCGCTACCGCTTGAGCCACATCCCCAGCCCATAGTATGATCTTTTGTTTGAGTGGTTCTCAAAGCATAAAGAGGTGCCCGAGTTTTATAATTTGGAGCAGGGCTTAGTAAAGATTCAACCCTTTCCTCTTTGTAGCTCTTGATACATTCTTTTTGGATATGTGCCTCCAGTTGAAAGTCACTATTCTGCATCACTTTTCCCAGTCTATCATTTTTGGATTTAAGTTTCAGGTATTGCTTTCTGTGATACACAACTTTTGGTAATTGAGAAAAAGAAGGTAACTGGGTAGAGTGACTAGATAATAACAGTAAAGTACTGGATATTTCAAAAGAGCCAGAAGAAAGGATTTTTAATGTTTTTACCACAAAGAAATCATATATGTTTGAAGAGATAGATATGCTAGATATGCTTACTCTGATTTGAACAGTATCAAATGTTACATGTATTGAAACATCACATGGTACCCCATAAATATATATAGTTTTTGTGGCACTTAAAAAATATAAAAATTATCCATAGAAGCTTTACTCATGGTAACAAAAGAATGGAAAGAAACCAAACATACATTCATTATTGACTAGATAAATAAACTTTGGCAGATGAACATAATTAGATTAAAAATGGTGTATTATTGATATGTGTAGCATCCTGAATGCATACTTATGCTATGTGAAAGAAGACAAATACAAGATACCAAATGTTGTGTGATCTCATTTATATAAAATTCTAGAATAGACAAAGTATAGTAATAGAAAGTTGATCTAGTGGTACTTGAGGTGGATAGGAAATACCAAGGAGAGTGACTGCAAAAGCGCATGCACATGCTTTTCGAGATGAAAAGTACCACACCAAGGTTGTGTAGTGATTACATGGCTTTCTACTTATTTGAAAACTCACTATATTGTACTCTTAAAAATAATTTTATTGTAATACCTAAATAAAATTGACATCCTCACCCTCCGCCCCCTGCAAAAAAGAAAAAGAAAAAAGATGATTATGTAGTTCAGTGGCCTCAAACTGGTGAAGGACCTTTTTTCTTTAATATTTTCAACTTGTCATGGATGGATAATTCTATAAACTACAATAAAAATAAATTACTAGAAAAATAAAATGAAAAAAACATGAAAATATAAGATCCAATTTTATGTATTTGATTCAATAAGCATAAAATTGTACTGTCAGATTGCTTTGTCAGGTTTCTAAATGTGCATACTCTGAATTTCTGTACGTATTTCTTAAAAGGTCAGTAATAAAAGTGTGTGGATTGGTAAACAACAAACTTCTGGGTTCTTGCATGAAACTTCCTCAGAGAATGCTTTGAGTAGCATTTATAATAGCAATAGTGTGACATAGTTTTAATTTTTCCCTTGATTTACATTGCCTTTAAAAGGAGTGGAATGGTTTAATGAATTGTGGATTTTAGATGTATAAAAAAGGTAATTTATACTGTGTAAAAGCCCCAATACCTCTTAAATTCTTATATGTAACTGGTAAAATTTTGCTTTTCATAGTTAGTTATTTTGGTGCTAGAATATGAGTGGCTTTCCTGGTAATAATAAGTGCTTTAACTTTTCTCTGTTCCTTGAAACTTAAAATAGGCATTTTTTTGAACATGAAAGGAAAAGTTATACCATTTAACACCACAAGATGTCACTTACGTAAAAATAAAGTTGGTATCCTAATACTCAAAGCCAGACAGCTGCAGGTAACTAGGTATATGAAGAACTAAGTAAATAAAACAATCAATCAAAAAACCCACTTTTTTTTTTCTGAAGCAAGGATTTGTTTTGACTCTATGAAAATATTGCTGATACAACATTATTTTCAATCTTGATGTTTAGCAAAAAGAATTTTTAAATTTCTAAGATGTTTGTAGTAATACATATTAATGGATCATTTTTGAATTCACATATGAAAAAGGTAGACTTAAAATGACTCAGTAGAAGTGAATATATTTTGGAAGGAAGATTTTTTTTTTTTGGTGCTGGGGATCGAACCCAGGGCCTTGTGCATGCAAGCCAAGCACCCTACCAACTGAGCTATATCATATCCCAGCTAGATGTGAAGATATTTTGAAGGTGAATGAAGTGTTGTGGTATTAACTCTTCCAAATCTTTACTATTTTGATGATAAGAAGAGAGAAATTTGGGAAGAAATATGTAATTAAGTATCATAACTTTTTAGGTCTTAGTGACAGACATTTTGAGAAGTTGAACATTGCATCAGGGTGAAGCAAGGCCTAGGGTTTTCTCTTCTTGTTTCTTGTTTCTTAGCTCTTTCCCTGTGTTAACATAAAAGATGTTTGGGTTTTTTAATATTTATGTATGTATGTATGTATGTGATGATAAGGATCGAACCGAGTGCCTCACACATGCTAGGCAAGTACTCTGCTACTGAGTTACAGCCCCAGCCCCAAGACATTGTTTTTGCTGTTGAAGAATATCTCTTCTCTTAAATGAGAAGAGCAAAACCTTTGGCTTTAATACCAGAATCCTGTTTTCTTGTTTTTAGTTTGAGAGAGCAGGTCAGGACCAAGGTGTTTGAGTAGGGGACTCTGGCATCTTGGGCTTAAGAGGAACAAACTAGGTTTCCATTAGGACATGAATAAGATTATGTCTGGGGTTAGAGGTTGGGCTGTCCTAAAAATTGATGTTTCATTCTTCTTCACTGCTCACTTCTGTCTATAGATAACACTGGTAGAGGAGAATGATGGAATACTCGTGGGGAAAAGGAAAAGGGAACAGGCAGGAGAAAATTGTTTTCTTCCTTTGTGGCATGTATGAGTGTGATCAAATATATACACCACCCATGTATCTTTTCAGTTTAGTTCTTATCCAGTTGCTTTCTTGTTTGTTTATTTATTTGCTTTCTTAACTTTTAATAAGATTTTCAAGGTTTCTTTTAGGTTTGGGATTTTCACTTACAAAATTATACTCAGTCAATAGATAATAAAAAAAATAGCAAAATTAGAGGAAAAGGAGATAAAATTATTTGCATTAATTTTACTCCCTTTTCTGTTGCCTGTGCAATATGAAAGAGCCTGAGAAGTTTTAAGAATGTAAAGTTTATTATAGTGAATATTTATATATAATATTTTAATAGTAGTTGTATATCCTCAGAGATAGTTTTTATATATTGCTGAATCTATTATATATTTGTGGTTGCAATTTTAGGGAAACATAGATGTCTTTTTTTTTAGAGAGAGAGAGAGAGAGAGATTATTTTTTAATATTTATTTTTTTAGTTTTCGGGGGACACAACATCTTTATTTTATTTGTATGTGGTGCTGAGGATCGAACCCAGCGCCCCATGCATGCCAGGCAAGTGCACTACCGCTTGAGCCACATCCCCAGCCCTAGATGTCTTAATTATTGTATTTAGTTATTTTTTTTAATCTCCCACAAATGGTCACTATTGCATTTAATTTTTTGAGTAGTTTGGAAAGTAAGAGTAACTTTTTCAAAATAAATTTCATTGGTTTTTTTTTTTTTTTGAGAGAGAGAGAGAGAGAATTTTTTAATATTCAGTTTTTAGTTTTCGGCAGACACAACATCTTTGTATGTGGTGCTGAGGATCGAACCCGGGCTGCACTCATGCCAGGTGAGCGCGTTACCGCTTGAGCCACATCCCCAGCCCCAAATTTCATTGCTTTTTAAAAATTTTATTTTTCAGTACTGGGGAACACTCTACCACTGAGCCACATCCCTAGCCCTTTTTATTTTTTTATTTTGAGACAGGGTTTTACTAAATTTCTGATGTTGGCCTCGAACTTGTGATCTTCCTACCTCAATCCTGAGTAGATGGGATTACAGGGGTGCCACTGTGCCCAGCTTTATTGCCTATATTCTTTTTGGAAAAAATGTTCTTAGTTTTCTAAAAACTTTTTTAGCTGCAATGAGAATTTGAAATATTTAACTGCTCCATTAGTTTACCATAACAAAATACCACAGATAGGATGATTTAATCTATGGAAATTTATTTTTTCATGATTTTATTTCTCACAGTTCTGAAGACTGAAAGATCAGATTGTTGGCAACTTTGGCTTATTCTTCAGCTCTTTCTTGCTTGTAGATGGCCATCTTTTTGCTATGTCCCTGTGTGGGACATTCCTCTGTGTGTCTGTCCTAATCTCCTCTTCTTACAAGAACACTAGTTATATTGAATTAGGATCCACCCTTAGATCCTTATTTTAGGTGAATTACCTCTTCAAAGGCTCTGTCTCCAAATATAGTCCCATTCTGAGTTAGGAAGTTAGAAGTTCAACATATGAATTTGGGGATGGAAAGACATAATTTAGCCCATAATAATGCCTGGGTCAATCATTTATTTAAGAAAAAAAATTTAAATTATTTTTATTTAACTCTGGGGCCTTGAACATGCTAGACAAGTGTTCTAGCTATACCCCCAAACCTTACCATTTAATACTTAGCGATTACTGCTTATATTAGGGCTAGAGTTGCAAAATGTTTAAGGGTAAAGTAAGATTTCTTTTTTTTTGTTTGTTTGCTAAGGCTATGTATTTGGAGTAAAGAAGCTCTTCTGGCCTGTATTTAAGCTTCAACTGAGAAGGAAGTTCTCAGTTACATTATCATATCACTGAGGTACATTCGCAACCCTTTTATTTTTTGAGACAGAGTCTCACTAAGTTGCTGAGGCTGACCTTGAACTTGAAATCCTCCTGCCTTAGCCATCTGAATAGCTGGGATTATAGTTTTTATTTGGTGGTTTATATTACTATAAGCTTAGCTTCCTGGCAGTTTTCTTTTTGTTTGATGTACCAAATAAGATCCACTAATTTAAATTCTTGGAAACATGAATTTGATATTCTTAATTTAAGAGTGATGAAATGTTTGATCTCTAATATACTTCCCAAATATAGATATATTCTTTTAGAGAACTAAATATCTTATTCAAAAATGTGACTAAAATGCTATAAAAATTTTTAATATCAACTCTTTGGTGATATGGTTTCCATACAATAAATTATCCACTTAAATGTTAGAATTGGAAGAATTTTGAAAGGTGTGTATACCTGTGAAATCTGTACCACAGTAAAGATACAGAACATTTATGTCATCTTGTGAAGTCACCCACCTCCCCCGCTACTGGGGATGGAACCAGGAGGTCCTTTATCACTGAGGTACATTTGCAACCCTTTTATTTTTTGAGACAGAGTCTCACTAAGTTGCTGAGGCTGACCTTGAACTTCAAATCCTCCTGCCTCAGCCATCTGAATAGCTGGGATTATAGGCATGTGCCACCAGCCTAACTGAAGTAAAAAGTTTTCTCTTCTCACCCTATCTCTGCTTTCTACAGAGTAGTAGAATGTTAACATGAATTATGTCAGGCCCTTTTGTGGCTGGCTTCTTTGACACAAGTGATGATTTTGAGAATTCATCCATCTCCTTGTATGTATCAGTAGTTAATTCTTTTTCATTGATGAGTAGTTTTCCAGTGTATGGATAAATCACATTTGGTGATGAGCATTGTTTCAAGTTGCTTACTGTTATAAGTAAAACTTCGGATATTGTGTAAGTCTTTGTGTGTGTATGTATTATTCTTTCTCTTAGAGAGGAATGTTGGGTCATATGGCAAGTATATGTTTTTTTTTTTTGTACTGGAGATTGAACCCACAGGTGCTTAACCACTGACTCATCTCCCCAGCCCTTTTTTATATTTTATTTTGAAACAAGGTCTTGCTAAGTTGCTTAGGGCCTTGGTAAGTTGCTGAGGCTGATTTTGAACTCTCGATCCTCCTGCCTCAGCCTACTGAACCACTGAGATTACCAGTGTGTGCCACCACTCCCGCAGCAAGGTATATGTTTAAATTTGAAAGAAACATGTAATTTTTTGAAATGGTTGTACCATTTTATATTCCCACTAGCAGTGTTAAAATTCTATTTGCTTCATGTACTTGCTAACATTTATTATTATCACTTTTAATTTAAGCTTTTATAATAGGGTGTATAGTGCTATCATTAAATTTGCATTTTCCTAATGATTAATAATCTCAAGTATCTTCTTGTGTATGTTGGCATTTGTATATCTTCTTTTGTGAAATGTCTGCTTAAATTTTTTTGGTTTTTTTGGGGGGTGGTATTGGCTTGTTTATTAATAACTGAATTGTAATTGTTTATACAACTGCTTTTAAAATTAAATTTTTGTATGAGATAATTATAGATTCACATGTAATTAAAAGAAATAATATAGAGAATACCTATATATCTTTTACCGTTTTCTTCAGTGATAATATCTTGCCAAAGCTACAATACAGTATCATAATCAGGATGTTGAAATTGATATAATCTACCAGTCTTTTTCAGATTTCTCATTTTCTTGTCTTGTGTGTGATTACTTCTATTAAATTTTATCATGTATAGGTACATAAGGCCACCACAACATTAAAAATATAGAATAGTTTCATTATCATAAGGATCCCTTTTATATCTATCCTCCTTCCTTTCTGTCCCCCTCAGCAACTACTAATCATTTCTCCATTTCTATAACTTTATTATTTCAAGAATGTAATATAAATGAGTCATACAGCATAAAACCTTTAGGATTGACGTTTCTCATTCAGCATACATTTTCATCAATAGTTTGTTTCTTTCTGTTACTGAGTTGTATTCCATGGAATAGATATACCACAGTATTCATCCATTGAAGGATATCTGAGCTGTTTCTCTTTTGACTAATAGTAATAAAACTTGTGTATAGGGTTTTGTGTGAGTGTAAATTTTCATTTCTAAGGGGAAAATGCCCAAGAGCATTTGTTAGGTCAAATGGTGATTGCAAGTTTTGTTCTATAACTATTTTAATGCTAATTCAAGGGTTTTTCCTATTTTATTTTATGATTATGACAAAATTTGGGATGACAGAATCGATATACCTGTATTTGCATTGATATTTAAGTATTAAATGCAATACCGAAGAACAGGTTTTTGTTTGTTGGTTTCATTGGTGGGCTTCACGACAGCATAGCACATGAATAAACAAGGGTTAAACAAGAAATATATATTTAGTTATAAATAAGAATAAGTTACTTAAGATTGTCCATAGTATTATTTCAAATTTTTACAAAAATGATATATTTTAATAACTGTCTTATGTAAAAATCCAACTATGGAATTTTTGATTCTTGTAATAGGAATGAAGATCTAAAACAGATGTTGGAGAGCAACAAAGATTCAGCTAAATTGGATGCTATGAAACGGATTGTTGGGGTAGGTAAAAGATTAGATTATTTTGATTTTTGTAAAATGGATAGGTAATGATTATATTAACTATATATATTAAATAATGTATAAATAATATCCCATTTATTCTTTAATGTTAAGTTAGAATATCCTATCTAAAAGAGTGAAAGTATTGAAGTATCAAAAAACAAGACACTTGGGTTCTAATTTCATCTATTCTCTCTTAACTTTTCTACCTCTAAAATCTAATATTTTCCTGTGAGATAGAAGGCATTATTTTATAGACAAAGGACAATGATATAGCTATCATCCTGCATAGACTTCATGCAAAGAAGAATATTCAAGGAATGTTTTGGTACTTCCACCTAAAAGTTGTAAGCACACTTTTGTTTTTCAAATTCCATTACTACCAATAAAAACACATTCAATTTAATAGCCTAGAACTTTAATAAGCATTGTTAAAGGTAAGAGCATATACTTCATTTTAGTTAAAATGCACAATTCAAATAATTGACTACTATGTTATTAGAGGGGTTCTATTACCAGAGAGCTAAAAATATAATGTAGTTCCTAATTATATATACCATCTTTAACAAAAGATGATCACTCTGTCTTCATTTGATATTTTTCATATTCACAAGGGAAAAAACTGGTCTAATTTTGGTAACTATCTGATGCTAAGGAGTCCTGCTTTTGTTTCAATGGAATTACATTTACAGAGTCTATCTTCTTATTACTACTATGCTATTGATGATTTTATTTTCCATTATCTTTATGTAATAAGATAAGAAATATAATTCATTTGCATAATTGCAAAAATAAACTTTACTATAGTAATAGTAAATAGGAAATAGTACTATTTTTCAGAAGGCAATGCCACATAGGAGAACTTGAAATTTTCTTTCTTGTTATATTAAAGTACAAGTCCCATTTAAGAAAAATGGTTACAGATATTAATAGGTTCTGTTAAAGAGTAAAGTGGTATGAAAATGAAATATATGAAAGCAAGGACTAATTATTATCTGTGACACCTATGAATGATCTGGTCTTGCTTTCAGGCAATGAAGGTGGCAATTTTGAGAATCATCTTGTAAATTTTTAATTAAATGTTATACTTTATGCATAATAATATTTATGGATAGACAGTTGCTGTAGTGTTTTGAGATAGAGTCATGCTGTGATTCCTAGGGTGGTCTTGAACTTGCCATCCTCTTGCCTTAGCCTCCTGAGTAGCTGGGAGTGCAGGGCATTTGCCATGTCCTTGACTTGCATGGTTTTTACACACATGAACTTTAATTACCACAATTTAGTTAAGGAATTTAGTTAACTCCCCCAATAATAGTGCAAATTTCAGCTACCATGGTGTAACTGAGTGACTGCATCATGTACAGACTTCACTGCTAGTTCTTCAGGCAGTAAGTACATCACTATGTAAATTACAAATGTGCATCATGATTGTTGATCTATCTTTTCACTTTTTCTAAATGTATCAGTGATTGATCGCTATATGTATGTTACATTCAGCCTCATACAGAAATGAATATAGTTGTGTTGCCTTGTTTTTTGATGAGAAACCCATGTGACATTTTATAAAAATGGATAATTGAAAGAGGGATTTGGTCAGCAAAGATGAAAGTGCCCCAAAGAAATGAAAAGTGATTTCACTGGAAATGAAATTCAGGTAGAGTGTTAATGGAGTTATACAGAAAGAGCTGTGGCAATACTGACATCACTCCTTTTTGACAAGCATGTCTGAATTTCTAACTAACTGAAAGAACTTAGTAAAGATAAGTTATCAATGTAAATGACAGAAAGGATTTTTTTTTTGGTATTGGGAATTGTACCCAGGAGTGCTTAATCACAGAGTCATATCCCAGCCCTTTTAATATATTTTATCTGAAGACATGGTCTCACTGAGTTGCTCATTACCTCATTGAGTTGCTCAGTACTTCATTAGGTTGCTGAGGCTGGCTTTGAACTTGCAATCCTCCTGCTTAAGCCTCCTAAGCTGCTGGAATTACAGGTATGCACCACTGGTGCCTGGTAGGAAAGGGGTTTTGATAAAACGATGAAGATGTCTCAGAAGTAACGATGCTGGTAGAATACCATTAACTAAAGGAATTCCCAGAGATAATTTACAGCATTGAAAGTACAAAAGATAAAATGTTGGGAACTAATCCAAATTTAGAAAGGATTATGACAATTTATCAAGTTAGAGAAAAGATGCTTGCTCAGTATTATAAGTTACACAATGAGAACAAGGCAAGCCCTGTTCAAATGACTTTTTTTTTTCAAACTACTCTTGATAAATTAATTCTCAATGTTTAAATTATAGTACACCAAATAAATAATATTTTTACTATTTTGTGTTTTCCTATAATGGAGAGTTTAATCAAAGTTTTGACAGAAATGTTAAAGGTAACAGATCAGTTATACTTTTTCCAGTGAATTATTAAGATAAATTTGGTGGTTTCAGTTTATATTTCTACAAGTCTCAGTACTGCACTACTATTCAGAGAAGGGACTGCCCGTAATCATTTTATCTTTTTTTAAAAAATTATTTAATTTTTATTTCTGATGGCAAAAACTTCAGAAGAATTTAGATGTCTAACAGTAGATAGTAAAATATGGAATATTTTCCAGCTATCCAAAATGATATTCAGAAATATTGTGAAAACAAAAATATTTGGAAGGAAACATAGTCACTATATTTTTATTTGTTTTTACTTTTCTTAGTGCTTTCTTTTTTAAAGAATTTAATTGATTATTATAATTGTACATTTTATCGAGATTCATTGTTACATATTCATACTTGAACACAGTGTAATTTGGTCAGTTTCATTCTCTAGTACTGCCTCTATTCCTCCTCTCCTTCCCCTGCTGATCTTTCTCTTTTCATGAGATTTCCCTCCCACTAACTTTTTTTCTTTTTCCTAACTTCCATAGGTAAGAGAAAAATGACCCTTGACTTTCCTTAATTATTTCTTTAAACTTTGGCTCTTAAATTCCATTAAAATAATTTATTTCACTAAATTACAGAATACTATTGAAATTCCTGGTTCAAAAAGTGAGGGCAAATGTATAAAGTAGTCTTAAGTAAAAATTTTTAAAAAATCGAAAAATGTGGCATTAGGTGGTATTTTCTGTATTATGTTTTTGACACCAATAAATAGAAATATTCTCATAATCTAGACTACTGGACTATCATAAATATAACTTAAATGTAAATAAGTGGATTATACAAAATGTAAATATAGCCATGCATACCTGGTAGTTACAGACTGTCTCTTTTTGAGAAATTTTGTTTAAAGGGAAATGGTTTTTTTATTTTTATTTTTATTTTTATTTTTTTTTTAATTTTTTATTGTTGACTGTTCAAAACATTACATAGTTCTTGATATATCATATTTCACACTTTGATTCAAGTGGGTTATGAGCTCCCATTTTTACCCCATATACAGATTGCAGAATCACATCAGTTACACATCCATTGATTTACATATTGCCATACTAGTGTCTGTTGTGTTCTGCTGCCTTTCCTATCCTCTACTATCCCCCCACCCTCCCCTCCCCTCCCCTCTTCTCTCTCTGCCCCCTCTACTGACATTCATTTGTCCCCCTTGTATTATTTTTCCCTTTCCCCTCACTTCCTCTTGTATGTACTTTTGTATAACTCTGAGGGTCTCCTTCCATTTCCATGCAATTTCCCTTCTCTCTCCCTTTCCCTCCCACCTCTCATCCCTGTTTAATGTTAATCTTCTTCTCATGCTCTTCGACCCTACTCTGTTCTTAGTTACTCTCCTTATATCAAAGAAGACATTTGGCATTTGTTTTTTAGGGATTGGCTAGCTTCACTTAGCATAATCTGCTCTAATGCCATCCATTTCCCTGTAAATTCTATGATTTTGTCATTTTTTAATGCAGAGTAATACTCCATTGTGTATAAATGCCACATTTTTTTTATCCATTCATCTATTGAAGGGCATCTAGGTTGGTTCCACAGTCTTGCTATTGTGAATTGTGCTGCTATGAACATCGATGTAGCAGTGTCCCTGTAGCATGCTCTTTTTAGGTCTTTAGGGAATAGACCGAGAAGGGGAATAGCTGGGTCAAATGGTGGCTCCATTCCCAGCTTTCCAAGAAATCTCCATACTGCTTTCCAAATTGGCTGCACCAATTTGCAGTCCCACCAGCAATGTACAAGTGTACCCTTTTCCCCACATCCTCGCCAGCACTTGTTGTTGTTTGACTTCATAATGGCTGCCAATCTAACTGGAGTGAGATGGAATCTTAGGGTGGTTTTGATTTGCATTTCTCTGACTGCTAGAGATGGTGAGCATTTTTTCATGTACTTGTTGATTGATTGTATGTCCTCCTCTGAGAAGTGTCTGTTCAGGTCCTTGGCCCATTTGTTGATTGGGTTGTTTGTTCTCTTATTGTCTAATTTTTTGAGTTCTTTGTATACTCTGGATATTAGGGCTCTATCTGAAGTGTGAGGAGTAAAGATTTGTTCCCAGGATGTAGGCTCTCTATTTACCTCTCTTATTGTTTCTTTTGCTGAGAAAAAACTTTTTAGTTTGAGTAAGTCCCATTTGTTGATTCTAGTTATTAACTTTTGTGCTATGGGTGTCCTATTGAGGAATTTGGAGCCCGACCCCACAGTATGTAGATCGTAGCCAACTTTTTCTTCTATCAGACGGCGTGTCTCTGATTTGATATCAAGCTCCTTGATCCATTTTGAATTAACTTTTGTGCATGGCGAGAGAAAGGGATTCAGTTTCATTTTGTTGCATATGGATTTCCAGTTTTCCCAGCACCATTTGTTGAAGATGCTATCCTTCCTCCATTGCATGCTTTTAGCCCCCTTATCAAATATAAGATAGTTGTAGTTTTGTGGATTGGTTTCTGTGTCCTCTATTGTGTACCATTGGTCCACCCGCCTGTTTTGGTACCAGTACCATGCTGTTTTTGTTACTATTGCTCTGTAGTATAGTTTGAAGTCTGGTATCGCTATACCGCCTGATTCACACTTCCTGCTTAGCATTGTTTTTGCTATTCTGGGTCTTTTATTTTTCCATATGAATTTCATGATTGCTTTCTCTATTTCTACAAGAAATGCCGTTGGGATTTTGATTGGCATTGCATTAAACCTATAGAGAACTTTTGGTAATATCGCCATTTTGATGATGTTAGTTCTGCCTATCCATGAACAGGGTATATTTTTCCATCTTCTAAGATCTTCTTCTATTTCTCTCTTTAGGGTTCTGTAGTTTTCATTGTATAAGTCTTTCACCTCTTTTGTTAGGTTGATTCCCAAGTATTTTATTTTTTTTGAAGATATTGTGAATGGAGTGGTTGTCCTCATTTCCATTTCAGAGGATTTGTCGCTGATATACAGGAATGCCTTTGATTTATGCGTGTTGATTTTATATCCTGCCACTTTGCTGAATTCATTTATTAGCTCTAATAGTTTCTTTGTAGAGCCTTTTGGGTCTGCTAGGTATAGAATCATGTCAACTGCAAATAGTGGTAATTTAAGTTCTTCTTTTCCTATTTTGATGCCTTTAATTTCTTTCGTCTGTCTAATTGCTCTGGCCAGTGTTTCGAGAACTATGTTGAACAGAAGTGGTGAGAGAGGGCATCCCTGTCTTGTTCCAGATTTTAGAGGGAATGCCTTCAGTTTTTCTCCAGTCAGAATGATGCTAGCCTGAGGCTTAGCATAGATTGCTCTTACAATATTGAGGTATGTTCTTGTTATCCCTAGTTTTTCTAGAGTTTTGAACATAAAGGGATGCTGTACTTTGTCGAATGCTTTTTCCGCATCTATGGAGATGATCATATGGTTCTTATTTTTAAGTCTATTGATGTGGTGAATAACATCTATTGATTTCCGTATATTGAACCAGCCTTGCATCCCAGGGATGAATCCTACTTGATCATGGTGCACAATTTTTTTGATATGTTTTTGTATCCGATTCGCCAGAATTTTATTGAGGATTTTTGCATCTAGGTTCATTAGAGATATTGGTCTGTAGTTTTCTTTCTTTGAAGTGTCTTTGTCTGGTTTAGGTATCAGGGTGATGTTGGCCTCGTAGAATGAATTTGGAAGTTCTCCCTCTTTTTCTATTTCCTGAAGTAGCTTGAAAAGTATTGGTATTAGTTACTCTTTAAAGGTTTTGTAAAACTCTGCTGTATACCCATCCGGTCCTGGGCTTTTCTTAGTTTGTAGTCTTTTGATGGTTTCTTCTATTTCCTCAATTGATATTGGTCTGTTTAGGTTGTCTATATCCTCCTGACTCAATCTGGGCAGATCATATGACTTAAGAAATTTATCTATGCCTTCACTATCTTCTAATTTATTGGAGTATAAGGATTCAAAATAATTTTTGATTATCTTCTGTATATCTGAAGTGTCTGTTGTGATATTGCCTTTTTCATCCCGTATGCTAGTTCTCTCTGTTCTTCTCTTCGATAGCATGGCTAAGGGTCTGTCGATTTTGTTTATTTTTTCAAAGAACCAACTTTTAGTTTTGTCAATTTTTTCAATTGTTTCTTTTGTTTCGATTTCATTAATTTCAGCTCTGATTTTAATTATTTCTTGCCTTCTACTTCTTTTGCTGTTGTTTTACTCTTCTTTTTCTAGGATTTTGAGATGAAGTATGAGATCATTTATTTGTTGGTTTTTTCTTTTTTTAAGGAATGAACTCCAAGCAATGAATTTTCCTCTTAGAACTGCTTTCAATGTGTCCCATAGATTCCGATATGTTGTGTCTGTGTTTTCATTAATCTCTAAGAATTTTTTAATTTCCTCCTTGAAGTCTTCTATAACCCATTGATCATTCAGTAACCTATTGTTCATTCTCCAATTGATGTATTCTTTTTCCTTCCTTCTTTTATCGTTGATTTTCAGTTCCATTCCATTATGATCAGATAGGATGCATGGTATTATCTCTACTCCTTTATATTGTCTAAGAGTTTCCCTGTGACATAAAATGATCTATTTTTGAGAAGGATCCATGTGCTGCTGAGAAAAAAGTGTAACTGCTTGATATTGGGTGGTATATTCTATATATGTCAATTAAGTCTAGGTTATTAATTGTGTTATTGAGTTCTATAGTTTCCTTATTCAACTTTTGTTTGGAAGATCTGTCCAGTGGTGAGAGAGGTGTGTTGAAGTCTCCCATGATTATTGTATGGTGGTCTATTAGACTCTTGAACTTGAGAAGAGTTTGTTTGATGAACATAGCTGCACCATTGTTTGGGGCATATATATTTATGATTGTTATGTCTTGTTGGTGTATGGTTCCCTTAAGCAGTATGTAGTGTCCCTCTTTATCCCTTTTGATTAACTTTGGCTTGAAATCTATTTTATTTGATATGAGTATGGACACTCCTGCTTGTTTCCGAAGTCCATATGAGTGATATGATTTTTCCCAACCTTTCACCTTCAGCCTATGTATGTCTTTTCCTATCAAATGCGTCTCCTGTAGGCAGCATATTGTTGGGTCTTGTTTTGTGATCCATTCTACTAGCCTGTGTCTCTTAATTGGTGAATTTAAGCCATTGACATTTAGGGTTATTATTGAGATATGGGTTGTTCTTCCAGCCATATTTGTTTATTTATGTTACTAAACATGGTTTGTTTTCCTCTTTGATTATTTTTCCCCCCTTTACTGTCCTACCTCCCACTGTTGGTTTTCATTGTTATTTTCCATTTCCTCTTCCTGTAATGTTTTGCCAAGGATGTTTTGAAGAGATGGTTTTCTAGCTACAAATTCTTTTAACTTTTGTTTATCATGGAAGGTTTTAATTTCATCTTCCATCCTGAAGCTTAATTTCGCTGGAAACACAATTCTTGGTTGGAACCCATTTTCTTTCAGTGTTTGAAATATGTTACTCCAGGATCTTTTAGCTTTCAGAGTCTGTGGTGAAAGATCAGCTGTTATCCTGATTGGCTTACCCCTAAATGTGATCTGCTTCCTTTCTCTTGTAGCTTTTAAAATTCTCTCCTTATTCTGTATGTTTGGCATCTTCATTATAATGTGTCTAGGTGTGGGTCTCTTATGATTTTGCACATTCGGCGTCCTGTAGGCTTCTAGAATTTGGGATTCTGTCTCATTCTTCAAGTCTGGGAAGTTTTCTCGTATTATTTCATTGAATAGATTGCTCATTCCTTTTGTTTGAAACTCTGTCCCTTCCTGTATCCCAATGACTCTTAAATTTGGTCTCTTGATGTTATCCCATATTTCTTGGATGTTCTGCTCATGGTTTCTTAACAGTCTTGCTGAGCTGTCTATGTTCTTTTCAAGTTGAAATACTTTATCTTCATTGTCTGATGTTCTATCTTCTAAGTGTTCTACTCTGCTGGTAGTATTCTCCATTGAGTTTTTAAGTTGGTTTATTGCTTCCTGCATTTCTAGGATTTCTGTTTGTTTGTTTTTTATAACCTCTATTTCCCTGTATAGTTGATCTTTTGCTTCTTGGATTTGTTTATGTAGTTCATTGTTGAAGTGATCTTTCATTGTCTGATTTTGCTGTCTGATGTCTTCCTTGAGACTCCAGATCATCTGAAGCATGTATATCCTGAATTCTTTATCTGACATTCCATCTGCTGCAGCTATTACCTCTTCTAACGTTGAGTTGACCTGCATTGCCTGTGGTCCTTTCTTTCCTTGTCTCTTCATACTGTTCACGTTCCTTTCTACTTGGTGAAACTGTTGTGCTATTGAATTTTCCCCCTATATATTTATATTGGTCTTGTATAGTTGCAAAGTCTCCCTCGCATGCGCGGGCGGCGGCTCTGCCCCTCCTCCAATTGGGGCAATGTGCCTACCATGCCGGCAGGCCGCTGGGCCTGCTCTGCCGGTCGGTAGCAGGTCCGCCTACCTTGCAGGCGTGGGCGGTGGCTCTGTCCCTCTGCGGGCCGCTAGGCTTGTTCTGTCGGTGATCGCAGTTCTGCCTACTTTGCAGGCGCAGGCAGCGGCACTGCCCCTCTGCAGGCCTCTGGGGTTGTTCTGCCAGTGGGTCGCAGGTCCACCTACCTTGCAGGCGCGGGGGGGGGGCGGCTCTACCCTTCCTCAGGCCACTGGGCCTGTTCTGTCTGTCGGTTGCAGGTCTGGCCTGTTCTGATGGTGGTCACAGTTCCGTCTACCTTGCAGGCGCGGGGGGAGGTTGCGGCTCTGCCTCTCAGCAGGCCGCTGCTCCTCTTCTACAGGTGGGTTGCAGGCCCGCCAACCTTGCAGGAGTGATTGGAAGCTCTGCCCCTCCGCGGGCCACTGGGCCTTTTCTGTCGGTGGTCACAGTTCCGCCTACCTGGCAGGCACGGGGGGTGGGGGGCGGCTCTGCCCCTCAGCAGGCCGCTGGGCCTGCTCTGTGGGTGGTCACAGTTCCCTCTACCTTGCTGGCGCAGGGGGAGGGGGCGGCTCTGCCTCTCAGCATGCCGCTGCTCCTCTTCTTCCGGTGGGTCGCAGGCCCGCCTACCTTGCAGGAGTGATTGGACGCTCTGTCCCGCCACGGGCCACTGGGCCTTTTCTGTCAGTGGTCACAGTTCCACCTATCTGGCAGGCGCGGGGGGTGGGGGGCGGCTCTGCCCCCCAGCAGGCCGCTGGGCCTGCTCTGTGGGTGGTCACAGTTCCCTCTACCTTGCTGGCGCAGGGGGAGGGGGCGGCTCTGCCTCTCAGCATGCCGCTGCTCCTCTTCTTCCGGTGGGTCGCAGGCCCGCCTACCTTGCAGGAGTGATTGGAAGCTCTGTCCCGCCGCGGGCCACTGGGCCTTTTCTGTCGGTGGTCACAGTTCCACCTACCCGGCAGGCGTGGGGGGTGGGGGGCGGCTCTGCCCCTCAGCAGGCCGCTGGGCCTGCTCTGTGGGTGGTCACAGTTCCCTCTACCTTGCCGGAGCAGCGGTTTTTTTAATTATAGGAAAATGATTAGTAATTAATAACCACTCTTACACAAGTGATACAAATATTTGTTATGCAAATAATATAAACATTTATTATTTGTAAAGTTTTAAATTATTTATTTTGAATAATATTTAGGTATAAAAAATAGGGATTTCATCTTTCAAATAAACTTAAAAATCAAATAGTTAAGTACTCTTAAATACTAATTTTGGACTTTGGGATAACAGAATTTGCTTGGTTCCCCTCCCTCCCTTTCATTAGTGTTATACTTTGTAGTTTTCATCATAGTCTTGCGTTCCTTGTTAGATTGGTTTCTTTGTGTTTTTTTTTTACCCTTGATTTTCATTATGAGTGGTCCCCATTAAAACGAATGTCTTTTCTGTAACTTGCATTTATATTTCTAAGTGAACTCTCCTTTAACTTATCCAATAATCTTTTCAGTCCTTTTCTTGGATTTTCTGGACAGATAATTATAACATGTGGAAGCTATAATGGCTTATTTTAATTTTAAATATTTATGTCTTATTTTTCTTGTATCTGCATTGAATACAGCTCTACCATGATGTTGAATACTATGGATGGTAGAGGACATTCTGATTTTATTGAAAATAATTTAACATTTAAATATTTCTTTGTTTTTGTTTTAAAGATGGACAATATCTTTATTTATTTTATTTATTTTTGTGTGGTGCTGAGGATCGAACCCAGTGCCTCGTGTGTGAGGCAAGTGCTCTACCACTGAGCTATAATCCCAGCCTCAATATTTAAATATTTCTAATGTCTTACTCTTTGGATATAATGTATCTTGTAGAATTCACTTAGACACATTTTTACATATTTATGTGATGCTGATCTTTGTCTTTTGAAAAGGTCTCTGATATGGGTTGAGCTAGGTTCATAGAATGAGTTATTGTCTAAGCTTTCTTGGCCTCCTGCAAGGCTGAAAAGACCTCGCCTTATTGTTTTTAGTTTTTATGTTTAGGACTAGAATCCATTGGCATTAACTTTTGTGTATGGTGTGGGATAAAAGCCAAGGTGTTTTATTTTTTGCCCCTGAATATCCAGTTTTCCCTATGCTGTGGGTTTAAAAGGCTATCCTTTCCTCTTTAAAGTTAATCTTCAATAAAAATCAGTTTACCCTATATACATGACACTTCAACTGAGACATGTATCTGCATCTGACATCTGAGATCTGGCTCTTCTCTGGATTACTAATCTTTATAGCTATCATTTCCTGAGTCCCTTAGTTTTAATTTCTATATCCTCAAAGTAAAATATACTGTAAGTTCTCCAATCTTAATTTTGTTTTACAAGATTTTTTTTGGTTGTTGTCTAACTTTTGTGTTTCCATGTAAAGTTTAGAGTCAGCTTGTCAGTTTCTGAAAGGAAAGAAAAGGCCCATGGAATTTATATTGGAATTGCATTGAATCTATAGATAATTTTGGGAGAATTAACATTTTCACAGTGTTTATTCTTAAGCTTCATGATTATGATTCTACCCTTTGTTTAGAAATTCAGTTTCTCTTGGCAGGGTATGTAGTTTTTAGTGTTATATTTGAACTTCTGTTGTTTTGTTAGTACTTTCCTTAAACATTTTTGTATTTTGGATACTATTGAATGCTGTGTTTTTAAATCTCAATTTTCAACTTACAGATTTTGTTGCTTGTTCCCCCTTTTATTAAATAATTATACTTATTTGCTTGAAATTTTTTCAGTGAAATGTTAATGACAATTGTTTTTTCTCCTTTTCATTCAATGTTTAATTTGATTTATAATTAGCACTGTATTCCTATGTGGAAACTCCCCAAATTATTTAAAATCTTCCATGTTTGTACACACAGACGTGTGTGTATGTATGTGAATTTTCTGTTATTAGATGTTGGATTTTGAAATTCTCTTTCGGATTTAGTTCATTTATCTTTGTAATTATGAGATAATGGACAAAAAATTCCTAATGAAAGTTATTGGCATATGTTACATCATAGCCATACATGTCACAGAGTATTTAGTTGGATGTGATTGAGTTGAAAACAATTAAAAGTAATTTCAAAGTTTTAGATATTTTGGTTATATATATTTCCAAAATATATTAAACCAGATGCATTGTTACTATAGGAAAACCTGGAAAAGTTCCTTTAAGAAACGGAAGTTAATAACATGCACAATTCTTATTGTCTTGAGTTAATGATTGTAATAAATATTTTTTCTATATCTTTGTAGACTGTTCACTCTCTTGCTTTCTTCTTTCAACGTAGTTATTTCATTTCTATGCATATTTTAAAGAATTCAAGTTAAGATTGTTGCTGGCATCTTTTTTTTTCCTTCAAATTATTGGTTTGGAAATTGCTTAAAGGGCCAAGATTTTCTGCAGTCATGGTGTGCATCAGGACCAGTTCCTTAATACTAGTCCTCAGATTTTACTGGTGGTACCTATCTATAGAACATTAGTGGGTTTTCTGTCAGCTCTAGTCAAATCAAGGGCTCCTAACTTTCCATTTACTCTTTCCACCGTAGCCTCTTTTTAAAAGCTGAACCTACCAGTAGTGTGTGCCACCATTCCTGACGTGGCTACTGTTGTAACTGGTCTCCTCCCCTCCTTTTTTGTTACCTATAAATTACTGAGTAGTTATTTATAAATTAAATTTCTGCACATTGTTCCCATCTTTATTTATTGCTGTGAAGAATGACCTGTCAATATTGTTAAGAAATTTAGTACAATTTCTTTTTTCTTCCTGAGTTTAAAAATTATTGTACAATTTTGCATCTTAATTATTATTCAGTGTTTAAAAAGTAATTTGAACAGCATATGAAAGTCAATTTAATAGAAATTAATAGAATGAAGGGGAAATAAACCACATGATCATCTTAATTTATACAGAAGAGGCATCTGACAAAATTTGACACACTCTTTAATGGTAAAACCACTTAACACTAGGAATTGAAGAAAATTATTACAACATACTAAAAGGCATGAAAAAATATAAAAGCTAGCATAATACTCAGTGGTGAATGACTGAAATCTTTTACTCTATGATCAGAAATTTGATAAGGATTCTTGCTTTTGCCACTTCTATTCAATGTAGTACTAAAAATTTTACCCAGAGCAGTCAAACTAGAAGAAGAAATAAAAGGCATCCAATTAGAAAGGAAGAAGTTAAATTATCTTTGTTCCCAGACAACATGGTGTTTACGTAGAAAACCCTCAAGATTCCACAAAAAATAATTGTTAGAATTAATACTGGGCTGGGGATGTGGCTCAAGTGGTATCGCACTCGCCTGGCATGCGTGGGGCTCTGGGTTCGATCCTCAACACCACATAAAAATAAAATACACATATTGTGTTCACCTAAAACTAAAAAATTAAAAAAAGAATTAATACCTAAATTCAGCATAGTTGCAGAATACAGAATTAACAGGCAAAATCAGTTGTATTTTTATACATTAACAGTAAACAATCTGAAAAGGAAATTAAGAAAATGGTTCCCTTTATGATAGCATCAAAAAGAGTAAAATAATTAGGAATAAGCTTAACCAGAGAGGCGAGAGATTTGTAAACTGAATGCTTTAAAATGTTGCTGAAAAAATTAAAATACAAATAAAAAAGACTAATATGAAGATGTCAAAGTAATCTATGTGTTTTACTAAAAACACCAATGATTTTACTTTTTTGCAAAAATTGAAAAATCTATCTGAAAATTCCCATTGAACTCATGAGACCCTGAATAACCCAAAAAAATCTTGAAAAAGAGCAAAGTTTAGGTCTCACGCTTTCTGATTTAAAAACTTACTATAGAACCACAGTTATAAGAACAGTAAGGTATTGAGATGAAGATAGACATATAGACCACAGTACCATAGAGAGCCCAGAAATAAGCCTTCATTTATATGGTCAAATGATTTTTGGTCAAGGGGCAAGATCATATAAAGGAAAAAGGACAGTATTTTAAACAAAATACTGCTAAGAAAACTGGATATCCATCTGTAAGAGAATGAAGGTAGAACCCTAATTCGTGTCATGTAAAAGAAAATCAAAACAAATCACAGATCTAACTGTAAGAACTGAAACTTTTTAAAACTGTATGAAGAAAACAGGACAAAAACTTCATGGCATTGGTTTTGACAAAGAATTCTTACGATGACAAAACAGGAGCAACAACACAACAAAATAGATAATTTGGATTTTATCAAAATTAACATATATGCATCAAAGAAGATCATCAATAAAATATAAAGGCCACCTACAGAATAGGAGTAAATATTTGCAAGTCACATATCTCATAAACGGGATTAATATTTAGAATATATAGATAATTTCTATAACTCAACAACTAAAAATCCAGTGAAAAAAGTAGATAACAGAGTTGAATAGACTTTCCTCCAACAAAGATATACAGATGGCCAATAAGCACATGGATAGATGCTCCATATCACTAATCATTTGAAAAATACAAATCAAAGCCACAACAAGGTGAGACCACTTTTATACTCATTAGGATGACTGTTATCAATAAAACAAACTACAGGTGTTGGTGAGTGTTTTAATCAGCTTTTTTGCTACTGTAACCAAAAGACCTGTCAGGAACAATTTTAGAGGATGAAAGTTTACTTGGGTGCTCATGGTTTCAGAGGTCTCAAACAGCTGGCTCCACTCCTCTGGGCTTGAGGTGAGGCTGATGATGGTGAAAGAGTGTGGTGGAGGAAAGCAGCTGGGGATATCACACCAGGAAGAAGAGAGAGACAGAGACAGAGACAGAGAGAGAGAGAGAGAGAGAGAGAGAGAGAGAGAGAGAGAATCTCTCCAGAACGAGAGAGAGAGAGAGAGAGAGAGAGAGAGAGAGAGAGAGAGAGAGAGAGAGAGACTCTCTCCAGAACAAAATATAAACCCCAAAGGCACGCCCTCAGGGCCCTACTTCTTCCAGCTATACACTACCTGCATATGTTACCATTTAGTTAATCCCTACCAGAGTATTAACACACTGGTTAGGTTAAGACTGTCATAACTCAAATCATTTCACCTCTAAACCTTCTTGCATTGTGTCAGACATGAGTTTTTTGGGGACACATAAATGTAACAGTGAGGATGAAGAAATAAAGATTACTGGTGGGAATATAAAATGATGCAGCTAGTATGGAAAAAAGTGTGGCAGTTCCTTAGAAAATTAAAAGTAGATTTACAATATGATCCAGTTACTCCATATCTGGTTATATACAAAGAAGAATTGAAAGGAGGTTAACTTGAACAGATATTTATACAATAGTGTTTGTACATTTATTCACAAAGCCAAAAGGTGGAAAAACACTACATGTTCATCACTGGATAAAGAGATAAACAAAAAGTAGTATAGATACCCATAATGAAATATATTCAACCTTAAGTAATGAAATTCTGACATGCTATAATGTGAATAAACCTTAAGATAGCATGTTAAGTGAAATAAGACACAAAAAGACATATGATTCTATTTATATAAAATACTGAAACTTACAGAAAGTAGTATAGTGGTTATCAGTGGCAAGGGGGATAGAAAGGTTGAGTGCTCATCTTTCAAAAATCACTTTAGATATTTATTTTAAATGATATGACCTTATCAATATAGTGCTTTTGGTTTAATCTCTATCTTGCTCATTTAAGTTTGCTCATGGCATTTACTGTTTTTGTTTTTTTCCCCTCAAATCATATCCTCCTTATTCTTCAGATTTTTGGTTTGTTTCCAGGCGATACAAGCATTTTGTATACAAGGAAGATAATGTGGATGGCATTTTCTGAGTCCTTTCCTGTTGGAACTGTTTTTTGTACTTTTGCCATGTGAAAATACATTATTTAATAGAATTATTAGATTGTAATGTTTTCTTCCTCTAAAAGTTGTATAGATTTTATTCTTAATTTCCTCTGGGTTTAGATGTAGGGGTCAGAAGTATGGTGGCAACCAGATTTTTTAAAAAAAACTTTTTGTAGTTGTAGATGGACAGAATGTCTTTATTTTATTTGATTATTTTTATATGGTATTAAGGATCAAACCCAGTGCCTCACACATTCTAGGCAGGAGCTCAGCCTCAGTTGGCCTCAGCCCAACTGGATTATTTTATTATTTCTCCTCTGGGGAACCTGTTATAACTGTCCAGATACTCAGCTTTGACTATGTTGAGGAAAAAGAATTTTTATCAAGATATGATCTGTTTTTTTCTTTTCACTGATTTGTTATAGTACTAATAAACCTTTTTGTTTTAAAATCTTAAATCTGTCTTAGAGAAATTTTCTTGTTATTTATTTGCTCTTTTTTTCTGTCAGTCTGCCTGTTTTCTCTTGGCATTTCTATTATGTGTTTATTACATTTCTTGGATCCGTCCTTCATGTCTCTGTCTTCTGACCTGTCAAATTGATACTGTCTTTCTGTCCTTTCCTGATTTCTGGATGAATGTTTTAAGCTGGCATTGTAGTTCAATATAGATTTTTGTTATTATTTTATGTTCTCCTACTATATTTTAAAATGTGGTAGTGACGTCTTCATCTGAAAGCTTCTTTTCATAATGCAAAATTATTCTTTTTATAAGAAATGCCATATCCCCTCAAATCTCATTAAGAATATGAATTGGACATTTCCAGTGCTATTTTAAGGAATCTGTTTTCTTTTGAACTGTGGGATGGTTTTGTATGCCATTTATTTCCCCCATTTGGTAATGCTTAGAGAGCTTTAGATATGTCTGTAGTTGGCCAGAAGTTCTATTTGAGATTGGTTCTGTTATAGACTCTCTAAATTCTTAGTATCAATGTTTTCAGGCTCAGTGGTGTAAAGAAGAGAGTAGTATCAATATTGTTAATTATTAGAAGATCAGTGTCTATATAGAATAAGAAGAACAAGTAGTTCCAAGGTAAGGAGCCTGAGACCACTGTTCTCTCTATCTTGATATAATTAGTACATATGTCTTTGTTGAGTGTAGCGATGTAATTAACTTTCATGTTTTTTTTTTTTTTGGGGGGGGGGTTTGTTGTTTTAAGTGATCTTTGGGAATAAGTAGTCTAGTCTTTTGTATGGTATGCTGTTATCAGGGCGCTTCTGAAGATGTTAGAAAAAACAATATCTGGGAGCTGGGGATATAGCTCAGTTGGTAGAGTGCTTGCCTCGCATGCACAAAGCCCTGCGTTCAATCCCCAGCACCATACACACACACAGACAAACCAATAAATGTGAGCCAAGAAACTGTTATGCTTAAGTAGTAGGCAATAGTTCCACTTATGATTAAATAGTAAGTTATGCTAGGGGGACATGGTATCCTACATCCATTTATTCTCCAGATTGTGACTAGTGGGTAGAAGGTTATTTTCTAAACTGTTACGTTCATTCCATGTAGAAATTTGTTGAAATTTCTGTCATGTGACTGGTTGATTATCTGTAATTAAAAATATGCTGGGTTGGGCTGGGGTTATTGCTCAATGGTAGAGTGCTCATCTAGCATGTGCCAGGCCCTGGGTTCCATCCTTTGCACCACGTAAAAATAAATAAATAAAATAAAGGTATTGTGTCTAATTAAAACTAAAAAACTAAAAAAAAAAAAAAAAAAAAAAAATCCTGGGTTGACTCAGTAGCCAAACAGAGACAACAGAAGAAAGTGTTAAAAGTTCAGGACAGATTAGAAGAAAATCATTTTGAATAGCAAATTTTTTTTTGAATAGCAAAAATTAAAAAGAAATGAAAAGAGCTTAAGAACCTTGTTGGATAATTTCAAAAGTCCTAAAATATGTATTATTGAATTCAAAAAAGAGAAGAGAAACAGACTAGGGCAGAAAAAAATATTTAAAGAAATAGCAGCAGAGAATTCCCCAAAATAAGCTTAGCATGGTGGCACATGCCTATAATCTGAGCTGCTCAGGAGGATCATGAGTTTGAGGTCAGTCTCAGTCAGTTAGCAAAACCTTGTCTCAGAAAAAGGAAAAAAAAGGGTGGGAAATGGCTGGGGGTATAGGTCAGTGGTAAAGTGTCCCTGGAGTCAATCCCCAGTTCTATATACACACAAAAGTTCCCTTTTGATGAAAGATGTAAACTAATAAGCTCAGCTAACACTTCTTTTATCTATTAAATCAGGATCCATCAGGATAAAAGAAGACCAGACCATGAATAAACATAATAATCAAACTATTGAAGAACATAAACAAAAAAAATCTTAAAAATAACCTGAGTGGGGCTGGGGGCAGGGGTGGGGAGAGATACATATCATATAGGAGAACAGTGACTTGAAATAACTATAGATTTCACTTCAGAAACCATGGGAGCCAGAAGACAGTAGAACATCTTTAAACTACTGAAAGAAAAGAACTGTTAACCCAGAATTCTATATGCAGTGAAGATACCCTTCAAGGTGAAAATTAAATAAAGATATTCTCAAGAAAAGAAACACTAAAAATACCCAATTCTAGCAGTTTTGCTTTCCTGGAATGTTAATGGCAATTCTTCAGGCTTCGAGGAAATGGTGTCAGATGGATTTTTAGGGAGATCAAAATGGTAGGGTAGATATCTGAATAAGCTTAAAGTTATTCACTGTCTGAGAGGTTTTTTAATGGGCATATGTATTTATATATATGGCAGCTCCAACATAAAGGTTATTGGGGAGATGGTTTAAAAGAACCTATATAGTTGTAAAGTTTCTACATTTTACTTGACGTGGTGCAGTGTCAACTAAGTAGACTGTATAAGGCTTGCTATGTCTTTCTGTATTTGGCTCTGTATCCCTAGAGAAAGAACCACTAAAATATGACACACAAAAAAACCAAAAAGTAAATATAAAATATTAACTTCTAAAAAAATTTTAACTAAGAAGGGAAAAGGTTAAACAGCAGAATACAAAAGACAGGGACTAAACAGAAAATAGGTAGTAAAATTAAAGACCTGAATCTAATGATGTCAATAATTACTTTAAATAGAAGTAATTCTGATGTTCCTGATTAAAAGAGATCTTCAGATTGGATGAAAATATCAATGTACAACTGTGTGCTCCCTAGAAGAAATTCAACATAAAGGCTTAAATTGTAAGGGTAGAAAAATATATACCATGCAAACATAAAAAAAATGCTTTAGTGACTATTCAGAGAAAGTAAACTTTTGAACAAATAATATGATAGGGATAGGACGGACCTTATGTAACATTAAGGATCATATCTCAAAAAAAAATGCTCTTAAATGTGCATGACAACATGGCCTTAGAAATGAAGCAAATATAAAACAACAAAAACACAAACCTGTTAAAATTGAAAGGAAGGCTAGACCAATGCATAATTGGAAAGTTCATTATTTGTTTCTTAAAAACCAGTAGAATAATGAGATAGAAAACCAGTGAGGATATTGAAGACTGGAATAATATCAGCTAATCTGACCTAATTGACATTTATAGAACACTTAACCAATTAGAGCCATATATACATTCTTTTGACATGCAGGGTAGATGATGTTCAAGCCATATCATCAATCATTATGGATGATTTCAGTTCTTTCAAATTTGTTATCCAATGATAATGGAGTTAAATAATTTGTTGGAAAAGATCAGTAAATTTCTTAAATATTTGAAAATTGTATATCAAACTTCTAAATAACTCATGGAACAAATTGGAAGTCACATTGGAATTAGAATGAAAATGAAAAATTGTATATCAAAATTTGGAGGATTCAGGTAAAGCAGTGCTTAAAAGAAATTTGTAATAATAAAAATTTTCATTTAAAAAGAAAAAGAAAATTTTCCAGTATATTATCTAAACATCCACTTTAAACATAGAAGAGCAAATTGAAGCCAAATTGAACTGAAAGAAAGGAATAAAAAAGGTAGAATAGAAATCAGTGAAATTGAGGGGAGAAAACCAATAGAGAAGAATCAGTGAATTTGAAAACTGATCCATGAAAAGATTAAAAAAATTGATAAACCTGTAGAAAAAACAGTCAAGCAAAAATAGGGCAAATTACCAATATCAGGAAGAGAAGACAGCGTATTAACATTTAAAGGATAGTTAAGGAACACTTCAGGCACTTTTATAGCTGTCAATTTGACAACTTTGTTCAAATGGACAAAGATGATGCTGAAAAGACAAATTACAAAGTTCACTCAAGAACTAGATTACCTCAGTAGTCCTGTATCATTGAAAGTAATTGAATTTCTCATTTAAAAAGCTTCCAACACAGAAAACTCCAGTTCTCTATAAACTCTTCCAGAAAATAGAATATGAAGAAATCTTTCTGAATTCAGTATATGAGATCAGTATATGAGATCAGCATTATATTGTGTGAAAGCTAGACCAACATTTTAAGAAAATTAAACTACATCCACATCTCTCATGAATATAAGAATACTGAAGTGAGGGCATATTAGTCAGGTCCTCCATATTGCAAGGCTGTTAGTCTGAACCCACAGTCCAAGGAATATTGATATTGGGATGAGGACACCAAAGGTCAAAGAATGACAATAAGTAAGTTTGTATGAAAGTAAAGGATAAGCAAGAAACATTCCTATGATTTTTGTGCTTGGCAGATCCACTCAGTTTTTAGAGAGGTGGAGAGGTTCAGGGAAGCACTGCTTCAGAAGTTCAGAGTACCTGACATCGTTTCTGAATACATCTGGAGTAACACCATTCTTCCAACACCATAGGCACTTGAAGTTGGTTAAACTATGGAAAAATCTTTGGAAGTTACAGTTACAGTCTAGAGACCAGAAGATAGAGAACCTCTGAGCTAATTGGATGGATTTTCCTGTAAGCATTAATGAGATCAATTATAAAATCTTTAGAAATGCAGAATCACATATACTGTAGGACTTTTAGAAATAAATTATCTGCTGAGTTGTGAGAAAGAAGACGTTTGAACTCCTACTGAAGTGTTTACACAACTGAGACTTTATAAGTGGCCCAGAGATTAAGCATTACAACACTGCTGGTCCTAGAAAAACATCCTGAGTTCATTGGAAAATTTGGAGAATAAACCCTTATACAATGACAGCAAAACATTCATAACCCAGTCACATGTGGACTGGGAGAAAATAGCTTTTAAAGAAAAAAAATGTGCAAACTCAAATGGCTAGAGATTTCTTGCAAATTGAGGAGGTTGTGTACCTTGACAGAATTAGTCCTGGAAGCCAAAGAATGTAATAATTCCTTTGAAGGTAAACGAAACACAACAAAACAAAAACATCAAGACACATTCAGACCCCTGCCTGCAAGCCCTTGATTGGTTACGTATGCTTTTACAAGGCGAAGCCGGCACTGTATTCCCAAGTGCACCCTGAACTGCTCAACTTGGAGTTGACTAAGGTCCTGTCTGAGAAATATGAGCAGCTTCCAGAGCAAATAAAGCAGAAATACATTGAGGATTTCCAGAAGGAAAAACAGGAGTTTGAAGCAAAACTGACTCAGGAATACCACCCTGATCGTCCAGGACTCCAAGAAATCTGATGTCCACAAGAGGTGTCAAATAAAAGCCTCCTAAAAGCTATAAGGAAATGTGAAAAATGTGCAATCTCATCCAGAAGCTGATAAATTTTCCAAGAAGGTGAAATATCATGGATTGCCTAAGGTCCCCATAAATTTCACCAAGATTCATGGTCTGAAGGAACCTGCAACATTTACCTGTGAGAAAATGCGTAGTAGAGATTGGCAGACACAGGCAATGTCCCACAGCCTGAAGGAACCACATGAAATCCAGGCTGAGGAGCTGCAGAAATAGTACAGGGTGGACCTAGATCTCTGGCTCAGGAGTTTGTCATCTAAGGAATATGCTATATACAAAGAGACAAGCAATGGTAAGTGTAGGAACATGACCATGACAAGAGCCCTGAACCCCAGGATCAGACACATAGACATGTAGTCTTTATCAGCCAAGAATTTGAAAGAGGAACAAGGACTACAGGCCCTGGGAGAGACTCATCAGAGACTATTTGAATGGGATTAACTAACAACTGTCATTTCTCACAGGGATCAAAAGAGATAAGAAGGAAGATGGGGAAGAGGTTGAAGGAAGCAATTCCTCAGGCTCCAGCAGTGGCCATGAAGATGAAGATAGTGGCTCTGAGGGCAGTGGCTCTAACTCATCTTTCTCAGGAGGCTCTTCAGATTTAGATTCCATCTGAGCTTTGTTAACACAGTGAATGGTTGTGGTCAGAGAATTTCCTAAGTCTAGGGCATCCACATCAAACATTTTTACTTTATTTTCCCCCTCTCTCATTCTTCCTCTTCCCCCCAAATAAAAGGAGTACAGGGTGGGAAGAAGGGAATTTAGAGCAATACTTTCTGTACCAGGTCCATAAACCTGGGAGAAAGAAGACCCTTCTGAAAGAATAAATACAAGTATTAGACATTATTGCCTCACTTTATTTCCAGTACCACCCCCAGAGGAATTCCATACAATTAAGTCTCTTAGATACACAATGAGGTGGTTGGGTTTGGAGGGCACACTAGACTAAACTGAGTATTCTTGAAATAAAATTTGCTCTTATATTCTGCCTTCTAGTGTGGTAGGAGAACACACATGAATCTGTGACCCTCTCTGTTTGTGGGATCCTCTCAGGATTCTTGCACTGAATCTAGAGTGAGGAATACTTAATGGGGGTTAGGGTAGGAGCCTTAAAAAAACATAGGGTGACTTCTGGTATTTCTCTATCACTGAGGTAAGGAATTAGCCATTTCCACACCTGGAAATGGATGGAGTCATGCTGGCAACAGTATTTCTATATGTATAATGAGATTTTTGGGGGTCACTTATTAAAAAAGTGGAAGTTAAAATTTAAAAAGCACCTTACGTATTTTATTGGAATGAGATCCTCTTATGACTTCAGGAACTGCTCCTAGTGGTCTGAATTTTTTTCTGGGCAGAAGTTTCAAATCCTTCCTGTTGCACAAGGTGAGTGAATCTCACCTTTAATATTCAGGATAGATGAATACACAGATATTGAGATAGACAACCACGATACTCTGTGACTCCATTTGATCTTACTTGATTGATGTTCCAGTATCAGTGTGCAGTTATTTATTTTAGTTTTTGGTATGTTATGGTTTAGATATGGTGTCCCTCAAAAGCTCAAGTGTTAAGACAATGCAAAAAGGTTCAGAGGAGAAATGACTGGGTTCTAAGAGTCTTAACCTCATCAGTGAACTAAACCCCTGGTAGGGATTAACTGAGTGGTAACAGAAGTGGTAGAGTGTGGCTGGAGGAGGTGGGAATTGAGGCTTGGCTTGGGAATGTATATGTATCTGTCAGTAGACTCTCTTTTTGCTTGCTGATTAACATGTAAGCGGCTTCTGTCTTCCACACTCTTCAGACATGATGTTCTGTTTCACTTTGAGCCCCAAGAAATGGAGCTGGCTTTCTGTGGATTAAGACTTCTGAAAATATGAGCCCTTAAATAAACTTTTCCTCCTTTAAAGTTGTTTTGTTCAGATCTTTTAGTCATAACACGAAAAAGCTGACTAAAATGTGGTATTTTAAAAAATAGATGTAAGGCCTTCTTGTAATTTCTCCCTGAATATTCCTAGCTATTTTCACATTTTGTTCTCATGAATATTAGCATCATAGTAGTTGCACCCTTTTTATATAAAAATCATTGAGTTTAGATATTAAATTTGTACTTGAATCTGTTTTTAATTTTTTTTTCTGATGAGTAAAAACATACAATTTAAACTTATTAATGGGGTTTCATGTTATGTTTAGATACATGTATATATTGTGTAATATTTCAAGGAGGTTATTCATACTTATTTCTTCAAACAGTTATTTTGTTACGGTGAGTACTTTCAAAATCCTTTCTTTTAGTGTTTGGAAATGTACAGAACATTATTGTTGTTCCTAAATATCTTAGTGAATTATTATTTATAATACTTTTTTTAGGTGAGCAATCATTTTCAGAAAACAATGGCGATATTTAAAATTGCTGTACCTCTACTGTGTTTTTACTCCTAAAGGTCTTGAAGTATCCAGAATAATATTAAGGAGTAGCAGTGATATGTTCTTTACTTGACTCTGATTTTCAAGCTAAGGCTTACTGGATTCATAACCATGAAAATTATGCTGATATATATATGTGTATATATATATGTATATACACATACATATATATATATATATATATATATATATATATATATATATATATATGAAATAAATATTAAGAAAAAAGTCGTGTGTAAATTAAAGAACAGTTATCAGAAACTAGTCCCTCCTTCAATTAGATGTGGGCAACTAGTGGATATTCTTTGTAGAAATGCTCTGGAATTCTATCTCTGCTTTGGGTAGAAGCTGGCTTAGGAGAGGGCATGGTTAGAGCCTATTAGAGCTTAGAGCTACAAATGACGTGTGTCATTTCAGCTTCTGCTCAGTTAGCTGAACCTGACTCCCACCTTTTGCACTGCAGCTTTTTCAGGCATTGGAAACTTCAACTAAAAAAAAAAAAAAAAGAAGAAGACATATTTCCCTGTGCTTTCTACTCATGAACCTTCCTTTCTGCACAAAGTTCTTATGCTCTCTGTTCTGGGGAAGAGAGAACCAAGAACAGGATTTTACCTAAACTAAAAGGGAGAAGAGATGGAGGAAATGCTATCCGAAAAGACAGGAATAGCATTGAGAAGGTCTGCTCCATTTCAAGGAATCTTCTTAACTGGTTTCTCTTTTTCTCTATAACTTCCATCTTTAGGATTGTATCACATCTTGTCCCTTATTCCATTTCTCTATCTGTCCTCCCTCAGTGATTTGACCTCTTTCCAATTGCATTTCATCAGCCAGGTGCTTTCCTGTATTCTCCCATGGTTTCCATGCTCAAATGTTTCTCAAAGTGTGTGAAACCTCTTGGTTTCTCATCTTTCCCCAAACTCTTGCTTTGTCCCTTAGTCTTTTGCATTATAGTTAATGACAGTTTCAGTCTTCTGGTAATTCATGTGTAGTCCTTCTTAATTCTTGTCTTTTTTTTAAATCCCATATATAATCCACTTCTGAATAAGTCCAAAATCTACCCCCTTCTCACAGTCTCTCAGCATCTTTTTCCTGGGTAATTTCAGTGGCCTGCTAATTGTTTTCTGTGATTCTACATCTCCTGTTCTGTATTTCACACTACAGCTGGAAAGACCTTATAAGATATCCAGTGACAACTGTCCTCTTCAGAATTCTCCAGCGTTTTCCCATTTCACGTGTCCTCCAAGCCACCTTCTTTTACAGTGGTATGCATTTCTCTGACTTTTTCTCTTGCCATTCTTCTCCTCACTTACTCCAGTCTGGCTACCCAGGCCTCCTGCTCCTCGAACATGTCATGATAAAACTACTATTTGCCTAGCTGGTCCCATGGTTCCCCTCCTCTCTTCCCTCAGGTTTCTGCTGAAAAGAGAACCTTTTCTGATCAATCTGTAGAAAAGAACAGTTTCTACTCCCACCTTAGCTCTTCCCATTTCTCTTATAGTGCCTCTGATGTCTTTCTACTCCTAAATGTGTTGAAGTATCCAATATTTGTCTTCAGTGTATATTTGAATATGTAATATTTCCATCTCATGTTTTATATCTACTTGTTTATTGACCCTAACTCCTGCTAGAAGAAGGTAAGGGCCACATGGGCAAGGACTTTGTATTTGTGATTGTGTCCCCAAGACCTAGCATAGTTCCTGGTATACTGCATACCCTCAGCAAATATTTGTATTTAATGATAGGGTCCCCCCTCCATATATTAACATATTTTTGAATAGCATTCTACGGAATAAAGTTGGACAAAATTTCTGATGAGGTTATCATTGAAAGACTGAATGGAAAGAACTCCAGAGAGCATTTAATCCTTCACTCTTCTTATTTTACAGAAAAAGAAATTAAGAGAGGTGTACAAATCATATAAAGATGTTTTTCCTGAAGTTATTTTGTGAACCTCCTGCAATGCTTAGTAGGTTCACAAAATACTCAGGTGAAAAGAATATCACAAATAAGGAAACAATATAAAAAGAGTATTACAAAGCTATCATTTTTAAAAAGTCTCATGAAAAATTCTTAATGGGATTATAATCCTTAATGGGATTATATATGTATGTTTATATATAGTATTTATAAAACACTTGTCATAAATTAATAAAGGTAATTCCTTCTTTTTAAGGCAGTTTGTTAGATATGGTGTGTAATTCATAAAGAATTCCTTTCTATAGTTTGGACTTTATTTTGGGTTTAGTAAAGTCTGGGCTTTTTAAAGTCATAAAAGATAAGTTTCGAGAATGAGAGAAGGAAATAGGAGTACAGGTAGATATAAAACTAAAATAAATATAAATGTAAGCTAGCACATAGGTAATTCTAAATGAAAATTATAGGTTAAAATTGTCTAGAGGAAATTAGGATTGGACCTTACATAAGTTGTTAAGGAAATGGCTTTAGCAAGGGGCATGGAGTATATTTGATACTTTAAATAGAAGGGTAGGACTTAGAAAAGTAAAATGAATTAGTTGAAAATGTGAGATGAGTAAAATCATAGTTAGTGTTCTGACAATGAGATCAGTTTACTTAGGTAATAGCACTGATATAGAACATTAGGTCAAGGAGCTTAGGAAGGGATATTAGTGCAGATTGTGAGGGCATTTGTATATTGAGTGAAATAATTTGACTCTAGGCAGTCAGGAGCTTTTGTAGTCTTTGAGGGAGGGCTGACATGTGGAAAGTAATTTTTTTCTCCTTTGGTAGTGCTGAGGATCCAATTGAGGGCCTCCTATATACTAGGCATTTTCTCTACCACTGAGCTATACCCCTAGCCCCCAGCATAGAATATTAAGAATGATGTACATTATGGATTCAAGGGGGACTATTGAAAACTCCTCTGTTAGGTGATCTCATTCTGTTCTAGGATAGTGGCAGTGGAAAGGTTTTAATATAAGTGTAATAAGAAATAACAATAGGACCTAGTTACTGTGTAATTGTGAGAAGAGACCAGGATAATTCTGTGGTTTCTGTCATCTGGGAGAATTGGTGGAAAAAGGAAATTCTGCCATGGAATGTCATTTTATCTTGAAAAATGAGATTGGTTTTAGGCATAGGAACTTTGGGATGAGACACATCTAATCATGTCTAGTTAGAGATATAGAACTTGAGCTCAGAAATTGTGCTAGAGTTTTGGGGAAGGATCCTCATATAGAGAGGTAAGAGTCATGAGAAGTCTAGGGAATTTCAGAGATTGGAAAAGATGGTGGTGCATAGGACTTCAGTGGGCAAAGGAAGAGGATTTAATGAAGAGAACTTGAAAAGGTGATGGTTGGAGAAGTAGAGAAACCTATGATAAGAAAGCCACAGATTCAAACTAAACTTTATCTCTTACTCCCACTGCAGATGCATGAATCTTCAATGTAAGAACTAGAAATATAAAGAACTTCATGAATATTTTAAGAAGTATTTATAACACAATTAGCCAGAGAAAAATATTGTATATATTTTCATATTTGTCTTAAATTACTCTGTATTTCTTCCGTAATGTATCTAATATATTTGTGAATTTATGTTATTGCACAAATATTGTTTATTCTTAAAAGGAATTTTTGCCCTCATATTCTTCTTTTATTCTTCAGATGATTGCAAAAGGGAAAAATGCATCTGAACTGTTCCCTGCTGTTGTGAAGAATGTGGCCAGTAAAAATATTGAGGTACTCTTTTGATCCATGATTTTCATGATTCCTTTTGTTATATAGGGACCATATGCTTTTCAGTTACTTTGAAATGTCACAAGTATATTTAAATATCACTGGATTTTTGTTACATTTAAAGTGTCTATAATATTAAATTTAGGTAAAAATAGGATAAAAAGTAGATATAACATAGCTTTGACTTTTTGGTGGCAAATGTGAAAAATAAAATTGAGCTTGATTCACCTGAGTGAATGACTATAACTTGCTGTATTTTCACCAATTCCTAGAGGTCAGTTTAGTTTACATTTTGCTCTAGGGACTTAATTTCCCCCCTACTCCTAATCAAGAATTCTCAGACCTAAATGATTTGGAGCTTTTTGACATTTCTAGGACTAAGCCCAGGAATATTTCCCAAGATTCTCTTACTACTCATGACATGTACCAAGCACTCAGTACATATTATTTGGATTTATTGAATTTGTGTGTTCCACCCAATAAAATACTATTTTTTCATAGACTGTACTGATGCAATATAGCATTAAAGTTATAACTACCTTCCATCTGTGTATAAAAAAGGTCTGGATAATTGATAGAATTTGCTCCACTTAAAGCTTTAGAGATTTTTCTCCCATAAAAATTTAAAATGTGTTACTGCTGCTATTTGGTATTTTAATGACAGATAAAAAACAAACAAACAAATGAACAAAAAGGAGCATTCTGAGTGAGGAGACCATGGTTATGGTGTCAGTTTGAAAGAGTGAGTGTGTGTGAAGAACATGGAATGGAGACTTCAGGAGGATGCCAATTTTGTGATTTTGATTTTATTTTCCATACATTGTGTGGCCACATTTTGCTAGTGTCTTTGTTTGTTTTTTGTTGTTTCTTTTGTGAAGGTATTAAGTATCTAAATTTTTGGTGGCACACTTGCCAACAAAATTTTAGTTTATCTATTTTTCCTTTAGTTGTCTTGTCTAAGAAACCAGTATTTAATCCAAGGTCAAAAAGATTTTCACTTATTAGTTCTAAGAGTTATTTTTAGCTTTATATTAGGACTGTGATCTACTTTAAAGTTAAAACTTTTATATGGTGTCTCCTTGCAACTACTGATCTGCTTTCACTACAGTTTTGACATTTTAAAACTTTCTTAGTAATTATACAGTATGGAATCTCTTGGTTTTGACATTTTTTTAAAATTTTACTTAGGAAACTGTGAGATCCATCTGTATTGTTTCATGTATTCATTTATAATATTGTTATAATATTTATATTATAACAACAAAATTAATAATAATTAATTAATAAAATTAACACATTTTATTGTTATAATATAAATATTCCATAATTGTAAAAATTACCTGTTTGAGGATGTTTGGATTGAATAAAACTATTATGTGTGGGCATTTCTTTCAATTTTTCTTGAGTAAATATCATAGAATAGAACTGTTGCATTGGCTGGGAAGTGTATATATTTTTCAAAAATAGTGCCATATAGTTTTATAAAGTGGCTGTGCCATTTGCATTTTTATCACTAATGTATGTGAGTTTTAGTTGGTTCATATCTTCACTAACATTTGATCTTATTAGACTTTTTTTTTTAATTGTAGGTGGACACAATACCTTTATTTTTGTTTGTTTATATATGGTGCTGAGGATCAAATCCAGTGCCTCACATGTCCTAGGCAAGTGCTATACCACTGAGCCACAACCCCAGCCCTTATTAGACTTTTTAACTGTAGCCATTTTGGTGGGTGTGTAGTGGTATTTCATTGTGGCTTTAATTGCTTTTTCCTAACATTTAGTGATGTTGGACATTTTTTTCATTATCTTATTGGTCAGTCATATTTTATTTAAACCTTTTTTTTCACATCTTTAGCCTGCTTTAAATTTTTTTGGTCTTATTAAGGTTTGAAAGTTCTTTATAAATTCTTACATAACCCTTTTGCTATGTAGATGATTATTTATTATTCTTATTCTCTCCTGCTTTCTTTTTGGTTTTCTTAATGTCTTTGAAAGAACAGATATTTGATTTGGATAAAATCCATTTTATCTGTATTTTTTTCAATTATATTTCAGACTTTTTGTGATCTATTTAAGAAATCTTTGCCTAGCCTAATATCATAAAGATTTTTCATGTTTTGTTCTGAGGTTCAGCCATTTTAACTATTTATATTTAGGCTTATGATCCCTGTCTTTGGGGTTTCCCAAGGTCAACCATAGATTGGGTGGTTCACTAGGAGGATTCACTAGACTCAGAATATAGTCATACTCATAGCTGTCATTTATTAAGGTAAAAACACAGACTCAGGAATACAAACAAACAAGTACATGGGGCAAAATCTGCAAGAAACCAGATGTAAGTTTCCAAGAGTCCTTTCCTAGTGGAATTACCCAGTACATGCTTAATGTCTCCAGCATATTGTGACAAAATATGTGAAGTGTTACCTACTAGGAAACTTCATTAGAGACTTACTGTCCAATTTTTATTTGGATCTGTTCATGTAAGCATTATCAGCCTGGTTTGTGCCCAAATTCTACACTTCCATAAAGAAAACAGATGTTCAATTTAAATCATATTATTTGTACAAATATACAAAGACTGGTTTGTCCATTGGTTTGTCTACTTGTGTTTCACCTATTATTCACTTAGTTCAAGTGGAAAGTCGTGAAAGGGGGATCCACATAGCTCTTTCTCTTTGATGTCTTATATTCATGCTATCTGAGCTTCTAATTTGATATGTATACTAGTATTATGTCTTCTGATATAAGAAAGTGCAAATATCTGGAAACAACAAGATTTGACTTAGGAAAATCATGAGGCATAGGTGAGACTGGACTTAATGTTATTTGGAACAGTCACAGCAGTAATAATGGTTGCTAACATGTCCAAAAAAATGCTGTCTGTGCTATGTCCTTAAGATCTTACATAGATGAACTCATTTTATCCTCACAAATAACCCTGTGAAGCTTGGTTCTGTTACTGTCTATATTGTACATATGAAGATAAGGTAGAAGAGGGTTAATGTCCTGATCAGGGTCACACAGCAAGTATGTGGCAGTTAGTTTCCAAAGCTAGGTAGGCTGGCTTCAGAACCCCTTTCAGTGCCATCCTTCCTATTTGGTGGTTACTTTCTTTTCTAAGTGTCTTTGATCCCTCATCAACATTTGGTATTAGCTATTCTTTGGAAGACATTTGGCTATTTGGTATACTTACTATGTTTTAGATATAGATAGAAATTATCAAGTCTGTGGGAAATAATGGTAAATCAATAGTTCCTTCTGAACTAGAACATTCAGTACTAATTATTATTCATTCAAAGCTGTTTATACTCATCAAGCAGTACGATTTTTCTCTTTGTTCATTTTTTCCTTTAAAATCAGATTTTGGTGTGCTCCCTATTATTTTATTTTATTTTTTAGTTGTTGATGGGCCTTTATTTTTTATTTTGTGTGGCACTGAAAATTGAACTCAATGCCTCACATATGCTAGGCAAGTGCTCTACCACTGAGCCTCAATCCCAGTCCTCCCTATTAGTTTTATAACAAAAATGCCAATATAAACATAGTTATTGGCCTATTTGTTTTGGATTTCTTTTGTTTCTTAAATACCTTGTTATTTTTTTCAAACATGCCTGATTTCCTCATATTGTATAAAAACTGACAGGAGCTTCCTAAATTTGTATTCAGAGAATTGATTAATGTATTCTTGCTATCAAGTACAAAATTTCATTTTTACAAGTCCATGCTGCTTTCCATGCACAGGTGAGCTGTAGTATACGTCATCTGCCATTAGATGTCAAATGATACCAAAAACAACCTAGTAAGCAATCAGTGGTTATAGTACAAAAATAATCAAAGGTTTAGTCAATAACTCATGAAGTTTGATGTACTAGTATTGATAATCTAATTAAACAGATCTGCCTTTGTTCTTCCAGACTACTGGGGCTCTGCTATGATTAGCTTTACAGCAAAGAGTGTTGTAACATTGAATGAAAGTAACTGATCAGAGAATGGTGTAGTCACGGAGCTTTAACTACTCCCATTTCTGGTCACAGAATGGTTTCAGGGAAAGTAGGCTTTCTCTGCACACCTGCAGCCAGTGAGTGCACAGGCCTCTTGTGGTCAATATTGATTGATTCTTATAACAGAACTAGCACAAATTTAGTGTTTTGCAACCTTCTGTGATTTAATATTGTTATGCTTTTTGCCATAACAGTCACAGAAATCCTTCTCCAATAGTGAATAATTATGGCAGTGCCTGCTAACTCAGCTGTGGTTCTGAATGTTTCAGTGGTGCCTTTATAAACTTGTAGATATATTCTGGAGTTCATAACACCATTTTAAAGCTGGCTGTATAGTTGATAAATAAAGGTGTTTTCGAGAAATAACTCACAAGGAGATCGGGTCATTCTTCTTTAAAATTTTCCAGAGAATTGTAGAGTGAAATCTGAATATAATTGGTAAGAAAAAAGAATATTTTAAATGATTATTAAAAACAAGCAACAACAACAATGAAAACAAACACATTAAAGACCTTGGGAGCAATCTTCCTAATATCTATGGTTTCCATGTAGTATGTTGACAGCCTTGGAGACATTGCCATTCAGTGTCTTATAACCACTGAGAAGAAGTTAGATCCTAGATGAAGCCATCTAATGGGAAAGTCTAATTTTTTTTTTAAAGTCTACCATTGATCTGGGGTGCAATTCAGCTGATAATGACTGAGTGATTACTATATGCCTGTCAATGTGATAGGTCCTAGTGATGAATGGTTGAGTAAGGAGAGCTTGCTGTACTAAATAACTGCACTTTTATGCCTGTGGAGCTGAGAAATTAAATATATCTTATATGTTAATTTGATGTTTCAAATTTGTTATCCCCCCAACCCAAATTATTGAGCTATTTAAAATCTAGTTGGAGATAAAGTTATCTATCCTCAATTAGAGAAATGCTTCTACAATTATGGTCCTAAGAACTTTGAAATTTTTATTTTTACTTCCTCTAATCTAAAACATTAGATACAGTTTGGATCATTTGCTTCTCATTGTTTTCACCAATATTACCTATTTTTGAAGACTATTTTTTTATATTCCTATGTAAAATCACTTATGGTCATTTAAAGGAACGGTGTTTTATACTGTTATAGGTGGATTGATTTGAAAAAGCTTGATTATTCAGGTGACTTTTTGTTGATCTCTTGAACAGGTTAAAAATGGTTATGGTGGCTGTATACATTGCCAAGGCTGCAGAAAAAGCTGCCTTTTCCTAGGAATGTGGGAAATTACTATCATTTAAAGGAAGGAGTGTAAAATATTGTTAAAATCAGAGACAGGTTTGGCGGTGCATACTGGTAATTCCAGCAGCTAAGGATGCTGAGGTAGGAGGATCACAAGTTCAAAGCCAGCCTCAGCAATTTAGTGAGGCTCTAGATAATATAGCTAGACCTTATTTCAAAAGAAAAAATAAAAAGGCTGCGGATATGGCTCAGTGGTTAAGTGCCCTGGGATTCAATCCCTGGTACCACCCTCCCCCTTGGAAAAAAAAAAAATCTAAGAAAGTGCTATTGTTTTGTGTTGGAGGACATCTAGAAAGATGAGATTCATTCCTAAAATTAAAATGTCCTTACTGTTTTATCTGAACATCAAATTAATTAATATTTCTTGTAAAAATTAAATAACATGGAAAAATGTAAAGAGTAAAAGTCACTGGTTAATACCATCACTCAAAGACAGTCACTGTTAACCTTTTACTCTACAGGTGTCTTGGCTTTTTTGCTAACTTGGTTTGAATCCTGGCTCTTTAACAGATGTGATATCTTGGTCAAGTTACTTAACATTTCTGTGCTTTAGTTTCCTCACCTGTAAAATAAATAACTGGAATATAAAATGAAACATTTAGAACAGTTAGCATTATCTATATTTGCTATTATTACCATATTATGTCCTTTCTGAAGCATTTTCTGTTTTGAAGTTTTGGCAATGAGATTTATCTTAACACCTCATGAAGACTTACAATGGTCAGAGTTTTTGTTGTTGTTATTTTTCCTTTCTTTGTGGTCTACAAAGTAATGGTACATCTTATAAAAATAGTGTATTTTAGATTGGATAGTATATAGTGTGTATGCATCTTTTTTTAAGTACAAAAACGAGATTATACAATGCATATTGTTTTACATTTTACATTGTCAAATACAGGTTAACTTTATTCTGTATGGTGACTGTTACATGGGTGCACTGTAATTTATTGTTCGTATATTGTCATTTTATTTAAATTTGCTCTTTTAGTAAGTGGAATTTGGGTGGGGGGATAACTGAAGGAATAACTTGAGTGAAGTGTAAGATTAAAAGTACAGATTATATTTGGGAACTTTCTGTTTGACTATAATGAAAGTTTGGGGTATATTATACATGGTATTGAATACTGGGTTAAGGGCTGAAGAGTTTGTGGAGCTATTTAACACTGAAGAATAATTGGAAATAAGTTTTTTGTCAGTGTCATTTATAACCTTGCCTATGTGATATAGATGAATGGTTTAATATCAACTTAAAATAGTTGTGTTTAGTATTTTTATCATAATTATGAGGATGTAGATAGTATATTTAGTAATTTTTACTTGGGCTTATGAAATTGTGAAGAGTGGTAAAATAGGTTGGATTATTAAATTAAGACCTGAAATGATCTTAAGGTGCCATGAAGAGTTAAATCTCAGATGCTGAAAACTTCTATAGATAAATATACAATTTGCCCTTCACTTGAGAGAAATTAAAAAATAAATCCCACAAGGATAGTTGCTCAAATACAGTTTGATTTAAGTCAGCAGTATATTTGGATAAGGTGAATAGTTTTAATCAAGAATGAGCTAATCGCTGGAAACATCTCATCTGGAACAAGGTCTTATTTAGGTATTTTGTTCTGCTTAACTCATTTGTAGTTCAGAGTTCCACACTGAAAGAAATAGAAAGAAACTGATGTGAGTTTAAGGAGGAACAAACAGCATGGTGAAGGAACTGAAGACTATGCTTTGTCAAGAGAAATTGGGGCTGGGGGTCTAGCTCAGTGGTAGAGTGTGCACTTAGTACATACAGTTTTCTAGGTTCAATCCCCAGCACTGAGAGAGGGGTTGGAGGAGAATAAATTGGGGTATGAAAGAAGAAGGGCGTGGCAATTTCCTTAAAGTAGTTCAGATTGGTTAAGATGATATGAGCTATAACTAAGTACAATACCATTTCTCCTTTCCAGCTAGTTCCAGTTTTTCCTCCCCATTTCTTATGTTCTTTGAATATTCCATAGACTTTTATGTATGTACTATGCTGATACGTAAGAAAGGTAATCAGGAAGTGGGATCTGAGGATATTTGAGAAGGGAATTATTATTAGCAATGTTGGTGGATTTTTAACTTAATTTTTTAACTTTATTTTTTCTGTTGATAATTTTGTTAGAAACTTAGTGATTAAAAAATGTCTTTAAAAATATTTCCAGAACATATGTCTAGACTATTTGGGATTTTTATTTCATTAAATTATTGGTATTATTCACTTATTATTCTTACTGAACCAAAAATATCATGTATATTGGAAGTGATTCTTGCTATAAAAAGACTTGGGGCTTCAGCACCTTTATTTTGATAAATGAAGAAATAAACTCCCATACTAGATAGTAGACAGAGGCCAAGTTTTTTCTCTTAATTTTATCTTTGACTTTGAAATATTTTTGCAGGTCAGTTAATATTTGAACATTCTTATATGAATTTTGTTCAGGGATTTAAAATTTCCTTTGAGAGGAAGGGACACCTTGATAAGATGTTGCTGTTCTGGATTGTATTATTAAAAGGCTTACTTCACAAGCTTTTTCTGTCACCATTCATTATGTCACAAAATATTATCTTTATTTTACAACCACGCTGTGACCAGGTTCAGTTATTTACTTGAAGAAAATTAAGAATGGATTTTGGTATAGAAAATATTGAGTTTTATATTTTTCACTCTTCTGGCTAGGAGTAATTTTTTTTTTTTTTAAACAGATCAAGAAGTTGGTGTATGTGTACCTTGTCCGATATGCTGAAGAGCAGCAGGATCTGGCACTCTTGTCCATAAGCACTTTTCAGCGAGCTCTGAAGGTAAATGATGGAGTGAGCAGGCAATAGCTATAAGGTTTTGTACAGTTGAAGGTGTGTCATTTAAAGAAGCTAAGTAATAATCCACTAAATAGCCAAGTAGTGTGTTGAAAGAATTAAAAGGCCTCCCAGAAGTGCTTATTCAGTACCCTTATAAAATATATAAGAAAGTGGAACCTGGCCATGTTTGTTCTAGCTTCTGCATGTTTGGGTTCAATATAATCATTTTCATAAAGCTGTTTATTACTATACCAAGTAGGTGTGAATGTATGTAAATAGGGGAAATAAGACATTTTTAAAGATAAAATTTATGTTGTATAGCATTTTCTTCTGAAATGTTAAAACCCCAGCACATTTAGTGATATCAAGTACAATTATAACTTTCTTTTCTTTAAAACAGTGTTCAGAAAACTAAATGTTTTCTTCTTTTTTTTACCCATTTCCATATACTGGTTGTACATTTTTAAATAAGTGGCTTTTTTTAATGATTGTCACATTTATTACACCCTATAAGTGTGTGTTAACTATGTCATAAAGATGTCTTTGGAAAATTGTAAACTTTGAAATTTTGATAAATACTTTTGACACTATTTTCAGGACCCAAACCAACTAATCCGTGCAAGCGCTTTAAGAGTTCTGTCAAGTATTAGAGTGCCTATTATTGTTCCTATCATGATGCTTGCTATTAAGGAAGCTTCTGCTGACTTATCACCATATGTTAGGAAGAATGCAGCCCATGCAATACAGAAACTGTACAGGTAGGTGCTTTGTTAGTAACAGAGATCTGTAATATTAAGTGGATTGTTATAGACCCCAAAGGCTTATTTTATTCACTCTTATGACTGGCCTGTCCTCACAGCAAACAAATTTACTGGCTATGTTTTTTCACCTGTAAACATTTTTTAACCTATCTTTAATTTTATTTGGGGACCCCATGCAACTTTGTACTTGTGATAATTTCTAGATTTTGTAACTTGAAAATAATTAATATTTGAATTCTCATTTATATAGTCCATGTGTGTATGCATGTATTATTAGGAAATCAAGATTTTATCCATTATAAAGTAGAATCTTTCTTATTATTCTTACAATTTACTTTATTTTTTTCCTTACATCTTTGTTCCTGCTATTTATTTTTTGAAGTCTGATTCTTTTCCAGAGCTGTTTTATTATTTTTTATTTTAATAACTTTATTTTAAATGTAGTGATTTTCAAATATAGTACCATACCATAGTTTTTGATATTTGGTAAAATATACAGTATCTCAATATCTGGGAAAACATATACTCTAAATAAAATTATATACACACAGTTGGGTATTATTTCTGTTATCATTTATTCTGCAAGGTTTTTGAGATCATTTGTTTCTGGTGTTGTGTTTAAAGTATTGTGCTGTGTGCATTGGATCTATGAAGTCAGTAGAGGACATGGTACTTATGGATAAAATTCACATATTTGAGGAAGAAAACCAACCATATGTCAAATAATTAAAAGTCATCTGTAATTGAGATGTTAGCACATGATTTATAAATCTCCTTTAACAATGGTTTTGATGGGAAGGGGCCATTGTGTTATAAGTGTACCAGAAAATAAAGACGTAACTAAAATGGAAAAGGAAGAATTAACTTCGAAAAAATAGCTGGAATTTGAAAGAATTGAAAGGTTTGAATGTTCAGGTAATTAAAATGCTTAATAATAAATGTGATGTTTATAAAAAGTACTAACTCATAGTCTTAGATTAATTGTCAGTCAGTTTTATCATGCTTCTTTTTGTTTTCTCTTCATAAACTTGTAGAATAAGACACAAGCTTATTAAATTTTAATGATTTAAAAGCATGTCTATCAGCACACCGTGGTTTATTCTCTAGCCTCAGCTATCTACTCTCCCTGCCTTGGCACTGCCTATTCATTTCCTATATCAAATGTGTTAATCTTATCACTGCATCTTATTTTTTCTTGGTTTTAACTGGTGAGTTTTTATAGTGCATATATTCATTTTAGTAAACTTGGGTGATGCACAATTCTTATTTGGTAATCATCTGTATTTGTTTTGGCAGTTAAGTACCCGAGTTACAATTAAAAGGGAGAAATTATTGTGACTTTTCTTTTTATATTTTAGTCTTGATCCAGAGCAAAAGGAAATGTTAATTGAAGTAATTGAAAAACTTTTGAAAGATAAAAGCACGGTAAGTAATATTATGTCATTAAAGTAAAATTGTGCTTTCTTTACATAGTATTGTTTACCACTTTATATTTGATATAATTATTTTTATTGATTTCAAAATGCTATAAATATTAATGGAGTTCATGCCTATTTAAAAAATAGTTAAAGAGCTGGGTGCTGTGGTACACACCTGTAATCCCAGCAGTTTGGAAGTCTGAGGCAGGAGGATCTTGAGTTCAGTGCCAGCCTCAGCAAAAGTGGGGTGCTAAGCAACTCAATGAGACCCTGTCTCTAAATAAAATACAAAATAGGGCTGGGGATGTGGCTCAGTGGTCAAGTGCCCCTGAGTTCAATCCCCTGTACTGAAAACAAAATAAAACAACAACAACAAAAAACAAAACCAAACAACAACAAATAGTTAAAGAACAAAAATCTCCATGTATTGAGAAGGATTGTGTCTACTAGTATTTTAGTTTGTTACATGTTTCTTTATCATAGAGTCTGCAGAAGGACAAGATGTGTGTTGGCGGGGACCTTCCATCTGTGGCTAAATTATTGACTACTTTTCAAGTTGAAGTTTCATTTTATATAGTGATTTTTAGGATTTTTTTTTCTTTAATTTTTATTGTTGGTTTGTTAGGATTTTTAAAGGCTCAATCATCTGGAAACAATATAATTGTTTTAAAATAAAATATTAACAAATATTAAAGAGGGCTGGGGGCTCTAGCCTAGTGGCAGAGCATGTAACTAGCACTTGCGGGGCACTGGATTCCATCCTTAGCACTACATAAAAATAAACAAATAAAATAAAGGTATGCTGTCCAGCTACAACTACAAAATAAGTATTAAAGAGATACTGAAAATTAAAAGGACGTTTTAATATAAGTGTGATTTAAAAATATTAAAACATTTTCAACTGTACAAAGCTGTTGTATTGGCTGCTAAAGATTATCTTACTGATTAAAATAGTGATCTTTTGGGAATGTATGCTTCTCCTCTTCCTCCTTTTACCAGCCTCATTTTGTGTGTGTGTGTGTGTGTGTGTGTAGTGGCATGGTAGCAAGATCTAGGAAAAGGGGTGACCTATGGGGTCTGTGAACAGACCCCCTGGAGGAATTGGGCTACTAGCATCTGCAGTGAGGCTTCCATATTGACAATAAAGATGCCAGCTCATCTTAGGATGCCGTCATGAGGTAGCATGTAATATCTGTTTAGAACAGCTATCTGTTGTTGTAGTTATTTACCCCATGTAGCTGTTTTTTATGATTTAGCCTGGAAGATGTTCAGTGTTTGAGAAGAATGTGTATTCTGCTTTTCTTGGGTGGAATGTTTCATAAATGTTAGGTCTAATTGTTTATATTGTTGTTCAAGTCTTTTCTTTCTTTGTTAATTGTTATGCCTACTAGTTCTGTTCATTATTCCAAGTGCTATATTGAAGTCTCTCTTTAATTCTGTCATTGTTTGCCTCATACATCTATGAGCTCTGATATTTGTGTGTGTGTGTATATATAATTGTTTATAATTATATGTATATTTATAACTGTTTTATCTTTTCTTATTATTAAAGGTCTCTCTTTGTGTCTAGGAACACTTGTTTTAAAGTCTCTTATACAGCCATTCTAGCTTTCTTATGGTCACTGTTTTTACTATATATATTTGTATTCTTTTATATTCAACCTGTTTGTATTTTGCCCAGTATATATGGGCAGCATGTAGTTGCCTCCTGACTTTTAATACAGCCTTACAGGATGTACTTTTTGATTAGATTGTCTAATTCAGTCACTTAAATACTGCTTTTTTTTGAGTTAAGTGAATATGTTATAGTGAACATTCAAAACCCTTTAGTGAGTTTTTCACTGTGTATCTTTGATAATATTGTGTTATACATGGAGATTATACCTGGAGTTTCATTCCTAGACCATTCAGCAAACTTCTTTTACTTTGAAGTATAGCAGAAATCTCCATTGCGTTTCTTCTATGCAGAGTTGATATAATATAGAAGATAATCATGCCCCAACAGATTATGTCAATAGATGAAGATAGAGAAATTTGAATTCTTTTTGTCTTCTATATGACAGATATACCATCTGCTTCTGTGACCCAGATATTAAATCAATATTACTGATACTGTGGTTTATTTGATTTTAATAACTGAAAAAAAAACACTTAATGTCTTTTATGTGCAGGACATTTGCTAAGTATTAAAACAAGAAACGAACCCTTGTGGCAGTACAATTTGCCATAATTTCTGCTTCATTGTACACCAAAAGAAATTTGTTGCATGGCCTGGGAGTGAAATTTCCTTATATGTATGCATGTTTTTTCCAAATAGGATAGACTTGTCACAAGTAAAAACAACAGTTTTTTTGAATTAGAAAATTCATGCCTGATTTTCTGCCATTTGATAGCTATGTACTAGGCCTCATGAGTGTTAGTTTCAAATTTGTAGTTCTTATAATTTATAAGGTGGTTATTTTGGTTGAAAGAGCTATTTTATATAAAACCCTCAGCATGGGGCCTGACACTGTGACATAAAGTATTAAAATATTCAACTAAAAAGTAAACGGCTCAAGAAGGTATGTAAAGAATATAATCTGTTTGTGAATTTAGAATGTCTATTTTGGCTTCTGATCATTTATTTCTAAAATAGTAGAAAGAGAAAATATTGAGTACTTATTCATAATATGTGTTCAGTATTTTTTGAATGGCTGTTGAATTATCATATTCCTGGTGATAGTAACTGATAAATGATATTATCCCTAATGTTTTCTTTTCCTTGCCCCAATAGTATCATACTTAGTGTTCATAGAGGTTTTGAGTGCTTTGATGGCCTATTTATTTTGAGGCACTCATTCTACTAAAGTGTTACAGAGTTCCTTTTTTTAAAACTAAAACACATGCATATCTTTTCTTCTGTCTTGATAATTATAAAATATCAAGGCCTCTAATTCTAGTACCATAGCACAAAGTTCCTTCTATCCTCTTCCCTTTCCAAATTTGTAATTTCCCCTTCAACAGTAAGAAATATGGCTCCCAGTATGCACAATATTTTTACTTTTGTGCTTAGTTCCAGAATTCAGAGGAGGTGTTATTTCACAGTTACTAGCATGTACTTCAATGGGGAGTAGTAAGAAGGGAGTTAATAACTAGAGTTAAATGTTGGTTTAGAGTTATTTTATCTTTAGTTTTATTTCTTTGTTGCTATGATAAATTGTTTTGTCATCAAATTTTTGAACTTATTGTGTTTGTATATTTAAAAGCTGTTGATTTTCTTAATGGTGATTTTATATCCTGCTTCTTTACTGAGTTATTTTATTGTTTGTGTTACTTTTTTTCATTTATTCTCAGTTTTCCCTATAGAATAAATCATTTCAGCAAATAGAGATAATTTTACTTTCATTTTTCAATTCCTAGGACTCTTCTATAATTATGTTGAATGATTCTATCAGTATAACATCTGATAGTAGTGGATATGATGGGTGTCCTTTCCTTGTTTTAATCTAAGGAAAATGCCTAGACTGTGTCCATATTAAGAAAGATGCTCTCCCTGAGGATTTTCTTTTTACCTTTGAAATACATAATTTTGTAAGGTGTTTTAGGGTTAATTGATGTGGGTCACTTTTTTCCTCGTACCGGATAAACACTTTCATAATGTAGACTCAGAACTTAAATATTAATTCTGATAAAATATTTATTCTTTTAAGAACATAATTTTAAATGTTAATTGTGTTCAATTATTATATTCTTCAGGGATTCCAATTTTACATGTTTTAGATCTTCTTTGCTTATGTTATATTTTAGCTACTTTGTCTCTAAACCATTTTATTTCTTTTTTATCTCATTTCATTCTCCTGGTTGTTGTTTTTGTTGTTCTTTTTTTTCTTTAGTGCCCATAATAATTTTTCATTTATTGATTTTGTCCCCAGGGACATCTTGCAATTTAGACCTCATGTTTGATCACTTTTTTCCCCTTCAGTTTCTTTCTGATTTTAGTCACTGAAATGAAATGCTATGTTTTTTTTCCTGATTTCTTTTGATAATTTCTATTCTCTTTAAAAATTTTGATTCATATTTGTTTTTCCTGTCTTTAGAAATGCTTCTTTGAGGTATTTAATTTGTGTTGGAGTGTTACAGTAAAGTTTCCTTTTGCTTATCCTTGATTTGGGGGGCGGATACTTTTTACCCCAGTTGAATTGTTTTGATTTTTCTTTTCTGCTTTTAGTACTTATTATTTGAGTCTTGGCATTTCTTTGGCTAGGGTTGGTGATTTGATATTTGTGGTAACTTGCAATATTTTGAGTATAGGAGCACCCTCTCTGTCAGAAATCCATCTCAAAAGCCAATGAGATGGCTTTTGATGGGGAGGGTGCACGTAGTTGGAGGCATATGTTGTAAGATGATTTTGAGATGTATCTTCAAGTAGTCTAAACTTTCCCTTCTTAATTCTTTTTTCCTGTTATCTCACAGTTTCTGAGGGGTCTCCTCCCACCCCCACCTGCCCCAGGTTTTTTTTTTTTTTTTTTTGGTATCAGGGATTGAACCCAGGGGTGCTTGACTACTGAGTCACATCCCCAGCCCTTTTTCATTTTGAGACAGTGTCTTGCTAAATTGCTTGAATTTGTGATCCTCCTCCCTCAGCCTCCTGAGCAACTAGGATTATAGGTGTGTGCCACCAACTGCTCCAGTTCTTTGTTAATTCCATTTTTTTCTTGAAGCTTTCCTTGACAGTTCATTTGCCTCACTGAATTTTCTTATTCTCCTCTTAAGTCTCTTTTCTATAGTCTGCTCTGACCTACCAGGAGTCATTTTAGTATTTTCAACCTCACAGTGTTTTTTTTTTCCTGTTGTTTATTTTAGTTCACTCTTGTAGCCATCACTAACTCTTGTCTGCTTTGTTTTGAGTAATTTTTTTTTCTGTGCTTCTAAATCTTTGAAGTTTTATGATACAAGTATAAAAATGGCTCTCTCAGAGAGCTATTTGAAGTTTGGAGGTGCTCTGTTTTGAGTTATGTTTAGGGCATAGATTTTGGTCTTTTTATTTTTTGGAGATATACAGTGGTAGATTTAGATTTACCCAGGTACCATTACCTGATGTCAGGAGCTGCAAATAAATTATTGCTTTGAATTCCATAGCCTTGGACAGCTTAACTGCTGCATCTGGGAATCTTTCCATGCTAAGGTGTAGAAAGACACGCCCATTTGTAGGCCAATGTTAATGGGGCCTATTCCACGCCTAGTGTGGAATTTATGGATTCCATAGCTTTGGATTTAGATGTCTGCTGCCCTGGGGTGAAAGAGATACCAGTATGCCTAACTATCCTTGTGGTGCCAGCTGCCTGGAGAAGAAAGAATTACTGCCCAAGTGATAAGTCCCCAACCAGGCCAATTCCCAACAGCTTCTTGATTCTGGTTTGCATTGAAGAACCCTCTCTCACAATAAATTCCTTTGGTGTGTTTCACTATACGTAAAGTATTCACAGGCTTTTTCCTTTGTTAGGATCAGACCTATCAGGCCTCTTCCACCTGCCAATGCCCCCACTTTGAAAAATGTATTTCTTGTCTTTTGTGTTTATTTTTTAATAATACTTCTCACACTTTTTATTTCCAGCGGCCCACACCTCCAAGGGTTACCTATTCCCTCCCCACACAGGCCCACACGCTGTGGCTGTGAGCCTAGTATTTAAATTATGTTTTGAGAATGCTTTCTGATAGTTTTTTCCCTTCATGTGATTATAATTCATTACTGAAAGATTAAAAATATTCTGATATTTAAACAGGTATTTATGCCTTGTTTTTTTCTGGTCATTATATAATACTTCATTGAAGGAAGACAGGTACATTTCTTCTCTCCCTCACAAATATAATGTCAGAATTGACATTTAAAATAAAAAATTCCACATTGTTTTTAATTTAAAAATTTATCTCTAGCTGTCAGAGAAATGCAAATCAAAACCACCCTAAGATACCATCTCACTCCAGTAAGATTGGCAGCCATTATGAAGTCAAACAACAACAAGTGCTGGCGAGGATGTGGGGAAAAGGATACACTTGTACATTGCTGGTGGGACTGCAGATTGGTGCAGCCAATTTGGAAAGCAGTATGGAGATTTCTTGGAAAGCTGGGAATGGAGCCACCATTTGACCCAGCTATTCCCTTTCTCGGTCTATTCCCTAAAGACCTAAAAAGAGCATGCTACAGGGACACTGCTACATCGATGTTCATAGCAGCACAGTTCACAATAGCAAGACTGTGGAACCAACCTAGATGCCCTTCAATAGACGAATGGATAAAAAAAATGTGGCATTTATACACAATGGAGTATTACTCTGCATTAAAAAATGACAAAATCATAGAATTTGCAGGGAAATGGATGGCATTAGAGCAGATTATGCTAAGTGAAGCTAGCCAATCCCTAAAAAACAAATGCCAAATGTCTTCTTTGATATAAGGAGAGTAACTAAGAACAGAGTAGGGACAAAGAGCATGAGAAGAAGATTAACATTAAACAGGGATGAGAGGTGGGAGGGAAAGGGAGAGAGAAGGGAAATTGCATGGTAATGGAAGGAGACCCTCAGGGTTATACAGTGGAGGAGGTAGAAAGAGAGGAGGGGAGGGGAGGGGAGAGGTGGGGAGGGGGGAGGGTGGAGGATGGGAAAGCCAGCGGAGCACAACAGACACTAGTATGGCAATTTGTAAATCAATGGATGTGTAACTGATGTGATTCTGCAATCTGTGTATGGGGTGAAGGTGGGAGTTCATAACCCACTTGAATCAAAGTGTGGAATATGATACGTCAAGAAATTTGTAATGTTTTGAACAACCCACAATAAAAAATTAAAAAAAAAATAAATAAAATAAAAAAAAAATTTTTCAATCAAATGAAACAAGTCCAATTTACTTCCACATTTTGAGAAGGAATTTATTTTCTATCAGCAAGAAATTCTTGGGATGATGATGACGACGACAACATTGATGTAACTCCTGTAAATATAAATTTGAAAGATGTTAATGAATTAAAAACTTCCTCACTTTCTGTTAATTTTGAGATATACCTCTGTTGTTTCTCTTAGGCCGAGGAAGATTTTCTTAAATAATTTTCATTTTAAGGAAAGATTGAGCAATAAACATACTAAAATACAGCAGTTTTTCCCTTTTACTGGAAAAAGATCAGTATTTGTCATATGAGTAATTCTTTCCTAAAAATAGATCACTCTGCGTTTAGAAAAACTGGAAGAACACTTAATGTTATTTAGGTAACTGTTGTCTGAAGGTGTCTTTTATGTTTGTGAAGACACTAAAGGGAACCTTACAACTGTAGTCAATGAAATTAAAAGGAAACATTTTATCTCTATTCTGTCGTTTCTAATTACTGTTAATCATTTTTGTTTATATAATTTTTTTTCGGTTTTGGGGATTGAACCCAGGGATGTTCTGATACTGATCATCTCCGGCCCTTTTTATTTTTTATTTTCAGGTGGTCTCACTAAGTTGCCTGGCTGGCATCATAACTTAACCATCCTCCTGCCTCAGCCTCCCAGGTCACTGGGCTTACAGGCGTGTACCACCACATTTGGCTTATTTATATAATTTTTCTTGTATATTCCAAGACTTATATCATTTTCATCTTACTTCTCTAATTACCATGTTCTAAGTACTTTTCTACCTTTCCAAATTAATGTTTACTTATGAATTCATTTTTTAAATTCATAACACTTTCTTTTTTCTTTAAAATGTAAAAATCTGTGGTTTTTGAGCAATTAAAGCATAAAAGTGGGCAATCTTTTATTTAGAATACTTCAAAAGCAGGGTGGCATTTATTTTCTTGTCCTTTCAAATTAATTTTAAAGAAGTCCTTTTGATAGCATTTGAATTTCTCATGGAAACAATTTCTTAGGGAGACAAATTAGGTTAGTGCCTACTGAAAAACCAAGCTATTTGTGTGTTTTTGATAATGTGAGGTTTTTTTCTCTTTAATTTTAGCTATAAAATTATGCTTAATGAATAGATTGGTAGTTTATAGCTAAGCTGTAGGGGTAAGACACCATTTTATAAGTTATTGATTTAATGTTGGTAAAAGCCTCAGTGTTATGGGCAAAAAAACACACCCCTGAGTTTGTGCAGATGTTTTATTGTGATAGATCTATTATCCAGCTATTAGAAGATAAATGACTGATCTTTCCTATTTTCCATGCCTCAAGAAAATTGAAATAAGAAGGGAAATATCATTTGGGCTGTATGATTAGGGCAGGTTGGATGGCCATTAATTTAAGGGAAGAAGATCTTGGCAGCATTGGCCAACTTATACCATATTATCAATCAAACCTTGATGCACTTCTTGTGATGACCCAGCACTCTCAGGTTTTTGCAACGTTAATTAGAATTCATGACAAAATAGATGCAAGGAAACATTTTGTACCCTTCATAATTTTATAGAAAATTTATTGTTATTAGAGGAACCATTTGCTTAGTGTGATTTTTTTCATTACCAGCTTGTCAACTAGCATAGATAATCTAGAGAAAATATGAACTCCATAGATGGGGTGTCACTTTTGTTGATGGTTCATCTAGTTTACCTTGGAGCACAGCTAATGGCTGAAGTTCATAGCAACAGCACAGAAAAACGTGGCAACCAAGGGGAGATAAATGAACCATGTTTATTGCTTTAATATAAAAAATACATAAATGGAAAACTGCATTTGAATTTGATGAGCTCATTGCTAGTTTTGTTGGAGTGATTTATATTTTCCGTTATATGAAAAGCTACTATTGACACAGTGAGATGAAAATTAACTGTCTGTTTTTTGGAAACCAATATTTTTGGTTTTAAAATCTGAGTAGATCATTTTATTTTAATTCTGAATGTTTTATAGAATATTGAACATTTGATAGATCAAAATTATCAATTCTTCTAATGTTTAGACTAGGATCAGATTGTTAAAACTATGAGTAGAGTCAGTTTTATTTTGTGAAGGTACTCTCTTTGTGTACTTTCTATTTATTAATGTTTCCTTAAGCTTTATTTGTACTTAAAATTATTTTCTTGTAATGATATTAGTATTTTAGAATGTGAGAGTGCTTTGCAATTGTTGTATACTTAAAGCTCTTGGTTTAATGAATTTAATACCTTGAGGCTGATTTTTCTATTGATTTGTTTGGTTTTAACACATTTAGGAAAAATTTTCTAAGTGTAGACCAAATAACTTGATTTTATTTAGCATTTTTAAAAATTAAAACTGTTGTTCTTAGTTTCATAGATTATTTATTTTTTGTGCTTAAAGACCCTCTTTTATTACTTGATTTAAATATTAGTATAAAATTGATTTATATATAAAGTATATAGTGATGTTTATATCACACAAGTAGTCTAATATCATAAACTTAGTTGTTTTAAGAGATATTTAAATTGTACTAATTCTGATCTGATAGAAATGTGATTATCATAGAATATAATTTCTGAAAAGTAATTTATGCAGAATACGTCAAAATGTGGAGTTGAAAACATGCACTTAACTTCCTTTCCATATCAATAGCAAACAGAAAATTATACATATAATACATTTTTATTTAGTTCACAGAAATAATAAATTCCTTGCTTTTTCGATTGAGGCGCATACATGCTGGGACCAGCAGGCACCAGTACATGGGCAGGGCTGGAGTCAATAAATGCGGCTTCACGTTCATACTGATTGGTAATTCATAAAATCCCCACAGGACTTGAAACTTGTTTAGCATAATAGCAGGTCTATATTCTGAGCTGTTTTCTTTCAATTGTATTGTTGGTTGCATATTAATAAACTAAATGTCAGCCAAGTAGAGGAACAAATACTCAAAATATGAATATCATTGTATCTAATATTTTTCAAAAAGTACCATTTCAATAAGTTATATTTCTATTTAATTGCTTATTTTAAGTCATTGGGGAAATTTTAGACACAAAATGAAGATCCCTAGTGTTCAAGAAGAATATGATATTAATTTGCTTTTTTTCAAAACTGTATCATATTGTTGGCTAACAGCATGTATCAGTGGTGTATATATAGAAGTATTTGTTTATTATATATTCTGCTTACTTTGTATTTTTATGATAAAGGAATCTTAGTTTCACCTAAGATTTGTAAGAACATGACAATTCAGAAATCATTATTTATGATTCACTAATTGGGACTTGGGAAAAGCTGCCTTTTGTTGGTAATATATTATTCCAACTTACATACATTGTTATGAAAGTCATAATAATGTCCTAAAATTTCAGTCAGTGTGTTTTCTTTGTAAATAAATTATGTTCATAAAAACACAAATTAAGATATGTAAGATTCAGAAGTGTTTTAGTACTAAAAACATCTAAGAGTTCCTCATACTTTTAAACAAATTCATTGTGGAATTGTCATTTTCATTTTAAACTGACACAGTATAATCTTGTTATTATCTGGATTCTTTTTCTGAATATTGTCACAAACTAAGAAATGAGTCTTTAGATTAGAATTTAGGTTAGCTTTAAAGATGAAAACTGTGAATGATTAATGTTGAATTCATGTATAAACAACTTAATTGGAATTTAAGTTGATAAAATAAAAAATTATCAGAATACATCTCTGCTCAGCAGAGCATTAGTTTTTCACATAAATTACAAGTATTAGACTTATTCTTCTAGGGAGTGGTGCTTAAAAATTTATTTTTTACTCAAACATGAACATTCATTTTAACTGAATGAATAAACACTTTAAATGTTGATTGTCATAACACTGACTGTACCATAATAAAAACATGAGTAGTATCTTCGATGGGCAGAAAATGTTTTTTAATGAGTTACTTTTTCTTTCTTTTCTAGCTGGTAGCTGGCAGTGTTGTGATGGCTTTTGAAGAAGTATGCCCGGATAGAATAGATCTGATTCACAAGAATTACCGAAAGCTATGTAACTTACTAGTTGATGTAGAAGAGTGGGGGCAGGTAGTCATAATCCACATGCTAACTCGATATGCTCGTACACAGTTTGTCAGTCCTTGGAAAGAGGTAAGTGCTGAACAGCCTTTCACTTATAAAGTATACTAACAGAATAGGCGAGCATTTAAAAATGTGTACAAAAATTAAGAATTGTGAAATATAGAAATCTTCATATTTGATAAGGACTCATTTCCCTCATTCTCTTTTATGAAAGCAGGAAATTAGTATAAAAATACAAGAATAATTGTCTATTATTTTGGCACTGATTGATACATATTTAATGACATAGTATATAAACTTTCAGTATGATACTTGGTAAGAGGCCTTTGTTAGGAGCAATAGCATGATGCAGTATTTACAATAACATTGCTAAACCATGAATTATTTTTGTTACTAGTAACCTTCACACTTTTGAGCCCCAGCTATTCCAGATACGCATTTATGAAAATAGGTAATTTAAAAGTATAAACATGAATTTGTATCTTAGGTATTAATTTCTTGCAATTATAGATCAATACTATTGAACTTTTAAACTATTTTTTTCTAGTTTTATATTGCTAAAATGTTTCTTTTCCTTTTCTTTGCTTAAATAGGTAACATTTAGTAAAACTAAAAATTAAATATACTTGAAGATATTTGTTTCCTTTTGTAGATTAACATTAGAAGCATACCCATTCTTTTCATTATATGACAACTTAGAAAAGTTCATTTTTATCAAGATTTTAATTTTATTGTAATAGAACTTAGTATGTATATATTTAAGAATGAAATATAAATTTTAAGCTTGCTTAAAGAAAATCCTTAAATGTTATAAAAGTGTATTAACCTTGTCTTCTGATATCTAATCGTTTAAAATGCAGTATTATAGTTTAAAAAAATCAGTCATGTAAAAAAATAAGAGGTCCTATAAAACTCAATTATGTCAAACTGACTTATATGCAAACTTATTACTAGGCCCTTGATCGCTTAGTACTTGTTCTTGTTAATTAGAAGTAATATTAAAATGAGAGAAAAATGCTAATAGAATAAAATTGAAATGTGTTCATAATAACATGCTTTCAATAACATTCCACATAATCATATAAAATACTTTATCAAATTATCTATACTAATATTTGTTAGCACTAAAAACTTTCATATATTTTAATCTAAACACTAATATTTTTCCATCTCAATTTTAATTTCTTTGATTTTTGGTATTGTTTAGTGAACCCAAGGCCTTGCATGCTAAACACACACTCTACCTCTGAACTACATCTTTAGCCCCCTCAATTTTAGTATTAACAAAGTGGTCATATTATTCGACTTAACTATTTCAGTTTGTTTAAAATCATCAATATAAAGTCTTATGTCAGATAGGATTCTTAAATTGAAGAAAATTTACATTTATATACTTTTATTCTACAGTTGTATTCGTTGTTAAAGTTTTGAGGACAGTTTTGCTAAATTAATCAATATGTTCATGATGAAAATGTCTTGACCCTTTGACAAGAGATTTTTGTTGTGAATAGCTTATTTATTTGGTTTCACCCCTTCCTCTAAAGAATTAATCTCAGATATATTTTTTGTCCTCTCTGTAAGGTTTTAGGTCATTTTGGCATATATAATGATCGTCACCATTTAAATATTTTTGTTTTACTTTCCTATCATTGTCAAATCATTTTCATTAGCTCTTTACAAATAAATGATCTTTTGCCTTGTCAGAATATAGAAGCCAGAGCTAAAATACATGCTATACTTAGCATATCTTCTATAAATATGTAATGGCTATTAAACTCTGTTTTGTAGTTTGTTTTTCTTTTCCTTGAATTTTATTTCATCTTAGTTTAGATAAAATTCATAAAACTGTATACACAAGCAGGAAAATGAAATTATCCTCCATGATATACACTTATTCTTTTGATGGATCACTGGAAAAATTGGGGCTGTATTCATTTATTCTTTGTGTTTTCATGTTAAATCCATGAACATCAATTATTACAAATATGAGAGAAAATCTGGTCATTGTTAAATCTTAGCATGCTGGAATTGATCTAAATAATTTCTTATCTTTGGCGTTTATTTGCCATCTGACCTCAGCATTATTCTAAATACTATGGCTATTAGATTAATTTAGTGGTTTTCAAATGTGCACCTCATCCCTCAGAATGCTGTGGTACTGCCACAGGAGCAGCCATCTGGGCAGTAGTGCTGGAGACTGGCTCTGAGCTCTGCCACTGCCTCATATGCCTGCCCTTTTTTATGCAGCTTCACTTAGGATTTCCATTTAGAAGGATTCCTTGGCTTTAAGGGGGAAAAAAAAAAAAGCAAACCACTTAAATATAAGATTTGTATTTCTCAATTAACTGTGATGAAATTCTTTTTATTTTTAAATTACAGAAGCATATGGTAAAATAAAAATTAAGTTTGTTTTTATAATCTCTTGGTTGACCTTGAGAGATGATTATTGGCCGTCATTTAATTTGGCAATTATTTAATCACTTATTTTGGTGGTTGAAATTTGACATGGGTAAAACATTTTACTTTATTAACTTAAGATGATATCAGTTGACCTCAAACCGTGAAAAAAATATTCTTTGATTGTTTAAGTTCTATTTGAGGGTCTTGTGTAATCTAGAATAATCAAGATAGCAGGCTTATATTTAGTTATATGTTCTGTTAAGAAACCAGATGAATGATTTGAAAGTGTCGGTCCTTCTTGTATTAGTCTTCATTCACTTTAGAATTAAGGACTATAAAAGATGCTAGGCTCTTTGTTTAAATACATTTATACAGTTGTAGCTCAGTGGCAGAGCATTTGCCTAGCATGTGTGAGGCACTGGGTTCCATCCTCAGCACCACATAAAAATAAAATAAAGGTATTGTGTCCATCTACAACTAAAAAAATAAGATTCAAATGAGTCATTAACATTAGGACCATGTCCATGAGCTTCCCCTTTCATTTAACCTACCTTATCCTTTCTCTCTACTATGTATTTTGTTTTACTGCAAAACTTTGGAATGAGCAGTGTAGCCATTTGTAATTTTGGAGACTTTCTAGCCTAGTCTTCATGTTGCTTATTAGGATTGTACATGGTAGTTTCAGCTTTAGAACTTGGCACACTGAATCACAAAGCCAGGTTTGACCACATCTGGAAGAATCTAGAGTTATTGTAGTTAGCATTTATATTTGCTTTCTGTTTCATATCTGATGTTGTAAAAACCATACTATGTAATAAAGAATGGCTATTTTGGAATGAAAGACAAGATGGGTAGTACTCCAGAGAGTCAGTGCTTAGTGGTTACTCCCCCCTCCCACCACCATTTATATATATCATTTCATGGAGTCAATGGAGGAAAAATGTCTTTATTATAGCCTTCCCTTTTGACAGAAGACACTCACCTAAATGCTGTATGAGCATCATTTTACCATAAATCAAAGGCCATTTTACCTTGGAGTAAAAGAATTTGCCAGTGGATAGACATTCTCAATTAAAATAAAATATCCACCTGGAAATTTATTTAAAATGAAATAGCTGTCTTTCATACCAAATTCATTGAAATCAAATAGTTTTTCCCCTCCTAACAAAGATCTGAAAACTGATACCACAATAGGTTATACTTAGAAACTTATAATCTTATAGTACTTTCTTGTGTAGAATTTTGTTGACTTTTTTTTTAATTTATTTTTTAGTGGTAGTCTATTTATTTATTTATATGTGGTGCTGAGGATCGAACCTAGGGCCTCACAAATTCTAGGCGAGTGCTCTACCGCTGAGCCACAACCCCAGCCCTTGTTTACTATTTTTTTATAGGACATTCAGAATTATACCCATTTTATAGATAAAGAGATTGAGGCATACAGATTTTAACAGTTAGCCTAAGATAATATTGTTTATAAAAGGTGGAGCTAGAAACATTTATTTGATGTCCAAGCCAGCATTCTTTCTTTCATGTTGTATTACGTTGTGACTTTTAAATTAAAACAAAAAATTTGCTTACCTTAATAAGTTTTTATGTATTTACTTATTGTGTTCTTGTCAAAATTAACTTCAAAGCCCCTAATTCACGGTGTTCAGACACTGCAATTAGCTAACAACTCTAATTAGATTTGCTTTTCAAAGAGAAAAACCATGTTTCTTATTGAATTTTTAAAAACATTTGTTAATGTTAATATGCTTGAAGGGTAGCAAAATTGTGTTTTGAGGAATTGAAAATTAGTAGAAATACTTTTTGAGATGAGCTGATGTACATGGCTTTGTCAGTAAGTTCTCAAATGAACACATCATATACAAATAAGCTTCTTCTGGGCAGAAGAGATTTTTAATTTAGTTTATTTGCATCATTATAGATCAGTATTTAGGCTGTTTATATGTAAATGTATGATTTGAGGAACAATTAAGTGTTGACAAAGTAGATTGCAGTCATATCAATTGCAGTGCATTTTCCATAATTTTTCTAACTGACATCTTTGATGATAAATAGTGGATGCCAAGTCAAAGCCGATTATACAGTGCACTAGGAATTCATGGGGCTGTCAGGGAGAAGACCGATTGACTTTAAATTTACATATTAATGAGAAGATTTGTTAAGAGGGTGCTTGACTATAGAAAATAACAGCGTATTTATAGGGCACGACATTTTATAAATAAAGCTGAGGCAGGAAAATGGAAATTAAACCTTTTAGGTTAATAAATTCAAGAGACTGCTAAAATGCATATTTGCATTTTTATTTTTCTAAATTTACTCTTTGCAGTTCATGTGAGTTGTTTTTTATTCTAGGTCAAGTTTGTATAATTTTCAAGGATATAAAATTATTTATTTATAAAGGATATAAAATTATTTATTTCAATCTTTGTTGTTCAAGCCTATTGTGGGAGAATACTTAGAAAATAAATGTGAATCTTTGCATCTAAAGTTGGTTTTATAAAAATAATGTTTTTTAAAAAATACTATGAAACACAAAGTAAATTATAAGAGTGATTAAAAAAACAAACAAACAACTCCAGAACCCTTCAGTGACATGATTGTAAATTGAAATGAAATTAATTGACTTTGGGGCCCGACAGGAATGTTTTTAATTTTATGAAGTTAGCTGTTTATAATTGAACTTTCTCTAGGAGTGACAGTTTTCTAAGAATTATCAAAATATTTGACTTCATTAACTTAAAAGTAAATATGCAACATTACTTTTTAGAATATGAATCCAGGTAAAATAATCTTATGCCAGTTTGAAATTTAGAGTGATTAATTTACTTTTTGTCACTCTCAGTATATCTACACTTTCATTATAAAACCTTAAATGGGTTCATGAAAGTTCTAAGTTTATAATCCTGTTTAAAGTATTTTTAATAAGTTTTTAACTTTTTTCAGAGACAGAGAGTAGAAAGTTATCAAAATGTTAAATTCGCTTATCTAGTTCTTGATTAGTGATTTTCTGCAAGTACAAAGGTATTTGGAGAAAATGCTTCATGTACTCCACATCTGGGTCCTGCTTAAAGGACCAAAATTTTAGAGATGATTTTACTTTAGAGGGTAATTTTTTAGGCCAAACAAATTTTGTATTTTATCAATGGGCTATTAGATTTTTACTATTCCATGAGCTTAAAAAAAAATACTAAGGAGTTGTGTTGTGGCACAATCCAAGCTGTACAGTATAAAGGTAATAGGTTGGTTGTGCATTCTTACAGGCAATAGCTAACAAAGGATTCATATATAGTTTAATGTGAAATTACAGACTATGAGCTGATATTGAAATGAGGCCCCTTCTTCTCCTGTTGGTTATGAAGCATTTAACTTTAAAGTTTTCTTATTCTTTTTGTTATTCAAAATGATATGGATTGGAATTTTTAAACTCATGAAATTTCCTATTATTGTTGTTGCTATTATTATTACTATTATTGCTACTAGGATAGAACCCAACGCCTCTCCCATGCTAGCAAGCACTCTACCACTAAACTACATTCCTATCCCTTTTTATTTCGTTTTTAAAGGTCTAAGTTATCTAGACTGACCTTGAACTTGGTAGTCCTTCTGCCTTAGCCTCCCAGGTAACTAACTGGGATTACAGGTGTATGTCACTGTACCTGACTTAAAAAAAATTTATTCAGATAACATGTATGTGCTTTTAAAAAATTGAAAAATATTACATGGCTCATGAGAAAGATTTTCCTGTTTGATCATTTCTTATGCCTATATTAGCACCCTCAGAATCTTCTTTTAGTATGCATGTGTGTGAGTGTTTACCTTTCTGTATTTCTAAGTAATCTACATATATTATTGTTTAGTAATATACCAAATGTCAACATTGTGTAGTGACTGTGTGTTATAGAAATGGAGAATTCTTCATTCTCTTCTATAATTATAAATTTACATTTATTATTTTTCTCTTCAAACTAAATAATTTCTTGTGGTATAGATCTCCTATAGACGAATTTTTCAATCTTGTTCATCTGAAAATGTCTTGATTTCATCTTCATCCTTGAAGAATATTTTTCTCCATATGGAATTGTTTTTTCTTTCAAGAATTTAAAGGTATTTCATTGTCTTCTGGACTCCGTTGCTTGTAATCATAAGTTAGTTGCAATTATTGTTTCCCTGTATGTAGTAGGATTTTTAAAAAAATATTTGTCTGCTTTAAAGATTTTTTTCTTTCTGTTTTGATTTCAGAAGTTTGGCTTTGATGTGCATAAGTGTGTTTTTCTTATTGTTTATTTTGCTTGGGAATTTGATGTTTTCTGGATCTATTTTTTGTTTGAATTTTTAAAAGTTCTTAAATTTTTTTTTAAATTTGTTTGAGTTTATTTCATTAAACTAAAATTTGAAATTAAAAAAACTTCAGCAATTTGCTGTGCTCCATTTACTCTTTCCCTTTTACTGGGATCTTAATTACAAGTATTTCACACTGTTTGATATTACTCCATATGGCTCTGAGATGGTTTCCTTTTTTTTTTTTTTCACATTTTCTTCTTTGTTCTTCCAATTGAATAACTTTCTATTGATCTCTCTTCAGGTTTCTTGACTCAACCTATGTAGTATATTTTCAGCCCTGGAATTCTTATTTGATTCTTTTGTATGGTGTCCTCTAAGATTATCTATTTATTTGACTATGTTGCTCTTAATATTTTGAGTATATGTAATAACTGCTTTATAATTATTATGTGATAATTGCTTTTTCTGAGTTATCTTCTACTGCTATTTGTTCTCTTGAGCATTGGTTATTTTTTTGTTCCATCTCTGTTCAGTAATTTAAATAATTTATATTCAATCATATAGTATAAACTCTGCCTTATATTACATTTTCCCTAAAGTGTATTAATCTTTGTTTTATCAGATGTTTTACTAGTTTCATACCCCAAATTGTTCAATATGGACAGCAAGTAAAATCTCTATTTTATTTTTTATATTTGAGCTATTCCTTTTTGATAGGCCCATGGTGGTCATTCTCATACATGCTTAGTTTATTGGTCAAATCAGGGGTTTGGTAACCAGTGTATGATATTTACATGGATTTCCTGGGGTCTCACCCCTCTGTGGTTTCACACCCTTCTGTAATTTACCACTTTTTGACTGTTATCTGACTCCTACACAAGTAAAGTATGATTTTTTTATTATTAGTTACATGTGATTAGGGAGTGCAGTAAGGCAAAAACCTGCAAATTCACTTATCTCACACTTTAAAATTCATCTTTTGTGGGTAGAGTCTTTTCTCATTTTTGGCTGTCTCATTGTCCTGTAATATCTTTAGATTGCTGTTTTTAAAAATAGTTTTCCAGAAAGTTAATCCAGTCAAGGCATTTCATTAGTGAAAACTGAAAGTCTAATTCTATGAAGTACATTTCAGCTATAGGTCAATGTCTTCATGCTTTTTAAGTGGAAGTTATTCTTTCCCACTCATCACTCCATACCCTGCTAATCTCACCTTTCCTATTACTTCCCATTAGCCTTAGTTGCGTTACATGCCACTCCTAAACCTATCACCTACAATGGGAGTCTTATAATTGACTAACTTATCTTGACTTGGGAGCCAGATGGTTTCTTCTCAAACATCTGATTGCATAGTCCTTGCAGAAAATCTGTTTTCAAGGCAAAAGACCCTGATGGGATTCACTGTTGAAGACAGTCAACACTGTCTACCATTTCCTACATGATAACTTAATAAAATTTTGAAGAGATCACAGTTTAGAAAGAATATTTGATTTTTGGCCATTTGGTGGCAGTGTTGAAGATCGACAGACCCTTAGCCATGCTAACAAAGAGAAGAAGAGAGAGAACTCAGATTACTAACATACGGGATGAAAAAGGCAATATCACAACAGACACTACAGAAACACAGAAGATAATTAGAAAGTATTTTGAAACCCTATATTCCAATAAAATAGAAGATAGTGAAGATATCGATAAATTTCTTAAGTCATATGATCTGCCCAGATTGAGTCAGGAAGACACACACAATTTAAACAGACCAATAACAAAGGAGGAAATAGAAGAAGCCATCAAAAGACTACCAACCAAGAAAAGCCCCGGACCGGATAGGTATACAGCGGAGTTTTACAAAACCTTAAAGAAGAATTAATACCAATACTTCTCAAGCTATTTCAAGAAATAGAAAAAGAAGGAGCTCTTCCAAATTCATTCTATGAGGCCAACATCACCCTGATCCCGAAACCAGACAAAGACACTTCAAAGAAAGAAAACTACAGACCAATATCTCTAATGAACTTAGATGCAAAAATCCTCAATAAAATCCTGGCGAATCGAATACAAAAGCATATCAAAAAAATTGTGCACCATGATCAAGTAGGATTCATCCTTGGGATGCAGGCTGGTTCAATATATGGAAATCAATAAATGTTATTCACCACATCAATAGACTTAAAGATAAGAACTATATGATCATCTCGATAGATGCAGAAAAAGCATTCGACAAAGTACAGCATCCCTTTATGTTCAAAACTCTAGAAAAACTAGGGATAACAGGAACTCACCTCAACATTGTAAAAGCTATATTATGCTAAGCCTCAGGCTAGCATCATTCTAAATGGAGAAAAACTGAAGGCATTCCCTTTAAAATCTGGAACAAGACAGGGATGCCGTCTCTCACCACTTCTATTCAATTTAGTTCTTGAAATACTTGCCAGAACAATTAGACAGACAAAAGAAATTAAAGGCATAAAAATAGGAAAAGAAGAACTTAAATTATCACTATTTGCAGATGATATGATACTATATCTAACAGACCCAAAAGGGTCTACAAAGAAACTACTAGAGCTAATAAATGAATTCAGCAAAGTGGCAGGATATAAAATCAACACACATAAATCAAAGGCATTCCTGTATATCAGCGACAAATCTTCTGAAATGGAAATGAGGGCAACGACCCCATTCACAATGTCCTCAAAAAAAAATATTTGGGAATCAACCTAACAAAAGAGGTGAAAGATTTATACAATGAAAACTACAGAACCCTAAAGAGATAAATAGAAGAAGATCTTAGAAGATGGAAAAATATACCCTGTTCATGGATAGGCAGAACTAACATCATCAAAATGGCGATATTACCCAAAGTTCTCTACAGGTTTACTGCAATGCCAATCAAAATCCCAATGGCATTTCTTGTAGAAATAGATAAAGCAATCATGAAATTCATATGGAAAAACAAAAGACCCAGAATAGCAAAAGCAATTCTAAGCAGGAAGTGTGAATCAGGCGGTATAGCGATACCAGATCTCAAACTATACTACAGAGCAATAGTAACAAAAACAGCATGGTACTGGTACCAAAACAGGCGGGTGGACCAATGGTACAGAATAGAAGAACAGAGACCAATCCACAAAATTACAACTTTTTTATATTTGATAAAGGGGCTAAAAGCATGCAATGGAGGAAGGATAGCATCTTCAACAAATGGTGCTGGGAAAACTGGAAATCCATATGCAACAGAATGAAGCTGAACCCCTTTCTCTCGCCATGCACAAAAGTTAACTCAAAATGGATCAAAGAGCTTGATATCAAATCAGAGACTCTGCATCTGATAGAAGAAAAAGTTGGCTCCGATCTACATATTGTGGGGTCGGGCTCCAAATTCCTTAATAGGACAACCATAGCCCAAGAGTTAATAACAAGAATAAACAAATGGGACCTACTTAAACTAAAAAGTTTTTTCTCAGCAAAAGAAACAATAAGAGAGGTAAATAGGGAGCCTACATCCTGGGAACAAATTTTTACTCCTCACACTTCAGATAGAGCCCTAATATCCAGAGTATACAAAGAACTCAAAAAATTAAACAATAAGATAACAAATAACCCAATCAACAAATGGGCCAAGGACCTGAACAGACACTAGTCAGAGGAGGACATACAATCAATCAACAAGTACATGAAAAAATGCTCACCATCTCTAGCAGTCAGAAAAATGCAAATCAAAACCACCCTAAGATACCATCTCACTCCAGTAAGATTGGCAGCCATTATGAAGTCAAACAACAATAAGTGCTTGCGAGGATGTGGGGAAAAGGGTACACTTGTACATTGCTGGTGGGACTGCAAATTGGTGCAGCCAATTTGGAAAGCAGTATGGAGATTCCTGGGAAAGCTGGGAATGGAACACCATTTGACCCAGCTATCACCCTTCTCGGACTATTCCCTGAAGACCTTAAAAGAGCATACTATAGGGATACTGCCACATCAATGTTCATAGCAGCACAATTCACAATAGCTAGACTGTGGAACCAACCTAGATGCCCCTCAATAGATGAATGGATAAAAAAAATGTGGCATTTATACACAATGGAGTATTACGCAGCACTAAAAAATGACAAAATCATGGAATTTACAGGGAAATGGATGGCATTAGAGCAGATTATGCTAAGTGAAGCTAGCCAATCCCTAAAAAACAAATGCCAAATGTCTTTGATATAATGAGAGCAACTAAGAACAGAGCAGGGAGGAAGAGCATGAGGAAAAGATTAACATTAAACAGAGACAAGTGGTGGGAGGGAAAGGGAGAGAGAAGGGAAATTGCATGGAAATGGAAGGAGACCCTCATTGTTACACATAATTACATATAAGAGGTTGTGAGGGGAAAGGGGGGAAAAAAACAAGGGAGAGAATCGAATAACAGCAGAGGGAGTAGAGAGAGAAGATGGGAGGGGAGGGGAGGGGGGATAGTAGGGGATTGGAAAGGTAGCAGAATACAACAGTCACTAATATGGCATTATGTAAAAACGTGGATGTGTAACCGATGTGATTCTGCAATTTGTATTTGGGGTAAAAATGGTTGTTCATAACCCACGTGAATCAAATGTATGAAAGATGATATGTCAGGAGTTTTGTAATGTTTTGAACAACCAAAAAAAAAAAAAAGATAGTAGCACACATCCATAGCTTAGGTTCCTGAGGCTGGAGTGAACAGAGAAAGAGTTGTGATTATCTGTATTGACCTGTCTGTGGAATCCCTAATGTAAAGAGTGTGTCTTTATTTTGTCTAAATTAGATTTCAGGGCAAATGATCAACTAATATCACCTAAGATGAGAGATATTAATTGGGATAAACAATAGACATAACCAAAAACCTGGAATTAAAGGCTGGAGAATGAAGTGCTTTGGGGCAATAAGGATTTTTGACAAGCTCTTGCATATACTATGGAATCTTGAAAGCCCATTGCATGTTTAATGTTAGATGCATTCTCAGAAAAGACCTGATAAATACCTAAGTTTTTACTTCTGACTTTCAAGCTCTACATAAGGAAGTAATGGCTAAGGCAGAGTTATAAGTGGGTCAACTACATATTAGTACAGATAGCATAATTTCAATAATTGCGAGATTTTTCCCCCCAATAAATTAAGAAAATCTCTTGTCAAATTACTAGTTGACTGCAGGTGACCAAAAGTGACAGAGAATACAAATTCTCAAAAATAGCATTGAAATATCTCTTAGTGAGAGAAGAAAACTTGTTTCCACAAGCAGTACAAGAAACCCTTGTGTGGGGGCAGAATTTGATTTACAGAATTACTATATTATACTACTAAGAATATCCAATTTTCAGAAAAAAATTTGGGAGGCATGCAAAGAAATAAGAAAGTTTGCTTCATTAAAGGATAAAAAAGAAAATAATGGAGTCTGTATGTGAGGAAACCTAGACATTGAATTTTTTTTTAGGCAAAGATTGGAAATCAACTGTCCTGAATATGCTAAAACAACTGAATGAAGTCGGGAGATTGATATTTCTCTAAATAGAGAATATCAGTAAAGAGAGAGAAATTAGAGGAATCAAATAAGACATTCTGAAACTGAAAAGTTCAGAAACTAAAATAAAATATTCAGCATATTTGAACAGGCAGATAAAGAATCAGTGAACTTGATGATAGACCAGCTGGAAGATCTTATCTGCGGAGTAGAAAGTTTTAAAAATGAATGAAGCAAAATGAATAGAGCCTAAGAGACTTGTGGAACACTGTCAACACATAATGGATATTCCAGAAGGAAAGGAGGGAGAGAGAAAGGGGCAGAGGGAACATCTGAAGAAATAATGATGGGAAACTTTCCAAATTTGATGAAAGACATGAATCTATACATTCAAGAAGCTCACCAAGTTCTGAGTAGGAAAATTGATCAGATCCATACAGAGACATATTATCAAACTTTTGAAAGCCCAAGGACAAAGAAGAGAATCTTGATAATGGCAAAAGAAAATCGTGGCTCATTATTTACAGGATTTCCTCAATAAGAGTCACAGCTGGTTTCTTATCAGAAGGCAATGGAAGAAACATATTTGAAGCGGTACAAGAAAAATGATCAACCAAGAAGTCCATATCTGGCAAAAGTAGCATTCAGAAATGGGGAGACTAATGCATTTCCTGTATTGAAACATTAGTCCATCTGAATTTTTTATGCATTTAAAAATAAGATGCAGACCTCAACACAAATTACCCCTAAGCACTTCAATATGCATATCATTAACTGAAGTTCCATGTTTTGAACTTTAAAGAGATGATTTCTTTCCTTTTGTTGTTATGACATTTTCACAATGAAATGTACAAATTTTAGAGGTTTAATAATTGTGTATATGTTAGTAATACAATTCTTTATGGCATGGAATATTACCATTATTCTTCCAGACTAATCCTGTTCCCACTGCTTGCCCACAGAGGCAAATATTTTTTTCCCCCATTATAGTGTTGAGTTCAAAAAGTGAAGAATCTGAGCTATATATATATACATAATGGCTTACATATAATGTACACATGTGTACACGAAAGTAGAAATCACAATGTCTGGATCAAAGAAAAGATTTTTATCTACTTGCAGTTCATCTTAGCGTAACTTCCCTACACTCCAGTACCCCATGAGGGTGATTGGGAGATCATCCATCAAGAGATCAAGGAATTAGTAGGTTTAGTTTCTCCTGAGGTCTCTGTCCTTTGCTTATAGATAATTACTTTCTGTCTGTGTACTCACATGATCTTTCCTCTTTACAATATGTTGTAAGAGCCAGTGTCACCTGCATGTATGGGAAAGAGGGCTATAAGTATCTCAGGACTGCTTTTGCAGAGGTGGGGGTGGGAAGGGAAAGAGAATGGAGAATAGAGAAGGAGAGAGGTGCCAGGGGAAAAGAAGGGAAATGTCTGTTGTTGTTGTTTTTTAAATTACCCTTTGGAATTTAAATAAATGGGAGAAAAACTTTTAAATCTCCTTGTATGTCTGTCTATAACATTTAAGACTCATCTGTTAATTTAGGTTGGTCAAGTTCTGACCTTGCAGAAACATGAATGTAATTGTGAAACATGGTTTACTGATACATAGATTAGTTTAGCATATTATAGAGCTTTATATAATTAGATTATTTTGTATTCTTTTTGGCAAGTTGTCCTTTACTCAGCATAATATTTTGGAGATTGAGTCATGTTGTTGTATTGGTACTTATTTCATTTTAAAATATTTTCTAAATAATATTTTTCAGTATTTATCTGAATAATATTACATTGCAATCCATTCTCATATCAATGAATAACTACGCTTTTTCCATTTTGCCTACTATAATAAATCGGTTAGGAACTTTCTTATACAGGTGTTTTTGTGGAGCTGTACTTTGATATATATTGAGTCAATGCCTACATTAGGATTTTTGTGTCACATAGTAGATATATGTTAAATTTATAAGACCCTCCTGGACTTTTCTAAAGTCGTTATACTATTGTTTTGTTTGCTGTGGCTGTCATAACAAAATATCACAGACCAGGTGACTTAAATTTATTTCTTCACAGTTCTAAAATTTGGAAATCAGAGATCAAGGAGTTACTAGGTTTAGTTTCTCCTGAGGTCTCTGTCCTTTACTTATAGATAGTCACTTTCTCTCTGTGTCCTCACATGATGTTTCCACTTTACATATGCATCTTCAGTGTCTCTGTGCCTGCCCAAATCTCCTCCTCTGACATTAGTCAGATTGGATTAGGGGCTAATTTAGGGGAGGGTAAGGAGGGTAGGGAGGAAAAGGATGATGGAATGAGACCGATATTATTACCCTATATTACACTACTGGTGTGACTTCATACTGTGTTCAGCCAGAGGAAGGAGAAGTTGTGCTCCATTTGTGTACAGCATGTCAAAATGCATTCTATTGTCATATATAACTAATTAGACAAATTTAAATTTTTTTTTTAAAATTTAATCACCTCTTTAAAGGCCCTGTTTCCAAATACAGTCACATTTGTGCATAATGGGAGTATCTCCAAATACTGGGGGTTAGCCCTTAGAATTTGCAGGGGTCACATTCAGACCACAACAACTATGATTATATGATTCACAATTTTAACAATAAATGGGGATTTTGGTTATTTAACATCATCACCATTATATGGTGATGTTATTATTAATTTTAGCCATTTTGTTTGGTTTAGTATGTATTTCTTGGTGATTTCTCTTTGTGGATATTTTAATAAAGGAATATTTTTTTCTGAGATGATTTGAGGTTAGGAAATTTAAGCTTTTTAATCCTAAAGTGTTAGCTAGATAATTGAAAGGTCAAAAAAGTCAAAGTTTGAACTTTCTTGTTCCTCCTTTTATACATTCAAACCCACATTTATCCTTCCTTCCCTGTCTCTCCTTTCCCTCCCCCTTTGGCAGTCATAGAGTAGCTTGCTTATTTTTGAATCTTAAATCTTTTGTATACCTGTGGAGCTGTAACCCTTGCCTTCAGTGCCACAGATCTTAAAGTGAACATGTAGTTTCCTTTCTCTAGGAGTAGAACTGCTGGCTTCTGCCATAAGAATGTGGCCTGCCCCATATCTTTTAAAAACTTGTTTACATAGCTTTTTCTAGTGACTAAAGTGTGTCCTTTAATTTAGATATATGGATATTTGGAATTAATGAAAATGAAATGGTCCCTTTACAAAATTTTATATTTTATGTATAGATTTTTTTTTAACACTGAGTGTTTTTGATTTTTGCTTTTTAAGAAAAATTAAATTGTTGTTTCTTGGAACTCTAGTTCCTTGCCCTCAGTTCATTTAGAGTTTTAAGTAAGTGTGTGTGTGTGTGTGTGTGTGTGTATGTGTGTGTGTGTGTATATAATTTTTTTTTAAGTATTGGAGTTTTCTTTTTTTTTAGGTCACAATTTTTCATATCTCTGTAAGTATTGGAGTTTTCCATAGGAGTTAAACACACACACACACACTCACTCTCTCTCTCTCTCTTTACTGATTTTTTTCCTTTCTTTCCAGAATTTCCACAAACATTATTACACATCTGCTTCAATCCATTTGTTTTTATATCCTAAATGAGAATTAAATTTATTGATTTTAATTCAATGCAGATTTGCCTTCCTGTTCCTAATAAAATCTCTCTGTTTCAGGGATTAAAGAAAGAATACATACATGAAGAATCATGATAAATTTTACTTTAATTTTATTTCATGATTTGTGATTGAATGAAAGCTACTCTAAAATGCATTGAGCTTAACAAAAAGTGTTACTTTAAAAAAAATTTACAGCATTAGATGTAGATTAGTTTTCAAGTAATTAAAGTACTTATTTATCATGTCTTGGAACCCTTAGCCCTAAGTCTGACATGTGTCTTGAGCATATTTTATTTCAGAGAAATTTGAAATATGTTTTATGTAGATCCTCCAGATTGCTCAGTAACGAAGTTTGGAAACTATTGTATTCAGAAAGCTTGTTTCTTATATATTAGAGCTGAACATGTAGTCATAAGAAATGAGAAGTGTTGTGGGCAATTGAACACTGTGAATTTTCATAATGGCTCAACCCAAAGTTACTGTGCACAGGTGTTTCCATAATTGTGATGTATTGGGGGAGATTTAGTGTTCAATGGTCCTCAAATCCACACATCCACCTGTGTGGTATGGTGGTTACGGGGCTGTATTATAAAACATGTAAGGTGAATAGCATAGCGATTTCCTCACAAAAGAAAAAAAATCTCAAAGCAGTATTCACACTTTGTATTCTTTTACATAGAACTGAATTTGGGGGAAGAAGACTTCACTTTTTTTTCCTTTCAAAAAAAAAGTTGAAAGTTTTATTAAACGTGAAAAAGTTTTTTTGTGTGAATTCATTTTTGATAATATGTGGTTTCCATATCAAATAGCTAACTTTTCTGAGTGTTTAAGATGCTGTTAATTACTTAGTCTTATCTATTGGGTTAGTCATATCTAACCCAATAAAAGAGAGAGGAACCTCTAATATGCCTGTATGGTATTTGTGATGGAGTGAATATTTGCATTACTTCCAGCTTTATGTTAAAGCCCTAATTCTCAATGTGATGGTATTTGGAGGCAGGGCCTTTGAGAACTAATTAGGTTTAAGATGAAGTCATGATGTTAGGGACCTCACAATGGAAGTAGTGTCCTTAGAAGAATAGACATCAGAGAGCTTGCTTTACTCTTACCACTATGTGAGGTAGCTGTTTTCCAGCCAGGAGGAGATGGTCTTCATTTGCTATCACTCTCTGGTATTTTTTTGTAGCAGTCTGAAATGATTAATATAGTATATCAGATTACATGGGATATCAGTCAGCTTTTCATCTGTGGCCAAACTACCTGACAAGATAAACTTAGAAGGAGAAAAATTTTATTTTGGCACATGGTTTCAGAGATCAGATCATGGTAGGCTCTGTTTGCTCTGGAACTGAGGTGGAGCAGAACATTATGGTGGAAGGATGCAAGAAAGTTGCTCAGCTCATAGCAGGCAGAAAGCTGGGAGTGGGGGTGTGCACAAGGGCGAGAAAGGGGAAGAGAGACTAAATAAGAAGGTAAACTCTTCTGGGGCATGCCTCCAATGACTTACTCCTCCAACTAGGTCCTACCATCTAGCTGTCAACGGATTAATCCATGAAGTGGGTTAATCCCATCAAATAGATCATTATTTTAACACATGAGCTTTTAGGGGACATTTCAAATACAGATCATAACGCATGGGAGTGTCACGATGGGTTCTCCTGAATCACTTTTAATAAGGCAAACTGGGTATGGAGGTGCACACCTGTAATCCCAGTGACTGAGGAGGCTGAAACAGGAGGATTCCAAGTTTGAGGCTAGCCTCAGTAACTTAGTGAAGCCCTCAGCAACTTAGTGGGGCCTTGTCTCAAAATAAAAAATTAAAAAAAAAAAAAGGAGAGGGGCTGGGAATGTGGCTCAGTGATAAAGTACCCCTGTGTTAAATCCCTAGTACCAAAACCAAAAAATCTACAACAAAATATTAAGGCATATTCTAAATACCTGACTATAGCAATTGTTTTGTCCTGTCTTAAGGATAGCTGCAGCCCTTCTGACTATCTTGGAATTCAGAAATCAAGTGGGTACATTCAGTGTCATCTAATTGACTGTTATAAATGCCAGGATAATAAAGGAGACAAAAATATTAAATCCTGATTTCAAGTTCTAGCCCCTTTTTTAATCTTTGTGACTATTAAGAATTCATGTAAATTGTCTGCCCCTTAGTTCTTTCATTAATGAAAAAGATAATAAATACCTGCTTTGAAAATTTCATGGGGTTATAGAAAGGATTCAGAGGTTTTTGTGAAAATGTTTATTAAAGATTACCTCAGCCCCACTTGCCTTTTATTTTTACTAAGTCTAGTGTTACTGGTCACATGTTGCAGAAGTGTGTATATTTAAAAAATATTTTATCCTTTTATCAACTTTTATCAAATTTTGCTGTGTGCAGTTTTAACTTTTCTCTGTTATTCATTATGAACTGACAAATAGACCATAGTTTATGATTAAGTTTTAGCAAATCCATTCAGATTAAATGACCGTCTCCCTGTGTCTTAATATTCCTCTAAAAAACAAAGATTATCTAAGAGTGTAAAATTGTGAGTTCAGATACTGACTTACTGCAGTGTCTGTGAACATTTGTATTTGAGCTTCAGACTCAAAATCTATAGACAGTATTACTACTTAAGTATCATTTCACATTTTTAAAATATTTCTTAAATCTATATAATAGTACTTTAAGGCTATATAAACAGTACCTTTTCCAAAATTTTGTAGAGTAAAATGGATTTTTTTTGCCTTCATAAAACTTATATTTAATGTAGCAACATTTCTGTCACCTCAAGGTGAATATTTTAGAGCAAAATGAAAGCTGTGTTTATTCAGTTTTTTTCCCCCAACATTTGAGTGGCACAGTTGAGTGGAGGGAGACCCATATGACATGGATTCAGATATATTAAATTCACCATTTTTTAAAATAGGCTTTAAAAAAATTAAGAACACTTATAGGTACATAGTTGAAAGCATAGCAGTTTCCTACAAATGCTAAACCTCCACCTTCTTAACATGTTAAAAACAATCAGTGAACCTACATTAAAACATTTTTTATTACCCAAAACCCATAGTTTACACTACAGTTCATACTTGATATTTTACATCCTATGGATTTTGGCAGGTATATGATGACATGGATACTCCATTGTGTTTTTCATGGAATAGTTTTGTTATCCTCATAGTCCTCTGTGCTTTGCCCATTCATGGCTCCCTCCTGCCTAACCCATCCTAATGGGTGTGTAGTATTCTATTATCATTTCATTTTGCAGTTCGCTCATGATATAAGACTTAGAACATCTTGTATGCTTATTTGCCATCTGTGTATTTTTTGGTGAGGTGTTTGTTTAGGTATTTAGCTCATTTAAAAAATTGTATTACCTGTTTACTGTTCTCAAGGTTTATGGGTTCTTGGTATATTTTGAGTAATTGTTCTTTTTTTTTTTTTAAAAAAAAAAAGGTTTTTTGGTGTTGGTAGATCTTTATTTTATTTGTTTGTATGTGGTGCTGAGAATCAAACCAGTGCCTCACACATGCCAGGCAAGTATACTACCACTGAGCCACAGCCCTGGGTAATTGCTCTTTATCATGTGGATCTTTTGTAAATATTTTCTCTTTTTTTGTGGATTTGCTCCTAATTCTCTTGACCTTGTCTTTTTCAGACCAAAGTTTTTAATTAAGACCAGCTTATCAAATGTTTCTTTCACAGGTCATACCTTTGGTGTTGTATCTAGAAACTGCCATATTCAAGTTCATCTAGATTTTCTTCTGTAGTATCCTCTAGAACTTTATAGTTTTATGTTTTACGTTTTTATCTGTGGTCCATTTTGGGTTAATTTTTTTGTGAAAATAATTAGGTGTGTGTCCAGATTCATTTTTTCACATGTGGGTATCCAATTGTCCCAGCAATATTTGTTTAAAAGATTTGTCTTTTTCTTCATTGTGTTATCTTGGCTCTTTTTGTGAATGTAGTTGACTATTTGTATGAATCTATTTCTGGGCTTTCTATTCTGTTCTACTGATATTTTTATGTATTCCTGTAATAATACCACACTGTCTTGATTGCTGGAGTTTTATAATAAGAATTTGAAGTTAATCTCTTATGTTTTCAATTTTAGAAAAATTTAAACACACAACAGTAAGGCTAATGATGTAATGAATGCCTGTACACATATCATGTGGGTACATAGTGTATCAACTCATGGCTGCTTTTGTTTCAGCTTAACCTCCACAACACTCCCAGATTTCACATAAAATTCTAGATATATAATTTCATCTATATCTATTTGAGATTGTATTTCTAAAATCATCTTTACAGAAACCAGAGTTTTTTCTGTGAGTTGGTTCTTATTTTCCACATGGAAGAATTTAAAGCAGATTTTTTCCTAATCCAGCTTGATGGGTATTTTTAAGATATATGGAAAAATTATAGTCTGTTGTACATAATATACTTTCATTTCATAATGCATTTTTTAATATTTATTTTTTTGTTATAGGTGGACACAATATATTTATTTCTGGCGAGTGCTTTACCTCTGAGCCACAACCTCAGCCCTTCATAATGTATTTTAAAACAGAAAAATAAACTACTGATTTATAAATGGAACATTTTATACTGATTTTATTAAACAGTTTTATTGCATCCATTTTAGGGATTTGTTTTCTCATTATAAATGGAACTCCTTATCTAGTCATTCAATACATTAATACATTGGGAGACTCTTTTAATTCTGTATAGGCTGTTGGAGATGCACATTACGTTGGAGTATGGAAGTAATGCTGCCATAGAACCTCATTCCAGACCTTCAATACTCATTCATGTGTTATCATAGTTATTATTTAAAATTCTTTTGTAGGGAAGATTTATCCTTTCTCACCCATTTGCTTGATAGTCAAGTCACTTGTTTATATCAGTATGAACTTATAGATAACTTTTATTCGAGGTTATGATTAATATTATTGTTATTTACTTTTATTGCTCAAAAATTTCAGCTTTGCCTTTGGAAGTGTTTTGTTTATTAAAATACTTGATAAGCTAGGCTAATTCTGATTGCCTTAGCTCTAGAACCCGTTTTTCAAAGTATAAAAGATAGGATTTATGGTTTATTGCTAATGTTTTCTGTATCAATCAGATTTCAATCAAATGGTTCTAGTCCTGTAATAGAAATGTCAGTATTACATGGGAGGAAAGCTGGCAACACCGAGTGATTGTATAGTTTAGAAAAATTGCCACATTATAAAAAACTATAATATTAATTAAATGTTATGATTAATAACATAATTAATCATGAAATAATAATATTTATTAATTAATAATTAAAATATTTTAATTATTACCAGCTAGAAATTTCATGTGTGATAATGCCTTATTTTATTAGGATCAATAGAAATAACAAATGTAATAATTGACCCTTTTTTGGATTTTATTTTATTTATTCTAATTTATTATATATGACAGCAGAATGCAATTCAATTCATATTACGCAAATAGAGCACAATTTTTCATGTCTCTGGTTGAACACAAAGTAGAGTCACACCATTCTTGTTTTCATACATGTACTTAGGGTAATGATGTTCGTCTCATTCCACCATCTTTTCTAGGCCCCTGCCCACTCCTTTCCCCTCCCCTTTGCCCTATCTGAAGTTTATCTATTCCTTCCATGTTCCCCCACATCCCCACTATGAATCAGCATCCTTATGTCAGAGAAGACATTCAGCATTTGTGTTTTTGGGATTTGCTTACTTCACTTAGCATGATATTCTCTAACTCCATCCATTTACCTGCAAATACTATAATTTTATTCTCTTTTAGTGCAGAGTAATATTCCATTGTGTCTATATACCACATTTTTCTTTATCCATTCATGTAATGAAAGACATCTAGGTTGGATCCACAGTTTAGCTATTGTGAATTGTGCTGCTATAAACATTGATGTGGTTGTGTCCCTGTAGTATGCTATTTTTAAGTCCTTTGGGTATAAACCAAGAAGTGGGATAGCTGGGATGAATGGTGATTTCATTCCCAGTATTCCAAAGAATCTCCATACTGCTTTCCATATTGGCTACACCAATTTGCAGTTCCATCAGCAGTGCAGGAGTGTGCCTTTCCCCCCACATTCTCATTAACACTTATTGTTGTTTTTCCTCATAATAGCTGCCACTCTGACTGGAAAGACATGAAATCTTAGAGTAGTTTTGATTTGCATTTCTCTAATTGCTAGAGATGTTGAACATTTTTCATATATTTGTTGATTGATTGTATATCATCTTCTGAGAAGTGTCTCTTCAGTTCCTTGGCTCATTTATTGACTAGGGTATTTGTTTTTTTGGAGTTAAGATTTTTGAGTTCTTTATATATCCTAGAGATTAGTGCTCTCTCTGATGTGCATATGGTAAAAATTTGCTCCCATTCTGTAGGGTCTCTATTCACTTCACTCATTGTTTCTTTTGCTGAGAAGAACTTTTGAGTTTGAATCCATCCCATTTATTGATTCTTGGTTTTAATTCTTGTGCTATAGGAGTCTTATTAAGGAAGTTGGGGCCTAATCTGACATGATGGAGATTTGGGCCTACTTTTTCTTCTATTAGGCACCAGATAATTGGCCCTTTTTTAACCTTTCAAGTGCTAATATTTCTAAAACACATTTCTCTTTTCCTATCCCTTGACAATGGAAATATAATTTAATCTTTATTACTTTTTTAAGTTTTGCCCTTTATTATCTATGTGCCAAGAATCTAAACTATCAACGTGTTTAAAATAATATGTATAAAGTACTCTGGAAAAGGGATTAATTCATAGAACAATGTATAAAGGTTTTATAATAGCTATGTAGCAGGAGCCTTTATACTTAGTTCCAAATTCATAGATGTATAATTGAGACTGCTTAATATCAATCTCTACATAAGAAATATAAAGTGTAGAATAAGTTCTGAAGATTAAACAGTTCTACTAAAACTAGAATTTCTGAAATATTGCTTTCAAATATAAATTAGGGATATATTGAAATTGGTTCGTCTCTCTTTTATGTTTATGAAATATGGTTAACATATGAAGTAGTCAATGGAAACTTCTGACTATGGCTTCAAAGTCTGTAAAACTCATTTGTTTTTACTTTTAAGCAGACTAATCATTTTTATAATATATCATTTACCTTACTTGCTTAACCAGCACCACCTTTTCTGTTTCTGATTAAGGGGAAAGTAAAATTTATTCCGTCATATATATACTATATTAATTGAGAGTGATTTTTTAAAAACACTATCCAAAGTTCTTCAAGGTATAAGCTTTGGGTTTTCCACTTAACGTATTTAAATGTCCAGTCTATTATCTCTAAGAGTTCAGAAATCTTCCAATTAAGTCAGAAGTACTCCACAGGTAAAATCAGTCAAGTTGAAATTTTAAAAATATTGCCAAATTAAATTAATTCTATAATCACTTGCTGGAGTTATAGCCCTTCATATAAAAATGATATACGAATTGATACAAACTTTTCTATAAAAATTGTACTGGGTTGAATTCCCTGCCCAAAGTTGAATCTTATCACTTAATTCCTTGAACATATTAACTATAGTCTATCATAGTTCAGGCTAGTAAAACAAAAGTATCCTAAACTGAGTGATTTAAACAACAAACATTATTTCAGTTGTGTAGATTGGAATCTAATATCCAGGTGCTGACAGCTGTGATGTCTGATAAGGGTCTGCTTTTTGATTCAGAGGTGGCCATCTTCTAGCTTTGTTCTCACATGGTGGAAAGAGGGTGAGAGCTCTCTGGGGTTGATTTTGAGGGGTCACTAATCCCACTCATGACTTATTACCTCCCCAAAGTCCTATCTTATAATATCATCACACTGGGGATTAGGGTTTCAATATATGAATTTTAGGTGGTCACAAGAATTGAGTTTATAACATAGTCCATTTTTAGAAATTCACCTGATTATCCTCTTCTAGATTCTTTGTATGTTTTTATTCTCTTTATTTCTCTTGGTTTATTTTATTCATTTAAATAACTTTTTTCTTACTTATTTTAAAAACATTTTTATTGAAGTAGAAATCATCTGCTATCAAGAATATAAACAACAATAAGTGTTAATGAGGATGTGGGGGAAAAGACACACTCCTACATTGCTGGTGGGACTGCAAATTGGTGCAGCCAATATGGAAAGCAGTAAGGAGATTCCTTGGAAAACTTGGAATGGAACCACCATTTGACTCAGCTATCTCACTCCTCGGTCTATACCCAAAGGACTTAAAAACAGCATACTACAGGGACACAAGTACATCAATGTTTATAGCAGCACAATTCACAGTAGCTAAACTGTTAGAGTCTGTAAACAAGTCAAGATGGCGCCTGGCATTTTGCCAGAGGGAGTGGTTTGTGAAGTAACGCCAGGGAGCCATTAAGTGTGGAGATTCCTTATTGGTTGACTGCTGTATCTAGTTTATGCTAATTAAGGGGAAAGTAAAATTTATTCCGTCATATATATACTATATTAATTGAGAGTGATTTTTTAAAAAATCATATATATACCCCTCCAGTCCTACAATAAACGGCTCCCACTCCTGCTGTATCAATGTACACAAGTTGTTCGTCACCCCCCCCCCCCGGTTATTTTGCTGCAGCCGGACTGCGGCACTAAACTGTGGATCCAACCTAGATGCCCTTCATTACATGAATGGATAAAGAAAAATGTGGTAGATAGACACAATGGAATATTACTCAGTATTAAAAGAGAATAAAATCATGGCATTTGCAGGTAAATGGATGAAGCTGGAGAATATGATGGTAAGTGAAATTAGCTAATCCCCCCAAACCAAATGCCTAATGATTTCTCTGATTTAAGGATGCTGATCCATAATATGCTGTGTGTGGGGGGGATGGGAGGATTAAATGAACTCTACATAGGGCAAAGGGGAAAAGGGGAGGGAGGGAAACAGAGTGGATATAGGGGTAGGAAAGACCATGGAATGTGATGGTCATCATTACCCTAAGTATATGTAAGAAGACACGAAGGATGTGACTCTACTTTGTGTACAACCAAAGATATGAAAAATTGTGTTCTGTATGTGTAATATGAAGTAATGCATTCTTTTGTCATATATAACAAATCAAAATTTAAAAAAGAAATATATACAGAAAAATACATGCATCAGAAGCAAAACAGAAATTACCATTATACTTCAGAAGACCCCTCTTGCCTCCACTTAATATCTTGCTTTTCCTCCAAAATGGAAACAGTATTCTGACCCTTAATGATACTACTGTTTCCTTCTTGATAAATGATTGAACTACTTTGAAGTTTTAGATGATGGATTTTGGTCTGCTAATGGCATGGTTCTAGGTAAGAGAATCTGCAATCCTCGGTTATGGACTGAGCTGATGATTCAAAGCTGATCTTCAGTCTGATCAACTCTGCTCCTTACGATGTAGACTCTTCAACTTTTAAACCAAAGACTAGGAGAGTTAGTAAAATTGTCCTTTTGGTGAATCTGAAGCTGCAGTTTTTGTTTCTGTATTTTTGTGTGTCAGCTGAAAGCTCTACTCAGGTTTTAGGTCACTCATATTTCTCTTTTGTAACTAACACATGCTTTTTAGAGGAAAGCAATTTCCAAGGCCCGTTGTATCTGTGGATTTACAAGTTCTGTGTTGCTTTTTGTTTATTTTGGGGAAGAAGGTGTACTTAATAAAACAAAAGCCTAGAATCAACTCTTATGGGTATTTATAAATCTCAGACTTTTTCTTGACAACTCAGGAACCTTCTTAATCACTAGTTCTTACCTGTTAAGCTTTATTATTGTTTCTTTTATGTTACTAATCAAAAAATGCTTCTCTTTTTTTCTGACTCTTTGATCTAGTTACAGAGTGACTGACAATTTATGGAAATGGTTTTTGGTTTCAGTTATTCTCATGTTATAAGTCTTATTAAAATCTAATGGTCCATTGTTCCCTTTGAGCTATATGGGAATTTAATATTCAAAGATTTGCTCTGTATACAATAAGAGCATTTTAGCATAAAATGGCAGTTAATGTGTTATATAACATATGAGAAAAAACAAAGCATTTATTCCATATAGGTTGTATAATATTTTTAAATTACCCCCATAGTAGAATGTTATTATGAAAAAAAAATGTAAAGTTTTCTTTGAATGTAATATTTGGGCTGTTCAAAGTCTGAACTAATCTTAGGATTGGATATTTTTCCTTGTAGGATGACGGTCTAGAAGACAATGAAAAGAATTTTTATGAATCTGATGATGAACTGAAGGAAAAGACTGAAGACAGGAAGAAGCCATATACTATGGATCCAGACCATAGACTCTTAATTAGAAATACAAAGCCTTTACTTCAGAGCAGGAATGCAGCGGTATGTTAAAACCCGTATAAGAAACAATTTACAGGTTTTTTAAAAATAGTGATTAAAAGCATGTAAATTCAGTAATCACATCTGAGCATGCTAATAGAGCATTTATTATGTACTTATTTACAACCCAGCACACATAATGGATAGTTGGAAGTATAGCATGGTATATGAGGTACAGATTAGAGACCTAATTTCTGAGAGGTACTACCTCACCATATTTCAGCCTTCACTGTTTCCAGGTATGCAAAATTAGGTTTGGATGAGAATACCTAGTTTAATTGTTGTTGACCTAGTGGACTTCATTACTTTTTTTTTGGCTTTGTTAATTGTCTTTTCCTAAGACATGAGCTCAAGCTGCTTCTCAATTGATTAGATTATATCTTTCCTTATACAAGGGGTATGTATATTTCTCATTCTCTCATGCCTGAGAGTAGTAGATCTAATGTTAGTCCCTAAGGTTTGTATCTACCTGGAAGAAAACTTAAGACACAAAGTATAACAGAAATTATCCCTCACACCTAGTAAACTTAAATTGGTAGTGATAAAATTAAAACTCCCCTTTATTTGGGTTTTAAGGGCTTTTTTGTTTGATACCTTTTAATTTTAAATAATGTTTTATATTTTAGAAGAATACTTGTATACAATAGAAAATTAGAAGGCATAGACTAGAAAAACTAACAAATAAAGAAAAGACAAAGAAAAGCATTTGGTGCATTTTCTCCAGAATCTTTTTGTCTTCATAAATATACATGTATTTACATATGTGAGTATGTGTATTTTTTTTAATTAACCAAGATAAAAATCACATTGTACACAGTTTTGTTTGTTTATTTTTTTAAGCAGTACTGGAGGTTGAACTACTAAGGTGCTTCCCAAACTCTTTCTATTTATTGTTTTTTAATTTTTGTTTTATTTTTTATTTTCTAAGTAGTTATATAAGATAGCAGAATGCAATACAATTCATACTACACAAATAGAGCACAATTTTTCATGTCTTTTTACACAAAGTAGAGTCACACCATTCATGTTTTCATACATGTGCTTAGGGTAATGATGTTCATCTTATTCCACCATCTTTTCTAGCCCCGTGCCGCCTCCTTGCCCCTGCCTCACCTTTGCCCTATCTAAAGTTCATCTTGTCCTCCCACTTTGCTCCCCATCCCCATTATGAATCTGCCTTCTGTGTCAGAGAAAACATTAGGCATTTGTTTTTTGGGGATTGGCTTATTTCACTTAACATTATATTCTCCAACTTCATCCATTTACCTGCAAATGCCATGTAATATTTTATCATACCACATTTTTTTAATCTATTCATCTACTGAGGGGCATCAAGGTTGTTTCCACAGTTTAGCTATTGTGAATTGTGCTACTATAAACACTGATGTGGTTGTGTCCCTGTAGTATGCTGTTTTTAAGTCCTTCGGGTATAAACCAAGGAGTGGGATAGCTGGGTCAAATGGTGGTTTCATTTCCAAGGAATCTCCATACTGCTTTCCAGATTGGTTGATTTTGAGACAGTGTCTTGCTAAATTGTCTAGGCTGGCCCGGAATTTGTCGTCTTCCTGCCTCAGCCTCATGACTTAATGTGGTTACAGGCATGCTCCACTGTATCTGGCTGTACACAGTACTTTTTAATTTTCTTCTTTTCTAGCCAGTCTTTATTACCTTTGTATTTTAATGAAATTTCATTACAATTCAAGCTGGTTGATTCTAAATTATCCTTTAAAATCAACTGAGGTATATCCACAGGTCACTAAATAAATAAATAAATAAATAAATAAATAAATAAATAAATAAAACAAACACAAAACAATAACTTGAATCTGTTAAGCCTTTAGATATATTTAATAGTAAAGACGGGGTATGAAAGAAAAAAGTGAAATGAAACAATAAAAGAAGCAATCAGAAAAACCCAGAAGGGACACTACAAGACTTTAGAGGCTTTAAAAGATAGAACAATTAGATACAAGTTCTGATGGTTTATCGAAACCATCAGATTTAAATGAGATTTTATAATTGAAATACTTACTGATATTCTTATGGTAAACATGTAGAGATAGTTTGCACTTTTTGTCATATTTTTTGAGTTCTCTACTTATTTGATGATGTGTCATCAATAGAGAGACAGTTTCTTTTTTCCCAAGTATATTTTGGTACCTTGTTTTTTGATGCTGCTAAATAGAAGTCAAGGCTAATTTTTTTTAAAGAATTGTAAGTAGAGTTTTTAAAAAGCTTATTCTCTAGTTTGCAGAGACTTTGAGAATTTGTTCCAGGAAACTCAGTGCTGTATAGATTGAAGATAGATACAGGAAGGAGAATATTAGGAGACTATTCTAAGTAAAATGATAGCAGCACGCATAGTTAAGAATAGGAAAGTGAGCCAGGTGTTGTGGCGCTTGCCTCTAATCCCAGTGATTTAGGTGGCTGAGGCAAGAGGATTGCAAATTCAAGGCCAGTCTCTGCAACTTAGCAAGAATAAAATAAATAAAAATCAAAAAAGAAAGAGGATGTAACTTAATACTGGAGTGCCCCTGGGTTCAATTCCCAGTACAAAAAAAAAAGGTATAGCAAAGTGCTTATAGCATGTACTTTATTAAGAGTATGCATAATGTGACTGTGGAAAATGTAGAAGGCCTGTATGGTTATTTTAGTCCTTCTAGAATTTGGGGCTTTCTTCTAGACTTTTTACAAATTAGCCTGTACATTTTAAATCCTGACTATTGAATCTTTAAGCTTGTATTTATAAATACTGAGGAAATCCTTTAGGATTTCGGCACAGTCTACCCAATATATGAGAACAGATAATATATCAAAGGAAATCTCAACATATGAAGAATGTACAGTTTACATTCTTGCCAGTAGGATTAGACTTGTAATGGGAAAGACCTTAATATTTGTCTGTAAAAAATATTAAAATTAAGCTTCAGCTTTTTTTCGGTAATGTACTAATACTAGCCAACTGTATGTTTTAGTATTTTAAAAAAAATGACTATCACCTTGTAGATTAGATCTATCATTAATTGACATTTTCACATACTATTTTAAATTCAGGAGAGTTTATGCTGTAGTTAAATTATCTTTATAAATTACAATTGAAGAAATTAAATATTTTTATATTTCTAAAGTTCCCAACTAATGTCTGAAAGCTACTTCACTCTTGTAAGAAAGTATTTTAGGGGTGGGGTTGAACTCTTGTCTAGCATGTATGAGGCACTGGGTTTATCCTTAGCCACATAAACATAAACAAGTAAAATAAAGGCATTCTGTCCATTTAAAACCATAAAAAAATTTTAAATATTTTAAAAGTGCTAAACAAAAATAAATTTTAGGACCCTGTAAACTGCATTTGTCTTAAATTTTTTTATTTGTTCTTTTTGGATATACATGTATTTTGGCATATTTATACAGACATAGAATATAACATATTCTAATTAAGATTCCATTCTTACAATTGTACATGATGTGGAGTTTCACTGATGGTGTATTCATATATGAATACAGGAAAGTTATATCCAATTCTTTCTACTGTCTTTTGGAAACTGCATTTTAAAAAAATAGTTGAAAGTGTTTTTTAGTTTTCAAAGAAACTTTTTACCTCAAGCACCTTCATGTGCTGTATAGTATTTAGAAATACATAAAACTCCGGCCACATATTTATTAGGTCTTTATGGACCTAGTAAAAGTGAAGTAGTATTAATTCCTTTTTTATAACTTATATTTTTTTTTGTTGTTTATTTCACCTATTTTTTACTGTTATCCTAAAAAAATCTGGTTTCATTTACAAAATCATGCTTACAATTCTGTAATGATTCCTAGTCTTAGCAGCAGCAGCAGCAGCAGCAGTACTAGGAGGAGCATGGAGCTTTGTCTTCTGCTGGCTGTCACACCTTGGGCAGTTCATTTAACATCTATTTTCTTTTCTGAAGATAAATTAGTTTCCTAGTGCTGCTATCCAAATTGCCACAACCTGAGTGGATTAAAACAACAGAAATTTAATCTCTTACGTTTCAGGAAGCCAGAAGTTCAAAATCAAGATAGAAATAGGACTAGTTTCTCTTAGAGGGAGAAACTGCTTCTTTCCTATTCTGTAGGTGGTTTCTGCAACTTTGGCATTCCCAGCCTTGTAGAGAAGCTTCCCTCTAATCTCTGCGGCTTCTTTACCTTGCCTTTTTCTCTGTCTTGTAAGAACACTTGCATTAGATTCAGGGCCTATGCCAATCCAGCCAGTCTCAGTCTTTACTGACATCTGCTAAGACTCCACTTCCCAACAGGATCACTTTTAGAGGGTAGACATGAATTATTGGGGGGAAGCTTCTCTAACTCATTGCAGAATTACACATTTCATTTTACTTCACTGGGATTTTAAAGGAGTTTAAAGGAAATAATGTGTAAGAAGGTATTTGGAATTGTAGAGTGCTCAAATGTTCAAAGTTCCTGTTATTTTCATGTTTTATTTTGTAGGTGGTTATGGCAGTTGCTCAGTTGTATTGGCACATATCACCAAAATCAGAAGCTGGCATTATTTCTAAATCACTAGTGCGCTTACTTCGTAGCAATAGGTAGGTCATGATTTTATATTGTTTTATTCTTCCTTTTGATGTGTCACATTTAATTTTTAGTACTTTATAGGAAAAATTCATATTAAATAAAGCTTAAATATGTAAGATTTAGTAGAAACTTTGAATATTATATTTAGGAATTTCATTTATTATGAAGTTACTGCTCAATCTTTTTCATTATCATACTGTTTACTGAAAATCTCTTTTAACTTCTAGGGAGGTGCAGTATATTGTCCTACAAAATATAGCAACTATGTCAATTCAGAGAAAGGTATGTGTATTGTGAATATATATTTAAGAGGCAAATTCATGCATCATATATATATTTACATGCTTCTTTTTTCAATTTAGGGTATGTTTGAACCATACCTGAAGAGTTTCTATGTTAGGTCAACTGATCCAACTATGATCAAGACACTGAAGGTGTGTATGCTTTTAATTTTCAGATACTCTTAACACTGTATACTTTAAGAAATATTTCTGTAACTTCTAGCATATGCAAAATGGAGTTCAAAAAAGTGTAGATACATTCAAGGATTTTTTTTTTACATATTCCCATCTCTATTATTACATTGCTAGTTACTATGCTACATTAAAAAATATAAAGTTAAGGGGCTAGGGTCGTAACTCGGTGGTAGAGTGCTTGCCTAGCATGTGTGAGGCACTGGGTTTGATGCTCAGCAGTACATAAAAAATAAATAAAAGTAAAGTTATTGTGTCCATCTACAACAGAAAAAAAATTAAAAATATATAAAGTTAAGACAGTGCTACCTACCTGCACCTTGAATAACTCACAGATTATTGAAGGAGTAAATAGATAATTTTTGTACTGTGTATGTTAAATGATAGGTTGGATTGAGTGCTGTTATAAATGCAATGATGAGGCTAATTCTCTGGGAGAACTGAGAAAGGTGATATTTGGATGAACTTTTTTGAACTTTCTGTTACTGTTGCTAGGTGGATTCGTAGGTTGAAGTTGGGATTAGACAAAAGACAGTTTGCTAACTTGAGATTATGAAAGAGTATTTTCAGGGAATGATAATTATAGTGTAGATTACTGTTAAATATAAAGCTATAGTGATTAAACCCTTTGGCATTTAGACAGAAAAGTAAACAGAATAGACTAGAAAACCTAGGAACATAGTTATGCATATGAAACATTTCCACACATTTTTTTTATTTTTTAATTTATTTTTCTTTTTTAAATTTGTTTTAATTAGTTACATATGACAGTACAATGATCTTGACATATACATTTGAATCAGATGGGATATAATTTCTCATTTTTCTCAGTGTACAGGTTGTAGAATTACATTGGTCATGTAGTCACGTATATACCCACAGCAATAATAATGTCTATTTTATTCTGCTGTCCTTCCATCCACATATGTTATATTGTATAAAAGACATTACAAACCAATCAGGAAAGGATGAGCTATTATTAAATATTGAAGTGGAAATTATTCACATGAAAACTGAGTTTAATGATAAGAAAATTTAGGACACAAATTAAAGGATATTTTACCAAAAACTGGTTTATAATTATGAAAAGTTTTGAGGTTATGAAAGTTGAACGACTAAAGAACTGACTGAAGGAGACAACTAAATACTATATGTGGAATTGAATTGGATCCTTTCATTATGCATTATTAGACACTGAAACTTAAATGCATAATTTACAATTATAGTGTATAAATTGAAGACTATAGCATAGTCTTCAATTTGTAGACATTAATTTTAATTTCCTGATTTTCTTGATTTTTTTGTGGTCTGAAGAAACTCTCCCTGTTTATCAGAAATACATACAGAAGTATTTGGGTACAATATAACAACATATTAGCAACTCTAGTCTCAAGTGGTTTAGAGAAAAAACAGTTCTTTTTATTATACATGTAGCTTTTTCATAGATTGTTTTCACAGATTGTCTCAGATTGGTTTTTTAAAGTTGTCTGAAAAGTTAAAATATTCTCATTAAAATTAAATGAATAGTCAAATTATAACCTGTAGAAAATATTCCAAATATATAATAGAGAAATCAATAGCTTGTACGCAGACTATGTAAAGAACATTTTCTACATTCTGTGCCTTTTAATTAGAGTATTTAAATCATTTACTTTTTTTTAAAGAGAGAGAAGAGAGAGAGAGAGAGAGAATCTTTTTTGTAGATGGACACAACACAATGCCTTTATTTTTTTTTATGTGGTTCTGAGAATCGAACCCGGGTCGCGCCTGTGCTAGGCAAGCACTCTACCGCTGAGCCACAATCCCAGCCCCAAATCATTTATTTTTAATGTAATTCTTGTTCTGAATGTGTTTATGTCTACATCTTTTGTTTTCTGTTTGTCTCCTGTGTTCTGTTCTTTTTTTGTGCCTTTCTTCAGATTAATTTATTTTTATGAGCAAAACCAAATATTTTTAGTGAGCCCATTTGAGATGAACTTGTAACTTCACATTTATATCTGTAACCCAGATAATTAAAGCATCTAAGTCTTTGGGACGGTAGGAGATAGGAGTGTGAAACAAGAGAATTATTTGTTTTTGTTTTTTAGAAAACAGAAATATTACATAGATGTTAAGTTGTTTCCTAACTTCACTAGTTACAACAAAAGTCAAACTTGCTTAAATTGTTTAGTTTAATTAGATTTAAATTGTAAAGTTAAGATAAACAGTGAAGATGTAGGCTTCTGCTTTTCTTAATTATTTTTTTGAGAAGTATGTAATTATCTAGTCTTCAATTTGTAGACATAAGGAAACAGACTTAAGTTCACTTGAGGAATATAATGCCTTATCACATTTGTGACAATGTGAGTTTTATTTAAAAAGTAGAAATTAACTTTGAATTAAATGCCTAGTCTTGGGCTGGGATTGTGGCTTACGGGTAGAATGCTCACCTAGCATGTGTGAGGCACTGGGTTCAATCCTCAACACTACATAAAATAAAATAAAGATATTGTGTCTACCTGTAACTAAAAAATAAATGTTTTTAAAAAGGATAAATGCCTAGCCTCTATTAATTCATCTATTTATTTGTGTTTTAAGATGCTTCTTTTCTCTTTTTCTTCTGTAGCTTGAAATTTTGACAAACTTAGCAAATGAAGCCAACATATCAACTCTTTTACGAGAATTTCAGGTTTGTATACAATACTAATTATAAAATAATGTTTAAAATATGTTCACTTGGGACTGGGGTTGTGGCTCAGTGGTAGAACGGTTACCTAGCATGCATGAGGCACTGGGTTCAATCCTTAGTACCACATAAATATGTAAAATAAAGATATTGTATCCACCTAAAACTTAAGAATAAATATTTATAAAAAAATAAAATATATTCACTCTTACATCTTTCTCAATCTTGTAATTGTATAGTAAAATAGTGATTTGGGACAAGATTAACAACTATGAAACTGACAAATTTTCAAGAATAAATATAATTTAATTTAAAAAAGAATGGTATTTTATTTCATTTGATATTCTTAAAATTTGAAAGATATTAGCTTTTAACTCAAAATTTTGTTTCTGGTAAGGATTCTATCTATCTACACTATCATTATATCTGTTGACACTATCATAATAAATAGGCCTTTCTTTACTCTCCATGCATGAAATTTTGATTGTCCCTATTTGTTTGACCTTTGACTTTTTAGGAAACTCTTAGCTCATGTGGAACACAAAAATCTTTTGGTTTATACTTGTTCTACCATGATTTTTTAAATTGTTGTTTTTATATTGATTTTTTAATTGCATTTTTAAACTATTTGTACTGATAGAAGAGATGCTTCCTACCCAAATTTCTCTAAAAAGTATTATTCAGTAATTATTTCATGGACATTGTACCCTTTATGATAGAAGGGTCAGATCTAAAACCTTAGCAGTGGAGCACAGCAATACAAAGCCTTGTATCATTGTTGTGAGTTTTATATCCCCTCAGCAGTTTCTTCACAATGAAAAACTACATTCTACCCACTAACAAGAGTTCTTAAAAAAAATCAAACATCAACTTTTAAAATTTAACTTATTTTGTTGATATACTCATCCTTAAGACTATATTAATTTTTTATGTGTTCACTATATTTATTTATAGCTATGTGATTTTATACAGTTTTCAGGAGTAGGAGAATTTTTTGAGATGTCTGTGGGTGTTCTAAACTGGATTACTCTACTTTTTGTGCTGTATATTTTTCCTAGAAAAATTCCCGATAAATTGGGATGCTTTATAGATCTACTCATATTCACATGCCAGAAAATATAATATTTCAATTTTTTGTCCAGTCTTCTTGTAGCTGTAGGTCATTGCTTGAATTTGATTCTTTTTATCATCCTCAGTGTAAGTTTATTACACTTATTTTATTTTTAATGTTTCTTTTTGACTATACATAACATTAGGATTCATCCTAACCTAATTTAAAACGCATGGAATATAATTTGCTCTAATTCAGTCCCCAGTATTTCCCCTTTCCCACCTTGCCTCCCTCCCCCGCTCCCTTCCCTCTATTCTACTGATCTTTCTGCTATTTACTTTTTTTTTTTAATTTTAAACTTTTTTTTAGTTAGTGTCTTGTGTCATTCTTATAATTTTATTATTTTTATTATGTTTTGGTCATTTTTTTTATCAAGACCTTTTTCCTCTTGTCCTTTGTATCTCTTTGGGTATCCTTTCATTGTCCTTTGTCAAGTCTATAGGGATTGTGGGAAGAGAGTCGTGGTTAGTTGGGTTTTATAGAGTTTATGCAGTTGCTCTATTTCAGAATGTTGTTGATCCAGTTATTTCATTTACTATTAGGATGTTTATTGCAGCCCATGCCCAGTCAAACTTTTAAATACATTCTTTCTTCAACTTCATGTACTCACTTTTGTTTATCAGGGTGTGTGTGTGTGTGTGTGTGTGTGTGTGTTTCACTGGGAATTAAACCTAGGGCCTCACACAATGCTAGACAAGTATTCTACCACTGAGCTGTGTCCCTAGCCTTCCTGTATTAATTTGTATTACTGTCTAAATTTTAATACCTTATTTCTTTGTTTATGTGTTTTGTTTGTGGTTATGTACAATTTGTTTTTAATAACTTTGTGAGTAAAATAGGGAGTTTTTTCTAAAGATTCATAAATATATTTTTATGAGATTTTAGTAATCAATATAGAAATATTTTAAAATATAACTGGTCTTCATGGAACTAATTAATTTCCTTAACATTTAATCACTTTCTTGGTAACATTGTCACTAAATTTATATATTTTAAGATATCCTTAGATTTTTTTGTTTATTTGTCATTTAGATACTGTTTTAATATATATTCTTTTTTTTGCATTTTAGATTACCATAGTATTAATTTTATATTGGTTACTTCTCATTTGAGGTTGGAAATCTTAGAAATTTAAGTCAAAAGGGATTTAAAATTTCAGTTATAAATAATATATAAAATATAAAGATGTATTTTAAAAGTATATCATTTCTGTAAACAATGAAAGCTTAGTTTTAAATTAGGAAAGTTCTAATCAAAGTGAAGTTACATAGGTTAGATTAAATTTTGTGCAAATATGTTTGGTTTTGTAGCTAAACCATTGATTTCTTTAAATTTTATAAATATACCACTTATAGTATATTTTTAAAGAAAACATTTTAAAATTATTTTGTTTTACTTTATTTTAAACTGCATATTTATTTATTCAAGTACCATTCATTGTAGCTATTGTAGTTTTACAACCATTCTGATACCCTTTGAAAGTAAACTATTAATAGCATATTGGTTCTTTTCTTCCTTTTAGCCCCATTTTTAGATTTAGTGTTTTTGTAAGAGTGGGTCGTGTCCCCCCGCCCTGGTAGATCACAGATGCTGGTGGTTAAATGAACTGAAACCTCCAAAGAGGGAATTCTCATCATCTCTTTCAACCTTGCCCTAAAACTAATTGCTATCTTTGGGTGACTGCTCCCCACTATCTGTTTTGGAGTCTCAAACCATTGTGGCCACAGGTGAATGAGCCTGGTTTGAAAATGTGTCTTTTCTATAGGCACATTCTTTAAGAGGGGGAAAAAGAAAAAACAATTGAGTCATCAGTTGGGCATCCTGTTGTGCCCAAGATTATGTGTTCTGGAATTCTTATGCATTGACAAAGCTTAGTAAAATAGGGTTTTTTGGGTTCACTTGGTAGCACCAGTGTGTAAAGTAATTTAAATAATATTTTTTAGACCTACGTGAAAAGTCAGGATAAACAATTTGCAGCAGCCACTATTCAGACTATAGGCAGATGTGCAACCAACATCTCGGAAGTCACAGACACCTGCCTCAATGGCCTGGTATGTCTGCTCTCCAACAGGGATGGTAAGTTTAGAGTTTTATTTTATCTTCCAGTGCTTTTTAATTTGAATACTCTTAATATGATCATCAAGTTGTAACCTTTTATATTTTAGTTTCCCTGTTCATCAGTAGTATGGTGACAATAAATATCAATTTAGTCTTGAAATGCATATTCTATTTTTTAAATAAACTAGATAATCACAAACATTATTTGTATTGCCTCTACTAAGAAAATTCAATTCTTTTTACTTTTTCACAGTTTAATCACCTTCATTGTAATCCTTTCCATAAGGGTTCTATTTTACTGTTTTTTAATGACACCTAAGTTATGCATAATATTGGTTCACCTGCAGAGGGTGCTAAAAGCAGGCAAATGACTTCACAACCTGAAGAAGTGGCTAGATCAAAAATATATCAACTGCGTACCTTCTGCATTTTCCCCCAGAAATTTATCTAATAATTTTATATTCAAGATTAAATAGATTTAAAAGCTATCAATTTAGACTACTTCATGTTTTTAAGCCAAATAGTATCTAAGCAATCTAAGAAACTAGATGTAATATCTAATAGAATAGGTGACCGGTGGTAAACTGTCAGTTCTTTCTGTGGCTATGACTTTAGAATAAGTGGGGTCATTTATAGAGAAAAAGAAAGGTGAGTTACCTTTTTACCTTTCAAATAATTTATTTAGAAGATGTTCATTATATATTTAATTAAAATGAGATTTTTAAAAGATGAAAAGTATAATTTTCTCTGTAAAATCATTGAAATTATTTGTGGAATTTTAAATATAATTATGTCATATCTAGATACAGATATATATGATATAGCAGTAAAACAACAAAAAATATTTTTAATATTTTATTTGAAAATATAACTTTTCATTACGGTAATTCTGCTATTCCCAGACCTTATGTAGATTATGTTTTCCCACATGGCAGATTTTTTTTTTTTTTTTTAAGAAAACTGTAATGTATTTCTCATGAAAAAAAAATTGAAACAGTATTTTTTTTACTGTTTACTTTATTCCAAAGTAGCAATAATTTTTGTTGTAAACATAAATTTATCAATTTTGGCCTATAAACTCAAGATATTATACAGTAGAACATTTTACTAGACATAATGTTGAAACTTTAAAGTGCCAATGAAGATTGTCATGGAGATAAATAAAAAGTCTATTATATAAGGTAATTAGAGGAGATGGATAATAAATGTCATCTATCTTATCTATTTCAGTTTTTAACAGTTGTATCTTTTTTCTCTCTGCTTCTAGGTCACACTTTAAAATGTGACCTTAAAACAGTTTTTTATTTTCCTTTACCTTTAATAATGACTTCCTCGTGACCAAATAAAAACACTCCTTGGGAAAATAATTCTGAGACATTTAATTTTGAATCAAGATTTTGAATCAAGCCTGGTTCCCTAGAATAATTGTTCTTTTAAAATTTAGTTGCATACAAAAAGTATCAGAAATTAATTTGGACACTAATATTTCTTTCAAATAAAAGTTATATTGAGATTTTATCAATTTTACTTTTTGATCTTTTTTTTTTCCAATGTGAAATTTTCAAGTTGTCTGCTTCAACATAATATTAATGTTTCCAAAAATATTTTTTACTTTGGTTTAAAAGATAAATATTCTACTCCTATAGCATTTTTAGGGAAAGATACTGTCATAATTTGATAATGGAGGACTAACATCATTTATAATCACTTTCAAAATGTAGGAGGATATACTAATTTAAATTATGATGTTTTAATATTTACGCTTTTGTTTTTAGCAAATCAAAATTCTCTTTACAGCAATGAGTGCTTTGCTGTTGTTCAAAAAAATTTTTTTGTTGTTGTTTAAATATTAACACACCTTAATTGAATTGTCCAGTTCTGGTTGCATAATTATTGTTAGCCCAAAATATATGAGTTAACTATCTTTTTATCATATGTACTATACTTTTTGTGATACAGATGGTCCTCAACTTATGACAGGGTTGTGTCCCAATAAACCCATCATAAATTTAAAATATCAGGTCAAAAATTCATTTAATATACCTAATCTATCAAACATCCTCACTTAGCTATATAGCACACTGTATATTATGGATTGTTTTCCCCCATGATTGTGTGGCTGCCCATGAGCTGTGCTTACTACTGCTGCTGCCAGGCATCTCCAGTGGATATTATGCCTCATATTGCTCTCATTAGCTCTGGGAAAGATCCAAAGTCAAACTATGAAGTATAGTACCTAATGAATCTGTCAATCAATTTTCCACCATAGTAAAGTTGAAAATTCATAAGAGACCAACTGTAGTTTGGAAATCTGGTTCACTAAAAGTGAGGGTTAAAATAAATAAGGAAAATACTTATGTTAAAATCAGTAATATTACAGGAAATAATAATATTTAATAATTTTTATGTGACCTTTTCTAACAATAGACCTCTTTCCCCTTCTTATTAAAAATATCTACTTAGGAACAAATTACACAGATGAAGCTTCAATTTCTTTAAAATTTATAAGACATTTTGGGGCTCTAAAAATATTTGAATCTTTTGTTTTATGAAATTAATATGTCATTATTTCTTCATATGTAAAGTATATGTAAGTCTCAGGAATAGCATTTAGACTCTTGTTTTTATAGATATTGAATGTATCCTACTCAGACTTGTAGTTATCCACTACCCCCAGTATTGTTGACTTCTACCTTATTGGCATGGGAGAATCTTCTAAGCAGACTTGAAGCTTACTCTAAGATGGTGTATTACCATTCTTTAAGATTAATTTGATAAACAAATTTCTTACAAAACTTTAATGGGAGAAATTTATGTTTCTTTAGGCTTACATAATTATAATTAAATAATTCCTAAGTAATTTATTTTAGGTACATGTTACCAAAAAGTTGCTTCTCTGAATAACCCTATTGCCACCTACTATAAACTAAAAGATTGGGGTAGAAGATTACTTTTAAAATTTGTTAAGTTTTTTTTTAATAATTCAATAAGCATTTGCTGAGGATTTAAATCAGTTGATATGTTTAATAAATGTTGAATAGATTCATTTAGCTTATAAAAGATTCCTGCCTTTATGGAGTCATAGTCTAGTAGAAGAAGACAGTAATATAAAATAAATATACTACAGTCTTCCCATATACAGCCCCTTAACTCTGCTGCCAGCTATTTGTTTACATACTACCTATGTTTGAATGTTAATGCTCTCTTATGCTCTATATTATTTGTTTGTAAAATGGGGATAATAGTAGACTATACTTTTTAGAATTGTTGAGAACCAAGAGAAGACTAGGAAAGATTCGGAATATAGGATTATTTTATGCTTCTGGTAGAGTAACAGCATAGTGCTGAGATCTTTGGAAATCAGGAGGGAATGTAAAGGAAAAATATGGTGGAACTGGAATTAATTGAAGGGAATGAGAAGGACCTGGTATAGGCAGAATAATATCCACCTCATGCACTTAAAAATTTTGTTTTTGCCCAGGTTCTAATGCCTGAACCTGTGACTGTGTTACTTTATATGACAAAAGGGACTTTGTTGATGTGCTGAAGTTCAGGTTCTAGAGGTGGGTAGATAATTTGAATGGGTCCAAAGTAATCCAAAATAATCCTTATAAGGAAAAGAAGGAGGCAAGAAAGTCTGAAGATGCCAGGAATAAAGATCAGAGTGATGTGACTGCTGGAAGGGGATCTTAAAACAGGGAAGGTGGGTAGCCTCTACAAGTTGGAAAAGACGGAGATATATTTTTGCCCTAGAACCTTCAGCCCTGTCAACATTTTGATTTTAGCCCCATAGGACCTGTGTTACCTTTCTGGCTCCAGCAATATAAGATGATAAACTTGTCTTAAATCACTGTGTGTTTGTGTGTGTGTGTGTATTTTAACTTGTAGCTGGACATAATATCTTTATTTTATTTACTTATTTTTACGTGATGCTGAGTATCAAACCGAGTGCCTCACTTGTGCAAGGCAAGTGCTCTACCATTGAGCCCCAGCCCCAGCCCCCGTTTGGGGTAATTTTTGACAGCTACAATAAGAAACTAACTCCAAAGGATAAATGATGTCACATATACTGAATTTTTTAAAACTACACTTACCATATTTTGCTGTGTGTAGTACTTATTTACATAACCATTTTTTATCAGAATATAAGTTGGATGAAGAGTCTCATTCTGCTTTATCTTGTTTTTCCTTCTACCACTGAGTGATAGTGGTATATAAAAGTAGAACCTGCTCATAGTAACACTGAACATTATTAGAAATAGAATGGCAACCCTGGTGTTGAGTTTGAATTCTGGACAAAGGCATAATTCCAGTGCATTTCTTTTTATTTATCTTTTAAATGATAATAAGGTAGCTATCTTATATTACAATAAGAAGAAAATGAAATATGAAAATGTTTTGTGTGAGCTAAAATGTTAATATTAACAATTATTTAATATTTATTGATTTTTATTCCAATGTAAGAGGTATGCAGTTTGAAATACATGTGTTTAATAATGATTGTAATGATAATGAATTTTGTTTGTATTATTAAAGGGAGCTAGATAAGAAAATATATCTCAAAGAAAAAAGTAACAGGACAAAAATCATGGTATTTCATATGCAGTTAAAAGAAACCTTTGTAGTGTGTCAGGGGAATTCCTAAAATCTATGAAACTATTAATTGGAAAATGTCAAAATTATAAGTAAAGGCAGTCTTGAGTTTACCTCTTTGGTGTCAGTGGCTTTAATAATAGTTTAAATAAAATTCATCCTCCAAGGTCAGGTGTTCAGCTAGTTATATTACATTTCTCTACTGGTGCCACCAAAAAGGTAACTTGGATCAGTGATTAGCTACATTTGTGTGACAACTCAATCCCCAAATCCCTTTTTGAGGATCTGCTTCTTTGCCACTTCCAGTAGCACTTAATTATGTTAGTTAGATGCTGGCAAGAAACAGCATATTTAAATGGGGTGATTAAAGAGAAGTTACTGAAGGACTGTTTATAAGGTGTGGGCAGGATTAAGGGAAACCAACAAGGTATAGTGTAGCACCCTTGGGCTAATGGCTAGCAATAGTGGAAAGCCTTTACAACACAGGATTTAAGAGATGTGTGGGGAGCAAAGCCACCTCCCAGATCTTATAGGAGAGATCTACTTACAAGAATAGAGACTTTCAGTGGATGAATGCAGGTGCTACTAGTGATGCTAGCAGGGAAAGTATTCCTAATAATAAATGTCCTCTCACCCCCTACCCCCTGTTATGCTTCCTATTGCCTGTACACAGCTTTAGGCCAGGGACATTGGAGTCTGCCTGATGGAGTCTACAGGTCAGTCTCCGAGGGCACAGAGTTAGGGAAAGATAGACAAGAGTGAGTTTACAAAACAAATAGAGGCAGTCCAGCTCACAATTCCACCCTTTTTGGCTCTGTGTTCTAGCATGAAGTCCATGCTGTTTCTACAGTAATGCCTTTCCTACTATAATTAATTTTAGCTGCTCATTTTTCTGGACAATACTTAATGAAAAAAATTTTAATTAGTGTTTTATATTGAATGGAGAAAATGTTGTTTAGAGAGTAATTATTTGATTGTGACTAATATTTGGTGGGAATCAAAATACAATTTTACAAGTTCTGGTTAAAAGCCACAGAAATTGTACAATATGGTGAGCAGCATAATACAACCTCAACTGCTTTCCTGACAGAGAAGCAAAGATGAAAAAGGGGTAACAGAAGCTAGGAGAAAGCAACAGAGGTTAAACATTAAAGTTAAGTCGTCTTCTTAAGACAGTTTTTACCCAAAAAGTCTGAGTGTGCATTCATGGTTGTATTTTTCACGTAGTCTTTTAAGACATGCAGAATATTTTGCTAATTTTACATTTCATCAAGCATATTGCATTTAAATTGAATTATACATATTTAATATGAATAATCTCTGTCTCTTTCAGAAATAGTTGTTGCTGAAAGTGTAGTTGTTATAAAAAAATTACTGCAAATGCAACCTGTACAACATGGAGAAATTATTAAACATATGGCCAAGCTCTTGGGCAGTATCACTGTGAGTATTCGTTAAGAAGTTTTAGTGTTCAGTAAACTATATTTTGTTAACATAAATGGTCATTCTCCAGTGTAGTGGTTAAGAGAGCTGAGGTATCTGGCTTCAAATCCTGGTTCTAAAGTTTCATACTGTTAGGAGAGAATTACAGACCTGAAAAGGGGAAAGGATGGCATGAACCTTGTAGTGTTGGATTGGAAATGAAGAGAGCAACATGACCTTTGTGACTTTTTTTTTTTTAAGCAATGTTATATAGTGTATATGTGTGCATATATATGTTGGTCTAAACTTGTGTTATATGTTAATATATATATATTATGTATGTTTATATATAATTATGTGTGGATATATATATAATATATATAATTTCATACCATAAAATTTAACTTTAAAAAAATTTTAATTTTTTATATATGACAACAGAATGCATTATAATTCATGTTACACATGTAGAGCACAATTTTTCATATCTCTGGTTGTACACAGAGTAGAGTCACATCTTTTGTGTCTTCATACATGTACTTAGAGTAATGATTATCATCGCATTCCTTCGTCTTTCCTACCCCTATGCCTCCTTCCTTCCCCTTCCTCCCCCTTTCCCCTTTGCCCTATCTAGAGTTCATTTAATACCCGCCTCCAGCATATTATGGATCAGCATCCTTAAACCAGAGAAATCATTCAGCATTTGGTTTTTGGGATTGCCTAATTTCACTTAGCATTATATTCTCCAGCTCCATCCATTTACCTGCAAATGCCACGATTTTATTCTCTTTAAATGCTGAGTAATATTCCATTGTGTATATATACTACATTTTCTTTATCCATTCATGTAATGAAAGGCATCTAGGTTGGTTCCACAGTTTAGCTATTGTGAACTGAGCTGCTATAAACTTTGATATGGCTGTGTTCCTGTAGTATGTTGTTTTTAAGTCCTTTGGGTATAGACCGAGGAGTGGGATAACTGGGTCAAATGGTGGTTCCATTCCCAGTTTTCCAAGGAATCTCCATACTGCTTTCCATATTGGCTGCACCAATTTGCAGTCCCGCCAGCAATATAGGAGTGTGCCTTTTCCCTCCACATCCTCGCCAATACTTATTGTTTGTATTCTTAATAGCTGCCATTTGGACTGGAGTGAAATGAAATCTTAACGTAGTTTTGATTTGCATTTGTCTAATTGCTAGAGACGTTGAACATTTTTTCATATATTTGTTGATTGATTTATGTCATCTTTTTTTGAATGAAATAAAAGCTATTTTTAAATTTTTTATTGATTTAAAAAATGACAGCGGAATGCATTACAATTCTTATTACACATATACAGTACATTTTTTTCATATCTCTGGTTGTATATTGAGTATGTTGACACCAATTCATGTCGTCATACATATACTTTAGATAATGATGTCCATCACATTCCACCATCCTTGCTAATCCCCTGCCCCCTCCCTTTCCCACCACCCCTCTGCTCTATCTAGAATCCATCTAATCCTCCCCTTCCCTACCTCACTATGGGTCAGCCTCCTTATATCAGAGAAAACATTCGGCATTTGTTTTTGGGGGGATTGTCTAACTTCACTTAGCATTATCTTCTCCAATGCCATCCATTTACCTGCAAATGCCATGGTTTTGTTCTCTTTTATTGCTGAGTAAAATTCCATTGTGTATATATGCCACATTTTTTAATCCATTCATCCACTGAAGGGCATCTAGGTTAGCTCCACAATTTAGCTATTGTGAATTGTGCTGCTATAAACATTGATGTGGCTGTGTCCTTGCCAGTATACTGTTTTTAAGTCCTTTGGGTATAGACTGAGGACAGTGATAACTAGGTCAAACAGTGGTTCCATTCCCAGATTCCCAAGGAATCTTCATATTGCTTTCTATCTTCTGAGAAGTGTCTGTTCAGTTCCTTGGCCCATTTACTGTCTGGGTTATTTGTTTTTTAATGTTAAGATTTTTGAGTTATTTATATATCCTAGAGATTAGTGCTCTATCTGATGTGCATGTGGTAAAAATATGCTCCCATTCTGTCTCTATTTACTTATTGTTTCTTATGTTAAGAAGAAGCTTTTGAATCCATCCCATTTATTGATTCTTGGTTTTAATTCTTGTGCTATAGGAGTCTTATTAAGGAAGTTGGGGCCTAATCTGACATGATGGAGATTTGGGCCTACTTTTTCTTCTAATAGACACAATGTCTCTGGTTTAATTTCTAGATCATTGATCCACTTTGAGTTGAGTTTTGTGCATGATGAGAGATAGGGGCTTATTTTCATTTTGTTGCATATAGATTTCCAGTTTTCCTAGTACCATTTGTTGAAGAGACTGTCTTTTCTCCAATGTATGTTTTTGGCTCCTTGTCTAATATAAGATAACTGTAATTATGTGGGTTAGTCTCTGTGTCCTGTATTCTGTACCATTGGTCTACCAGTCTATTTTGGTGCCAATATCGTGCTGTTTTTGTTACTATTGCTCTGTAGTATAGTTGAAGGTATAGTGATGCCATCTGCTTCATTCTTCTTACTAAGGCTTGCTTTAGCTATTCTGGGTCTCTTATTTTTCCAGATGAATTTCATGACTGCTTTTTCTATTTGTAAGAGGAATGTCATTGGGATTTTAATGGGAATTGCATTAAATCTGTATAATGCTTTTGAAGTGTATGATACAGTGGGTTTTGGTAAACTCATAAGGTTTTCTAGTTATCACCACTAAGTAATTACAGAACATTTTTATCACCCCTAAGGAAAAAAATTCCTTTTCCAAAATTACCCAGCCTCCCTTTACTCTGTATTTTGGCCACCACTAATTTTATTTCTGTCTGTATAGATTTTTCTGTTCTGGATATTTCATATAAATGGAGTCATACAATATGTGGCTTTTTGTTTCTGGCTTCTTTCACTTAGCTTGTTGTAGGATGCATGTTGTAGGATATAGTACTTCATTTCTCTTCATGATAGATTTTGATTTTTAAGTACCATTCTCTACTTAAAAGAAGCCAGGACTTCTTAAAGAAATGGCTGTTTTGAAAGCTAGGATAAAGAACACAGTGAATTTGCAACAGTTTGTTGGGGACCAACAACCACCATCAAAGGAGAAAATAGAAAGTGTTCAGAGAATAGACACATGTCAAAAGGACACAATAGCCAGCTTGGAGGAGAGTGTGACTCCCACTGGCCAATTTCAGCAACAGAAAAAAATGATAGTAAAGAATTATAACCTATAGAATAGGTAAGACTATAAATCTACAGGGCAATAAATGGATGGATCAATAAATGAATGAATAGAGGAGAAATGGAAACTCTTTCTTACAATTAAAAAATAACTAATAAATGTAGAAGGAATGATAGAATTAGAATTATCACCGTCTGCCAACCATCACAATTGATTCAGACAATAATTATCAACAAATACTAAAAACTAGCAGCAGGTGAAAATTTGAGGAGTAAAAGGATATTTGCACTATCTCAAGGTGTGTTTCTCATAAACTACTTCTTAGTTACAAAGTTTAACTAGTGACTTATAATGAAGAAAACTGGCAGGCACTATCTTAACAAAATGAACCTAGTTAACATAGTTAGTATTGAGATCGTGTATCTTTTGATATGATAACACTGAAGAGAACTCAGCATCCGTGTCCTTGCATTTCTGCTAAAAGTGAATGATTTGAATCTAATCACTGGGAAGCATGAGACAAATCCATGCTGAGGGTATTCTATAACATACTTGTTAAAAAATGTCAGTGTTATGAGATGCAAAGAAAATCTCAATATTTCAGATTAAAAGAGACTAAAAATTTAGCACATGACAGTACTATGCAGCATAAAAATTTGGGGTTTTCTATTGTAGGAGCAACTCAGACCCTCAGTAAAATCTGCAGATTAGACAGCAGTACTGATTTAGTGTTTAACTTATCAATTTTAAAACTATCTTGCTGTGGTTATATAAGCATTTCATTATTTTTGGAAATTTACATGGAAGTATTTTGAATTATAACAAGAAATTATACCCGTGCCTATAGCTTTTTTCAATTGAGTAAGCAACATATATGTGGAGAGATCAATAACACAAATGCAGTAAAATGTTCACATTTGGAACATCTGGGTGGAGTGCATCAAGGAATTCTTTTTACTCTTCTTGCAACTCTTCTATAAAACTGAAATTATGTGAAGAAATTAAATTAGGCCCTACTTCCAGCTCTATATCCTCACAATGCAGCCTCTATACCTTACTTTTCCCTGATAGTAAAAAAAACAAACAAAAAGCCTAAGTCATAGTATTGTAAGTATTACATTAGTTATTATAGATAATGTGCTTAGAACATTACCTAGCACACAGTAGGACTCCATACGTGTTTGCTATTATCTACTTCATATTCTTCTTGCGTCCAAAACTAATGTTTTGAAGAAATTATATGAAAATAATTTCATTTCCTTGCCTCAGACTCATTCCTTAACCCATCACAGTCTGTTTTTTGACTTCACAGAACAACAATAATTCTGTTTTTTCCAAGGTCACTATCTTCTCCTTCTTAATCTACTAGATGATTTTATTTCCATTTATTCCTTGATCTTCTGTTAGTATTTCACTTTGCTAGTTACTTTTTCCATTTTAAAAATTCTCTCTCTCTGGGTTCTGTTATTATGCACACTGCTGGTTTTTCTTCTAAGTCTTCATCTATTTTCTTCTCCATTGTATTTGCCTTTTGCTATGCCTGACCCTTGAGTGTTGGTTTGTTCTCTTATAGGTTTGTGGTTTGCAAGAGAATAAAGATAATGTTTCCTTCTTTGGAGAGGGGTAATCTGTACTCTGAATCTCTTCAGATAGATATTTGTGTAGTGAAAGGTAGTGGATTGCAAGGTTTAAAAGCCTACCATTTCTGACCAATTTTAAATATACCTGGTGGCAATTTATTTTCCCAATTTAGGGAGTTATTAAAACTTGCAGGGCAGTTACACATTTATCTTAAAGCTAATACTATAATAGTAAGACTCACATCAGTTGCTTAGCTTCTGAGCTTCTACTACCCCTTGCCAGTGAGTTACTTTGTCTTCATATGTACTCTTATGGTTGATTCTAATAATCAGAGCCAGAACTGCTCATAAAGATTGTGTTGTGTAGGGTCTAAGAGATGGATTTGAAAAGCAGATGACTTGGGTTCTGCTGAGAGCCATAGCCAAGTAGGAATGACGCATGGCATTTTTGGTTGAAAGGTGACCCTGCTCAGGGATTAGGGTGGCTCCAGGTTTAGGGTGGATCCTGCTGGGAATAGGGCATCCTGCTGCCTCAGGCGCCCGCTCCTTGAGTTCCTGTTGAGTTCTCAGAGGGGTTCTGAGAGAACTGGTACGCAGAACCTGGTGGAGGGAGTGTATTTTCCCAGAACGTGTGTGTAGAGTGCCTGAGAGTTCGGGAATAAAGAGTTGCTGTTTGAATCTACAAGGCTTTTGTGGTGGCTCGGTTATTTTGTGCCCAGCCAGACTGCGGCAGGGTTCAAATTCAAACCTGAAAAGTCTGGCTCTTGTGGAAATAGCAGGGGTGGCACAATGTAGCAGGAGAATAAGGGACAGAATAAGTGAAGTTTATTGAGATGAAATTATCTACCTCCTTGATACATATGATAAATCTGAAGCCAGAACCAGTCTTGGCTTGCTGGCTGACCTTCTTCCTAATTTGCTGTACTCATTTTGTCTTTGCTCGGTAAAACAGTATGAATTCTGGATTCAGACTTGGAGTTCCAATCTTGTTTCTGGCCATTAACAAGCAATGATATGTGGGAAAGCTTTATAACCCCTTTGTTTCTCAGGTTTCTTTGTATGCCATGTTGGAATAATGGTAGAGCTTATTTTATAGGACCTTATCAATGATGAACTAAGAAATTACATAAAGTTCTCAAAAACAGTGCCTGGCAAGTTGTAAGTTCTCATTAATGTTAGCTATGTAATTAAAAAAAATTAGTTGTAGGTGGACACCATACCTTTATTTTGTTTATTTATTTATTTTTTATGTGGTGCTGAGGATCGAACCCAGTGCCTCATACGTGTTAGGTGAGCGTTCTACCATGGAGCCATAACCCCAGCCCCAGCTATGTAATTTTTAAAAGAAGAAAATGTAGATTTTATCATATTGAAGACTTTGATTCCATGGCTATTTAAGTACATAGCATAGTTCAAAATTGAGAATTAAAGTTTAAATTTACTCTACTTTTGGAATTCATTCAAATTGAATATATTTGTGCCTATAGTATAGTTACCATATATGTTCTGATTGTGGATGTTTTATCTTTTGGTGTGCCGTTTATTTTTAATAAATACTACTTTTGGTGTTTAATAACGTTTAATGGGACAGGTGGGGTTTTTGTATCATAAAAGAACAATTGGGAGATGTATCTTTGAGGACTACTAAGTAATATTAAAATAGCACTTTATATCTTCCTTGCCCAGGTACCTCACTGGACTCCTTCCATTTCATAAGTTATCCTCCCTTGCCCTTCCAACCTAATGTAACTCAGGCTTAAGTTTTAATGTATACTGAGTCCAGATACAGAATATTGCATCTGATTTGCTGTTGGTGTGCAGTTTGTTTAAATGTCTACTGATTCTGCCGTTGACAGAATCGGAATAAAAAAAATTGATGCTTTTGCAGAATTTACTTTAGACTGTTGCACTATGCAGTGAGCTGGAATTGAAACACAATAGTTTTTAAGTTGATCTGCTTACAGAGTGATCTGTAAAATATTTCTAGATGTCTTTCTATAACTGCTGTGGTGGACAAGGAATCCCCTCGCCCCCCACCACAGGCAATTTAATGTGTTAAAATGGCAGTGGAACCTGCCTTCTCGTAGAAGATTTGAAAAGTGCACTTAACCACTTGCTAAGGGCATTTAGAATAAAGAATCAAGCTAAGTCATTTACAATCCAGTTGTCTTTGAGAATACTGAAGAGCAGAGGTTCATAATGAAAGCATTGTATCACATATGACTGTGTGTGCACATGTACCCATGCCTGTGTGGGTTTGTTTCTTAGCTTCGTTTTAGTTCAGTTTTCCTATTTATTCTGTGGTCAAAACAATCATGGAGAATAAAGAGTGACTAATTTTCTAATTTGATAGCTTCAAATCTTTTACAGTAAGTGGCCATGAATTCATAGTGTCAGTGGTGTGCAAACGATAGTACTGTTGACTTGATTGAAAGAGAGGGAGGGCTGGAATCTGAAAATCTTAGGATTCCAGTTCTAGCAAAATGCACAGAAGTATTGTCTTTGTCAGTTTCCTAAGCTTTTTAATAACATGCTATTACCAAGAATTTGGTATAAATATACTTGAATTGATTTTTAAATTTTTTTGTAGAGTAATTTTCTCTTACGAATTTTTAAAATATTTACTACATGGGTTTTTATTAGCTCAGTTCTGAGAAAATTCTAAATATCCTCTACACTGCTATGCCCACAAATTTTCATTGTGGGCATTACATTTTTTTTTAGAAATGGAGATTTTAAATGTATACCTTATGAATGTGGAGAGTATTGAATGTCACTCGTTATTTTAATCTTGGTATATTTATGGATATGAACAAAATCTTTTAAACCTTACTTCATTTTGGATTGTCTTTTTAATTACAAAAGAGAATTGTAAGTGTCTTACCAGAAGAAAATTGCTTCAAATGGGGAAATAGATTGTGATGCCATAGAATTCCAGTTTTTATTCTAGTAATATATAATGAAATATTTAAGAAAAATAAATCTAGCATAGCTGAAATCTGAAGTTGCTCATATATTCTTATTTAGAAGAGCCTTTCATTACTGAAGGCAACTTGAATTGCTCCATACTGGAAAATTTAATGTACCACTCAATTACTATTCTTTAGCCCAATTTAAAATAATAAATTGGGAGTAAGGTCTTAATGCAGTGTAACCTTTGGAACATTAGAAATAACCTCTTTCTTTCCAGAAATCAGTATACAGTAAGGATATTAGTTTTATCACACTGCATGAATAGATTTGTAATAGCACTTAGACCTTTTTTTATTACATAAGTAGACTGATTTCTTCTCTTACTAAACTTGTTCTAAGTATTAATTTAAAGATGAAGCTATTATAATGTTAGGAAACATAGATATATTTATACTTTGTATTTTAAAGTTTTTCTGATGACCTCATTTTGATTCTGGTGAATGATTCAATCTGCGTATTTGTTAATATTTTTATGTTAGTTAGGAAGTGGGTATTTTGAAAGAATTTGAGATGGTAGATAATTGTGATAAAATTTTAGTATGGAAAGGTCCTTATTCTCACTTTTTAAATGACTGTGAAAACTATTCAGAAAAATATTAAGACTGAGAAGTTGTAAAAAGACTTCATAAAAAGAGTGTTGTCTTTTCTCATGATGCTACCATTTAATGACAGCCTTCAGCCTTTGCACTTATTGTAATAGGCAAATTTTCTATGTGAGGTGAAAATGTTCACAGAACCTAATTTACATACCCTCTCAAATTCCTTTTGGAATAGGGAAGGATACAAATAAGCAAATAGTAATAAAACTAATTTGCATACTCTAAAATGTTGGTCTTAATGGTACTGATGGAAGGTTTCCAATTTGTAGGAAAGCAGTGATTTTTAAGAAAACAAATTATATTGAAATGTACTTTATTTTAAAACATAATGCCAAGTGCAGTGTTGAACAAATTTATCTCAATTTCTTCTGTTGACCAAATAACAGGCAAAGGTTTATGATTTTACAAGCAGACACTGATGATCTACAGTTTGATTTATTTCTGATACTGTAGATGAATGTACCTAGAGGATAGTAACAATTTTGATTTGGAATCATAGTCGTAAATGGATCTGTTGACAATGTTATTCACATGTTCTCAAAATGTGGCTTGTGGACCACATGTCTTAGGAATCATCTACGATGCTTCTTAAAGCATAGATTCCTGAGTTTCACCGCAGAAACCTGTCATTTTAGTAAGCACGTTAGATGTTTTTGTGGTATTGAAGTTTGAGAGTTGTTGCTCCAAAGCAGGGATCGGCAAACCTTTCTATAAATTGCTAGGTAATCAATATTTTTGGTTTTGAGGCCCTTATAATCTTCATTGCAATTACTCACTTTTACTTTTATAGCACAAAAGCAGTGATAAACAATATAGAAGCATTTGCATGGTCAGTCAGATTTAGTCCAAGAATTTTCCAACCTTTGGTAGAATCTAGATTCCAGACCAGTGGTTTTTACTGTGTGAATCTTTCTAAGGCCTTCTCTTTGAAATCCATTTTAATTAGATTACCCGAGTTCTTATTTTTTGATAACTAAAGAAAATTTATAAATGTAAGAGTACTTCCTGGATATACACTTAAAGAATAACTAGATTTAAGTTCTTTATAATATTTTAAATCTTTCCTATACTACTAATATTAAGGAGATTGTGATTATCTATTTCTTATATCTCTTTCTTATAATCTGTTTCTAATAGGTTCCTGTGGCTAGAGCAAGTATTCTTTGGCTAATTGGAGAAAACTGTGAGCGAGTTCCTAAAATTGCCCCTGATGTTTTGAGGAAGATGGCTAAAAGCTTCACTAGTGAAGATGATCTGGTAAAACTACAGATTTTAAATCTGGGAGCAAAACTGTATTTAACCAACTCCAAACAGGTAAGTGGATGTTCTTTAGTCAATCTATCTAATAAGTACTTTCCTCTTTCCTCTGATAAAATAATTAAGGTCTGTTCATGCCTTAACATGTACCTTCAACAATTACTAGGACCTGTTTGTTTGAGGTTCAATGTTAGATAGTAATAATGCAAAAAAAAAGGTATTCTATGGGAGAAAAGCATTTAAAAATGCAATAGTATATAGTATGATTTCTATAGAAGTATTGAAATATAGTGAAACTTCAGGTGAAGTATTGAAGATCTAAAGTAGGAGGAAGGAGGTTAGACAAACTTTCATAAAGGATAAGATAATTGACTAAGAGCTTGTAAGGAATGCTTTACTATATAGAATAAGGAAAGAGGAATGCAGAGGGTCAGAGCCATAAGATAGGTTGAGGTTTGGGGGAAACTTTTAAGGTGAGTCTAGAAAGGTAAGTGCTATGGTAGAAATGTTTGTGCGCTGCTCCCCTCCCATTAATGTGTTAATACTTCACCAGTATGATGGTGTTAGGGCCTTGGTGGGTAATTAGGTCATGAGAGTAGAGCTCTTATGAATGGATTTAGGACCCTTATAAAAGAGACCCCTTAGAGCTCACTTGCCCCTTCTATACTCTATGAGAACACAGTGAGAAGGCACCATCTATAACACAGGCCCTCACCAGGCACCAAATCTATATATGCCTTGATCTTGGATTTCCTAGTCTCCAAAACCATGATAAATGAATTTCTATTGTTTATAGTCTTCCCGGTCTATGATATTTTGTTATAAAAAGGGCTAAGATATTAGGCAGTTTGAGCTCATATGCTCTGTCAAGTTTAGGGACCTTGTTCTATAGGTAAAAGGGAAAACACTTAAAACTTCTCAATGGTGGGATAATTTACCAGATTTGTAGTTTAGAATACTTATTTAAGTCTATTAAGCAACCATTGGCTAAAGGAGTCATTTTGTTCCTCTACATGCAAAATGGAAACTGTTCCATCTTTTATTCTGTATCTGAATTGCTATTTTTCATGGATAAAGGACTTGCCTCTTTAATAAGCTAGGTGTCACAGTAGGCCTTATGCTCCTATCTCAATGTTTCCCTTTCTCTCTGTATCTAGCTTTTGCCTTTGTGATTTTTTTTTCTATTTCCTTCTATTTACCCCCTCCCTAAAACTCTCTGCCTTTCTCTAGTTCTGACACCCTTCAGTCTTTTATCACTCTGATTCTCTATTGCAGTTCAGTGTCTCTTTCATCTGTTTTATCCCTTTGTGTGTGTGTTTGCTGTCCGTGTCTGTCTCCAGCTGTGTGCCTTTGCTTGCTCATAAGTCATTATCCATTCTCTAGAAAGCTGGTGTTTACCTTTTATAATCCTCAGGTTATTTCCTCAGATTCATTTCTGTAGACTTTGGGATGTTTTTCATCCCTAATTTGATGTGAGTTTTATTATTACAGCTTTGGTTGATTTGGTATACAAGGTTTGTAACCAGATAATTATAATTGTTGGAACATATTTTCATGATTTAAATTTAATCATTCCATGTTTTAGTCATCTTTCAAAGAAACTAGGTAATCATTTCCAAGTGTCTTATAGATTTCTTCAGGCAGTGAGATACTTAAAAAATATATGAATGATAGAAAGATCTGTGTTTGCTGTTGACTTTTGTGTTTATTGATAAAATAGTAAGTTTCAGGGTTAACTCCCTGTGTTCTAAATCCATGTGGTATGGTACAAGTCATATGTACCATATGGCACCTGGAATATTGTGACTTTCTCTTTGGTTTGGCCAAGTGTGTGTGTGTGTGTGTGTGTGTGTGTGTGTGTGTCGAGGGGGAAGGAGAAAGAGAGAGAGAGAGAGATAGCTTATGGATTATTTATAAAAGTGATATAAAATTGTATGCTAATCTATACTGAAAAAAAAACTAAATAAAGGTTCTTTCACTGACCCTTTTCTTCATAGCTACAAATAACCAATAATGCAGTATAGCACTCCTTATTTAGAAATTATAGAGTATGTTCAGTTCTTTTTTTTTTTTTTTCAGTGAATTGGAAGACAATATGTTGGCACTCAGATTTTTTTCCTTGAACAGTATTATTAATGGGAGTTTGGGATCTCAGCTTCTGAACTGTTGTATATTTTAGAATGATACCTCTAGATAACCACAGTAGGCTTTACCACCCAGAGATGAAAATGCAGTGATTTTTAAAGAATCCTTAAATTTTCACATAACTTGTTATTTTTAAATGATTAAATATAAAAGCAAATGATTGAAGTGTCCTGTAAGATTGTACTCTGTTCTCTAATATTTCTCACTTCTCAAGAAAATGAGGTTGAGAAAATTAATCAGTGAAAATTAATATTAAAGAGTGGTTTTAAGCACCATCAAATTGATAGCACTTTTTAGTTGTTTGTGTCATAACACATGCAACTTTTTAGTTGTATGTGTCATTGGATAGGAAACAGAAATTAAAATGATAACTCACCAAAATATTAAAAAAATGTTCTCTTGTTTATTTTAGCCATCTTTAAAACTGAACTAGGGAAACCAGGCTAGTGTTCCGAGGCTGCTTTTCATGAAATATTGATAATTACTCATAGACTTTATTTCTTACGGTCTGGATTTCTCAGTCAACATTCTTAGAATTTTCATTAGATTATTTAGTTGTAGAGAATGTCTTAGTTTATTTTTATAAAATTTAGCACATTATATGTATTTGTATGCTTAAAGAATAATTAAATAAAAAGCCTCACTACTTTAAAATGTTTTTACCCAATATTAAAAGGAATTTTAGAATAAGTCAGCAGTTTGCTTTCAGTATGGCTAAGTAAACTCATATTAATTTGATCTTACCATAGATAACAACAGCACCAAAAAAAAAACCCTCTGGAAAAATATAAATCAAAATGAATAAGCAAACACAACAGCCTGAAAATACAGAAGAGTAAAGAAAGCAAAAGCAATAAGATACTGAAGGGAAATTAATTCTTGGAAGAAGTGGGTGGCGTAGTGTGATTTTTTTTTTTTTTCTGCTTTTATGGCATTTACCCAAAGGATAAACTGTGGTTAGCATTATATACAAAGACTAAAACTCCAAAAGGAAACCTATAGTCCTTGTGCTGTGAAGACATAAAGGACAGGATTTCAAGAAAACATACACTGAAAAGTTAAGGAAAACTTCTAGAAAGAAGATAATCAAGAGTGGAGGAGCCTCAAGATCTGTGATTAACCTTGCCCAGATTTCTGACCGACTCCTAAACCACACCTATACAGGGCAGATTCAGAGCAGCACAATTAAGACTAAAAGAATGGAACAGAAATTGGAAACTGAGGGCCTGGAGTTGTGGCTCAGTGGTAGAGCGTGTGCTGAGCATGCGTGAGGCACTGGATTCAATTCCTGCACCATAAAAAATGAATCAAGTAAAGGTATTGTGTTCATCTACAACTAAAAAAATATTTTAAAAAAAATTCGAATCAGAGTTTGCACCTTGAACAGGGCCAGGCTAATCCCTGCTAAAACAAACAAAAACCCAACACTAATCCAAAGAGTATGATAATTTTCAGGGTCTCTACAATATAACATTGTATCCAAGAAACAGTCCAAAATTACTGAACATAGGAGCCACCAGAATGGGAAGTTATTATTTAATGGGTGGTGATTCAGTTTAGGATGGTGGAAAAGTTCTAGAGATGGATGTTGGTAGTAGTTTCACAATAATATAAATGTTCTTATTGCTACTGAACTGTATACTTAAAAGTAATTTAAGTGGTAAATTTTATGCTGTTTAACCACAATTTTAAAAAAAGAAGATATGACTAGGAAAGTATGATCAATTTTTAAGGAAAAAAATAATAGAAACCAAACTCGTTGTGATCTAGACATTGGAATTTATCTACTAACATTTTGAAGCAACTATGGAAAAATGTGACCATTTAAATAAAGAAAAATGCTCTCAGTGAATGAAATGATAAGAAATCTCATGAGAGAAATAGAAACTGTAAAAGAATCAAATTCTACACCTTGTCTATTTTGAGTAGTATATATTCTCCAATACTTAATATTTTATCTTTCGGTATAGGGTTATAAAGCTGCTTCAGTAGTTTTTTTGTTTTTATTTAATGTGTTACATAGTGTTTAAGCTTTTTAAGGTAAACTTCTGTATGCTGAACTTTTCTAACTGTGGGCCCTATCAGATGGGTATTGCATTTGGAAAGCAGTTTTTAATGAACTGTGTGTGATGACTTACCATAGAACTGTTTGGTTTCAATTATGGGAGGCAAGTAGCAATGAAGAGTGCAGGACTTAAGTTAGATAGTCTAGCTTCAGATCCTGCTGTGCCACATACTTTGAACAAATTATATAACCTATGACTTAGTTTCCTCATCTGTAAAGTGGTAATTTGAACAATATAGTTAATTTTTTCATATTGTAACATATGCTCCTAAAAATCATCTTACTGTACACAATCACACAATAAAAAACAGGGATTATTGGGAAAAAAATGTAGCTAGAATCACAGCACTCAAAAACTTCACTGGTGATATTTTCTTAAAAAGTACATGCTAAAGAGCACAATTTTACACATATTATTAGCTAAGAAATGTATAAAAATTATTGTGAATACAGTTTGTTTTCTTGAAAAAGACCTGAGGTTGCAAGTGGAAGTGGGTGTTGGTAGGTTGTACTAGTAGGTAAGTGGCGGAAGGAAGTTAATCTGAAATTGACTGGAAAGTCACACCACCAAATGTGGTATGGCCCATAACACATGTAGATGTAAACACCTGAGTTGTTATGTGAGCTGTGTATGTTTCATGTATTCCTTGGCAGCCCAGTTCAACTGGGTGCATTTTTCTGTCTTTACCTAGTGTTTCTTGCAGAAGAAATCACACACAAAATTCACATTATGATCAAATTGCTCTGTAATACATCAACTCAGTTGGAACAAATGCACATTTTCAAAACAAGCATTAGAGCAGAACTGACTGTACCTACCTCACAAAGTTGTTATGAGGATCAAATGAGACAGCCCATGTAAAATGCTTAGATTTCCTGACACAGAATAGTGCCTTAGTTCATGTTAGTTACCCTGCTGTTTTTGAACTCTGGTTTACACTATTAGCCGAGGGCTAGATTTTTCTCCGGGAAAATCATTATTTACAGTAAAAAACTAGTGTAGTTACTGAAAATCCCCCTCCCCCCGCCTTTTTGGAAGTACACTTATTTGAGCTTATGCTACTGAGAAAAGAATGCTGAAACTCCTCTTTGATAGTTCATAGAGGGGGGAAAAAACAAGTTAGAAGTAAATATCAAGAATAGGAAATAATGTTAGAATATGCTCACGGTGGAGTAACTTCACCGTTATATAGGGAAAAATGTTAAAGGGCTTTCAAACTAGTTGCAATTGCTGATATCTAGAGCTCTTAAGACAAAATGTGAAGTATGACTTAATTGAAATAGTCTGTTCATGTGTGAGGCAGAAAGCTAGGATTTGATTAAACTAATTAATAGCTGTTAAATTGATGAATAAAGAATGCTTTTTAAAAACTTTGTTTGCTATCTTTTAAATGTAATGATGAGTAACATAATGTTTTACTGAGCTCATGCTTTTATTTTTTACTATTAAATATTATAAGCCTATGGAAAAGTACATGATAGAATAAATATATATGTATATTCTCCACTAAGATTAAATTGATGTCAGCATTGGCCATATTTGTCACTCTTTTAAAAGGAATATAAGAGGTAGAACTAAAACTTTAAGCCCTTGTTCACATCTTTCTTTCTTCTCCATTGACAACCATTGCCATATTACTGGTGTGTTTCAATTAATCATGCATGTTTTATATTTTTATTATTTGAATATGTATTAATAAACAATATATTATTGTTTTGTCGCTTTTGAAATTTTGTATAAATATTTCATATACTTACGCAAACTTTTTCACTGAATATGTTTTGGAAATAATGTTATAAATCACACTAATGTTGGCACACACCTGTAATCCCAGTGGCTTGGTAGGCTAAGCCAGCCTCAGCAATTTAGTGAAGCTCTGAGTAACGTAGCCAGATCCTGTCTCAAAAAAAAAAAAAAATTTTTTAAAAAGAGCTGGGAATGCGGTTAAGTATTTAAAAATAACAAATGGAACCAGTTTTAATCTTCACTATGTTGAATGCTGAATTCTGTGTCTTTTCTAGTATTCCTTAAAGGGTTTCTGAAAGCTGATTTTAGAACTGTTTTAAATGACCTTTTTGTTGTTGTTGTTGTTATTTTTGTGCTGACTTATAAACTACAATCGTGCATTGCATAATGACATTTGGTCAGTGGCAGAACGTATATATGACAGTAGTCCCATAAGATATTTTGCCTAGTGACAATATAGTTATATTGTGTATGAATACTCTCTGATCATACAACTATTAAGTCATGTGATACATTTCTCAGAATGTATCCTCATTATTATGTGATGCATTACTGCATTAGGAAGAACGCTGTTGTATGAATAAATGTTTACCAGCTTATTAATTATTAGAGCGCTTAGGTAAAATATGATACCTATGTCTTGAGAAGTTATTTTAAATAATGAATTTATTAAGGTTCCACCTTATTAATAGTTGCATCAAAATAAGACCAGTTATATTTGTAGACTCCACATTGAGCTTTCAGCTTCTGCCATGGTTGTCTTGTGGTATATAAGATACAAGTGCCGTGAATAGAAATTTCATTTTAATCTGAAAGACTTTGTTTTTCCAACTCTTTCTATGTACATATCATAACTAACTTCTCCCTTTTAGAGTAGCATGCAGATAAAAATGAAAGCACTCTGACAAGGCAAGTGGGGAAAGCTATGTCGGTCTTTTACTTTCTTGGTGGTGGAGATGAATATTTAACTGTGTTCTTCTGCTAGCAACTTGATGTACCAGCAAACTGTGCCATGACCTTTGAGATTCATGGCACTCCAGGATGCCAGTGGGTGGAGTCAGGAAAGCATGGGTGGTTGGTTACAAGGGAAATATGTGCAGGAGGTAATGATCAAAGCATTTTTGCTATAGTAGTTTTGTCATTTATTATTATTATACATTATAATATATGTAATATATTATTTTTATAATTGTATAGAGTAAATCTAAGACTTGTTATTTGCCAGCTCTTTTTGTTTTGTTATAAACTCATCAGCAATAGATTTTTAAAGATTGAAGTGTTCATTTAATGAAGAATGAAGTGCTGACTTTCCATTTCAGTACTTAACATATACAGGATGTTACTGTCTACTCAAAGAGTTGTAGTGTCACTGACTGCACGCAGATTTACTAAGAAGGAATTGATGTCTGTTTAAGAATTTACTGGAGTTATTTTAAGAAGATTATGCCTCAAGATAACAATTTAATGTGTAAAGATATAGACCATGTATATATAACTGTCCATGACACATGATCTCATTTTGAACAATTTTAAAAAATTAATTTTTCATTTTTTACTTCAAGTTTTAATTTGCATGTGTGAAAATGGAAGGAATAGTTGTGTGTTGAAGTAGAAAAAAGGTGCAACCACTGTTTTTGAAATACAGAGTCAATTAATTCTAACGAGCATTTGCATGTTCGTTCTTTTAGTGCTACAAATGGAATCAGAGTAAAGCTTTCAGAAGTTTATCCTGTCAAATGCTGTAAATTCTATTATAAATTTTAAAAAAACAATATTGAAGATAAAATCATTTGTTTTTGCTGAAAGGATGTTGTCATGGTGAAATCAGTGTTCTTATTAAATTAAGAAAAGTGTGGAACAGAATTGTTTTGAGAATTAGTGCTGGTGCAGGCAGACACTGCTTGTTCAACCAATTGAAATAAACAGTAGTGGTCAGATTGACTGATGCTAGGATATACAGTTTAACTGAAGTACCAAGTTTTTATAATGAAGTTGATGTTACACACTCTCTGCTGCATGTTCTCAGCAAGATTTTAGAAATATTAAATATTTTGAAGTGAAATATTTTGTGAAGAACATTGGCTTTTAATTTAATTGATAAGTGAATCTTCTGTATATTGGTTAGGGTTTAGTTCAAAATTATGTGGAAATCCTGAAAGTATTACTGAATAAAATACAAAACCTTCAGCTTTTGAAAATTGTAGCACGTAACAATTGTTGGCAACAAAGCTTGCGTACCAGGAAGACTTTGAAGTTTATCTGTGTAAATACAAGGGAAGAACTTAACATATTAAACCATGAGAGCGCAAGATTTAATTGAGACATTCTACCATTTGCACTATATCAACTATTGTGAAGATTTTTTGATAGTTTTTTTTTTTTTTTGGATGCAGGAAGTTTATTAGGAAGTGTTCTCATTAGGGGGATGGAGGGAGAAAGGGTTGACTAGGAGGATAAGGGGGGCTATGAGGCAAATATTTAGTAACAGATTAATATTTTATGGTTAAGTGAAGCACTGGAAGAAACATCAATGACTATAATAGATTTATTTATTTATTTATTTATTTATTTTAATTAGTTACAATGTATGGTATATCCTACAGTTAATAGGATTATCTTTGAACACAGTTTCATGTGTTCAAAGATACTATAGACAATTAAGGTATGAATCTTTGTTAAAATGATGCCCAAATCATTAAATAATGTATATATAGGTGGCAATACAAAACACTAAAAGAAAATATAATAAAATATTGACAGTGTGTTCTGGTAATAAATTGATAATGATTATTTTCATTTTCAAACATTTCTGTCCTCTCCAAATTTTCTGTATTTCAACTTGAAAAACAGACATTTTTACATTACTTTTTTGCTATCCTAAAACCCTTAAATTATTGGAAAATGCTCTCCTAGCATGTCTTTCTTTGACCTGATATAATTTATATTTTTAATTGGTTCTGCAACAAAAGGAATAAATGAATTTTCATAAGAATTCAGTTTTCCCCTACTCCTAATACCTGGTTATCTGTTGTTTCTTTTTTCTAAAATGTATGAATGCCTACTAAATTCTATACACCATTCCCAGAGTGCTTAATTTAAGTCTATACTCATGACTTACAGAAGTGTGGTGATTGTTCAAATAGCATATGAAACTGATTTTTCACATTGCCAAATTTTGCTTTTAAAATTTTATTGAAAAACAATGAATTAAAGTAAATGAATATTGTTTTTTTTCTTAATGTCCCTCAAAATGTTTACCTTTATATACCTTAATAGAGCTATTTTTAGGTAAGTTTATATTTTGTATTAGAATGAAATAGAGATTGATTTTATAGTATCTGAATTTGGTGAAATATTTTAAAAGATAAAGTATTATTTGAAACAGTTTCATCCCATAAAATTATTGTAAAAACTTATCAATTAAAGGGGGGAAAGTAAAAATATTTTGAGTTTGAAATACAGATTTCAACGTGAGACTTGAGAATATCTTTCTTTCTTTCTTTTTTCTTTTTTTTTTTTTTGTACCAGGGATTGAAGTCAGAGGGCACTTGGCCACTGAACTGCATCCCAAGCCCTATTTTTTGTATTTTTTTAGATACAGGGTCTCACTGAGTTGCTTAGCCCCTCACCATTGCTTAGCCTGGCTTTGAACTCACAATCCTCCTGTCTCAACCTCCAGAGCCTCTGGGATTACAGGCATGCACCACTGTGCTTGGCTGAGAATATCTTTCATCCAACAGAATTTTCTGTAAACTTCCCACATTGTTCAAAAATACTTCTAAGGAATATATTTTCTTTATTAAAAATATTGTGTACAAAGAAGAGTACATTGAAAATACCAACAGTTTCATAATTACTAATAATAAAATTCAATTTTGAAGAGGTTTTTAGTAATTTTATTTTTTAAAGATATAATAACTATATGAAAATACATTCTTCAGAGAAATACCAATATCTTGATACTAGAAATAGATTCAATGAAGAAATTAATTACTGTATATCAATTTGTGATAAAAATTATTCTACATGTGGTTTTAATTAATCATTGTACACAGATATTCTTTTACATATGAGGAAATTTAAATTTTGAACATACGTTTATCATAACTGCTTCGTAAGCTTATCAATATAATGAATTTTACTGTCATAAATATATAGTGTAAAGTTATATTAATTTTAATTACTTTAATTGCCCTATCTTACTCCCAACAGTGTCTGTTAATATATTGAAAAAGTTTAATTTTCTAAAAAATTTGTGGATGGGAAATATAAGCAAAACTTATCACTGTACTAGTTCATTATAGTTAACAGACTTAATTTCTATCTCTGATTTATTTTACTCCAATTCTAAATCTCAATGCTCAAATGAACTTTAGAGTTGACTAGCTGTAAATTCTTACTCTACATTGAGAAAACTAATGCTTACCTGAGTTTGCCAGATTTTATCACCGAGATACTTGTACACTTCAGTGTAGCACAGTTTTTTCTAAACTAGTGTTGAGCTGTATTCTTCATCTGGTGAATATTTTGCTAATTGTCTTTTAAAAATTGATCCTAGCTTTTTTTAAAAAGCTGTAGTTGAACCAACATGGTATAGTAATTCATGGATAGCAATTGTTGGTAACCAAATTCAGAAAATCTCTATTAACATTTTCACTTGTATTTTTAAGTAATTCTACTTTAATAAAACTAGGTTAATGCTTTTTTAATACCCTGCTACTGAAAGAAGGTTGCTTTCTACCCAAATCAATTATCTTAACCAATTATTATTTTAAAGGAGTTTACTACACTATTCCTGTACTTTGACTTATTGTTCTGGAATTGTCTTTAGTTCTTTCTACCTTGATTGATTTTATTTTTATCTCTTTCTAATGTGTATAAAATGCCCTGATATAAGTGATTTATTATTCTGAGTTTATTTTTCCCATGTTTTATGAATCCTATTTAGCTTATAGTTAAAATTGTACATGGGTAGCCTTCTAATTTAAAGCTTTGCTTTTTCAATTAGAAAAAAAAAACTATAGTTTAAAATGCAAACCTATTTTATTAACATTTCAATTTTGGTTTAATTATTATTAAAATTATCTCAATATATGTTAATGTAGTACATTCAAAAATTGACTTAGGAAGTCTTATTATGGTGTAAAAGCTACTATAATAAGTTGTTCCCTTACATAAATAAATAAATGACCAATATTACTAGAGGCTATAAGCAGCATGAGGGAAAAATGGAAGAAGTCTTTTATCCTAGTTTTTAGAGGGCATCAGCAGCTTGCTTTTATGAAAAAGTAACAGCTAAATGCACTGCAAATAATTTGCAGTAATCCAGTTCAGTGATTCATGTGTCTGCTTTAATGGGTCATAATTCAGGGTAAAGTAACTGAGTGCAGTCAGAGTGCAGACACTGCTTATGCCAGGGACAGTATCTCTTCATAAAACACACCTCAGGAGAAGCAGTTTGCCAGCCCCCTAATACTCTCTGATGTTTTGATGTCCTGCATATTTTTCCGATTAAGTTTTGAGTGCCATGTTTTTAGTTGTATTTCCACATTCATTATTCTCACGTAGACCCTTCAGCAGGTTTGCCATATATGATTATTTTTTTAATGATGCCTTTCTTTCCACTTCAGCAGTTTAATAATCTAGCACATGGCTGCTTCTCAGTACTCAGCATTCACCTCCCCAACACAGAAGAGGACATGTGCTTTGGCTTCAAAATTCCATTTGCTGTGTTAGAAATGCATATTCCCTACGGAACAACATTTGTTTGACATAACCATTCATTTTTATTACGTCTTTAAATATGTTTATCCAGAGTTATCAATAATCATAAATAACTGTATTCTCATCTTGTTCTGTTTTTTTCCAACAGACAAAATTGCTTACCCAGTACATATTAAATCTCGGCAAGTATGATCAAAACTACGACATCAGAGACCGTACAAGATTTATTAGGCAGCTTATTGTTCCGAATGAGAAGAGTGGAGCTTTAAGTAAATATGCCAAAAAAATATTCCTAGCACAAAAACCTGCACCACTGCTTGAGTCTCCTTTTAAAGGTATTATTATCAGACTATATACTGTAAACTATACAATATCTAAGAAATTATGACATCCTGTCCCATTTCTAATGTGCTTAGAATTTATCTCTTAGAAAATATAAATGATTGATATATAGAGATATATAAGAACAATGTGCTTTCTATTCATTCATCTGTTTTCTAGAGCAAGTTTTATATTAGTTAAAGTTTATATATATATATATATATATATATGTATATGTATATATATATACTTTATTTACTTAAATAATTTCAGATCTTCTGATTTTTATTCTTACTGAATGGTTTAACTGAACAATAGATAAAGCTGTGTTTTTATAGATGTTTCTCCATTTCTATTTTAAATTTGTAGTTTATTTTATAAGGACTACAAGTCAATAGCAAGTTGTTACTAATTAAATAAACTTTGTATACTAATATCATCAATTTTTCTAGGAGAAATTATATCATGCAAATATTCCTTTGTATTTAAAATTGTTTTTCAAGAAGGGAACTTGTTTTTCCCAGCTTTTTTAAAAAAACTAATTAAATTATTATCAGTTTAACAAGTAGCCATTCCAGTTGGTATCAGGTGATTATATTCCTTGGTTTTCATATTGTTTATTTAATTGTCTTAAAGCTATAAAAAGCAATTCAGTTTCATAGAAAAACCATTAAAATTCTGGAAGTGTTTGTGCCAAGACATGTATATGGATTGTTTAACTGTGCTGTCATTCTTAATATTCACAGTAAAGTAATTTTTAGAGAAGCTACATTTCAGAGCAACACCTCTAAACACACTGACTGATTAGCTTTTTTATTGACCATTATGGGGGAGATTATTGTAATCTATGGACTGAAATCAGTTTTTTGACCTATGAAGAGCTTCCTAGTTTATATTTATTCCTTGACATTTAAGGTAATATGCCAATTACCTTGAGCTCTGATTATGATTCTTCTCTGTTATATACAGCTCATATTGTTTATTTTATATTTTCCTCTATTTTTAATAGATAGGGATCATTTCCAGCTTGGCACCTTATCTCATACTCTCAATATTAAAGCTTCTGGGTACCTGGAATTATCTAATTGGCCAGAGGTGGCACCTGACCCATCAGTTAGAAATGTAGAAGTAATAGAGTTGGTAAGTTGACCTTTCTGAAATTAATTTTGTTCAAACAATGGGAAATTCTAGGATAACCATTGTTTTATATAAAAGCTTTTTGGGGGGTTGAAAATGGAAAAATATTTCTAAAAGTAATGTGTTAGCTATCTATCATCTTCATAGGAACTAAATATTGTAGTAATCCTGTGCCATTATATGAGTACTGTTCCCTTCTTCAAGGAAAGAGTTGAATTCTCGGCGTCAGTGCCACCCACATTTGTGCGATTGCATTTATAGCTGTATAGATCCAATTTCTAGGGTATTTAGTTTCATTGAATTGAGCTTTTTCTACTTTATTAGAGATTTGTAAGCTTCCTGTCGATGTTTTCCTAAATAATTTTTGCTGTTCTTTTCCAGAAAAATCATACAAAGTGTTCTTCTGGATTTTATGATGAACCTGTTTTAAGTGAAGCCTAAACGTAAACAGGAGCATTGTGTACCAGAATTGTCCTTTGACAAGGTCACAATAAAAATAAATAATATGTTACTTTTGTATAAAAGAGCAAATGCTGTTTTCCTACAGCTTTTTAAAATACTGGCCATGAGGTTAAAGCAATGAATATTCTTTCCAAATATTATATTTCTTCTTTGCACAAGAGAAATAAGGAGAGGGGCCTTTTGATTGTATTTAGAAATTGGCTATATGAAATATATTCAATACTTTTTAAAGTAGTAATTAGAAAAAAGCAATTAAGAATTATATTCTGGATATTTTTCCAGTAGAAAAGATACATTGAACTACAATTCAGATAACCAGAGTTCTTTGCCACTAAATTCTGTGAAAGTTAGTTAACCTCCTTGCTGTTAACTTTTCCATATACAATTGAAGAGAATCTTTATTATTTTAGATATAATTTTAATAATGAGCATAGCCATGGAATTTGATTACTCTGAGAAATATGTTTCTCTTAACTACTGAAATTTATCCTAGCTATTGGAACATGGTCAGAATCAATGATAGCTAATATTAACTCTGTCAAACCCTGGCAGTATACCATGATGTTTGACAAGCATTATCTTGTTTAAGCCTCATAAATGTCAGTACCATTTCACATATGAGGAAACCAAGGCTCAGAGAACCTAAGTAAATGCCCAAGTTCACATAGCTCACAAGTGATAGGACAGGTATCTTAACCCAGGTCTGTCTTAATCCACTGTCTGTACTCTTACTACATTTAATTGTATAATGTGAGGAGAGGAAGTTTGAGCTTGTTTACAAATCTGTTTTATTATTCTTGGTACTTAGCATCATCAGTTTCATTTTGTGACACATTATTTCTATTTAGAGATTAGTGAAGAAAAAATGTAAAATTTATGAAAACTAGTTGCACCTGTCTTCTCCTTGCAACTAAATTTGTTGATTTTCTCTCAGATCTACATATTCTTACTCTTCAAAGCATTTCCTTTTTTGTGTGTACAACTTTCGGCCAACTACTAGAATATGACAAAATTGTTCTTGTTATGTATCTTTCTACAGATATACTCTGTCTCCTAATTTCTTATTATGTCTGTTTGTTGTTTTTGTGCTTCTGTCCTTTTCCATTATTGGGTACATAATGTTTTGACCCAAGTAGAACCATCTTTTTCTCTTCCATTATATCTACCCTCTCCTCACCTTCCTGCTGTTTTATTCCTCCCCTAAAAAAGGTTTATCTTCTCAGAAATTGATAGCAATGCTATGCAATTTAATTTGCTCTCAGCAGTATCCTTATATTCGCTGATAGATTGGTTGGTTGGCTGGCTTCTTCCATTTTCATGTGTTCTTCTATGCATTAACTACCTTATAGGGACAGTACTTAAATAACCTATTTTCTTATGTTCATTTCACCTGTCCAGTTCAACAGAGACAAATTGATTTCTTTTTCATTTTGCTGACTACATTCGTGAAATTAATAATTGATAACTTATGGAGAATAATTATAACTGATGGAACCAAGTTGAAGAGAACTGTCACTGTCCGTTGATGCCATGCAGAAAGCAGCTTCAATCTATTGGTCTCTGAAACATTGGCTTAAAATTATGCTACGCGGGATACAATTAAATATAAAAATAATATAGCGAGTTCTGTTCTCAAATGCATCAGTAACAGTGCAGAAAGTAATATTCAAATCATCTTTCTTGCCTCTCTAACTCATTCTCTCTCCAAAGTCATACCAATGTTTTATGCACATAGATACTCTGTTATTCCAGGTTTGCTATAAAGTGATTTTGTAGGGTCAAATCTTATTACTGTGAAATAACAACTTAGTAGGAAAAATGGCCTAGGTTTAGATAATCTGATATCTTAATCGAAATAACAGGAAACCTACTAAGATTTACACTACAAGTCACTTTGAATTACACACCACCATTTCCAGGATATAATGTATATTTATATTATGATACTAGTTTTGAAGATCCTTTAGACTTCTTTGGCATAGTTCGTCTCCTTTTATAAAAGACTGTCTTTTGCACACCAGCGGTATTTTGTTTTATAAAGAGAATAACAATCAGTATTTCATCTTTCATAAGAACTTTCAAATTGGTGCCTCTCCTCCTCTTTTTCCTGTTATTCCTTTTGTTTAGAATGAGGAACTGTCATTCCATAACAAAAATTCAAATATTGTTATTATTAGTCTTTGGTACTTTAATACTGAAATCTGTGACTATAGTTTGTGGCCATGTCAAGAAAATATGCCCCTTTTAGCATAGGAGCCCATTTTCCCCTAAGTTGTTGACTTACAAACTTTTTACCAGACATTAGGAAAGTACATTTAGATTTAAGAAAAAACATGGACTTATATATAAGGGACCTTCATTTATAGAATTCATATTAGAAACATTTAAAATGTATAAAAAGGCAGTAATACTGATCTTAAGTACATTATTCAAATATATTTAAGCAATTTTTTAAAAAATATTTTTTAGTTACAGATGGATGCAATATCTTTGTTTATTCATTTTTATGTGGTGCTGAGGATCGAACCCAGTGCCTCACATGTACGAGGCAAGCTTTCTGCCACTGAGTCACAACCCTAGCCCCCTATTTAAGCAATTTTTACTGTTATTGTCTATACAGTATTTTTCTGGGTTACTGAAGCTTATCCTTTTTTGGTACTTTGAGATTGCACCTAGGGGTGCTGTACACTGACTACATCCCCAGCCCTTTTTGTTTTTTATTGAGATAGGTTTTATTAAGTTGCCCAGGCTGGCCTGGAACTTGTAGTCCTCCTACCTTAGCTGTGTGCCACTGTACCCAGCTGAAATTTGTCTTTTTAAGCAGCATACCTTAAGCCTTCTACATATGTGATTTCCAACCATGGCTGCATGTATAATCATATGGACAGCTTTAAACAAAACAAACCTGTATTACACATGCTCTAGATCAATTAGAATGTCAGGAGATGAACTTCAGGAATCACTTTTTTTTATTATTTGTTGGGCTAGGGTTGTGGCTCAAGCGGTAACGTGCTCACCTGGCATGCGCCAGGCGCTGGGTTCAATCCTCAGCACCACATAAAAATAAAATAAAGATGTTGTGTACACCGAAAACTAAAAAATAAATACTAAAAAATTCTCTCTTTCTGTCTCAAAAAAAATTATTGTTTGTTTAGTATTTAAAAATACATTCTTGGGTGATTCTAAGGTGCAACCAGTGGTGAGAACCATTCTTGAATAAGGACCTGTGTCATGCTGTAAATTCCTTTATAACGCAATATGTACTCTGGCACATATTAGAAACTCATTTAAAAGTGTATTAAATTAATGAGTTAGCCATTTTGACTTTTTTTTTAGAAAAATTCATTTTCCTGATTTTTAAGAGCATATATGAAGCATAATTTTTTATGATATACACAATTACCATTTTCTTTGATATGCACATGTTAACTCACAATAAGAGGGGGAGAATAGAGGTAGTTTGGATTAGACAGAGGGAAGTAAAGGGAGAGGAGAGAAGGGGGAATGATAGTAGAATGAATTGGACATTATTACCCTATGTGCATATATGATTACATGACCTGTGTAACTCTAAATCATGTACAACCAGAAGAATGAGAAGTTATACTCCATTTATGTATGATGTGTCAAAATACATTCTACTGTCTTGAGTAACTAATTGGAACAAATGAAAAAAATTTTTAAAAAAAGATCACAATTACCAAAGCAATTTTGGCAATTGAATTTTGGGGGCTAATATTAATAAATTAATAATATTAGCCCCCTTCAAACACTATATTTAGTATACATCAAAATCCATCCTTTTTAAAAATCCAAACATTTTTAAATTTAATATTGAAGCCTTTAAAGGGCTAAAAATACAACTACTATTTATTGTCACAGACAAAGTATTAAAAATCTCTGCTCTCCAGAAGCTTACCTTCTATCAGTGGTAGCCAACAGTAATACTAAAGAAATTCAGACATTGCATAGTATATCAGAAAGCAATATATGCTGTGATTTTTAAAGGGGTGGAAGATGGTGTTGAAGTGGAAGCAGCCAGAGGTGAGGCCCTCCGGTGGAGCAGCCTGGGCCCACAGAGGAGCAGTAGGAAGTGGCTGGATTGAAGTGTGCTGGAGGGAGAGCAGCCAAGGGAAATCCAGGAGGCAAGTAAGGAGGGTCAGTCACAAAGGGACAGGCAAATGTCAGATCATGCGGGCTTTTGTAAGGACTTTGGCTTCTTTTCTGTGTGAAATGGAGAGCAGTTGCAGGGTTTCAAACCACAGAGGAGCTTGATCTGATTTAAGTTTCAATAGATTGATTCTAGCTACTATGTTCAGCAAACTCTAGATGGGGTAAGAGGGGAGCAGAAGCAAGACAACCAGTTAGGAGACAGCGGCTGTGATCCCTGCGAGAGAGATGGTCCAGACCAAGGTGGGAAATGATTCCTTTAATGTTTACATGTTTAGGGGATGAGAGAAAGAGGTCAGGCTTAGGGTATTGAGATAGTTAGGGAAATTTTTGTTGACACTAAATATTTTCTTTTACTCTCTTTTACTTCAGTGTCAAGGCTTCGACCTGGATTTATTGCAGTTACTGTGTCTACCTCAAATTGCACTGGACCATTTTAGGTTGAATTACTATAGTTTAAATCTTATATGGACCAATAAACACAAAAGTTTAAAATTGCCTGTGAAATAAGACAGCTGGTTTAGCACAATGGACTCTGAGGGGGGGTTTGTAGTTTTTTAGTAGTAAGGTGGATCCACCTTCCTACCAGGGTGTCTTATTTTTCTTTTTATTGATTCTTTTTAGTTGTATATAACATTAAGATTCATTTTGACAAAATGATAAAAACATGAAATATAATTTTTGTTCTAATTTAGTCCTCACTACTTCCCCTCTCTCTTCCCTCCTTCCTCCTATACCCTTCCCCCCAATCTTCTGCCACATACTTATATTTTTTTTATTTTTTTAATTGTGTCTTGTGGATGTACATGATGGTGAAATTCATTCTGGTATATTCATATACGTACATAGGAAAGTTAGGTCAGATTCATTCTATTATTCTTTCCTTATTTCAGCTCCCCTTCATCTATTCTACTGATCTTTCTTCTAGCCACCCCCCCACACACACACTTATTTTATATTAGCTTTTGCATATAAGAGAAAACATTCAACCTTTGACTTTTTTGGGACTGGCTTTTTTTCACTGAGCATTATAGTTTCTAGTTTCATCCATTTACTGGCAAATGCCATTATGTCATTCTTCTTTGTGCTGAATAATACTCCATTGTGTATATATACCACATTTTCTTGATCTGTTTATCTGTTGAAGGGCTTGTAGGTTGGCTCCATAGCTTGGCTATTGAGAATTGTACTGTTATAATCATTGATATGACTGTATCACCGTAGTATGCTGATTTTTAAATTTTATGGATATATATTAAGGAGTGGGATGGCTGGGTCATATCATGGTACCATTTCTAGTTTTTTGAAAAACTCTACCTACTGCTTTCTAGAATGGTTGCACTACTTTGCATTCCCACCAACAATATATAACCTTTTCCCCCACATCCTCGCCAACATTTATTGTTATTTGTATTCTTTGTAATTGCCATTCTGACTGTAACAAAATGAAATTTCATGAAGTTTTGATTTGCATTCCCTAATTGCTAGAGATGTTGAACACTTCTAACAGATGTTTTCTAAGTTGAGGGCTTAAACTTTCTTCTGAGTACACAGTGGATTCTGAACGATTACACTTGCCAGAAGTCTGAATCTCTGAATGAGTTTTCATTTATATTAACTTTATTTTTTTGTGTGTGCAAACAGGCAAAAGAATGGACCCCAACAGGAAAAGCAAAGAAAGAAAATCCTGCTAAGAAATTTTACTCTGAATCTGAGGAAGAAGAGGAGTCTTCTGATAGCAGCAGCAGTGATAGTGGTGAGTTTTATAATATATTGAAATATATTACTCATATTTTAGGTTACATATAAACTCCTTTTATCTTTTCCTCTCTTCCATCTTCCAGCCTGTGTCTAAATTCAAGACATAAAAGAATGTTCTCTTGAGAGCTTAAAAGATTGAGGGCGTTCATATACAATGAAACAAATTCTAAATAGGAAGAATTCAGAAGTCCTGGGTCCCAGCTTTGCAAATTGAATAAGGCACCTACCTTTCTTTATATCTAATAGATGAAGGGGTATAGTTGGTTGTTTTTTAAATCCCTTCATTACTGAAATTCTGTGCATGATTTATATAACAAATGACAGCCAACTTTCTTTAAAACTTTCATTCCTTGGAGAACCAGGGCCCCTCACTATTACTTGGTTATCCCTGTCTTATTCTAAGATAATTCATTCTTTTTTCCCCATTTCCCTTGTCAAAGTCTTCATTTTCAATATCTGATAAATTAATCTGAGATGTATTACACTCTGATTTTGTAAACCCAAATGTGGAAAAAGTAACTCAGTCCACAAAAAATTATTTCTAAAAAATATGGAATTTCAAGGGTGATGCAGACTAGTGAGAAAGATCTGTTTCTATAGTTAAGCTTGCACTTTTTCATTTCATACAGGTTTTATTCATTTTACACCTTTCATTTTACATTTTGTCGCATTCATTCATAAGCTCATGACTGTTTCCTAGGTAGTCTTTTATATATAGTAGTGAGTCCAAGTAGTGTATTGTAGTTCTGCTGTAGTTACTACAGGAAAACAAAATCTTTTCTCTTACAAGTTAGGAGATTTGTTTTCTAGCAAACAGCACTTTTTGAGAATAAACAAATTTCCTCAAGGATCTTTCTTTCTTTTTTTTATTTGTTATTTCCTCAAGGATCTTAGTAACTTGTAAATTTTTTTATTTTTTAATTTTAATTTGTTATGTATGACGGCAGAGTGAATTATAATTTATAGTATACATATAGAGTACAATTTTTCATATCTCTGGTTGTCCACAAAGTAGAGTCACACTATTTATGTCTTTATACATGTACTTCGGGTAGTGATGTCCATCTCATTTCATAGTCTTTTCTGCCCCCATGCCCCCTCCCTTTTTCCCCCTCCCCTTTGCCCTATCTAGAGATCATCTAATCTTCCCATGCACCCCCCAAACCCCATTATGAATCAGATCCTTAAATTAGAGAAAACATTCAGTGTTTGGTTTTTTGGGATTGGCTAACTTCACTTAGCATTATATTTTCCAACTCTGTCCATTTAGCTGCAAATGCCATGATTTCATTCTCTTTTAATGCTGAATAGTATTCTGTTTGTATATATATGCCACATTTTCTTTATCCATTCATCTACTGAAGGACATATAGGTTTAAACATTACTTCCTGAAGTGAGCTGGACCCCTATTCATGTGGAACTCCCATGTGATATTTTGAGACAGAAACATAGTTGATGTTATTTCTTCTCATTTTTTCTATTATAAGCTACCTAGCTGATTTAATATGTACATGTATATAATTTTGACATGATGACACATTCAAAATATCTTTAACAGTTTTGTTTTGCTTTAGTAAAGTTTGGATAAATAAATTTTACTCTTTATAAAAGATGTTGAGGATGAGTAGTCCACATTGTGTTCTGTTCACCTTGACTTATTTCAAATCACTGAGCCTTCTCAACACCTCTGTGAAGTAGCTAGATAGTAGTATCCACATTTGTTGAAAAGGAGACTAAGACCCAGAGAGATTAAATAAGTTACTCGGTCTTTTTTTTTTTTTTTTTTTTTTTTTTTTGGTACTGGGGATTAAACCCAGGGCTTCTTAACTAACCACTGAGCCACATCTCCAGCCTTTTTTTTTTTTTTTTTTTTAATATCTTATATTGAGACAGGGTCTTACTGAGTAGCTTAGGCCAACTTAAGTTGCTGAGACTGGATTTGAACTTTCAATCCTCCTGCCTCAGCCTTCCGAGCTGCTGAGATCATAGGCATGCTCACCACCACACCTGGTGCTTGCTCAGTCCTATAGCTAGTTAGTGATAATGTCAGGATTTGAACCTGAACATTCCCACTTGAGAACCCTAGCTTTTCACTGTAATACAGAAAAGGTTCTTCATGAAGTAGATGTTATAAACGTATTAGAATAATGTTTAATTGCTGATTATGTTTCTGTGTAAGTGTGCTACATCACATAGATCATGGGTAGGGGCAAGAGTGTCCTTTTTTCTAGTGCACAGCTCTGCATTTGTACTCATTTTAAATAGTAAAAATATTAAACTTCATTTTAAAAATATACATAAGGATAATCTATGAATCACTTCTGCAGACTCTTAGTGTACCATAATTTATGATCTTTTAGACCTATGTGCCCCATGTTAGCTAAAATAAACAATAACTCTTTAGTTGTTTATTTTGCTTATTGTCCTTGAATTCAGAATTTTGGGGCATGATTAGAGTGGCTTGGTACCCTCTCAAAGTTTATTCCTAATAAGATTAAACTATTGCCTTCTTTTTCTCTAAATAAAAATTCCCATTATAAATAGAATAATTTAAAATTAATTCTTTATCCTTAATGCCATAGCTAGATACTTATGGTTGTGATGAAAAATGAGACTGCCTCAAATTTGCATTATTTGGTTCATCTTGCTTTGTTTTTCTCTACCCATTATCAGAGCATCTTCTCTCTGATTCCTTCAAGCTCACCCTCCTGTGGAAACCCGTAGATCTGAACAAACAGGGTGCAGAAATAGAAGTGCTTGAATGAGTCGGGTCCACACCACTAAAAGGCAACAGTGTCTGGTTTTCTTTGTGATCAGTACTGACAGTTACAGGTGTCCTCATTTATGATTCAATGGCTGTAACTCAAGAGAACTTCTGGGTATGTTTTTTAGAGAGTGAATCTGGAAGTGAGAGTGGAGAAGGAGGCGGAAGTGAAGAAGAAGAAGACAGTAGTGAGGACAGCAGTGAGGGTTCCTCTAGTGAGGAAGAGAGTGAGAGTGGAGATGAGTCTGAAGCAGAAAACAAAAGAATGGCCACGAGGAATTCAAAAAACAAAGGGAAAAGGTAAATTATTTTTTCAGCATTTCCTTCAAAGAATATTCTGTGGTATGTTCTCCACAGATATTTCCTATTGATTGAAAGAGTAAGAAAATATCTCTGTATTTTCTCTCAAAACAGATATTAAATCTTGTTAAATGCTGTGCTACTAGTTCACATTACTCCAGTACTTATAATGCTTAGATTTAATTTTGAACTTGAACAAATCTTAGGGTTACATTTTGAAAATTGGTATAACCTTGGAAAGCTGAATTAAGTGATCAAGCAGTAGGCATGAAACACTTAATTACCTTTTGTAGCAATTTTGCTGCGGGCTAAAATTAAATCCTTCAACACTTTGCCATTATGTAACTAAGACAATTGATTTTTCTAAATAATGTTATATTAAAAAGATTATGATCCAAATATTAGAGTCAAAGGCTGTGAAGGAAGACGGTCATAAGATATTTAAGTGTTAGGGCTTTTTAAGATCTCCCATTATCAACAACATTATCGTGTATTGAAGTGTCATTAAAATTTTGAGTAATTGGGGCTAATAACTTGAATTGTGTGACTCTGTTTTCCCCACTGCTGTCAGCGAGTGGCCTCTGCTGACATGATGGCCCTTTCCCTGGGAGCCTGCTGCCCGCTCACTTGATGAGCTTGCAGCTCGGCTCAGTCGTGGCTGACAGCACTGATTGGGGCGCAGTACGCTCTCTGCTCCTTTTATTACAGACAGTAATTAAAGCAGCTCGCCCTGCCACTTCCATAACAAACACAGCATAATGCCCTAATTATGACTTTATTAATTTAAGTCAGGATTTAATGATTTTAAAAGTGATTTATATTGTTTTTCCTGTTCAGAACAAATGAAATCTGTAGGTTAAATTAATACAGGCTTTTCATCATTGCAAAGTTAAAAACCTAGTTACCAGTAAATTCTTTTCATTAGATTAACATCTGAAACTCTAAGCAGTAAGGTAAACAATAATTACCATCAAAATTGAGTGATGCATAATAAAATAACACTTTTACCTTTAAAATCTTATCTTAAATGCTAGAAGCTAAGTATATTTAGAATCATTGACTTGTTGCAGCAGAAGAGCTGCTTGGTTTGTAACAGGCTTGTCTTAGAGAGAAATTCTGTATGTTTGGTTTAACATCAGACTATGTGGTTTACCAAAAGTATCTTGTTTCTAGAAAGGGAAAGTTTTGATCAATGCATGAAATATCTTTCAGATAGCATAAGTCAATATGCTAGGAATTTATGATCATATCACTGTTTCATTTTTTTTTTCAGAAAATGACTTTTGTTTGAATTTGAAAGAGTTGTTTATTACACAACAGAATACATTCTAAGTCCTTACATTTTTCACTTCTTTCTTTAAACAATGAATTGGAGATAATAAATGGCCATTCTTTTCTCAGGGAGAAAAAACAACATATTTTTTAGTCTTCACATACAATTACATGTTGCCATAGCTTCATTTTTAATACAGAGCAATCATATTTCTACCATAAAAGTCAATTTCAAGGAGTATCAGTTTTTCTCTTGCCTCATCATTTACTCTCCCTGTATCTTTCTGCCTATCTCTTGGAACTTGTTTTTTTTTTTTTTTAACATTTTCAGTATGTTAATTTTTTTGAAGCTCTTAATAAGCTTTACATATCTTCAAAAATCAGCCTTTATTATTCATTACTATTTCTGGCTCCACTTGAATTTTATACTCCAAGATATTTCCATGTGATAGTAAATAGTTTAGCATTGGGGAAAAAATATACATTGAACTAAGATAAACTAGAGTTCATATTTCACTTCTTCCCTCCTGTTTCCTTAGCCTTCTTAAATATTACTTTATTATTGTAAATGGGACAATAATGTATATAGCAAGAGTGCATCTTAATTTTATAATCAGCTAGTCCTGCTGACACATACTTGTAATCCCAGCAACTCAGGAGGCTGAGGTAGGAGGATCTCAAGTTTGAGGCCAGCCTTAAGAGCTTAGCTAGTCCCTATCTCAAAATTAAAAAATTATAAGGGCTAGGGGATGTGGCTCAATGGTAGATGCCTCTGGGTTCAATTCCCAGTACCCAAACCAAATAAATAAGATAATTGGTAGGATCAGTATGGAATGCCTGGGACCGCCTGGTTTAAGGTAGGTTTTTGAAAGTAACACACACACACACACACACACAGAGAGAGAGAGAGAAAGAGAGAGAGAGAGAGAAGAGAGAACAGACTTTCAGTTTGGTGGAAAATATGATACATCTCAGGGTATCTTTCATCCCCTGAGAGAATTCTGTTTGGCCATCTCACATTTTATTTTTTCTCTTTTGAGATTGCTTTTCTACATGGCTGCCTGCCTTCTTCCTATTTCTTAATTTATATTTCTTTGTCGCCCTTTTTTGTCCATGAAGTATTTTTAATCTTGGTCAAATTAGTATAGATGTCATGGCACACTATATTTCATTACTTATTAGTTATACTATACTGTCACTGCCACCTTATTTCTCTGTATCCTCCAGTGGATTGTAGACACTATAAGGTAGACACACAGAGATCATGTGTTACCTTATTATTTCCATAGTACCGAACACAGTGCCAGTATGCCATCAATAATCAATAAATATTAGTTGAGTGAGTGGACAAATGAATGAATACCATTAAGCACTAAGTTGTCATTATTTGATATTTTAAAAGTTTGTATGTTACTGTTATCATTTTTAGTAAGACTTAGTGCATTAGAAGAATTGTCTTTGAATTGGTGAACATTTTCTCACATGATGTATTTAAGGTCATTTTTGGAAGCTTGTATAATTTCTTAGAAAAAATTCTGTACTGTGCAAGTCTGTTTTAGCAAAAGTAGATACATAAATATTTAAATTTATCAATAAACAGTATTTAGGAACAGCATTTTAAAAATCAGCCTAAGATCTTTGAATTTGTAACTGTGAGCATTTAATTTCTAGTAAATTGAACATATTAATTATTTTCTTTATTACTATTGATGACATCATTTAGTGTTATTTTATGGTTCTTTGCATCTGCAGTATTTTTAATTTATTTGGTTATAGATAATGCTGTCTTTATTATTATTTCACTAATATATTGTGGGATTTTGAAACTATTTTTATTATACGTTGTATAAACTATTTAAACTTGTTTATGTAAAGGATTTGCAATTGATAATTTTTAAATTTATTGATATGCATAGTGATACTGAAGATGGGAAGAAGAAAAATGAAAAATCTAGAACTTCAGGTTCTTCTGATGCCGACTCTAGTTCAATAGAAAGTTCTTCAGATTCTGAATCAGAATCTGAAAGTGAATATGAATCCAGAAAAACTACTAAGGTAAGAGGTTATAGAGTTATTATAATACAAATAATATAAATATTCTTATACCTTTTTCCTCATTAACAATACATATTTTTGAAAACTAGTGTTTTGTTGAAAGTCAAGAAACTAAAAAAGAAGTATTTAACATTGTCACTAACAACAAAAGTTGACCATCTTTATTCATTCACACCTGTGATTTTATTTCCTCTAGATAATCCTTTCCCTTATAACCCAACTCTGCAGAGAAGTTAGAACTGCTTTTTAACACATCCCTTGCCACTGAAATTCTTGGCTAGCTTATGACAAGGGAGGCTTTTGCTAAACAGGAATGAAATAAATGGAAGTTATATAAGTAGTATTAAATAGAACGCAGTAGTGCTATGTAATCCCAGCAGCTCAGGAGGCAGAGGCAGGGGCATCTCAACTTCAAAGCCAGCCTCAGCAAAAGTGAGGCACTAAGAAACTCAGTGAGACCCTATTTCTAAATAAAATACAAAATAGAGCTGAGGATGTGGCTCAGGTTGAGTGTCCCTGAGTTCAATCCCTGGTACCCCTCCCCCCACGAAAAAGGAGTGTGAATGCACATACATCATAAAAAAAAAATTGAGACTAATATGCTTTAAAAAGTATTAAAGGTTATACAAAGAATGTCAGTAGATAGTAGAATGTTCTTAAAGCTTTAGTTAAAAGGTATACGTTATATAATTAGTTACTAAAATGCAGCACCCATTATTTTAAAACAAATGCAAGAACCACTTGTGGAGTATAGTAATAATATTTTGAATATAACATTTTTAACACTGAACTTTTTTGTCTGCTTTGTAGCAAAAAATACACACATATGTTGTAAACGTGTAGTTATTAATGTACAATTCAGATCTGATTATCTTTCTGATCTTTATTATCGCTTAGTTTGTGTAAGTGGATCCTATTGATGCTCGGCTTCAAGTGCAGCAGTTCATTGAACTCAGTTTCATCTTGACCCAATATCTTTTTTCATTTGCTTATTAGTTCTATGAACTTAAGTTTCTTCTGTATGTCCCTGAATAGCCAAGGATGAAAATAAATTCATTGAAGTAGACAGATGACCTCCTCAATGCAGAGATTTATTGTTAAAGAATAAGCATATTTCAAATATTGGTAGGGGGCTGAGGATATGCTCAATAGTAGTCCATTTGCCTAGCATGTACAAGGCCCTGGGTTTCATCCCCAGCACCACCACAACAACAAACAAAAAACAATTGGTATTTATCTTGCTGTATTTCAAATACTATTGTTTATAGTAAAACATCTGAAAATTAAATTTCTATTAAAATCTTGTATCCATATGTAACATAATCCAAAATTTCTATTTTTCAAAAATTAACCTAAACCTTTAGAGATTTTTAAGACTTAGTGTGGCCTCATATAAAAACCTATCACAGGGCTAGGGTTGTGGCTCAGTGGTAGAGCGCTCGCCTCACATGTGTGGGGCATCTCAGCACCACATAAATAATTAAAATAAAGGTATTTTATTCATCTGCAACTAAATTTTTTTAAAGTTTACAAAAAAACACCTGTCACACAATGAATTTGGTATATCTCATTTTCTACTTCTATTGAATTACACAAAAAAGTTAAAATTATTTAAAATAAAGAGATTTTAGAAATTGACAGTAAGTATGATCCAGAATAAGAAATCTATGCTTTTAAAAATGACAGAACAAGAAATCAGCAAATGGCAAGGAAGTGGAATTGAAGTTAGTTATTCTTATGAAGTTTTTAGAAGCTAAAAATTTGTAGCCTTCAGCACCTATGTAGTATTAGAAGCAGAGCTTCAGGAGCCTGTTAAAAAAACCACAAGGACACCCAGATCCGTATTTCAATTTATTCCATCTTTGTCGAAGATTTTAATGATCAGATTAGATTGCTTGGTAATGGATAATAGAACATAAAAATTTAAACTATTACAATGAGCCAAGATCCTTGAGAAATACAGGTTTTTCTCACATTATTGATAGTTTTGTGTGTACAAATTTTCCTTAGAAAGTTTATTTTCTTATATTAGAATGCCTTTCCTACCTATAATAGGCAGATAGGGTTTGTGCCTCTTTGTTTTCGCTTTAATTTAGCAATTGTAATAAATAGTCTCCACCCCAGAGCTGCCATAATTACTTATTTCCATTTCTTTCTGAATGACTTGGAGTATACCTAGTGATTACAAGTGTACCAATTTTCTAATAATAGGCAACTCTATAATTGTGGAAAAGTCCTCCTTGCACCAAGTGTTGTGGCTTCTGCTCCAAATTATGAGTAATGAAGGCAGATGGTGGGTGCTTTACCTTAATTTAGCATGACAGTGTATTACTGCTGAAAATTCCTATGCCTTAAATCTTCAGCCTAATAAATCTATACTTTTTACTCTTTCTCTCTCTTTTTTTTTTCTTCAATCTGGACAATGTGTTTTGGGGAAGCTGAGCATAAAAATGAGACCTTGGAGGTGTATTGAATATATGACTTTCAAAAAAGTTAATTTTTATGGTGTTCCTATAAGTATAGTGTTTTACTTGTTGGGAGATAATATCTTTATTTTTTCAGTTTCTCATGTATAACCTAGAAATGCTAATACCTACCTTGTTTCTTTTCTGTGTTATGGTACAAAATCAAAATGTGAAAGATCAGTATGAAGCACCACATAAAACAACAGTTTTAACACTTTTTAACTTGAACGTAAATTGCATGAAAGATTAATAGCATTGGAGTTACAGACAAACAAAGCTAAAAGGAATTTATATATATTTTCAAGTTTTAAGTCTGCATTTTTTCACTTTTTGTATTAATAATCATCTGTTTCCTTTTTGCTTTTAATCTCTTTCTCCACTAATTTCTCTTCTGCCAACCTCAGCACTCAAGTCTTCTCCAGTATTTAAAGAGAAAAAGGAAGCAGGAAGGGAACAGAGTGAGAATTTAGAAAAAAATAACATGCAAATCATTCATCTATTATTTTTTAATTCATTAGAAATTTTTCCCCACCTTTATCACTTCCTTTAGACACTGCTCTGAAAAGATAGCCATGATCCTTCCCCAAGCCCAGCTGCCTTTACTTGGATAGTAATCTTATCTTTTGATATCACAGTTCTACTACTTGAAACTTTCTGCATCTGTTTTGTTTGGTCTTTATTGACCTTTCATTGTTTTGATTGCTTTACTTTTCTACCCCTTCTAACACTCAAGTATGAATATTGTCTCCAAATTATTACTTAGTGCACATCACTTTTTCAAATATATTGACATGATTTTTTCTTAGTCATTTTCTTCTAACATTTTTAATGGCTTCCACTAGATTATTTTCATAGTAACATCTCTCTCTACAAGTGCTCCAGCTTTTCTTGCCAAATTCTGATCAAATTCTTGAGCCTTTCTGGGGCTACTGGTTTTCCAGGCCTAAGACAGCCAGAGGACATGGTCTGTCATTTGGCAACATTATTCTCATAAGGATCTTTGACTCCTTTGTCAAGTCCTCCAGATTCTATGTTATTCCTCCTACTGTTTCTTCTTTCTTATTTTCACCATTCTGGATCAGCTCTTCATTATCTTTGTAGACCAGTGCCACTGGTCATCCTCAAATCTGTGCTTTCCCAGCCCCAATTCTTCTGTACAAATGCCAAATTAAGAGAAAGTCCTGAGTCTGGCATGGTGGCCATGCCTGTAATCCCAGTGGCTGGGGAGGCTGAGACAGGAGGATTGCAAGTTCACAGCTAGCTTCAGCAAAAGTGAGGTGCTAAGCAGTTGTCTCTAAATAAAATACAAAATAGGGCTGAGGATGATGTGGCTTAGTGGTCAAATGCCCCTGAATTCAATCCCTGGTACCCCCTGGCAAAAAAAGGGGGGGCACCATGATTAAGTCGCCTGTATTGTGTCCCAATTGTCATTTGAGTTAGTAATACTCCTCAGGCTAGTATGTCTAAATGTTCCTCTCTAGTCCTAACCCACCCCAGCTTCTAATCCCAGTGGAGTATTTGTGGTTCTCTTATGAAACTGGGTTCCTTCTTATTTCTATGCCTTTTTTCTTTTTTTACACATTTTTACACATAAGCCAAGGGGGAAGTGGCATCATGTGGTCCTTCCACTTCTCCACCTTTCCTATGAATGACTGTGGGGAATAAAAAATTATATGATAAGAGGGCATCACTCATGTGAGTGGTCCAGGGACAGTCAAAAGAGCAAGGACCATTGCTAAATTGCTTACAATTTTTCATTCCATACCATTCCCAGTAGATCTATAAGGCACAAAACTATAGTTATACGTTCAGATGTCATGTTATTTGTTTAAATTATTGATTGAAAGACTCCTCATTTGAGGTTACATGTTGTCAGTAATAACAAAAGAAAATTATCTTATTTCAGTTACAGTTATTTTGATGGATAAGCATATTTTATGCATAGATGTTCTTTTCTGAAGTGTATTTGAGAAATATTTTGAGAATGGTCCTTTTTATGAAATAATTCTTTTGCCCCAAATAATGCCTATAAAAATTACCTTTAATAACTCCATACTTTCAGTGCTTTCACATACTTAAAAGAGTGTAAAAAAAGAAACATTTTTAAACAGAAGAGCAAGGAAAATCAATAGTACAGACCATATTGAGTCCAGAAGATATTCACATCTATATCATTTTATCTTATTTTTTAAGCAATATAACTAAGTTATATTCTTCTGTTAGTTAAAAATTATGTGTTGAACAGATGGTGAAAATTTTACTTAGAATAATGTTTCCAGGGTTTTTTTCCTTTATTGAAGCCATGCTCCAGGGTTCTTATAACTAACCAACATATTAGAGTGTTCCTACATACTATTGTGTTTTTGGTGTTACCTTGTTATTCCACTGTTCACACCTTAATTGTGATGCAGCATTTTAATTATATTTATAGGGTATATGTACTAGCAGCTGAATGAAGATTTAGATAATTGATGATTAAATTATGATGATTTAAAATCATGATTATTATTTATTGTGAATGACTTATGTTTTCCTTTTATAGATTATAACATTTTAATTACATAAAATGCAGTTAAAGTATAATAATCTGCTAGTGTGAAATAAATAAATTTAGTGTATTTTCATTTAACATTAAGAGCATTTCTGTATTTGAATCAAGATTAATATTTGTACTGGTTGTGAAAAAATACTGTCATCTGTGTATTCCTGGCAGTGTTCAAGGTACTCTCAGGTTATGTATCTTTGGATTTTGCTAATCCCTCTTTGAGAGATGCAGAGAAACAGATTATATCTCTTAAGTATTTTGAGGACCAAGCTGGTTTGATTACTAGCATTCAAATGTTAAGATTTGTCTTAATAAAAGATCTTGTGGATAAAGATCTTTTTTGTGAAAGATCTTGGGGATAAAACAGTTTGGGCATGAGATGTATAATTATGTATAATTTCCAATTGGTTTTCTTTTCTCTGTGAGAATAAGAAACAAGCTTTAATTATACTATTACAAGTAGTTATGTATGTTGCTCGAACTTCTATGAATATTGAAGAGTATTAGTTTCTACTTTAACAATTCTAAACTTTGCCTCTTGAGTGTGATTTGTCTCTTCCAATTTACTTCATATTTTAAGTTCTTCAAAACAAAAGTATCATTTGATTTCAACCGAGACCTTTAAAACAAAGGGAATACCAGTAAGCATTCCTTCTTATCGAAGTAGGTGTAGTCTAATAGGGAAAACTTTATTTTAACCATTTAAATTTCTTAATTTATAATGAAGTCTCAGTATACTAGAATTGTACCTTTGTTTTAAGAAACAAGTTTGTGAGTCTCAAATTTTTTAAATCAAATTTGTCAGATGACTTGAAAAAAAAGAGAATCATTAAATTGTCCTTGGTATTAATTGTAATTGAAAATATTTCATTCACATACCTTGCCCTATGAAGCTAGAAATTATCCTCAAATCGTTGTTGATTTCGAAGCACAGTATGGGTTTGACAAACTTTACATACTGCTTATCCTGTCTTATAGTTTTAAATTTCAAACCTCTTTCCAGTGGAAGCATATTTGATGCTTGTCATGTCAAATCTTTTTTTCTATGTACCTTTCCTCTTATAATCAGCATGAAAATGAACATGCATAATACATAAAAATCTTTAGAGGTATATTGTTACATATTTTCGTTTGTATTATTTGGAACTTGATAAATATTTCCAGGATTTTTTATTTATTATTTGAAATGAAATACATTAAATAGAAATCAGTTTCTTAACCCTGTGACTTTGTATTTCATTTTGAAAATGTTGATGTGTTGAGGTGTATAATCGAATACCATAGAAACAAAATGGAGATTTGAGAATGATGAATTGATAACTAGATATTTTTTATAGTGAGATCTTAAGATCAGTTACTGTTGTCCTTATAAAAGTCTAATACAGTCACTCAGCTGTTAAAAACCTAATCCTCTATTTAAAAAAAATATACAAAAACAAATTGTCTATCTTTCTGCCTGATCTCTTCTCAAGTACTAACACAATGGAAACAGTGGGTGATCTGTCAATGTGTTTGGTTTGTCAATGATGGTTTTGTATAAATATTGGAAGGGTAAGAAATAAAATTCACACAGTAAAATATGATTTCATCTGCCTTTTCTCTGCAGCTCCATGGCTCATGCTGCGGTGTGAAATTCTCATTTTACACACTTTGCAGGCGGAGCACATGAATTATGCATTGAGCAAGAAAAATCTCCTGCCTCAAGTCCTATATGCATTTACCCAGGTTCTGTCTCTATTACCAAGATGAATTGCAAATGGAGAAATGTTTGATGGAATAGAGCTCTTAACTTCTTTATTTAGAATTCAGATTTTTATTTTTATAGTAGATCCTTTAAGTATGAAAATGTTTTGAACTTACTATGGATTTTTTAAAATGAAAAATGAAATATAATATAAGAGAAGAATGCCAAACACATTATGAAGCATTTTATACCCTTGATTCGGAATGCAAGGCTTTTTCAATTCAGTAGAAATGACCATTATCTATTGCTAATGTTGTATTTCAGTCACTGGTTATTTGCCGTTCTCAAGAAGTCAATAAAATTCTGTCCTTTTGAAAGCCTTTTTTCTTTCTGTTTAAGGCTTCTAATAAGAGATTATGCCAATTTCACATGCAGCCCTGTTCTGTGTTGTGTGTGACCTGATGTGTATGAAATAGATATTGTTACACATTCTTAGCTGTGAAGTAGGAAATAAGGCATAGACTTGCCTTCAGCTTTAACTTTATCTTGATTTGATAGGTTTCTAATTTTTCAGGTGGGGAGGTTACGATTCCATAAAAACAGTCATGCACCATTGTAGCTTATAGGAAGCTACACCCATTGTGCTCAGCATAGCATTTTGATAAGTCACATGATGATAAGTGCTTTTTATTATATGTTCTTTTTTCACAGGAATGATATTCTAGTTGAAGTGGCATTTTTATTCTGAACTTCTTTTCGTTTTCTTACAACTTTTAAATTTCAGCCTCAAAAGTAACATTTCTTCTGTTTTTCCTCCAGCCCTAACATTGTTATTTGCTTGAGAAGTTGACAAATACTCTTTGGTTTGTTTTAAAATAAGGAATGAAAAAGAAATCCCATCTAGATGGCTTTTAGTTTTCAGTGGCAGAAATAATTATTATGAGGAGGAAAATCAGTGTTGATCTTTTTGTTAGTGTTTTAATGTATATTGTATGAACCTGGAAAATAATTTTCTGAGTATTGGCATAAGGGAGAAAACAAGCAGAACTTAAATCATTTAAAAATGTTGCATGCCATGTATTTTATGTAATGTTCTTCATGTACATGCTGGCGTAAGCTTCAACACTTTAAATGGTGGTAATATACCTTTTTCTTCAGTGATGTGTTTCCATGGCTAGAGGAATACTTCAAATATATTTATACCAATTTACATTAGCAATTAGCTTTTAATCCCTTCAGTTAATGGTAAGTTATTTGAAGGCAGGGATTTTGGAGGTCTAGGCTGTTATTTCCATTGCTTAGCACAGAATCTGGTACACATTTAAAATTCTATACCTATCTATTGAATGAATGAATGAATTAACAGAAAGTTTTTATTAAAAACTTAAGTTCTCACTTTTAACCTAAGAAACTTTCATGTAAAATAAAAGAGCATAGATTATAAAGATAAGTAACTTTGACACAGATATGTTTAACACCCTATTCTTTGTTGATCTTTAGTTATTAATAGTGCTACTCAGTGCAGAACTTAATTAAACTTCTTTTTAGATGTACAAATATTTTCTGAATGTGTAACCAAGCTGTGAATACCTCAGGCTTTAGGGGTACTGTGTTCTACTCCATAGCTATACATGTTTTATAAATGTAGGAAGATTAATAAGCAAATCTGTAGTGGGCAAAGCTCTACTTTTGAAATATCAGTTCTGTCTATAAAACAGCCAAAAAAAAGTAAGTGAATCCTTTTCCACTCCTCTAAAGAACAAGAGTGTGCTAATGTCATATATAGACCTTTGGCAAAAAGAGTCTGACACAACCCAATAACAAAGTACCAAGTACTTAGTATAGTGCCTATCACAGACCATATCAGAAGATGCTAACCCATCACAAATCTGTCAGCAATTTAGAGCTACGCATGTGACGTTTGAGCATTTCTTTTTCTTTATTAATAAAGTTGTTTAAAAATAGTTTAAAGAGTATTTGTGCACTTTCTACCAGAGTCACGTTACATTTTTATGTTTGCAGAAACTTGTCATGTTATAAAATAATTAGTACCTTTAAATTTTCTTCTAAGGTCCTTTATAATCTTTAAACACAAAATATTTAAAAATTATTTAAAAGTTAGTTATAGTTATTTACAATTTGCCTAATGTGGTCCAAATGCTGTGTGCTAATTGAGACACAAATTTTGATTCAGAAAAACATTTTAATAATCATTCAGAAACTTAATTTGTAAGGTTGAGAAAAAAGTTTGTTTTATAAGTAGATTAACATAGATTGTTAAGACAAAACATGATAAAATTAATCAAATGTTTATTTTGTAGGAGATAGGAAAACAAACAAAGCAAGATAGAAATCTTCTTACCAAAGATGTTTCACTTCTGGATCTAGATGATTGTAAGTATTATAAAACTTTTCTTCAGTTTTGAGTAAGAATGTTTTTCCTTTTAATGCAACTTTTATTTACATGTCCCCAAACTTACCAAAATCTATTTTAAAATATTTATAAATGAATAAAGCAAGAAAACTGGAAATCAGTAATATTAGTATCTTCATCTATTCAGTCTATTAGTTTTGTGTCACATGAATAAGTATAGATGGCCAAAAAGTATATAAAATTCATCTTAAAATAATATTTTAAAATATTATACATTGTAATTTTTTCACTATATAAGTATTAATAGCTCATGGCTTCTACGTTGTGAGATGTTAGGTAGGTGAGGAATTGAGAAAATAATTGGAGATAGGAAGGACATCACCATCTTCCACTTGCCATAGTTTGGGTAGGAATGGAATGGGTAATGCAGTTTTTGGATACACCTGTCAACATTTTAATTTTTGTCTCAGCAAATCTTCTGAGAATTTAGAATTCTGCAAGTATACTCACCCAACTATGCAAAGATGTATAGTCACCACTCCCCTTAAATCCTTCAGCGTTGTGAAGAGAAATAGTGGAACTAACTTTGTTACTAGATAAGCTTGCACTAGGAAAAGAGCAACAAGAAGTAAGACTTCATGAATCTTAAACTACTGTCATTTTTCAATGTAGTGTTTCCATGCTGGGCTGAGTTATGTTTTTAAGTTGCCTCATTCTATCATGAATTTGTCCCATTTATATTGTTTAGATAACCTATCTCTAATAGTCACAGCCAGTTCTTATTATATATAAATTAAAATGTATAACAAAAAGAGATACATAGTATAGAGATATTAAAAATGAAATTGGAACCAAATTTTTTACACTTTGTCAAAGATTTCAAAGTTTGGTCTCAACCAGTATTATGAAGGTTTGGAGAAACAGCATGTATATGCTCTTTTTAGGAATACAGATAGGCTTAGAATTTGGGGGTCATTTTAGCAATATATTTCAAACTTTAAGCATATGTACCCTTTGACCTGTAGTTCTTTTTTTAGAGGGAGGGTACTTGGGATTGAACTCAGAGGCACTCGAGCACTGAGCCACATCCCCAGCCCTATTTTATATTTTATTTAGAGACAGAGTCTCACTGAGTTGCTTAGCAGCTTGCTTTTGCTGAGGCTGGCTTTGAACTCATGATCCTCCTGCCTCAGCCTTCCGAGTCACTGGGATTACAGGCATGTGGCACCATGCCCAGCTGACCTAGTAGTTCTTTTTTTTTTAATTGATTTTTTAAAATAAATGACAGTGGAATGCATTACAATTCATATTACACATATAGAGCACAATTTTTCATACCTCACCAATTCTTGTCTTTATACATGCTATTTGGATAATGATGTCCATTGTATTCCACCATCATTGCTAACCCCCTGACGCCTCCCTTCCTGCCCCCCATCTAGAGTTCGTCTATTCCTCCCCTGTTCTCCCTTCCCACCCAACTGTGAGTCAATCACCTTATATCAAAGAAAACATTCGGCATTTGTTTTTTTGGGATTGGCTAACTTCATTTAGCATTATCTTCTCCAACTCCATCTATTTACCTGCAGATGCTATGATTTTATTCTCTTTTATTGGTGAGTAATATTCCATTATGTATGTGTACCACATTTTTTTATATCCATTCATCTACTGAAGGGCATCTAGGTTGGTTCCACAGTTTAGCTATTGTGAATTATTCTGCTAGAAACATTGATGTGGCTGTGTCCCTTTAAGTCCTTTGGGTATAGACCAAGGAGAGGGATAGCTCGGTCAAATGGTGGTTCCATTCCTAGTTTTCCAAGAAATCTCCATACTGCTTTCCATATTGACTGTACCAATTTGCAGTCCACCAGCAATGCATGAGTATACCTTTCCCCCCCACATCCTCGCCATCACTTATTGTTGTTTGTACTCATAATAGCTGCCATTCAGACTGGAGTGAGATGAAATCTTAGTTTTGATATACATTTATCTAATTGCTAGAGATGATGAACATTTTTTCATATGTTTGTTGATTGAATGTATATCCTCTTCTGAGAAATGTCTGTTCAGGTCCTTGGCCCATTTATTGATTGGGTTGTTTTTTTTGTTTTTGGTGTTTAGCTTTTTGAGTTTTTATGGAAATTTATCCTACCAGTGAACTACAAAATGAGGTCTTATTCCTTCCTTGTTTTAAATTCTTTCATTTGATGGCTTAATTCTGTATTTAGATTAAAGTCCATACTCATTTCCTAGGTTTCTAAGACCATAGATGATTTGACTCCTTCTTGCCTCTCATCCACATTTTATACCATTCTGCTTCTTTGCTTGCTTAAACATACCATGTTCCTTTGTGTCAAGGGCATTAGTACTGCTGTCCTCTGCTGAGAACTCTTCCCCCAAATCTTTTGATGGCAGGCTGATTCTTGTCTTTCAAAATCCCAGCTCAAAAGTCACCTATTCTTATATACTGTCTTAGTCCCTGCAGACAGTTGTAACAAAATACCATAGACTGGGTAATTTATAAACAACAGAGTTAATTCTAAGTTAAAAGATACATATAGGCATGTTAAGAATGGAGACTTATAAAATATATAATTGTTATAGTTTGATGCATTTTTAAAAGATGTATGTTTTTGAAGAGACAAAGGTTTTCTTGAAATTTAAGTTTTATAAGAATTTAAAGGTAAGATTTTTGTATTATTTTAAAGGAAATTTCATTCTAACCTACATTTTTACAAATAGGATATATTTCCCTTTGTTGAACAGGTTAAATGATTACATATTAGCATTATATACTAAGAGTCTTAGTTATTCTTCATTTTTGTAACAAAACTTTGATTAGAAGAATAATTATATAATTATTGTATTGAATATGTTTAGCAAAGAAAAATAGTGTAAAAAAAAAAACCAAAACAGAAAATTAGCCTCTCATCTGAAAAATTGTCTTCATATCTAAATCTCCCCTCATCTCTTCATGGATCTTAGCCAAGCCATAATTGAAATGAGAGGCTATTGCTTATTCAGTTTCCTTTTTTGTTTGTTTGTTGGTGGGTGGTACTGAGAACTTAGGGACACTTCAACACTGAGTTATGTCCACAGGCCTTTTTATTTTTTATTTTGAGACAAGTTCTCATTAAGTTGCCCAGGCTGTCCTGGAACTAGTGATCCTACCTTAGCCTCCCAAGTCACTAAAATGAAAAGCATGTGGCTCTTACTCATTTTTTAAATCTCTCCTGGGTACTTAATATTTTGGATGTGTGAATGGATGTATAGACGGACCAACACATGAACAAAGATATTTACAACCCACCGGAAAAGTCACATGTTGAATAGAAAGACAACATTTTAATCCGAGTTCGAAGGGCCAGTTCTAATTCTCTGGTAATTCTGCCATTCACTTACTTTATGACGTTGGCCAGTCTTAATTTTCCTGTGTGTTTAATATACATGTCCTTTAGAAACCTTCTCACTGCTATTGCTTTTCTTCAGTTCTTTTCACCTCATCCTTAAATTATTATAAATTTTTCCTTCCTGCCAACTCTACTGCTCTGTCCTTCAGTCTGTTTCTTATACTAGCATCTGAATAATTCATCCTGCAATACCATATTTCTCATACCATTCATCTCTTTGGTAGATTTTTAACAGTTTCCCTTGGTCTTTTACATAAATTCAACAGCCTTCTTTTTCCAGATTCCCACCTCAGCCTTTGTTTACAGCATTCCTTCATTCATTGGTTAACTGGATCTCCCTTCCTCTTGTGCAGATCTCATGTTTACTTAAAAACTGGGCTTCATTTCCTCTGTTCATGAAGCCTCCAAAGTACACCCTATCCCCAGTATTCCTCCCCTAGTCCCGCTCTCCATGGCACCTGCTAACTCTACAGTGGTTTTCAGTGTCTGTCTGACACTGAGGAGGTCTGGGATCTGTAGCAGTGCCTCAGTTGTACTGAGTGAGTTCAGGGGAAACAAAGGCTCTAGTCCCTCTTTCACCCAGTCTCCATTCTGCATACACATTTTCTATTGTGTATGTTTAAATTTTGTTGTTTCCTTTGAAAGTTTTCTCATTTGGTAGTATCACTTATGGACTTTATTGTTACTTTTTCTTTTCTTTCTTTCTTTCTTTTTTTTTTTTTTTGTAGATGGACACAATATCTTTATTTTATTTATTTATTTTTTTTAATGTGGTGCTGAGGATAGAACCCAGTGCCTTACACATACTAGGCAAGTGCTGGAGCCCCAGCCCCAGCACCAGCACTATTACTTTGTGTTAAAGCACTTATTTTTCTCTTAGATTTGAAGTTGTTTGAAGACAGGAACCGTATTTTTATGTTCTTTATCTCTCCCTTGCTGTTTTGCTGAAGAAATATTTGTTGTTAATTCGATGGATTAATATTTCTTGACCTAATTTACAGGATATTATGAGACTAAAATGAGAAAAAGATGCTTTGAAAAGCGATGTCAAATTAAGTATGTTACTCCCTTTACAGTGTTACCTTGGAATGACAATTGGCTGGAAGCCAAAACTTTTTCCACATTTTAATTTATTTCATTCAATGAACTCTTGAGAGAGTATAAAGCACTAAAAAGTGTTGTCAGCCTCTGTCTACACAGACTTAGTAGAAAGTAAAATATGTAAAGATATAAATTTGCATTACATGAGAAGTATGGTTATAGAAATTTGACAAGAAAACCTGTGAGACAGAGAAGGCAAAGATATTTTAGGTAAGGGAGGTCCTTCCCTCTAAGTGTTATCAGTTAGAAGTTGTGAAATGAATGAGATGGGGAAATCCTTTTAGGCAAATTTAGTAACACACAAAAGCCTCTAACACATGAAGCAAGATCTTGAGAACTTGTGTTACATAGAACTAAAAGAGCTAATGAAATTGATGATAAGCTAGATCTGAGCTGTCTGTACAGCATGGTGGCCAGTAGCCACATATAGCTATTTAACTTAATTAAAATTTAAAAATGCATTTCTATAGTCATCCTGTCCACATTTATCAAGCACATTATACATGTGTGGCTGGTGGCCAACATATTAGCACACATATAGCATATTTCCATTATTATAGAAAGTTCTGTTGGGCAGGGCTGAGCTAGACCATCGAGGACCTTATGTTTTTAGTTAAGGCAAGACTTTTATTGGCAATTTAAGAGTCTTTGAAGAATCCTAAGCAGGGGAGTGACGTGATCAGATTTTCATTTTTAGAAGATTTTTTAGAAGATTTTCAAGTTCCTACCAATTTTAGAGTAAGTAAAACATTTGAATCAAGTACATAGCTTTGCTGACAAAGTATAATTAGAAGGGAATTAGGTAGCCTGGGCTCCTAATTAATTAGAGTGGAGAATAAAATAGAGATATGATTTAAACATCCTTTTAAGACTTTTGACTCCACTAGAGAACTGTCTTGAAAGCTATTGTTATTCTTTACATTAGTGTGGAAAATGTTTTTTCACCTTTTTCTTTTAGTGAAATTACTGGGTGATAAATGTTAGTGATAATGTTATGTGATAAAAATTTTCAAAAACTATTACTCAAGATATTTATATCCTTATTTTGTTATAGGATTTGCCATTATGTTTTGAAAGCTAAGACCAATAACTACCATGACTTGATAATAACTTGACTAAATCAAGATGTTAAATAGAATTGTCATACATTTATTAATCACAGTAATTTAATTAGATTTACTAACAAAATAAAAATGTTGCTTTTAATAATTTGAATTAAATTTTCATGCACATTTGCTAATTTGGGCCTTTTCTTACAGTTAACCCAATATCCACTCCAGTTGTGCTTCCCACACCAGCTCTTTCTCCAAGCTTGATAGCTGATCTTGAAGGTTTAAACTTGTCAACTTCTTCATCAGTCATCAGTGTAAGTTATTTTGAAAATATGTCCTAGCTCAGTTTTCATAGGATGCCATTGCATCTTTTTTTATTGAAATTCAAATAATTTAAGCATATTCTTAATCTAGAATAGTTCCTCATTTAACAAGTCCAAATCAGATTAAGACCTTTTCATTTTGTAAGTGGTTTTTAAATTGATTCTGCCTAAAACATTATTTTCTTAATTTGCTTCTGCTTTATATTCACATGTAATTATTAAGTGTACATTTTTTTCTGGTACTACTATTTATCTGTATCATATAGGGACTTTGTGAAACATTGAGTTAGTTTACATATAGTCATATGACACTGAACAATATGGATATGTTCTAAGAAGTGTATTTTTAGGTGTTTTCATGGTGGGACATGATAGAGTATACTTATAACTAAGACAGCTGTGATGTCTCTAGGCAATACCATGTTTATAGTACTAACATCATACATAGTCTGTCATTGACTGAAAAGTCATCATGCAACACTTAACTGTACTTAAATCCTACCTAAAAGAATGGTTGTCCAGGGGCTGTATATTTAATTAAATGGTAGAGTTCATTGCCCTTAGTTCAATTCCTAACACCAAGAAAAGAAAGAAAAAGAATTTTTCTCTATAGTAACTTACTTACATTCCCCTTCTGTTTCTTCCACATAGCTCATTTACCATATTGCTACTAAAAGTTCATAATTGTTTTCATTCTAAAAGCCCAACATTGTATTTCTCTTTGTGTTTATTACATCCACTGATGTCTTTTTAAAAATTTCTTTAATGTTATTTATAGATATGACCTGATGTGAGACAAGAGACCTGCTTATCACAAAATAATGTCAGAACCATCAACTCATCATAGTATCTGAAAGTACAATAACTTTTTTTTGCATTAGCATGTTATATCCATTAACCACTCACTTTAAATCAAGAATGTTGCCTAGGATGTATAATCTGTTGACATGCTTGACCTGTTAATTTGTTATCAGAAATCTACAAACTAAATAGTAGTTGGCAAGGTTTGATGGACACAGGGTCCATCAATGATCAGGTGCTTCAAGTAGTTCCAGATTATTAACTGGTGATCTCAGCTGCCAGAGAGCATACAGCTGCGTCTACCAAATGTAGAGAAGAAGAGTACCTAAGTCTTATCTATTTTACAGAAAATTTCTCCTTTAAAGCAAATGTAGTACCCCAGGGCCATGCAGGGAAGTTCTGAAAAGAGCTACTTGCCTTTTTGTTCACCCTTGGTCAGCTCACTTAGGAAGTACAGGTGAAAATTATTAAGCTAAAATGTTTTTTTTTTTTTTTAAGTGTTGAATGATACTTTCTCACAGCCACTCAGAAATGAGTAAGAATGGTATTTGGAATTTTAGTTCACTCCTCTTATTTCTACAAGGAAAAGGCACATTAAAAGAAATGGGGAGCATTGAAAATAAACAATTAAGTCTTACATTTTTTTCAAGTAATAAATATTTATTGAGCATTTGTGATATACTCTAAAGAGAAAAGTGTAATCAAAAAATCTATAGTGAAACAGTTCCTTAATCTAAGAATTCAGTTCAAGAGATCCCTAAAAACTTGGTTAGGCATGTACCAAGATGAATAACTTGTGTGCAGATATCAGATGTCCAGGGTACCAGTCCCTGCTTTGTTCCTCAGTAGCTGTTTAGCGTTGGGCAAATTAGTCCGTAGCATTTCTGCACCTCAGTTCCTATAAGGATAATCTCTACCTTGCAGGATTATTGTGAGATTAATGAGATAATAACATGTAAAGGACTGGCACATTATTGTCACTCAATAATACTAACTAATATTGTTAGGAGTAATATGTGATGATGGACACTAGTAGACTCTTACACTTCGTTAACTGTCAAAAAAAATGCAGTTGAGATCACAAAGGCTTGTAGTCAATGTTCATTCATCATGAAGCAATTGGAAGACTCACCCTTTTGTACTAAGAAAACATTTATTGGGATGATCTCTTGAAAAGAAAAAAAGCCCTCCATCTGAAGTTGGGTGAAACAGGACTGCCAAGTAATACAGTGGAGTAATACAGTGGCCCAGCACTCATGCCCAAGGACTAACAAATGATCAAGCAGTTAACACCCAAGAGAAAGAACAGCAACCAGAAATTCCCCAGCAACAGCCAAATAAAGAAAGGAATAGATTTTAAACAAAAAGGTAGAACTTTGAAAAGTAAGACATAGAAATAAATTGAATATCTTGGTGCACAGTGGCATGGCCCCCTACCCTCACCTCCAGCCCTCAGAACAATACTGAGAAAAGAAGACAAATCAACCAAATTCTAAGTTTTCTCATTATGTGTATGAATTTGGAAAGAAGTGGACCAAAGACTGGAGAGGGAAACAAGGAAAAATCCTCAAAAATTATAACTCGCATATAATGTTAAGGATCCTCAACAAATACAGGAACTTTTTTATAACTTTAACTTTAAAGTTAAAGTCAACATGTAGCCCTAGTTGTTTGGAAAAGAGAAATAAAAGTAACTTATAATCAAGTAATATTTACCTTGTTCTAGAAATGCTTGGTCGTGACCACAAAAGATATGTAATGAAGCAGTTGAATGATACTGACACTCATATGTAGAGCTCATGAATGTGGGAACTATAAATGGAGATCTATAAAGGTATATTGCAATGGCACCTCAAATACTATGGAATGTGCTGTGACATTGACTTCCAAACATCGAGCACATTTTCTAGACCAAAGTATTTGTATTCCTGGAAAAATGAGCATATTAATACCTTGCCAAAAATTGCTTTGTACTTTTTTGTTAAACGTCCTAGGATCAAATAATTTTAAACAAGTTTTTACCTGATAATTGTCCAGTAGACATTTCAGTGTTACCAGTTTTATTTTTTATAGTTGATAATTAATCAACAATATGCATAAAATCTGTTTCGATTTTACATGTTATTTGTTGATTTCTTACTATGAAATAACATGAGATGGGTAACATGTAGACCATTATCTTTTTCTATCACCACAGTCACCACAATTTCATGAAGGACATTGTACAATGTGCATCAAATGGTTTGCTCTATTTACTGCAGAATATCTGCCGTCCCAGGCCTTTACCACTTAACGCTACTAGCATTCTTTACTCTTCCTAGCCCATTTTTTATCCAGCTGCAGGCATTCCAAGCAATGTAATGTAGCTGCTAAGGAATAGGCTCTTTAGCCAAACTTCCTGCATTCAATCTGAGCTCTGCCCTTTACGAAATTAGCGATTTGGGCAACAGACTTTACCTTTCTGTATCTCAGTTTGTTTTCATGTGTAAAATAAATATAGTAATGCTATCTGCTTCATACAGTTGTTGTTAATATTTAAGATGAGTTAACATGTGAAATGTTAGTAACAGCACCTGATACCTGTTAAGTACAAATTATTTGGTTATTATTTTTGTTTTTATTTTGTTATAGCTTCATAAGGGAAATAAAATATGACTCAAGAAAATTGTGTCATTTTCCTTCTGTTAAGGCTGCACATAGTTATGCTTAGACATTAAGATAACTATAAGTCCTACTTACAGAAAAAAGGGAATGAAGACACTGATCATTGCTGAAACCAGTTAAGGGATGATTCAAAAATAGAATTGGTATCTTTGAAATTGTAGTTATAAAAATGTATAAATAATAGTTTAAAATGGAAAAATTGATTGTGATGATAAGAAAAGATAATGGTCTGCATGTTAGCCATCTCATTTTATTTAATAGTAAGAAATCAATAAATAACATGCAAAATTGAAATAGATTTTATTTTTATATGACTTAGAACTCTTAAAAGAGCTTTTATCTGAAGTTTTGGAAAGATTTATTTTACTTTCTTCAGTGAAAATACAGCTGTGATCCCATCTGATGGGGTAATATGTCTGTTCCTCTGTCTTTCTGTCTATCCATGTTTGTGGTGATGTCATATTCACAATAGTTAACAGTTATTCTAGGTGGTACAATTTGGGGGTCACTTGTTGATTTCCTTTTTGTACTTTTCTGTGTTTAAATATTTCATAATAAGAACTAATTATTTTTTTTAAACAATAGAGTTGTTGCAACATATCAAAACAGGAAAAATTAATCTGTGATATTACCAGTCAGAATATGATGACTCTTAGGAAAATAAGTGCTTGTAAGAGAACTCAGAGGAACTTCCGAGATGCTGCTCACATGCTGCCTTTTGATCTGGGTGTTGGTATGGGGGTATATTCAGTTTATTTTAAAAAATCATTGGATTAACGTGGTGGTACATGCCTGTAATCCCAGCAATTGAGAGGCTTTGGAGAGGGAATCCCAATTTCAAGGCAAGCCTTGGCAACTTAGTGAGATCCTATCTCAAAATAAAAATTTAAAAGATGTGGGGATGTAACTTCATGGTAGAATATCCCTGAGTTCCATCCCCAGTACCAAAAAATAAAATAAAATAATAAGTGTGGTACTTTAATGAGATGAGAAAACATGTTAGAGTGTGAACAGAAAATGGGTTACAGAAATGTTATATATGTAGGTCTCGGTTTTGTAAAACTATGTGTGGTATGGTTTTTGTTTTTGTTTTCATTACAAGGAAATGGGAGTAGGAAAAAATCCATCACAGTGTTAGCAGAATTTTTTGGATAATGAGATTATGGTGATTTATATTTTTCAGCATTTTCCAGATTTTCTTTGATTTAGATGTAATACATCTATCTATGACAGGGTAGCCAGCAACCTGACAGAGCAGGTTCCTGCTAGGAGGGGTGAGACACCTGGGAAGATAAAAAGTGTGAAATGATCAGTAAGAAATAAAGACAAAGCCAGAGATTAGATTTAAGAAGCAGGGCACCTGATGGGTCTTCCAGCCCTGATAGGAACTAAAACTGAACAACTGAAAAGGCCCCAATTCTTTATTCCTTAAGGGAAAGTAGATCAAAGGCAGGGATAAGGTTTCAGTGTGGCAGGATCTTGCAGTAAACACATTGTTTGGTGTTTGGCAGGTTATACCCATCTCCTAGCATAGGCTGTGAGCTGAGGCAGGGCACTAGCATGATCTGAATTTTCTCAAACTGGGGAATTTCACCCAGGAGTTCCCAGAAAAGCAGATTCCCTGACTTACATTGGCACAAACAAACCCATAATTCATATAAAGCCTCCAACAAAAAGCAATACCTTTTTTTTTTTTTTTTTGCTGCTGCTGGGGATTGAACCCAGGGATGCTTTACCTCTAAGCTATACTCGCAATCCTTCTAATTTTTTAAATTTGAGGCAGGGTTTCTCTAAATCTCACTAATTTGCCGAGTCTGGACTAGAATTTGCAATTCTGCTTCAGCCTCCTAAGTCTCCCTAGAAACTTACAGGTGTGTGCTATCACGCCTGGCAAAACAACAAGAACAACAAAAAACAAAACAAAACAACAACCAAAAAAAAAGTTTTAGAAGATGGAAAGATCTCCCTTGTTCTTGGATATGCAGAATTAATATTGTCAAAATGACCATACTACCAAAAGCATTATACAGATTTAATGCCATTCCAATCAACCCAAAGACATTCCTCATAGAACTAGCAAAAGCAGTCATGAAATTCATCTGGAAAAATAAGAGACCCAGAGTAGCTAAAGCAGTCCTTAGCAAGAAGAGTGAAGCAGGTAGCATCACTATCCCAGACCTTAAACTATACTACAGAGCAATAGTAACAAAAACAACATGGTATTGGCACCAAAATAGACTGGTAGACCAATGGTACAGAACAGAGGACACAGAGACCAACCCACATAATTGCAGCTATCTTATATTACACATAAGTGCCAACCACATAGATTAGAGAAAAGAAAGCCTCTTCACAAATGGTGCTGTGAAAACTGGAAATCCATATGCAACAAAATAAAATTAAACCCCTATCTCTCACTATACACAAAACTTAACTCAGAGTGGATCAAAGACCTAGGAATTAAACCAGAAATTAATTAATGTATTAGAAGAAAAAGTAGGCCCAAATCTTCATCATGTTGGATTAGGCCCCAAGTTTCTTAATAAGACTCCTATAGCGCAAGAATTAAAACCAAGAATCAGTAAACTAAAAAACTTTTTCTCAACAAAAGAAACAATCAGTGAGATAAATATAGAGCCTACAGAATGGGAGCAAATCTTTACCACACGCACATCAGATAGAGCGCTAATCTCTAGGATATATAATACACTCAAAAACCTTAACACCAAAAACACAAATAACCCAATCAATAAATGGGCCTAGGAACTGAACAGACACTTCTCAGAAGAAGATATACAATCAATCAACAAACTTATGAAAAAATGTTCAACATCTCTAGCAATTAGAGAAATGCAAATCAAAACTACTCTTAAGATTTCATCTCACTCCAGTCAGAATGGCAGCTATCAAGAATACAAACAACAGTAAATGTTGGTGAGGATGTGGGGAAAAGGCACACTCCTACATTTCTGGTGGGACTGCAAATTTATGCAGCCAGTATGGAAAGCAGTATGGAGATTCCTTGGAAAACTGGGAATGCAACCACCATTTGACCCAGCTATCCCACTCCTCGGTCTAGACTCAAAGGACTTAAAAACAGCATACTACAGGGACACAGCCACATCTGTTTATAGCAGCACAATTCACAATAGCTAAACTGTGGAACCAACGTAGGTGCCCTTCAGTAGATGAATGGATAAAGAAAATGTGGTGATATATATATATGTGTGTGTGTATACATACATATATATGTGTGTGTACATATATATATATATATATATATATATATGTACAAACATACAATAGAATATTACTCAGCATTAAAAAAGAAGAAAATCATGGCATTTGCAGGTAAATGGATGGAGTTGGAGAATATCAGGATAAGTGAAGTAAGTCAGTCCCAAAAACCCAAAGACCAAATGTTCTCTCTGATAAGTGGATGCTGATCTATAATGTGGGGAGGGAACATAGAAAGAATGGAGGAACTTTGGATTGGGCAAAGGGGGAGGGAGGAGAGGAGAGCGCATGAGATGGACATCATTACCTTAGGTACATGTATGATTGCACAAATGGTACGAATCTGCATTGTGTACAACCAGAGAAGTGAAAAGTTGTGTTCCATTTGTGTGCAATGAAACAAAATGCATTCTGCTGTCAAGTATAACTAATTTTTAAAAATGAAATATATGTATATATTTATATAGCTTTGACATATATATATGTGTATGATGTCAAAGCTATATAAATATATACATATATTTCATATATATATGTATACATATATACATATATTTACATATGTATATATATACACATATATTTCATATATATATAAATATATATACATATATATTTTTTTACTTATATAGGTTTGACATCATCTGTTCTACTTTTTCCCCTTCCTCTAGCCCTCAAGTTGAGTAATAGAACTATGCAAGGAAAATTTGGAAAATTGACTCCAAAGAGAGCCAGGTGCAGTGACCTGCCCCTGTAGCTACTTGGGAGGCTTAGGCAGTTGGTTTGCTCAAATCCAAGAATTCAAAGCCAGCTGGCAACCTAGTGAGGCCCTATCTGAATAAAACAAAAAAATAAAAAATAAAAATAAAAACAAGAACAACAACTCCCCCCCCAAAAAAAAAAAAAGAAGGAGGAGAGGAAAAAAAAAAAAAAGAAAAAGTGGTTCAGTGAAGCAAAAAGTTAAGGTCCCTGAGAAGTACAGAGATCTGCACAATCAGAAGCCTTTGTAGAGAAAATTATAATTGGTGAGTCTGCTCAGCAAAGTTGACCATTCTCATAGTGTGCATATCTAAGTCAGGCAAAAGTCACTGTGTGCCAATCCTGAAAGTTTGTTGTAGGTTTGTAACATTTTTCCATCTCAGATATTCCATACTAAAAGTAGATATCAGTTTGCTTTAAAATGTTTTGGATTGGCTGCATATTTTCTTGTTCTCAGAACTTAAAAGAGAAAAGAAAACTAAATTTATTGAGAGCATTCGGTGTTATACTAAGTTAAGGGAAAAAAATTACACAAGTTATATTCTTAAGAAAATATTAAAGGAGCAGTAAATACTAAGTGTCTTTCCTTAGTAACATTTTTCTTAATTCTGCTTAATACCACCAGGACTCGTGTTACAGAAATCCATAATACTTCCCACAAAGTAATGAAGCAGTGCTAAGAAAAATGGGCTCTGCAGGAATTTTTGGAGCTTGTGTTCAAGCATTTCTTCCCTGTGTCATTTCTATTTTGAGGAAAATGTTAGCACCTCATGAACTGAACCAAGTATCAGTGGGTCAAGCCATCTCTCTTGTTCTTTGTCTTCTCTTCCTTAAGATCAGGGAATTGATTCTTGGATAATGCTCCCAAGTCTAGCAACTGTAGCTCAAGGGTCACCTGAACGAGCACCTGTAGTTTTCCCTAAATCCTGATCTTATAGTTATCCATTTGTATCTTGAAATGATCAAGCTCTTCCTGTACTCCAGCTGAAAACTTATTCTGCTGTTATTTCACTAGAGAGGCAATGCATTTACTAAAACTACTGCTTAGTTGTTTTAGACCTATAGTAGTTCATTCCATCTGATGACCAACCAAGCAATCAAAAGTTTTTCCACCTATTGTGTTTTCTTAATATTATTGAATAAAGTAACTTAAATCAAATATAAAATATGAAAGTTTATTTCAATTCTTGAATAGTGTGTATATGATATTTTAAAATATATATTATAGGAAGCTTGTTTTTAATATTTTAAAAGGTTAAAGTAAGCTGCTTTAAAATTTAAAAAGTCTTAACTATGTTGGCAAAAAATGTAGGCATAGCTAGTGGGAATGCATATTGGTAAAACCATGATTTAAAGAGTAATTTAGAAATGTTCAGTGAATTGAAAATTTCCATCCCTTTAACCCAGCAATCTGTATTGATACATGTGAAAACAGGAATGTTCACTGGCACATATTAAGAGCACAAAATTGTAAACAAGCTGTTTTTCCTAGTTTAGATACACAAATTGTAGCAGACTTATACAATGAAATACTGTGTCAGTTGTTAAAATGTACTAACTACAAATACATCCTCCACATAGGTAAACCTCCAAAACAATATTTAAAAAGTTAACTCATAGGATAGTGTAATATGAAGCCATTCATAGAAAATATAAAAATATGTAAAATAGTTATATAGTTAATGGATGCATTTTTAAAAGGTCATTGGTAGTGATCAGATCTTTATTAGTTTATTAGGAGATTAATTGAAATGTCTTAAAACATACTTGCAACTGATGAACATCAAGTGTAAATGCTGGTTACTTATCACACCAAGAGGAAAGAGGAATGAAATCTGAGAGATACGCTTGAGAGTGTCATTCAGATTTGTTAAATTTTATTCATGGTGTTGTCACTGTTTTTCTTTTGTTTTTTAATCTATTCTTTATCTCTTTGTCTGAATTATTTTACATTTCAGTTATCATAAATTGGAATAATAATAAATATAAACTTCACTAAATATGAAATATTACAGATGTCCTTGATGACATTGAATTCTATTCTGTCCTGTACACATTAATTCATTTGGTTTGTGTTTCACACTAAATCTAAAAACGTATCATTTTTTACTTTAAGGTTTATGTTTTTATAGTTTCTTTCATTTCCTAATTATGTGGTAAACCCCTTAAAATAATTCAGCTATTAAAATGCACCTGTGTGTTGCCTGAACTCTTACTTACTCTTGATTAGCCTGACAAGTCTTTTCTTCATAGGTGACCTTACATACCTCATTCCATGCTTAACTTTTGTAAATTCCAAGTTAGAGGTCATATCAATGAGAGTTAACAAGTCCATATCAGGTTTTAAATAACAAGAAAAATACCTTAAAACTCTCAAAGAATTATATAACAAAATTACAGTGAAATAAAATTAGTTTAACTCTTTAGATTCATTGCCAAGAAAAATATTTTTATTTATATTAGCCATGTAATTGATTGAGGATAGTAATTGTTTCTTAAAAAGTTCAACAAGAAGAATCAACCTTATTCTAATATAAGCTTAAAGCAAGACATACTTTTCATAAACCTAATCACAGATGGTCTGACTTTAGATTGTGGGATACTGGCTATATTTCTTAGGTCTTATTTTGCAGCATTCTCATTAGTATAAAAGTTTCTGATGCCTAAGAACGTTCATGTATATATAATTTTTATATTGTTCGTAGAAAATAGATTACGTATTTGCATTCTAAGGCAAATGCATACTAAGATTCTTTATTACAACCTAATATCATTTACTTACAATACATTTTTACTGAACACATTATCACCAAGTTACTATGCTAAGATTAATAAGACAGTCCCTTCCTAAAGGAGCTCACAGTTTAGTGAATGAAACAGACCAGAACTAGTATGGCAATATGTAAATCAATGGATGTGTAACTGATGTGATTCTGCAATCTGTATATGGGGTGAAGGTGGGAGTTCATAACCCACTTGAATCAAAGTGTGGAATATGATATGTCAAGAAATTTGTAATGTTTTGAACAACCCACAATAAAAAATTAAAAAAAAAAAACAAAAAAAACAAACAAAAACTAAAAAACAAACAAAAAAACAAAAAAAAAAAAAGGAAAAGAGAAAGGAACATGTAATCCTGAAAGAGGCGCTGTAAGGACATGGTCAGTCATATTTCATTTATTTATTTATTTATTTATTTTTAACTGTAGATGGACACAATACCTTTATTTTATTTATTTGTTTGTTTATGTGTGCTGAGGATTGAACCCAGTGCCTCACGAACATTGTTCTAGGCAAGTGCTCTACCACTGAGCCACAACTCCAGCCTGGGCAGTGATATTTGTGATGGGTCTTGAAGAATGACTCATTCCACCAGCCAAGAAGAAGAGGAGACAAGATTTCAGACACAGGGCATGGTCAGATCAACGACAAAAGATACAATGTGTATCATGTTTTTGATAAATTATGTAGCTACAAATAGGTAGTGTAGAAAATGTATGTCTTAGAAAGATGATGAAAGTGGCTACAGATGAAAATGGTTAATAGGTTAGAAACCAAGTTATGAAGACTTTGAAAGGAATTGTGAAGATTCTTTTTAGAGGTCACTGGTAGCAGTCAAATCTATTGTTAATTTATTAGAAAGATTAATTGGACGGGAAGAGAATAACTGAAGGGGTTCGTGATTATTTAGATAGGTAACTGGGGTTTTCATTTGAATGATTATCTGGATAATAGTATTTAAGTAACAAAAGTAGAAAATACAGAAGAAAATAGGAGAGGACAATAACACTGGAATTTAGTTTGGGACATGTTGACTCTGAGGTACTTGTGGAACATCAAGCTGGGGATTTACAGTAAGACCTTAATTTCTGTATTTCGGAGAAGAGCCAGATCAGCTATTTTTAAATATGAATGCTCATGCATTATGTATGCGCACACACTGGTCAAAGCTATCAGGATATAGATAATCATTTAAGGTAGGGAAACAGGGTGGGCACAGTAGCACATGCCTGTAACCCCAGCAACTCAGGAGGCTAAGGCAGGAGGATCACAAATTCAAGGCTACCCTCAGCAATTTAGCAAGGCCCTAAGCAAATTAGTGAGAATCTGTCACAATATAAAAATAAAAGGGGCTGAGGATATGGCTCAGTGGTTAAGCACTGCTGGGTTCAATTCCAGTATCAAAAAAATAAATACATAAATAAAAGGTAGGGAAACAGAAGAGCCTAGTCAGGAACACTTTGTGGGGTGAGAAGATGAATGAAGATGGAATTCTGTGAAACAGGAGAATGAACAAAGGAAAAGGCCAAATGAAAGGAGTGAAATATGGAATGAAAGTGTGGAACAGATAAGAGTATGAGAAAACTCCATTCATTGAGGGAAACAGACAAATCATTAGTGCTGTAAGTGCTGTACTATTAGAGCACAAACTCACTAACTTGGCAATGAAGGTCTTTTAGAAAAGAATTTACATATAGGACCAGGGAGCTGAGTCTTGAATAAGAAAGAATTTGTCTGAGTGGCTAGAGTAAAAGGAATGACATTCTGGGCAGAGGAAATAGTGGGTGCAGAGACCTAGGAATGCGAAAGAACTTGGAATATTATAGAAACACTAGTTTGGTGTGGCTGAAGTATAGCATATGTAGATTGGAATAACCATTTCTGATGCCAGAGAAGTATGTTGGTGATAAGCTCTTAGAAAAAGTTTAGTAATGATTTCTTAACTTGCTTTCTAATTTTTTCATGTCCTAGCACCCATAGAAAAGTAGCAGTGTGCTTAATGTGTTCTGAGTAAACAGAGAATGGTAAAAGATGCTGGAGGAACTCCAGCTACCAAGACCCACCTGGCTTCCTGGTGGTGTGCAGGGGACAGCATACCTCTAACTCATTTAGTAAGGAAGCCATGACTATGCCGCTGTAAAAATGACAAATCTGATCTGCATGGATCACCATCCCTATGTGAAGTTTAATTTAGGAGGATACAGGAAGGCTCATTAAGATAATTGATCATGATAAAATACAAAGGTATAGTATATTGGGGAACAGTAATTCTAAGAACAGTCCATGAATGGAGAAACAGAGCTGGGATAGCTGGGGGTGGAGGCTAATTTGTTAAAATATGCTACTGAGTTAGCCAAACTTAAGCTAAAGGGCACAGTCCTCCACACCACTACATTGGCCCAAGGTTTCTGATGCCAACTGCAGGTTGAAGTGTTTCCCCAAAACTACCCTCAGATTTAATCATTTGTTAGAACAACTCACCAAACTCAGGGAAGGGCTATATTTTGCATAAAACTTGATTACAATCAAAGGTTAAAAACTAGAATTAGCCAAAAGATGCAACAGATAGGGCAGATTCTGGGAGAGTTCCAAACGGAGCACTTCTGGATTGCCCTATTGGCACTGAAATGTGGCAGTATGCTGAGAGTATGGCCAATCAAGGAAGCTTCCCCAGCTTCAGGGTCCAGAGTTTTTATTGAGACTTTATTACCTAGGTATGATTGAATTATTGCCACATGGTTGGACTGAATCTCCAGCCCTCCCCTCTCCCAAGAGATCAGGTGGATTAATAAGTGACCCAAAACCCCAACTCTGTAATCTCACAGTTAATCTTTCTGGCATGGTCGGCCCCCAGTCCTGATTTGTCTCTTATCTAGGGGCTCACTATGAGGTACCTCAGTGGCATAAATCATTGTGTGGAGATACTGTGGGCCTTCCATGAATAATAAAAATCACTTCTATTATTGCGGTAATTCCAAGGCTGACTCTCAAGAGCTGAGACCAAGCCCTAGTTTCTTCAGAATATGAAGCCAGAGATATAGTGGTAAATAAGATGTGAAGGTTCCTGCCTTCATTGAGTTGATGGTTGAGTGTTTTTTAAAGAAAAACTGCCTTAAAGGCATGTAATTATAGAGTACTGAGTGCTTTTGCTTTTGTAAAATCTTGCTCATTTGAAAATTTCTTTAGATACAACTTAACATTGTTTTTTTCCCTGATTATGAACCTAAACCTTATTAGCTGAACTCAACAATCGACGCTTTTTTTCTTCTGTACCACCGTAGCTTAAAATCTAACAAGACATTCAATAGTGAACACAATTTAAAATGTGGATATCTGAAATACTTTTCCTCTCAATGAAGATATAGAAAGATAATTTTTAGTCAGCTCTTCACCATCTGCTTTCCTTGAATTGGCTTTGTGGTTTGTCACTTCATCCTCACATGATGCCAGGGTGAAAACAGTGATAACAAAATCAAACCAGCATCTGTACATGTTGATACCAGTAGTCAGCATGGAGTTTCCTGTGACCAGAAAAAGAGGATATTAAGTTTGACAGGGTGACCAAGAAGCCATGTAACTGATGTCCCTGCCCCGCACCCCTCCAAATCTCTCCAAGGATCTTACAGGCTGAAGGACAGGAGGAAACCTGTATGTAATGCACTTGAATCTGGGGAGACAGATTGAGGCAAAGAAAATGCATTTTTTTATACACAAAACAAATACAGCTTCCAACATTAGTTTTTTACATTAATTCTCTTGGATTCAGTACATCTGAAGTCTGCTGAAGCAGTGTTTGGATAATAATGTGTGTTATAATAATGGTTGATATGATTAAAGTTGCTTTATACTTAGGATTTCATTTTCTCTTGAATGGACTTTTATCTTAAGTAGATTCTCATCCTCCACCCTTCCAGTTGCTACTAGTTAGTGTTGTACTGTGTTTTTTTCAAGTTACTCTGCAAGGACAGATTGCTTTGAAGCATATCTTAGTTGAATAAGAGCATTTACTAAGTCATAGTGTTTCATGAATAGTGGTCTCATTCATAAAGATGATAATATGTCTATGATAAAGATTGTTTTCTTATATAGTAGAACTATCTCATAAAATATTTTTTATACTTTACTTTGAAAAGTTAAAGTGTATCCCAGCCCCAGGCTAAGAAGCAAGTCCAGATAAGATCAAATTCTTTGGGGTTTATAGGAGAAGGAATTATAAGCCAAAATTAAAAATAATTTTGTCATTTTAAATTTGGGGAAAATCCTTTATTTGTTCTGATGAAAATGTCAGTAGTTACAGAACTGTGGTAAAAATAATGAAAAATCACTGGCCTGGGTCTGCTTAAATTGAAAACATTTTTTAATTAAAATTTGACAGTATTTTGTGCTTCCATTGCCTAGCCACGTCCCATCTTGTTCTTCCATTCAATTCTCTTCTGGGCATGAATTACTTTAATTTTTAAATTAAACGATAAGGTATGCCATCCTGCTTCTTGATCTTTTTGTTTCTGCACTTCTTTGAAGGTCTCATAGTTATAAGACCATTTTCAACTGTAACTTTTCCAGGTGATTAAAAAGAGCCATTTAAAAAAAAAAAAGACTGTTATTAATTTTTATTGGCAGATTTTTTTATTGCAAAGTATTTTTGAATTTGTTTAAATATATGTCAGCTTATACTTAACTAGTGGATAATACTGGTAATGCTTTGTCAGTATTTCAGTACAATTCTCCATGATGAGAAATCTATATCAGATGCTAATTACAGTAGTAATTAATTGTGACAAAAATTCAGGCCACCAACAAATAACAAAGGAAATATATATATACAAATCTAAAAGAAATTAAAGAATTAAAGACTTGATGGTAAAGAAAAGTTTAGGTCTTTTATTTTTCTCTTCCTTCTCTATTATGGTTTCTTTTGCTTAAGTGTGGGTTCATTATTTTCAAAGTTGAGACAATTTACTGAAAAAGATCTACCCATTTATTTCTAAGATTATGATTTTGGACTTTTGTTTATTGTAATTAAATGTAATACAATAGGAAATGAGTTTTTTTAAATAAATATAGTTTGTTTTTAAAATATTTATCCTTTTTAGTAATCTTATTTTCCATATCTAAAGCTGACTAAACTTTTTGGGACTGTCAGCTGCTATGTTTCAAGTTTTTTTACTTCTGTTGAATTGTGATATTTGTGATGAATTATACATTTTTTAAGCTTTAAGATATCTTAGGTTATTATGCACTGGCCAATCACATATTATAGTATTGAATCTCTTAACATGAGAACCCTGAACTAAACATGGAAAATATTATTATAATACTTTAAAAAGTTTGTTTCTCTTCCAAGGAGGAGAAAATGGATTCATTCCATACAAACATAAGACATTAATTTATTATGAGAGACTGTAAAGATTTAGAGTATGAAGTAAAAATGGATAAGTGCAGTATATGACAGTATAATCAAAAGAAAGTAAAAACTACTTACCTTAGAACATACCAGACACACTGCTATTTAAACCATTTAGGAATGTAATTACACACAACTTTGATAAGCTTATCAATCGGGGTTATGTCTCTTAAATTTGCAGCTTTCAACATTACTGAATTTATAATATATCCCCTATATGTTAAATTAATATCTGTTCTTTACTTTGATTCAAAAAATATATCCTTCCCAAAAGAAATGAAATTCCAGCAACTTCACTTTACACTGCATGTTTTAGATGAAAGGAGAAACTTGCCAAATGCCACATAAGCATCTCTTTGAATCTTTTTTCAAGCAAACCAGTTCTGGGAAGATGTATAAAATAGTCAAGGAAATGCAAACACTGTATCTTAGATGAAAGTAGGGAAATCTTTTTGTATGTAATTTTGTCTTTAAGTATGGATAATAATATTTTAATTTTTCTTACAAAGTCTTTTATCTGTTAGGGATTAAAAACCAAAGTATTTATTGATGAAATTGTATCATAGCTAGAATTTGCTGTTAGATAATTCATAAGTGGAATAAACGATTGGATAAAACAGATTGGCCAAATTTTGATACTTCCACTGTTGCATGTGTGTGTGTGTGTGTGTGTGTGTGTGTGTGTGGTGTGTGTCTGTGTTAGAAGCGGGAGGGGAGATTGATTGATTGGGTGCTGTGTGTTGCACCCAGGGCCTCATGCTGGTTAAGTCCACACTCTACCACTAAGCTACACCCCACCCCCTAAAGCTTGATCACTTTGAAACTTAGTGATTAGTTCCTCTTTCTTTTTTACATTAATCTTTCTGCTTTGTGTACATTTGAAATTTTTCATAATAAGTTTATTAAGTGTATAATTTCAGAAATTCATTTATCACATATTTTCATTGAAGATTGAACACTCACACTTCATAGAGTATGATCTGGCATAAAGTCTTATATATTTAAACTAGTGCCTCAGTTCTTGAATTAAGTTCAGAGTCTCATCTTTAAAATTTGGGAACTGGAATTGACTGCTTCCAAGGTCCCTTCCAACTCTTAAGTGGAGAGACTTCAGATGACATCAGAAAACATCACATAGAAGAAGGATTGCCTTATCTTTTTATTAGAAATATAGATCTTAGAGTCTGAGTCTCTAGAAGATAGGATAGGGCCTTTTATTGGCCTTTTTATTCCAAGTGCTTAAGACATAATAGTTGCTCATCAAATGTGTTTTGAATGAGTGAAATTAATCTTTCCAGTTTTCCAGCTTCATTTTTATAGAAACCTATCCCCACTATTGTCAGTTTAAAGGGCTCTGTTTTTAGAATGTTTATTCACATCATTGAGAGAATTACTCCCATCAAGCACATATCTGGAAAAGGTTGTGTTCCTTTACATATTGCTTTTATTGCTTAACATGTAATATTTAACACCATAAATGGAGAATAAGTTAGTGCTTTAAATTATTTGACTAAAAGTATCTTAATAATTCATTCTTTATATTTCCTCAGTGCACTTTTAATTTGGCTAAACAACAACAACAACATGATAAACTGTGAAAAAAAATTACTATTTTGACTTTATTTCCCTGTCAACAGAACAAATCTCCTAAAAATTTAAAGCACATCTTTCTAAGGTAACATTTACCTCCTCACATCTTTAGCAGCGATCAGACATGACATGGGACATATTCATTGACCCTAAAAATTTTCATCAGAATCATGCACTGAAAGGGGGCAGCCCCAGCCAGACAAGAGGCTCATTTCAATTTTAACGGCTGTAATTAAAGGTTAATTCACTGAGTCAGGATTAACGAGGAAAGTACAAATGATAGGCAAGCAGCTGCCTTTATAATACAAGATTAGAACAATGCAATTACAATAAGAATTAGAAAAAATCAACTTCCAGAAAGGGCCCTTTAATGAACGAATTAAATTGTGATCTCTAAACATGATTATATGAAATAGTCCTTCTTAAGGAATCATATAAATTGATATTGTATACCTAAGCATATTATGTCAGCTGGAAACAATGATTAATACTAAAGAGGTTTTGTATTAATAAGTTGCTAAAAATTTTATTTCTATATCTATAGATAATGTTTTTAAATAATAAGAAATCTTTCTTACTTGATCCTCCTGACTTTGATGTCTAGTGGTCTTTATCTGAATCATAATTCACCTTTCCCTCTCTTCCTGCCCCACACTATGACTTAACTTATGTTTATAACTTAAATCTATTTTTCTTACAGAGCACATTTCTAAAATTCCCTTTGTATGTATTGTTAATTTACAAGTTACCACATGTGTCATTTTCAGGTACATTATGTATTTTATAATTTTTCTTAAAATTAACTCAGTGCTGTATTTCATTTTATGTAGATCATATCACTTTATTTTTTATGTGATGTACCCTTTAATCTCAGGACATTGATCAAAACTTTTTTTCATGTTGTGCATTTCTAGAAAACTACTACATTACTTATTATGTTAAAAGTCTTTTGCAAAAGTCCCTTGCATAGTGGTTGGCCCATAGTAGGACCACAGAAAATGTCATCATTTTAATCTGTTTTTATTTTTATGATTGAAGCCATTTACTTATTTTTTAATCAGTTGGGTCCTAAATTCTATTAAATATTATCATTAAATTCTATTAAATATTATCATCATTTCTTTATGGAATTAAAAAAAGTTGTAGGCACGTAGGCTTAAATATGTAAAGAAAATAACTGCCCATCATAAATGCAGGCTATGGAAAATTGTTCCTCAAAAATTGAGATTCCATAAAAGGAGTTTACATTTGTCAATTGCATTTGGACTGATTTAGTGTAAGAAATTTGTATGCTGGAGT